>NC_091120.1:107899308-108593308 GCF_040183065.1 Periplaneta americana | reverse complement strand
TAAAAATTTTTGCATGATAAAATCTAAATAAAGCACTTTTGATAAAATAGTCGCACTATCACCCACTGATACGTACATATACTGAAACTGACCAATATATTCTAACGATTCTAAACTCTGTTTATTACTAGGCGGGAAGTGTAAACGAATTACAAAGCATTGTTTTAGGTGTTTACTTTCATTGCAATTATCGCCAGACAGAAAAATTGAACTGATTATTGCTGCAGGTATTCACATTTCATGGTAAAGTCTGTCTCAAAATAAAATGTGCTGTATCAAAGACTTCATTGTAAATAAAAAATGCGTTGTAAAGAGACTTTCTGGATGGCATAAAATTTATTTTTCAGTTCCAAAATTCCGCGACACATTTCATGGGGCTGCGCGACATACTGATTGGGAAACCCTGGCCTACACTGTCAAAATTAGCAGTTTGTTTTACATAGTGAGATCTCATTACTAATTTGTAATGTTAATTTTCATTACAGAAAATAGTCTTTTTTTATTGTTTCACAGGCGGTTCCGTCGCTGCAGTTCAGATCCAATGTCTTTCAATCTCAGGTCACACTCGGTTCCGTCGCTCCCATATTTTCTATCCGGTTCCATTCTCCCAGTTCTGATCCGGTTCCGTCGCTCCCATTTCTGATCTGATCCGGTTCCGTCGCTCCCATTTCTGATCTGATCCAGTTCTGTCGCTCCAGTGCAAATCCGGTTCCTTTCGATCTCAAATCACATGCGGGTCCGTCGGACGCACGTCGGGTCCGGTTCCATCGGTCCCAGATTAGATCAGCTTCAGTGTATTCGAGATCAGATCCGGTTCAGTTGCTGCGAGTTCAGAAACTGTTAGTGGGTCCGAGTTCAAATGCGATTCATTCGGCCCGAGTTCAGTTCCGATTCATTGAGTATGTGTTTAGTCCCTGTCTTTTCGGTCCGTGATCATGATCTATTGAATCTGTCCCAGTTCAGATCTGTTTTCTTCTATTCCAGATCAGATCTGAGTTTAGACCCGATTCATTTGGTCCACATTCAGATCTCGATCAGTCGGTACGAATTAATATCTGGTTTAAGCTCAGTTCCTATCATTTGGTTCAAGTTCGTACTTACTTCAGTCGGTTTTGTTCAGTTTTAATTCTGTCGGCGAGAATCCAGTCATACAACAGTTTAGTTGTATTAATTACCCCAGTTGTGGCCACCAAGGTAGCTCAGAAGGTAAGCGCGTTTGTATACTGATTCTGAGCTCCGTTAGGACCTGTTTTCGATACCCGCTCGGGATAATTACCTGATTAGGGTTTTCATGAGGTTTCATTAAATGTAAGACGAATGTCAGGTAATCGTAAGACGACCCTCGGTCTCAGCTCACCATATACAATCTCGCTATTGTCTATTTCATTGACGCTAAATAAACTAGTAGTTGCTACAGCGTCGTTCAATAACTTACTAAAAATAATATTACTATGATGTACCGAAGTACATCAGTACAATACCGAAGGAATTTCAGTGCAGTAATTCTGCGTTTCCATATGGTGAAGAATCGGTAGAACGGAGAAAAATTCTCTCCGCACCGGGTTTCCAGCTTTACGTGCTGGCGCTTTATCAACTAAGCTACACCGGATTCTAGTTCCGATGCCGGATTGAATCCCTCTCATTTTTAAATTCTACCTATTGTGTTTACCTTTGTTGGCCTATCCTCGTGTACCGTGTCACAATACGTGTGACAGTACACACAATGTCCAACCAGAAGTACAGAGGTGCACTCATTACGAGTGACTAAGTGGCCGGGGTCCGAATGGAACATGACGCCGTCTTGAATCACAAAGTGATTACTTACTCCTTATCATATTACTATGATGTACCGAAGTACATAAGACGTTTCAGTGCAGGAATTCTGCATTCCCATATGATGAAGGATCTCTAGAACTGAGAAGAATTCTCTTTCGGAACTAGAATCCAGTATAGCTTAGTGGATAAAGCGCCAGCACGTAAAGTTGGAAACCCGGGTTAGAGTCCCGGTGCTGGAGAGAATTTTTCTCCCATCTACCGATTCTTCGCCATTACTATACGTAAGGGTATATGTACGTGAACGACCACAAATACTATCAGAAAATGCAGGCTCTAAATTTCTAAAATTTTATAAGGAAATGAACTCACAATTGGACAAAAATTACAAGGTACCACAACAAGATTTATTATCTGATAAAAGTATAAAAAAGATTACTAATAATATTTTTTAGAATTAACTTTTTACTTTAAATTAAAATTTGCAAAATTTGAAAATTTTCATACATATTATTTCATAACTCCACAACCATTAGAGAGAGAATTCTGAAATTTTGTACACTGATTTAACGTTCATTTATGCAAAAGGTAGACTACAATAATGCCCATTTCTTTGAAAATAGAAAAATTAGTTCACAAGACATTATGCAAATTTTAATATATTTTAGATAGGAAAAATAAAAAATTAATTGTATTAAAATAAACAACTCTACATGTGTGAGAGTAGTCTACTTTTAAAAAATATCGAGATAAATATATATAAATACTAATATAAAAATAATTAATGGTACGCAATTATTATTGTTAGTAAAATTAAACCTTTACATATTGTTAATTACATGCAGGAAAAGTGTTAAAGTTGTCAGAGAGACCATAACAATGTTATGGTTACCATGTGATGTAACTGCAGAATTTTTTTTTTTCATAGCCTACTTTGATAAAACTGGTTTGAAAAATATTATTAGTAAACTTTTTTTTATACTTTTATCAGATATTTAAGTTCTAATAAGTCTTGTTGTGGTACTTTGTAATTTTTGTTAAATTGTGAGTTCATTTTCTTATAAAATTTTAGAAATTTAGAGCCTGCGTTTTCTGACAATTTTTGTGATCTTTCACTTACATTTACCCTTAATTGAGTTACTCAGCACTGAATGTTTCTTTTTATTCATCCTTCATATGATTGATATTAGTTGCTTGTCATGGAACTTAAATACGAATCCTTTTCTAAAGTCGATTTTGAATTAGGATCTTAAATTATAGAATGCAATAAAACATATTATGTATATGATATATATAATTCCCATAGCGTGTCTCGCTTTCACGGGTTGGCTCTCATAACAAGAAACATTTGTTTTGCGTCAGGTCATTGAGGCAGAAATATTGCTGCAGTACAAGCTATTTATCAACATTTTGCTATTATAGTGACGCTAAATGATGTCGTTGAAGTAAAAACCAGCTTACATTGTACAGAACTAAATCCACAGGTTTAGCAACTAGTGAAGATCTCCTGGCTGTTTGACGTCCATAAACACAGCAGTAAAGTCGAATAATGCTATACAAGCTGAGTTCAAAGCAAGCAGTTTCCAGAGAGTCGTCATTTCATATTTAATTAGTCTCTTTCGGAGGTTTGTTCAGAATTACTATCCACTTGTTTGAAGCGGGTCAAGCAGAGCTTCACCTGTTGTGTCCAGTCATTTGTGCCATGCACAGAACGCAAATGAATGCAGCCGCTTTTATAAATTCTGCTCTTTGTTCTTAAAAGCAGTAAACTCTCAACCAATGAGGGAACGGCTGAAATAAAGGTGCTTGTTACCTGGCTCCGCACAGTATGAAGTACTTCGAGGGTACGGTAAATCAGCAATATGGTTCTCTAGAAATTACTACTGCAAGGAGTGTAGTTTTCCTTCTAGGTATGTGAACTTTTAAAAATATTATATTCCAGTCGCCAATTGAAAACTTTTCTCACGCTATTATTTACTCCGTGCTTTTACTGTGCACACGGACGAGAGTTTAATGAACTTAATGAGACTGCATGGCACTGAGCACTGAATCGTCAGCCACGGTTCTATTGCTAACTGCAAATTACGGTGTAGTGTCGCGTACATCACGATGAAGAAAGTGATAATGAATGACAGACGCTCATCTTGGTCAGGAAGAAGGTGTTTAAATGCGGGAAGGAAAGGTTTGTAATGACAATTAGATAAGATGATGACAAGTAAGGTAATAGATGGATTTATTGAGCAATATTACACATACAGATGTACTATTATGAACAGAATTTTCTCTTAAATCTCATGCACGGGTCTTCTGACCGTACGTGCTGTGTAAAACAAGTCCTACTTTGTAGTTTTCACTCTCCTCACCTATAGTTAGATCCGAACACTCTCCAAATGAACACACAGATTAAAATAAAAATGGCACAAACATAACACATTATATAATATATCCTAACCCAAATAGACTTAAAAGTGTACAATTGAGTACCGGTATCCCTTCGTCAGTTTGCATCAAAAACTTCAACAGCTGAAGTTCAAATCTGTCTAGCCTTCAAGAGGAACAATCCAGTCTTTTGTTCCCATTCACTAATCCCCATAAGGTCAAGACATGCAAGCGAGCTCCTGTTCTTACTTAGCATCGAGCGTGGTAGATATTTTTCCGGATATGTTCCAATTCGACACACTGCAATAAAATATGTGTCCAGGAGTCCTTTTCTCCGCACAGTGGACAAGGCACTCTCCTTCTTCGTTGACAATGCGGGGTAGACCTAATCTTGCCATCATCCGACAAATCTGACTTTCTTTGATCTTTGTTAAATCTACTCGATGAGTGAATTATCTCTCGATCACCAAAGAATATATTATATGAATGTCGGCGGATACACTGTCATGCGCTAGCTGCGGAGAGAGTGTGTCATCTCTCATTTGACGCACCTGTGGATATTGAAAGTTTGTTTCAAACTATGGCGTATTATACTCGCCACCCATATTACAACATGCTCCGATTTGTACAGTCTTAGAAAAAAGTTTTGGCGCACAGATACCTTATAAGTCTCAGAAAGGAGGCAGTGCTCATGATCAGAGGACTAGCGACCTGGTTCACAAGAGAAGGACCAGTTGAGGTAATAAAATTAGTTTTTACGTAAAGATTATTATTTTTTGGTCCTACAGAATACATCTGTTACGGTAACAATTAATATTAAAGGAGTGAAATTCGGTTAGGCGCCGAGGATCGAACCCAGGACCTTGGTTCTACGTACCAAGCGCCCTCACCATTGAGCTACGCAGAAGTTCAATCCACAGCACCGGATCGAACCCCTCTCCTCCAGTGTCTTTTCCCTATTTGGCCTGACTCCAAGTTGTGTATGTATGCTTACATTTTATATTAAGTCAACTGCCATTGTACAAGGAGCGCACTCAATTGAGTAATTTGGTGGTCGGGATTCCACAGTATTAATATTAATTCTTACCATAACAAATGTATTCTGTAGGACCAAACAATAATAATCTTTACGTAGATTCTTCGAGCAACAGTGCATATTACTGTACAGATTACTGTGTATATTACTGTGGAATCCCGACCACCAAGTCAATCAGCTGAGTGCTCTCCTTGTATAATGGCAGTTGACTTAATATACATGTCCAACTTGGAGTCAGGCCACAAAGGGAAAAAAACACTGGAGGAGAGGGGTTCGATCCTGTGCTGTGGATTGAACTTCGGCGTAGCTCAATGGTATGAGCGCTTGGTACGTAGAACCAAGGACCTGGGTTCGATCCTCGGCGCCGGAGCGAATTTTTCTCCTCTAATAATATTAATTAAACTTAGTTTTGTTTCGTTGTATGTCTGATTATGGGCACTGCCTCTTTTCTGGGATACACAAAGTAGGTATCTGTACAACATTTTTTTTTTTTCTGAGACTGTATGCCTAAATAATAAAAGTAGCTTTCATGAAGAAGATTTGATTTTTCGGTGCTCCAGTCGCCTTGATTTGGATCCACGGAGGTGAACCAAACCTCGTCTGAAAACAGGGGAATATTAGGGTCAATTTTTCCGTATGTATTCAGTTTAAAATCCAGTCAACAAAAACCAACCCTTATTATAGGATGAACGGGTCCTAGTTCTTGCATAACTGTAGATCTGAAAGATTTTACGTTGAATTGATTTGTAATAATTAGCATAGAACTCTAAAACGTCCGTTTCCTGCAAAAAACGACGAAAAATATTGGATTCCGAATTACATTGAAACCCCCTATGTGCAGATACGGAATTAAAAATTCCTTCCAGTGCATCCTTTAATGGGCAATTTCTTATCAGCCAACAACCCAGCCTATTTCTTTCTCTCTTCCTGATCACGTGATCAGTTTCAGCATTATTCTTTCTTCACCCACTTTTTCTAGCACAGCTTTATTTCTTATTCTGTCTGTCCATTTCAGACGCTCCATTATCCTCTGTAACCACATTTCAAATGCTTCTAGTAGTTTCTCTTCACTTCGTCGTTATGTCCATGTCTGTTCTCTTTACAATGCCACGCTGCATACAAGCCCTTAACTAGTGTCACCCTTAGTTATTTCAAATAATGTTATGGAAATTGATATTTAAATTATCAAATAGAAGACAATGGTAGTAATATTGTGCAACATGTATGTCGTGAGAATTAAGTTAAATATCTGGGGGGGAAAAAAAAAAAAAAAAAAAAAATGTATGGTACAGATCCAATTTCAAATACAGGCCAATATAGTTGTGATGTAGAACTAGCATACTAACAAGATAAAGCTACAGGTATAATGATAATTAATTATTAAAATGTACACCGAACGCAGGATATAGCGCCGTAATTCAGGGATGTCAAGGTCAGAAGCACGTTCTCGATTATCAGTGCTATAAAGCACTGAGTGGTTGCAGTGAATCTATTCTGCAGGCAGCAACGGTGAAGAAGAAGGGGTGAGCAAAATGAACTCTATTGGCCTACCAGTGCGAGGTGAATTAAACTGATTTTAAGCAGTAGATAATGTGTTACAGTCATACAAAACAACGAGAAATGAAAGCATGTTTTACGGTATGTACCTCTGTAATAAATGCAATTAATTATAAAGTAGCAGAATTTAATAATAAACATAGAATCTCCTTAACTTATACAGTTTCAGATAATAACTAGGATCTAATTAATTGTGATATAGTTATCGAATAATGCAATTAATACATAAACGCTGCGTTTCTGTTTTAAACTAATACAAAAGGAAAATAAATTACAGGATATTCTGCATATGGTAAAATTAAATAATAGGCCTACAACAAGTAATAAACATACGTATTTTCTCTTTAACTTAAGCAGTTTTAGATAATTAGTTCTGTCTAATTAATTGGTATGTAATACATAATCATGTATTTATTATTTGAACTTCCAGAAACAAATTTAAATTTCTGAATTCTCGCCTAATTCAGAAGAACATTTTTTTTTGTTTTTGCCGACACCAGCCTTATGGCGGGTGAAATGTTATTTCCTGAAGCAAGATGTAGCATAGCCCGCATATTATAATCTGATAATCCTGATCTTAGTCTTGGTTTTTTAGGTTTACAAGTGAGAAAAACTGCTTACATGCGTACGTACTGCCAAATATAGAAATAAATTGCCCCGCAAATCTTCGTACCCCCGAATATAGTATATCAGAATTTAAAACTCTGTAAAATGTGAGAAGAACTTTACAATTATAGAGTGTCTTTGTTGGTGTATCATTGATGAAGTCAAGACTTTCTAACGGAAAACCTGAATTGGCAAACATCCCAAGTCATTTAAGTAATTTTTTTCAGGACAGCAAAGAAACTATATAGGCTTGTAATATAAGAATACCTATTGAAATAAAATACTTGTATAATTAAAAAACACAGGCTTAGATACGAACTTAGGATATTTTTTTACAGGATGGTAGTCTATGCAAAACACTCATGTCGGGTAAAAAGTCGAATTCGATAAATTTTGGACTTGGAACTCGTAACTGACATGTAACGAGTTTACGCTATTAGCAACAAACCCTTTTGTTTGTACTTCATTCTGTAAAATAAATACAACGCATTGAGAAAGAAGCTCTACATACATCTACACATATATCTACTACTATTTAATGCCAATAAAATAACAAAATTTGAGTACATAATTCCGTAAATCAACTAATAATTTCAGGCGTTTGACACTGCTTCTCTTTGTAACTAAATAATTTCCACATACCAAACAAAGAGCATCGCCTTATCTTTCACTTGCAAAAGAACGCAAGAGTCCGGTTAGCCTGGAACTTACTGAACGACTTCTTCGTCTGTGTGTAATGTACAGCTCGCGAGAAAGATCTGAAACCTTCGAGATTGTTGAGATTTAAACGGTAAATGACGGTTTCTTGTCAGGCGTATATTCCACTTGCAAAACATTTCTCTCTGTCAGTCAGCCGTTTGCTCGCTATAATAGGCGCTTGTAGTAGGTCTAGTCTCCCTATATTACATCCGGAAGTATTTAGTTGTAGCATTCTTAATTATGTGTAATACTGTATATAACAATCGTGTATGTAGAATTAAATGCGTGTTTGCGTGTAAGTTATATATGGTATTGGTATTTAAATTGTATAGGCTATATAGATTATATATAGTTATTTAAATCGTGTATATAGAGTTAGAGTGCGTGTGTGTATATATAACATTTCAATTGAGTATATACAGTTGATTTAAGTGTTTATATGGCTCCAGTTATTTCAGAATTAAAAGGGAAGAAGCTTCATAGTCAAACTAAAGAGGTTATAAACAATGTACTCGTGTTTATGTCTAAGAAAGTTTCTCAAGGGAAAGACATTCTCTGCATAAAGTTCAAAAGCGAGTGACAGTGTTTACAGGCGTGTCTCGTAGTAGTGTCCAAAAAATTGTGACAGAAGCGAAGAAAATAGATAGTGGCAACGGTACGTGCTTCGATAAGAAGAGAACAATTAAAAGTAGTGTCTTAAATCTAGACGCGTTTAATGAAAGTGTTGTGCTTAGGATAGTGTATGACTTTTACATTACCGAGAAACGCTTTCCAACAGTCGGTGCATTAATAATGAAACTGAAAGACGCAATTGGCTTCGACGGGGGCATTATTAGTGTTAGAATTCTACTAAAAAAACCTGGGACTGAAGACTCGGACTAGCAGCTCAATGTTTTCAGTTAGATGTTTAGAGCGTATTTGTTGTTTGCACTCTGCCCCACTTCACCCCTGTGACGTCAGCCGGGCTTTCAGATCTTTTGAGTCGACCTGGTTGGCAAGTTGGTATAGCGCTGGCCTTCTATGCCCAAGGTTGTGGGTTCTATCCCGGGCCAGGTCGATGGCATTTAAGTGTGCTTAAATGCGACAGGCTCACGTCAGTAGATTTACTGGCATGTAAAAGAATTCCTGCGGGATAAAATTCCGGCACATCCGGCGACGCTGATATAACCTCTGCAGTTGCGAGCGTCGTTAAATAAAACATAACATTTAACAGATCTTTTGCGCGAGCTTGTACAACCCTTGTGTTCACCAGTGACTTGTACCTGCATGTCCTACGTGCTCTGAGCAGCGCATACGGGCGGTGAGGCACGTTTGAGTTTTCGTTGACATCACTGCCGTAATTTATTGCACTGATTCGGATATACAGTAGCACTTTCTGTTTGACAATACTGTTATAAAATGTATTTCCAAGTGATTTAGTGTTTCTTGCAAGTAGAGGTAAAAACATACAGGGAGTTATGGAATAGGGCTGTAAATGTCTTAATTATTGTTGCATTTCAGTTCTCGTATGTATTTGGAATCCCCTTGTAGGAAAGATTAGTGAATAAGGGAGACCTTCTGGAATCTTGGGCTTTGGTTATAGCGCGGTTTTTTATAACGCGAGTCACAATCCGGCCACGGAAACCCTTGGTGTAACCTTGGAACGACATACTCAAGTATAGTAAGTTATTATAACTTAGTCAAAAATGTATAAAACTATTTCTGTGTGTATTGATTAAGGAAAGTGAGATGAATTTTAATAGTGTGAACGGTTTTGTTGTATAATAAGTAGCAACGTATTATTGGAAGTGAGAAGAGTAGACTGAGAAAACAAATCTAGTTAATAATTACAGACAGACACCTCTATAACATTTTCCTCGCCAAGAAACTGGCTGAGTCTTACAGTGAACTCATATTATGCCTATGTATTAAACGTAATTTTCTTGCCTGTAACATTGTAACATTTAGCTAATTATTTGTATTTATTTATTATAAATAAACAATTCCTTCGTAGTGCAGTTTTATTAAGATGGAACAAGAAACATCATGCAATTCAAAATTGATTGTGCTTATGGAGGAGTTTTGTAGTCACCATTTCACAATGAAAGGAGAAAAAATAGTATGTAAGTTGTGTTTGTGTATTTAGAATTTTAATGGTTTAAAATGTAGATAACCAAAACGCCGTTGTAATTCTATAGAACACACAACAAATGTTAAAAGTATAGTTCGTTTTGAAAACATGCTCTTAATCCAAAGCACTTGCATATCAAAGCGACTTTCTCCATAAAAAATTTAATGCAAACTCAGATTAATTCGTTCCACAGCCTTTTATTCATAAAGGCTAAAATACACTATAATTTCGGCAAAATTCAATACAGTAGTGCAACACAAATTACTTTACTGTACTTTGTTTTCGAGTATCTTTCACCTGTATTACTGCATAGTAAACTTCTTGAACATTTAAATAAAATATTTTCACTTCACTAACGGTATCATTTCTGATTGCTTGAGTGACTGGAATCTTTTGCTTTGACTAATAACTTGTACAATGACACTGTTTTGCCTCGTTTTGAGAATTTTGCGGAAATATGACATTGCGTTGTCGTTAAACAGATTCATCGCAAGCACAGCTACAACCTTATCGGGGTTGTAAATTTGAACAAAATTTTGTACTGCTTTCCACTTTTTACACACCTCTTTAATCTCATTTAAAGCGAGGAATTCGCCCGCTCTTTTCTCCTCTTCCTCCTCAGACGAGATCCCCTCCAATGCCTCTTGTTGTTGCTCGCAAGCGAAGCAAGTTGCATACAAATCGTGCTGCTCGTATTGCAAGACATCGCTCGTTTATCAAACAAAAATATTTCCTCATTGGGCGCTCGTTTTGGAAAACGCAAACCTAATTACTCATAGTCCAGTGTTTTACTTTATTTGCCATTAAGGAAAGAGAGTGAAGAAGCATCTTCAGCTACACAATCTGAATTATTTCAATAAATGTGATAAATGTCGGTAACTGCTAATATTCCTTTTCCTAAAGCTAAAAATCCTCGTCTCAGAAACTGTATTTAAAAATCTGCACAAGTCGATAGCTCACAAGTAGAACAGCTCTTCACAAATGCTAGTCACATAAATGTTATGAAGGCGTCTGGAATCAATAAATATTCTAATTCCGATGCCCTGCAACGTGTAGAGGAGATATCTGAAAATATTAAAAGAACATAATATTCAGAATCCAATTTCAAAGTGCAATATAACTTCAGCAATACTGGGGGAAAAATCCTAGTTATTCTGCAGTCTGTGGTATGAGAAATGTTTTTTCAAGGTCTGAAAAGACAAGCTATATCGAATCACGATGTGCAGTAGCCTATTTTAAATTCGCACTAATTACGTCATGTGACGTTGAGAGAAGTTTTTCTCGATACAAACATTGTTCCACGGAAAGGAGAAGAAGATCCACTTTCAAACGTTTGAAGAATATATCATTGTAGGTTACATTTCAACACATCGGATGATTAAGATATAGACACCAACTAACATTTATGTGAATACTCATTACAAAACGGAATATTATGTTATTGTAGTCTATGTAGGATTTTATTCAATTTTACTGTACGTTGCATATACTCGTAGAACTGCCAATAGTCACAATTATAATTCATTCGCAAGTAAATTACATATATTTCAGTTTAGATGTTCTGAACAGTGTGCAAGTTTTACGTTTAAGCGAACTATAGTTCGAAAACTGATTTTGTTTACATTTTATATTTTACATTTTAGTGCTAAGCACAGGGAATGGAATGGGTGAAACCTAACCATTTTTTCCCTACTACTACATATTCTGGTGGATTATAGTGATTTTCTAGCTCTCAGGTTGAATTTTCTTTTACCAACTTCGTTTCGAATTTCGGGTATTGACAAATAATACAACTGGCAGTTATTTTCTAGCTGTTTTGTTGGCAGCAACAATTTCAGTTTGCAGTAAAGGAAAGTGATGAAAATGCAAGCAAGTAAATATATTTTTAGGTTAGTTCTCATGAATCGTAAACTGTTCAGTCAAAGCAATGAATTTCATGTTGTCAGACATCGATTTTAATATTAGATCATACTAATCCTAATTACCAACATAATATGCGAGAAGTCCAGGAGGAAAATTTACTAGCTATATCATAAATTATGAAACCATTTAGGAAACACCTCGCAACATAAATATGAAATGTAGTAAATAAATAAGACATTGTTGTTAATAATTTATGATTATTATTGTTGTTATTATTATTATTATTATTATTATTATTATTATTATTATTATTATTATTATTATTATTATTATTATTATTATTATAGTACGTAGCATTGTGATTTTACCCTCTTTGGTGATATCTGGTATTAATTGGCAACACTGAAGAGACGGCCAAATTAGATTTTTAGTAACTACACAGTAGTGATCCTCACTATACCTAGTCGTACCTAAGCCAGCTCCCTTCGTGCGTCGCCAGCCGGCGTTCGGGGAATGCTATGCACGATGACGAAATGGAGAAATGGTGACGGAATGATGTAGATGCCTAATATGGGAAAACGGTAGAACCCCGAGAAAAACACCAACTGCGACCTTGTCCGTCACAAGCTTTACTAAAAATGCCAGGCCTGACCAGGACTCGAATCCGACCATCTGCGTGACAGGCTGAAGTTCTGAGCTCTCAGCCACCACTGGGCACATACTGAGCACAAATCACAGTCAGTTACATTGTATGGTTGATTGATGCACAGGAAACTTCGCGCCCATGGTATAGGCTGATCAGACGTCCCCGATTTCCGGGAACAGTCCCTGGTTTTGAATTGCTATCCCCGGGGAGCAAATGTCCCCTTTTGTCATAGGAAATTAATTTCGTCCCCAGAAGTTTTGATTTTGTTTCAATAACATTTTACACGTAAATACTGTATTTAAGTAACGTGATGAAACTGTTGCGATTCATGAACATTCCTGAGCGGTTCTCAGTATGAGACAGAAGAACCAGCGAGCACAGTATGAGATAGTCTGCACACCTTGAGAAGAACATAGTATCTTTGTCTTCATTCGCGTTGCGCGGAAGTGTTAGAACTGCCGCAGTGTCCATTTTTAAGTAGTTAAAAAAATTGGGAATTTGTGACAAACCAACAGGTGAAAAGTGGTCTGATGTTTTTCAACATTAAAAAACAATCCCATTCCTTTTGAAAATCTTCTCAAAATAGTGTCATTAATCATGTGTCTTTGTCAGTAATTCATCATTTGAAAGACTTTTTTTCTACACAATGAACTCAATATGTACTGATGAAAAGCCAAGAATAAAAATTGAAAAAGTTAAAGCATTGTTACAAGTGAAAACAAACGTTCATTTCTCATCTGAAGAACATAAATATTCTCCAGACAACTACTTGTAAATTGTAAGTTATAGTTCAGTGTGTACAGTACAATATTATGCGAAAGACTTCCATGTATGCGTCAGTACTGAAATGAATTCTTAGTGGCTATAATTATGTGTAGGAGTTACGTGTGTTTGTGCATTTCATTGAAAAAGTCAAAATACTCTACAAATTTAGTGCGTGAAGTTCTATTATTGTATCTACTGTTACATGTATTTTGTGGAACGTTTCAACGGAAAGTGACTAGATAAGCGTTTGTGGTTTTTCTTGAAATTGCCGATGTCCCCTGCTGGACCTTAAAAAATCTGGTCAGCCTACCATCGTAGCAAATGTTCTATCTCTACTCCTTATATAACAGAACGTCGCTGTCCATGGCCTATAAAAAGTAAGCCTATATTTTCAACCTCTTTACTGGTTAGAATTATCTTTGAATGTAATCGATCTGTGCAAGTAATTTGTATACTAATGTGATGTGTGTGTTCTTTCCTTCGTGTTTAAAACTGAACCCATTATTATGTATTGCATTAAGGCCTATTTATTTCCCTTAGCGGACACTTAAGACATGTTCTGGCTGATTGTGCGCCCTATGCAGAGTGAACCGTAAGTAATGCCATTAATTTTAAAGGATTAATCTTTGAAATATATAAAACACAAAAGTTTAATACAGTTTTACTCGTTTCTGCTTTGGTTTCGAAAAAAAAAAAATTATATGAAACATTTCGTAGAGTATTTTGGAAAAGATTTTGAATGAATTCAAAATATGCCCATTAAATTTAAGGGAGCAGTGTATTATAATATTAAATGATTGAAATAATTTTAGTTTTGTCCTTTAAATGTGTATAAATTTGATCTGAACAAATGTAACTTTTCGTTCTGAAAAGGAATTTTAAAATGTTACATATGTATTCCTCCATGTTTATTTTTATTTTATGAGGTAAATTTTTATGTAACTACTCTTTTGATCTCATTATGTACCTAAATTGTATCAGTATGTAATTACTTAATTCTGATCCAGTTTTATGTTCAACTATGTGAGCAAGTTTTAATCCTGGTTGAGTGTAAGAGAAGGTCTTACGGCCTTAACTCTACCAGGTTGAATAAAGTCATTATTATTATTATTATTATTATTATTATTATTATTATTATTATTATTCCTTCGGATCAAATTTCTGCAAATTGAAATGACAATACTAAAATTCTTTCAACCATTTATTATAAAACCCTGCTCTTTAAATTGACTGCGCATATCGGGAATTAAATCAATAACTTTCCCAAAATACGTTGCAGTTTTTGTCTCGAAATGGAAGTAAAACTAGCGAAATTGTATCAAACATTTTTTTTAATATCTTAAAGAATAACTCTCTGAATTTAATGACATTACTTATGGTTCATTCTGTATAATTATGTGATACCGATAATTGTCCAATTCCAAAAAGTGACCTCAGTAATATTCGTGAACCCGAAGCTGACAGGTGGGACATCCTGTCTGAGTCTTGACGGAACCAGATTCCATCCTCAGGCGAGTTCCTGATAAACCGAAGGACCTGGAGTTCCAATTCTCTTCTATATCAGCATTGGAAACCCGTACTAAGTCTAATATCCCAGTCTATGTTTAACTGTAGCAGTTAATAGATTAAATGAAGGGAGGTGGAGAGTGTCAGTGGAATTACAGGACACGAAAGTAACATGAAACGAATCTTCTTCAACGTTTGGTTTGTCTACTGCAAATTTCATTACTATATGGCCGGACCCATCTGGATGGAAGACATGTGATTTAGTAAAAAAAGCGCGGGCAGTCTTCGGAGCAGTTAGTCAGCTGCGAGAGAGTTAGTCTTCAAGTCTTGGAGCAAGGTGAACCTGAGTTCGATGTGCAGTGAACTTGTAACTGTGGCAGTATCCAGGCGAGTGCAACGTACCCGGAGGTCTTGCGTTCGACGTGTAAGAAACCGCATCTGGAGGGCTGGGTTCGACGTGCAAGGAACCGCATCTGAAGGGCGGGGTTCGAAGTGCAGGGAACCGCGTCTGGAAGGCTTGGGTTCGATGTGCAGTGAACTGTATCTGGAAGGCTTGGGTTCGACGTACAGTGAACTTGAGTGAGCTAGAAGAACTAGCCAAGACGAACGAACTGTGAACTGAGAACTGACAGTTTTGTTCTGCACATAGTGCTTGTGAATATTAATCGAAATTAGGAGCACATTGTTGTTGTTCTTCTCAATAATACCCGTGTATTTTCATTGTCGTTCTGTGAAGTGCAATAACGACTACTGTGTTGTTGTGTTTAGTGAAATACACATTGTTGACGGGTGTGTGGTTAAAGGTAGAAATAAAAGTCACATTGTTGTAGGGTGAATTAAAGGAAATAAAATTACAAAATTTTACTTTGTCAGAAATATTCAGACGTGAACATGTTTGTGACATGATGCTTTACCGGTATGCGGGGCTTGGATTCTCGTCACAACAGACCAACTTGTACAGTTTTTATGCTTTCTTTATACTGAAACGCAGTCTACAAAATCGGCGGAGAAGTGTATATGTGAAGACTATGCGGAGGAGGTCTGGATTGAGTGATGCCAAAGTGATAGTCTCAAGAGAATTATTTTTCATTATTAATATTATTATGAATACATTATTTTTATTTATTTTAGAAAATTAGGCTACAGTAGCTAAATGTACAAAGTTAAATTTAACTTAATAAGAATTAAACTTAATAATCTTCCTCACAATGTATCGTGGAAATAAATGTTTCTGTACAAAATGATTATTATATTGGTATCAATATCATTATTATTTTGACATATTTCAACCTTACTCTTCTTTGTATTAATAAAGATGTTCTTGCCTAATTCATTGTAAAATACGCGGAGGTAGAAATACATGGCCTATGTTTTGGCTGAATAAGCTAAATCTACTGCTCTTGACATTAAATCTGTTGGAGCCGGTGGAAAAATGCTGGATAATGGCACACGGATAGAGAGGGATGTGCTAAATCATGCAGGAACCGTACTGGGTATTGAAATCTTTCAAACACCTAAATATTACACCGGAAGGAATGAGCTCTTGTACACTCTTCATGCCGAAGTGATTTAATCCTCCTGTGAAACAAAAACCGAGTGTGCAAAACTGTGATTATTGTATCCATCCAACTGACGAGAATTGCTTAATTGCCGTGAATCAGTTGCAATAACGCTTGGTTATGATGGTTGAGTGGGAACACCAGTCTGCGTTTCCAGGGATGGAAAGGGGAAGATTTAATACATCACAATTGTAAAAGTACTCTTTCATCTACACACGTATCAAAGATCCTTTTCGAATCATTCGCATGTTTTGTAATCTCGAAGCACTCGTAACAATCCTACTGTAAATTTTCGTTGATTCGTTGCCTAGGAATGGGAAACAAATTAAAAGACCGAAAGCGCTAGGCGATATCGTTTTATACCAGGGCTATCCAAAATCGTTTATACTTTTCTTACGTTTCTTTATGGTCAGTTACTTCAAATACCTACGAATTTAACCGCATGGCTTGTAAGTTTAAGTTAAAGAGAAAATCATCATATTGAAAATGTGTGCAGTTATTCAGAAATGTATTAAAATGTTGCAGGAAATTAATCGAAACCCTATAATTACGTGAAACGTTAGTGGTGTTCGTAACTATTATTTTAAGCATGGTTGGAATTGTAGGGACGTTTAAGATCTGAAATACAAATTTGATAGTTCTTTTCATTTCTGTCTTCGTACTCTCCGAATTTAATAAGGCGGACCCTTCCCTTTTACTACACCATCATTTTCTCATTCCATTATTAGTCTCGATGCAACTGATACTTGAAACGATTCACACATCAATATGAAGCCAATGAGTGTTTGAAATTGCAATTAAATTATGTCATTACAGAGAATTGAATTCATCTGGAAATTAATATGACTGTTAAATACTTCAGAATAAGTGGACTGTGTTATATTAAGTATTCCTGTCTTCATAATCCCCGCATAATTAATCACAACCATATAGTTACGAATAATAATTTTTGATTGAATTAAAATGAGGTTTAATTTTTCGTTAAGCTTTTACACGTCAAAAAATAATTCACATGAATCTTTCCCCAAATCCATCTGAGAACTACGGCAACTGTTTTAAACACGTTCTCTGTTGAAGGAAAAAGTATCAAAATGCGTTATTCATTGACTAATTAATACGAAATTGTTATTGTTGCGATTGAATGTACAGAGTGAACAGTAAGTGCTGTCATTAATTTCAAGTTGTATTTCTTTGATATATGTTGTTGTTTAGTCAACTGTCCGAAGACGGGTCTGAACCTCACAAGTGATACCAAGAAGGCACCACTTACGAGGCAACTAGGCCAGGAGATAACGAGTTAGTGTGGCCAGTTTCTTTCCCCCTCCATTGCATACATCGCCGACTAGCTACATATTACACTAGTCAGACTTCATATCCATACAAACAATTGTTCTTCCTCCGACACATATCGTCAAGTGAGATGTAGTGCCTGAAAGATGTACAGGGACATCATTTTATTTTTACTAACATTTTTAATATTAACCTGGGTATACCTTTGGATTAATGGTTGAGAACCGGAAACACCGTTTGCTACCGCCTTCCACGACTGGAGTTCGATGATACAGGCGTAAAATACAAACAAATCACTTTACTAGGTATAGGAGGGAAGAAAAGTAGTTCATCCATTTACGTAAACTAGGAAATATCGCGATTTTGAGTTTGATAATTTTCATTCATTAGGTTTTTGTTCAATCAAAATGGCGAGTTGGTATAGCGCTGTCCTTCTATGCCCGAGGTTGCGGGTTCGATCCCGGGCTAGGTCGATGGCATTTAAGTGTTCTTAAATGCGACAGGCTCGTGTCAGTAGATTTACTGGCGAGGTCGTTAAATAAAACATAACATTTTTTAACATTATGCAATGTATATTATACTGTCTACAGCATATTAGCTACAATTAAATTGAAATATAATCATAATATGGATAATTAAAACACATTATTTAAAATGGTGGCCGTTCATTTTGATACAGGCTTCAGTTCTTTTGTGCAAATTATCGCAATATAGACTATTGTAACTAATTCCAGTTACTAGTTTCGTTCTTCGTACTGGTAACTGATGTTGAAATAATCCTGTAACTATTCTATAAAAGAGTACCTTACGTACTGGAAATTCAATCTTCAATTAAATCTTCAATTCTGGCGATCCAAAAAGATAAAATTACTAGGGACAAGTTATCTACTGTCCCTCCAAGTGGTTTTGTCACAGGATCGTAGAAAGGGGGGAAATCACATGACACTTAATTACTTAACGAGGCCCTTTTATTCAAGTTATTTTAAACAGTTGTATAATATTACGTAGACATCCAATTCCTAACAGAATAGAGCTAAGACAGCCCAGCCACTACCCTTTACAGATGAGCGAGAAGAAGCGGGTGGGGGAAACCGGGATGTGACGTAGGCAAACGGACGACAGTACCTGTACGAAAATATGATTTCGTCACTGGAAAACGTGAACATATTTCTGGAACGTACTATACTCACTAACACAGTATTGTTTACTATGACGTAAGGAGACTTTGACTGCATACGCTGCCTTGGTTCTGTGTGGAGAACGGTTGGAAATTTACTAGTAGAGGGGTGAGAGTGAAGTACATTAAAAAAACTCAGGTACAATAAAAATTGAAGTAAAAATAAAAACATGTCCCTGTACATATCGGGGCATTCCATGTCAAATCAACACAAAAAAGTGGACTTTTCAACCCGACCACCTCTGATTTTCATTAAATTTGGTGGGATGGTGAAGAACCTTAAGTTAAGTAATTATGTAAAATTTCAGCCCTGAATAATGCACGATATCCGTACAGCAATTCTGTCAATACGAGAAAAAATGTAAAAATGTCGCATACTATATCAATAAAAATAATTCATAACTTCTCTTCTAATTGAGGTAGAATCTTAAACTTGGGCTTATTTTAAAGCTAAGGGATCATACGTCTCAATGAAAATAGGTTTGCATCAAAGTAATGAATTCTTTATTGAATGGTCACGTGAAACACATTTTAACATTAAATATCTATAAATGCGGGACATAAATTACTTCGCGAAAAATGTATGTTATAGAGGTAAGAGTATTCTCCCCTTGGTGTAAGTTTCATTTTGGAAACGTTTCAGGAATGTCAGTAAAAAATATATATCAATGTATTTGTTTGTAGCACTTAAACCCGTCTTACACCAACACTGCATGCGCGCGAGTTCGTACTTGTCTGATAAGCTGCGTCGTAGATCTGTCAGGCCGTCATGAGTGGCAGTTTATACAGTTTTCAATTTATACAAAACGTGCAATCTGTTTCAAGTGCAGTGTCGTTAGTTTTCTTAGTATGTGGTAGTTTTGTGCGATGTAATGGAGTCGCGTTTTAAGTTATAGGCCTATGTTTGCTGCAATCCCTTCGAGAAATCAAGGCATTGTAATTAGAGGAAAAATTTAAGAAGTGTTATATCGTGGATGCTTAATGTATTTCCTGATTTAAAACAGGAATAAAAGGTGTGCGCTATGTGTCGCAAAGAAATAAAAATATAATATAATGCTATTACGCAGAATCCTCATAATGACTCTAGTAATGAAGAATACGTCGACTCTACATCAAATGTAAGTTCATTAAATACAAGTCTTTTTGACCAAGGTGTGTTCCTTATTAAATAAGAAAGGCTACAACAAGAGAATATAAGAGACAGAAATTTGAAAATACTGTAAAAGACAAAGTCTTCGATATTAAAGATGCCGAGGAACCAGGACCTTTCTGATTCTGAAATTTTGTCTCAGTTGCAGGAAAATTTTCAAAATTCAGGTAAAAATGAGAAAATCACCATTTTAACACTACTACCTAAAAGCTGGAGCGTAAATAATATAAAAAAGAGTTTCTTTCAGCTTTCGAATACATAATTCGGAAAGCTAAAGTCCTGGCAAAGGGAAAGGGAATTTTGTGTTCACCAAATCCGAAACCTGGAAAACCCTTGCTCGCGGCTGTTGCCGGTAAAGTTAAAGAATTCTGTTGTTCTGACGAGATAAGCAGAATGATGCCTGGTAAGAAATATTTGTTGTGATTAAAGAACCAGGGAGTAAATCACATGAGCAGTAATTAATTATATGCAGTGTTTAAAAATTCTAACCCTGACCAAGAAATTGTATTCTAGTTGGAGTTAGTGGACCATACTGTCCGTGTTTGTGTCCTTATCAGAATGTAAAACTTATGCCAGAAGCAATTTATTAAATTTTCAGGTCTAACATGGATTTCAAGAAAATTTTTCTTTATACTTTCCAACTTAACATTTCTTGGCTACTATGGTGTGCAATCCTCCTCATATAAATTGCTTGTTCAGGAAATGTACAGAATGTCCTGAACCATTCAAAATAAGAGAGGGTTTAGAGAAATGTTTCGTATAAAACTTCAGTGAATCAGTGACTTACAAGTAGTGGATGACGACTGACCGATCAACGCTTGAGACCATAATGAAACCCACAAACAAATTTTTCGACTGTCTCTTGGAGAAACTTGGTGATTTACTGACTCACTCATTTATCTCATCTGAACAAAGTAAGTTTCTACGTGATATGAAATCATTTCTACAGCCATGCCAGCTTCTTGTGTTATGCGACTTCGCTGAAAACTATTTCGTAATGGAAGATGAAATTCAGTCATATCACAGGACTAATGTGCAGACAACAATTCATACTTTCGTAATATATCATAACGAATCGTCATCCGATACAGTCTCTATTAAAAATCTGGTAATAATTTCACACTGCCTGAAATATGACACTACAGCTGTACATCTGTTTAAAATTATCTAATGGAGTCATTAAAACAAACATCTGTAATTCACCACAAAAATTATGTATTTCTCCGAAGGATTCTCTGCTCAGTATAAAAATAGAAAAAAATTCCTGAACCTCACATTACATGAAGAAGATTTTGGATTTCCAACAGAATTGCATTATTTTTGCATATCGCATGGCAAAAGAGCATGCTACGTTGTAGGTGGGACACTTAAAAGGTTTGCGGCTTGTGCTAGTTTGCAGAGACCATCCGATAAACAAATAACTACACCTAGGGAATTGTACGACTGGACAAGGCATCATCTCCCAAACATTAATACCGTTTATGTGACTAAAAAGGCTATACTGAAGAGGAAAAAATGCTTGCTCTTCGATTTGCAAAATCCACCGCAGTGCCTGGAACACAAGTTTCATACAGTCCTGCTGTTTAGGATGGGTATTATACTTGCCAAGCAGTTTTAAAATGCAGTTGAAACAACGCAGCATCCTGTCTGGAAAGATGATCAGGCTATTTCATCTCAGCAATGAAAGGTAAGGTAAGGTAAAGGTGTTATTAAAATGAGATCTGTAGTTACTATTATTTACCTATATGTAATTAATTTATCTAACAATAATAACTACGTACCATACAATGCTACACTTCACACAAAGCACTTCACTAATATCTTTCTTAGTTTTATCCAGAGGTACGCACAAGGTGCTTCTTTTCCTATTAAAAGCTTCCTTCGCCATTTCTGTTCTCCTTTTGATTTCCTGATGCCATTGTTTATAGTACACCTCAAGTATATGAACCTGTGCAATTACTCTTCTGCGTCATTTAGTATTCCCACATTTATCTTCTTTATTTTTCTTCCGACAATCATGGTCTTTGTTTTGTTTGCTTTTATCTTCATCCCATATAACTCACAGCTGTCATTTAGCTCCATTAGCATATCACTTAGTATCGTCTCTTGTTCAGCGAACAACGTCATATCATCAACAAGAAGACCTCCCTCAAAGAAGGTTGTATATCAACGGCTTTTGCTTATGATCTACAACGTTCTTTGAGGGAGGTCTTCAAATCTTATGCACTTTATTCTTCTTCTTCCCCCTATTATCACCCCTGTCTTGTCCTGAAAACAGTTCTTCATTAAATCCTCCAGGATTTCCCGGTCTCTGATCTGGTCAAAAATCCTGATAGAACTGATATTTTACCCTTGCGGTGAATTTGAGTGAAGTCCGGAAGGCCTAATTAGTCAAATTCAGTCAACTCACCTCCACGCTGGCCCTTTCTGGGATTTCTGAAGATGTGAAAGAGAGAGTGGTGTGCGAAAAGCAACGGGAAGTTATCGCATTTATCTTTCCAGAGAAAAACTGCAAACTTGGTAAAATAATGAGCGTGGTATTTAAAATATTGTTTGCAAATATCATATTATACAATCGACATTGCTGAATGGCACAGAAAAGACGTGGCAAAGATAAGCTTATTGAATTTGGGTACTAGCTATTGCTAGTGGGCTACCCATGTATCTGGCTATTATTGTAACGTATATTACATTTCTAGGTGAGTTAAAAGAAGCCGCCATATCACAGGAAGGTGAGGTGAGATCACGTTATTTCTATCGATATCTCCATCTTTTCCAGGAATGACCACCTTGCGCATATCCCTCAGCCAATTAACACACTAGTTCTAGTGACTGATATTGACGGCTATCCAACAACACCACGCGCATCGACGTACATATATTGTACGAGAATTATATCTCTGCAGGTGACTGATTGTTGAGTTTCAAGGGCTTATCTTGATCGTGGGCGTCAGCGTGCTAAAAATCGAAATAAAATATACCTGGTTGCATTCATTTCACTGCCACTGCTTGACAGATTTTAAGATGAGCATTTAGACGTGTTTTTGACGTGAATACTTATAATACAGAGTACCAGGACGGAAATGACGATGCAGCGTTTGTAGGGTGATCCAATCAGACACCATAACTTCGTGAATAATAATTCTATTGAAGTAAATGTGGTCTTGTTCGATCGGGTCTACTACTACGAAGCGAACATTAAATTGGTGGGGGTCCGCGGCCACTGCAGGCCATGCGCGAAAATTCCCGGGTAGTAGGCCCTTATCTCGCGACTCCGATTCGCTAGCGTCCTGAGTTTGGTCCTAAACGGAAGATCTGTCTTAGATCTGTCGAAACGTATCGGTAATCATGTAAAACGCACACCTATGTCGCCGACACAGCCACATCCATTTTTCTTCAGATTAGTACAACTCTTTGTTATCTCTCTTCTCCTCTTCATAAACTGTGACGCAAAGAGGCAGAGGTATAATATGAGATCGGTACAGTGAAATTTTTCGCCTTCACTATTCCACTTAATCTTGAGGCAAAAAATTTACACACGCACATCACATATCGGAAGTAGTTTGTGAAGTTAACCTCTTAATCTACAGACAGCAAAGTTTAACAAATGCGTCTCTTCTTTATCTGCCGCTCAGTATTCTGAGTCCCTCACATATTATATCCACGGAATTCAGAGCCAAATTTTTTGCAAAATATTTAAAAAAAATACACAGATAAATTGAATTGGTCATTGCTAAAAGGCCCTTTCTCCGTATTTTTGCAAAAATGAGTTAACTACAGATTCAACATCCTTACACATAAATACACAATCTGTGCTAAAAGGACTTTCCTCAAGCCTTCATACACACGCACAGTTGAGCATTTCATTTTTCGTGTCATGCTAAAATGCCCTTACTCCAGGATAGAGGGCCTTCTAGCTGTGAACTTGTCATTTAGCGGTGTTTCCATCTGATGACAAACCTTTATACTTACTATACTATCAGCTATCTGCATTGTTTGAAGCGGTCTGTTTATTCTGCTATGATCTTTATTTGTGTTTTAATACAAATTATTATATTATACGCAATTTCGGCTAATTAAAATGGAGACTGAGAGTTTGAAAAGCAAAAAGAGATGTAGTGATACTTGCAGTTGGAAACGAAATATATTAAAGAAAGCCAAAGTTAAAGGCACTGAACATGTGACTTACTCTGGAGAATTGGTGGCTGAAAGACGAACTGGTGAGGATTGTAGGTAAGTTCAGAATATTTACACTGAATCACTGACGTAAATGAATATTGCATAAAAATGTTATTTCTTAGGCCACAAAAATCTTTATAGGCTATATAAAATATTTATGCATGCACAAAAATAAAGTCACTCATTAACTGGTGGCCCATGTTTTACAAAAGAGGTCTTTCTGTAGAATCTTATGGTAGAAAGGTACCTCGGTGTTCGAAGTTGTCATTCGCCCCTGCGAGTTATTATGAATATATGTACAATGCCACTCTTCCTCATATTGTTTCAACATCCAAGTTCATTGATGGTTGTATTAGGCATACCTTTGCTCTTTGTCTACCTGGAATTGAAAACATAGTCCTTCCCCAACGTCCTACTTATGATGAATTGATTGCAATCAACCCAGACAAAATGCAGGATATCAAGAAAATTCTATGCTACATTCCCCATGAACAGTTACCTTATTATGAGAAAGTTGTAAATTCTCCACTAGCAGAACATAGAGAAAATACAGAATGAAATCGTCAAGTTAGATTTAAAACAAGGGCCTAAAACTTTGTAATACGCAATTAAAATATATTTTAGGAAGAGAAATATACTTTTAACTTGAAATAATGGTAGTTTATTTAATTTACAATCCTGTATTTTATTACAGTACTCCATTTTTAACCAAATGTGAAATTATTTTAAGTTCACTGCTAAAAGGCCCTTAAATTTGAATTTTTAATTAATAATATTATACGAACTACATATGACAACAAAATAAAAATTGTGCTTCCAGAAAGCACAAATATACCTTTATGATGGACAGTCACCACATTGCTCTACGAAGATTAGTTTTTCTTGAAAACAGTTTTTTTCGATTTATTCAGAACTAACATTTTTGGACAAAGGGCCTTCTAGCAATGACCAATTCAATTGTATATGCCAAAACGAAGCGTATTTTGTCATCAGCCATCAGAAGAAATTTACGAGTATTACATACACATGAGTTTATAAACGTTTGCGACAAAAACAGTATCAATACTAACACATTTAGAATGCAGATAACGCACCCCATACCATAGGAACCAAATTCGGACTTCATGGATCTAGAAGGAAGTAGGTACTTTTACTAATAGAGGGAAGTAGGTACTTTTACTAAAACGACAGCATAATCGTCTGTATTATGATAATACTTTTATATACAATCTATATTATCTTCAAATAAGTGAACATTTCCGTACACACGCTATAAAATAAATATTGTCTTTGCCATATATATTACCTACCAGTCAGACCATAATCCCAACAGACAACCTGGTAATGTTTCAAAGTATACCAACAACGTGTCCTCAATGAGACTCCAACATTTTGGTAGTCTATAAATTTACATTTCAGAGTGTACTGTACAGCTGTGATTCCGGAAAGAGTAGAAGCAGAAACTCAAAAAGTTTATGAGGTGATGTTGTATTGCGCACAATAGCCGTAGTGGCGCTGTAACAATAGATTGTTTCAAAAATCGAGAGTCCAATATGCGTATTTGGAGTTCAGAAAATCCCCATGCATTCATAGAACAGTGCATGACAATCCAAAGATTAATGTTTGGTATGGGCTTCTTCAAAATCAAATTGTTGGACCGGTTTTGTTTCAAGAGAATATTGTCACTGGAAACAGTAACTTGGATATGTAGGAGAATTTTGCCGTGCCACAGATAGCAACCATGCAGCAAACAATAATCTTTCAGCAGGATGGTGCATCACGCCATTGGAGCCTCGACGTCCGACAGTTTTTAAATAATACATCTTCAATCGTTGGATTGGCCGTGGCGGTCCAATTCCTTCGCCTCCTCGGTACCCCGATATTAATCCACTAGATTATTTTCTTCTGAAGGTACAGATACCCTTAAAAGGAATGAGACGACTCTTGGTCGTCGGAAGTATAAAGTTCTACAGCGCGGTTCACTCGATATCGACGTAACAATAAATACCATGACAAATACAACAAGAATTGCTACAAGGACCACAACAAGAACACGGACCAGAATAAGGATCACGAAGAAGATAGCCATTTAAGGGCACGATTTCACAACATAGCTCGAGTCACAAAATATCATTGCTTCTCTGTACCGAATGGCAAAAGCCTGCTATGGGATCTACATTCTGGACTGCTGCTGTCACTGTCTTGTCTCGGTAACTCATATAGTAGCGTGTCGGTTCCAGTGTATAACCGGAACGTCTCGTGTTCGATCCCAGGTAAAACTTTTTTTTATTGAGGTGTAATTAATTTGTTCAGAGTTCCTCGACTGTCTAATTTGTCGAAAAATATGGAATAATTTATGCCAAATTTCTGGGTCTTACAAGTGGGCTGAAGCTTGTCAAAAAATCTTACATGGATATTAAAAAATCATAAGAAACAAAAGGAGACCTGTTAACTTTAAATCTTGTCCACATGCCATCAGCTTCTATTACAGCTCTTAGTCAATCCGGAATGAATGTCACGAGATTGTGGAATAAGTTCTGATCCCCGGCTAGATCTTCCCATGTGTCAAAAACTTGATTCCACAATTCGTCTCGATTTCGAGGGCGTCGGTGGGCACAGGTGGCTATTCTGTAGTGTCATAAACATAGATTATCTCTCGGAACTTTTCCGTAAACGTAAATTAAATTCACTCTTTGAAACTGAAAACCTTAGTCGTACAGTAATTTGCCCACCAGCATACAAGCTGAAGTAGCACAGCCATTGATAAAAGTTTTGTACACAGAATTATACTGAATTCTATTCGACAGAATCTATAATCAGTGGCTTGTCTGAACATGATAAGCAAATCCTAAATGTTTCCAATGTCACTGAACAATTTCAAAATATTAATTTAAAAACTAAAAAAGGGTCGTAAATGCTGTATCTAGTCATTATTTGCATTTATATCTTCACTTAATTTCAGAATCACTTCAGTGAATGTTCTCCACTCAATATTGCGAAAAAATTCAAAACTAAAAAATGTAGATAACGCAGGGACTTAAAATCTCATGTCTTAAAAAGGAGAATCTATATGTAATGAGTTGCAATGTAATGATCCTCATGTTCTTAAATACTACAAGAAGTACAGTGTAATTTATCAAAAATTATGAAAGAGGGAAATAGAATACATTTGAATAGAAAAGTAAAAAATTCAGATAATGCAATTAAAGCTATTCGGAATATTGTTAAAGTTAAACTTGTAGATATTCTAAGAAAGAAAATATTTTTTCATTAAAACCAGTAATTATAAAGTAGAGGATCCCAAATCTATTGCAGATTCTTTTAAAGTCTTATAGTATATAGGACAGAAATATTATTGACAACATAAATATTCAAGATTTTGCAAAAGATACTGCAATTGGTTACTTAACAGATGCATTTAATAATCAGTATTAATATATGTAATTAGTCAATAACTGCAACAGTGCTTTTTCATTCAATCAACATGAATAAAATTGAATGCACATTAAATTAAACACTATTGAAAACAAATAGATAAAATAATTAAAATCAACTGAAGGGGTGAGAATGAAATAATCCAAAGCCACACTTTTAATAAAAATTGTTTTGTGCAAGTGCATTTCTTACACATATGGGAAAGCTATTAATAAATTATTGTAATAATTACTCAGCAAATGACATAGCCTAAGGACTCTAAACCTTTGTAAAAGTTTGTCTGTGTGGCTTACGAATATTTTTTAATTTCATTTTAATTGTTTTTCTAATATATATGCATTTACATTGTGTGTGTGTATAAATGCATTCATTAGATTAACGTTTATAATATTATACCTTGTAATTTTGTATTGTCTGTGATCATTAACACTTAATCTGAGGACTTTGTAAAACTTTATTTCAACGTTATTTAGACAAAAAAACATCGTTGATGTAGACTAAGACTGGAACTCGCTTTCTTCTACACAACATGCAGAGGTCTTAGCGTCTGAGCTATTGAAACGACACGAAAGCTAGTCATGAAGGTCCATTGTCGATTTAACTACACGAATTATGTATATATTTGTCTTTTATTTACGTAATATTATCATATTTATTTGCAGTTTTTGAAGTGAATTTCTGAACGATGATAGTAACAAACCAAATAGCCTGAATTTAAGTAACTCCATATTCGTTATCTTGTGTATCAGTGCTCTGGTCTCCGATCATGCGCAGTGTCTTACATCTGAGACTTAGGAATATTCAATAGTCTCATTCTTTTCCAGGAAACTGTACGTCAAAGACAGAGCATACAATAAAAAAAAGTTAATGACGTAATGGACTTATAATGTCGCATAAGACATGATATAACCTCTGTCACAGAAGACATGCTGAGCAACACATGTCGTGAAATCGACTATAGGTTTGACGTTCTTCGCGCAACCTGAGGCGCCCATGTGCAGTGCACTGAACTGAATTATGTAACACTAAAAACTTGATGAGTTATATTACCATATTCATGTATAGTAATTATAGTATACACATTTTCTTTTTCATTATATTTGTTTGAATTCTTGAGTCCCATTGTGGTCACCCTTTAATCCCCAACATAAATAAACTTGAGTATTTGGAAATTGTCCTTATACTTAGTCATGACATCAATGGAGTTTATTAGTATAAACTTAAATGTATTGAAAACTGATCTTCAGTAATAAATAACATCATTTTCCTTTAAAGCAGATAAATCAGTAATACTGGAAAAGTCTAGAATTATTATTAGCACTTAATGTGCATAAGAAAATCACGAATTGACGTGAGCTAAAGTGCACTTCAAGTCTTGAATTCAGGATAAAGGTGATTCGATTAAACAAAGAATATTAATTTTGTCAATAATTTTAAATTACATTTATGTCGAAAATGTGTGTATCAAACTATAAAATGAGATAATGTGAAAGTTCTATTTCAATAGATCCATTAAACATGCAGAGTAAATGAAGATCGATTGGGGAACAACAATGTTAAAGTCACATATTTGTATTGAATTATATCGTTCTGTGCAATGTTCAATGAACAGCCCATCTATGTTAAGGAGACAAAGCAGTTTTCAGGACAAAAGAGTCACACAGAGGACAATGCGCTTTGTATTGCTGGACAGACACGAGATAATAAAGGCCCGTGGAGGACAAAAGTGAAGGAGTTTGAAGGAGACAAGCTGCAAAGCTGAGTGGGTTGGAAATAAAGTATAAAGACGAAGATATTTAATAATTATGCTATATTTCTAGTTTCATAGCACCAAGAGCTATTTACATTTTCACTAATAGTGTAAGGACAAACATTAGAATGTGTACAATTTAAAATTACTGCCGTCATGCACGCAACAGCTAAAATGAAAGTTATAATACTGAATACAAGGCATGATTGTGGATTAGATTCTCGCCTCCTACATAATTGTATTTGTGTCCCTTTTCAGTATGTGATCTCCTGTGTTATCTGAAACTTTGTTTTATTTAAGATGCTGATTGCAAAACGAATATTTTAGACTATCACAGACGATGTTATTATCTACCCTGTTATGTTGTCTCTTCATTCCGGCAATTATCGTCGATAGATAAAGTTAAACAAAAGTCATTCAAAATGTTAGACTGTTAGAGGATTGTAAATATTACAATTTTTGACGTGGGAAATACAAAACAGAAACAACTCTGTATTAGGCAAATAATGAGGTTTGAATTCTACAACATTTTGGGAATCTGTCCGCCGTTTTCTTGTTCAACAAACATCATTCCTTGTGCAATATCACGCACAGTGTTTTGCAGGCAATGTCTTAGAATATTTCCAATTTCTTGCGAATATAGCATCTTCTATTGTTGCAGAGTTGTTAGTTCTGCCACGAAAACTCGTTTTTTAAGGTAACCTTACAACCAAAATTCAGTCAGATTGAGATCTGGAGATAGTGAAGGCTAGTGACGACGAAATTGCCTAAGATCTCTGTAATTAATTATTTTGAAGGCGTGTAGATGTGGAACAGGGCGCTAACTTCCATGAAGATTATGTTTTGAGGTTGCGATTCCTCAGTCTATGGGTGACGAACTTCTATATCAGGCCTGCACAAGGTTTCCTTTCTCCGAGCCGGCTCACAGCTCATGAGCGGAATGCAGATATTGGCTGCGCTCAGTATAGGGTGGACTGAAAGAAGGGATCATCTCGTACAAAATATACACAAAAGGGAAGTACTAGTACGAGTGTTTATGAAATGAATTCCCGTTCAGTATTTGCAAAACTATCTTGGACTTATTAATTAATACAGAAATATTTATTTTACAGAGCTAATAGAAATTTTATACCTACTTAAATGTACAATATCATGTTGTTATATTTTTATTTATCAGTACATGAAAACGAGGTTTTATGCTGTTGGCAGCTGAAAGGAAGAGTAGCCTACTGATCGTAATGATCGTTACAGATGTTCGATGCCTGCTTTTATTACAGTTGATTATAGAAAACAGTTGCTAACAAATGTAAATGTTGAGCCAAACATAGCAATCATTTTCACAGCCAGCCTGTGTAGTCGTGGATATAATTGCTAATGTTTAGTCTTGTAAAACTCGTTATTCAAACGGTCTTTAGCCCTTTGGTCACATTGAAGATCAATAAGTCCGAGCTGTAAATCGTTAAATGTTATGTTTTATTTCACGACGCTCGCAACTCCCGAGGTTATATGGGCACACTTAAATGCCCGGAATCGAACCCGCAACCTCGGGCATAGAAGGCCAGCGCTATACAAACTGCGCCAACCAGGCCCACCTTAACTTATATGGCATTGTTTCAACTGGTGTTGAAGAATTTATTATAACTTTAAACTTCTTTCCAATTAAGACAAGACTTTTAGTAGGTTATTTTACGACGCTTTATCAACAGCGTATGTTATTTAGCGTCTGAATGAGAAGAAGGTGATAATGCCGGTGAAATGAGTCCGGGGTCCAACACCGAAAGTTACTCAACTTTGCTCATACTGAGTTGAGGGAAAACCCCGGATAAACCTCAACCAGGTAACTTGACCCGCGAATCGAACCCGGGCCACCTGGTTTCGCGGCTAGACGCGCTAACCGTTGCTCCACAGGTGGACCTTAAGACAAGATCTTGGAACCTAGAATTAAATTCATTTTGAATTTCAATTAATATTTGCACATAATCGTTTAACATGGCTTCATCACGAGCAGTTTCTATCGTTCGAAAGTTATTACCTTCCCGAAACTGACTTACGAAAAGTGTAAGTTTAAGACTAAAATCCCGTAATTTATTCAACATATCAACACTGAGCTGTTTTTTTCCCTGAAGAGAGATATTAAAATTGTTGAAGATTAATATCTTTAGTATCTTTATGTCTGGACTCGTAATGACGCATTATGTTATGTTTCTTTCTACCTTTCAAAATGTTGTGGCAGATAAAGCACTGAGTATTTACTCCAGCAGCTATGAAAAAATAAGCATTTTCCCATGCAACATTGAAAGAATGTGCCTGATCACTACTTTTCCGTCTTTTAGATTCCTCCATACCGTAATGTAGCAGTAGGTAAGCAACGTGAAACAGTTACTGAGAATACGCACTGCACTCCATTACAGTAGATAGCTGAGTGGTCGTTTCCCCCTCCTCTATCTAAAGCAGGTCTATGTCATTCTGACATATATTCCTCTCCGATTCGGCGAGCGGTAAACACAGCTCTCCGGCTCGGAAGGAGCGCGAGCGCTCGTTGAGAGCTGTTTGTGCAGGTATGTTCTATATCATACGAACGTTTACAGTCTATATTATTCCATTGTTGTCTTAATGTAAGAATGATGGACCAATGATAAATTGCGAAGTGAAGCCACATCATACAATGTCTTTTCGAATCATGAAGACCTTGTTGAATTAAATAATGTGGATCATTTAATACCAAATTCTGCAATTATGTAGATATGTTAATTATACCATTAAGAAATAAGTATGCTTCGTCTGTCCAGAAAACTTTTTCCAGCTAATTATTATTGAGTTCAATCTCTACCTGCACAAATAACGGAAAATCATAAATATTCTGCTTGTCATTTTCTTTGGGAGAATTCTGGTTTTAGTTTATATGACAAAAAGTTGTTTACTTAGATTTCTCTAAACTGTGCTAAAACTCATTTGAAGATGGTGGACATCTTACTCCACTAATTTCACAATAACTATTTCTACATATTTCATTAGTTGTATGTAGCACTTCTGCATCTATTACTTTGGCCTTGTAGATCGCTTATCATGGAAATAGAACTAGTTTCCTCAAATCTCCTGATTAAAGGCCTGTAATTGTGAGTGAAACATGGGATTTCTGTTAACTTGTCAAACATTCTAAATTTTCTCAGACCTTGAGAAAGATTAATATTGTTTTCATGGTAGTATTGGATCACCTGCATCCCAACATGTAATGGTAGAACCTTCGATTGGAACTAAAAACTTCTTGTAGCTATATTAATAAAATCATTGATGTTTGAACAATAAATAATGACTGAAAATGCAAACAGTAACAAATGAAAGACCTCATGTATGCCGAACACGGTGATGTTTTTTGTTTAAAATGTTATTATATTTATAACACTGTATAGCCTTATATTATAATGCAGAAAAAATTGACTTCGAGAATTTCGCTTTCCACTACTTTTATGGCGCTTTTGCATGCTGTGACCAAGCCCCTACAGTCTCGGCTGCGCGAAACGAGGAAACCGGGGCAAATTGAACGCTGCGCTTGCCGCCATATTGTTGGAGAGCAAACAAATAATAGCAGTGCGTAAATCACGCAATTTAGCGCTGTGATGATCTAAAATTGACATATTATGGCCATTTTCGACGTTTAACGTAAAATTAGGACGAAATAAACATATTCAAAGTTTTATTGATATGTGTTAGAACATTAAAGAAAAGAAGAAACGTATGCAGCAATTTATAGAAAACATACTGATACATCCATAAATAGGCCTACACAATACACATTATAGGTTGTATAATTTTACGATAATCAGCAAATTGTTAGGTTTCAGAGAATCTAAAATTATATTAACATATTAACTCTTAGATCACAAGACATAAATATATGCACCTTGATTACACAAGTTCTTGTTATAATCAAATTCCTAAGTGAAATAAATATGCGATAATCAGTATAGACTTGTTAAGTTTTAGAGAATCAAAAATAAATTATATTACCGGTACTTTTAGACCACAGGACATAGGTAATCTGGCAAAATATAATATGCGAAGGTAGCCAAATTACATTGAATTCATTCTTCAATTAATAAAGGGAATGCTATCAATTATAAAAAGCATCGGTACCTAATACATTACAAACAATAGGTAACGTGAAGACCTAAAAACTAAACAATCACTTTATGCAAGATAAAAAAAAACCACATACTTTTTATGTGTGGATTTTTTACATATTGTATTTTTATTTTAAATAAATAAAATAGATATATTATCATTGCTTGCGGAGTGATGGTACATAATTTCTATGCACATATGCAATATCAATAAGATGCCATTCCTTGCTTTTGTTAATAAAATATATCCGGCAAAATGTAAAAGAGTTATTTATAGGTGAACTCTGAATCATAAATTCACAAAGGAGGCTTAGCTATTATAGCTATTTATTTATTTATTATCTGTATATTTATTTATCCATATATGGATCTCGAATGAAAGTTTATTATCTTGCAGATAAATTCATTTACATAATAAAAACAAAAAGTTATCTTTCCACTAATGTTTTAACATCTGATGTGTAAGTCTAAATAATTCACTCAGTGGGATTTCTCTACAGTCTGATATACCTGTACTAACAATTAAGTATTCTTTATTGTCGTAAACTACTGATTGATTTTTAATGATATTGATATTGTAACAACAGAGATAATATTATAACGTACCTTTTGCAAATAGCTTGGAAAATTAAACAGGGATGGTATTATCGCCGCGCTCTCATGGTTAACATTCGGCAGGTCTTTGAGCGGCCTCATGCGTTCGGCAGGTCTTTGAAATTTAATTGTATTATTGTTTTCAATTTCTTGTGTCGCCGCTCCAATCGCTCGCCTCAATTTCAATAATGCAACCAATAAGCTGCTTCAATTATTATTAAATGACACTTACTTGTCTAATCCACGTAGACTAAACCAGAGGTTGCAATGTCTTGTGCTGAGGACGAACATTAAGGTATGTGATTAAACATTATTATTAAAGAGTTATTATTAAGAGTTAAGAAAGCCAACGTACTCGTATATGAAATAATAATAATAATAATAATAATAATAATAATAATAATAATAATAATAATACCCATTTAACAATATAGCAAACTAGTGCTTATTCTTATCGAGAAAGTAGACGTGACAACGTGACGCTTAGAGTGAAACCTACAGAGCAACATTCGGTCGGCAAAATTATTTTTTAAACCACACCGGACGTTATTATAAGATGCCGACATGTTAAGCATGAGTCCGCGGCGCTAATATATCATCTTTCAAAATTATATTGCCATTACTTTCACACTATTCACTAAAAACACCCGAGACAAAACAAAGGACAAGTATGATAATCGTGTTTACCGCTCTATTTCTACCAGTAGCATGGCGGCGTAAACATGCGCAGACTGGTTTCAATTTTGGACAGCACACCAGCGCTCTGTGTGAGTCTAGTATACTATTATAACGTCTTTGGCTGTGACCACTGGCTACTGGCGGTCGGGCGAAAACGAAAGCTGTGTTTCCCTGATGTAAAAGGGTAGCACTGTACATATATGCTTTGGAATTAATCTATTTTTGTGTTACTTTTTCAGACGTATGAATAAGTCAAATTACACTCTCTGAGCTTGCCGAATTATTAGCAGCGGTCTGCTGCAACTTAGCTAATATTGTATCTACCTTCTTCCTAATCCTTACGGAAAGCCGCGCCAGCTGTTTTTATACCTGCGAGTGGCGTATCGTCGCAATATCTCTCTCGAAACCATGTACCTCTATAAAAAACGAAAGTTTCAAGTAGGATGGGAGGATGCATTCTTTTGTTTACAATATGATGAAAATATTAAATGTATGATTTGTTCACAAATATTACGAGGAAAACGGTTGTATAACATAAAACGGCATTACAAGTTACTACATGTTACTGATGGAACATTAAAAGGTTGTGTTATTATTATTATTATTATTATTATTATTATTATTATTATTATTATTATTATTATCATCGTCATCATTATCATTATCATCTCTGTACGTCGATTCTTTTACAGCAGATGTACGAATAATGCGGTTAGATTTTCAATTTAAACTCACAGATTTACAATGTGACATTAAATGAAAGCTAGATCTAAGGACTTGACTGATATTGAACTTTTCAAATCTTTGGAAAAAAATAAATATTTGAAGCTTCGTTCTTTCGCTTGCTCTGTTGAAGCCATGTTCGCTGTAACTTACGTTTGTGAAAAATTATTTTCAACAATGAAAATAGTAAAAATCAAATTTAGATTACGACTGACAGACAAATACCTTCGTGATCAACTACGATTGGCAGTAAGTGACATAATTCCTGATTTTGAAACTTTGTCGCAGAGACATTCTGAAGACAGTTAATTTTAGGTTGTGATAATGTGTCCTATGTTTTCTTGTTCATTTCTTTCTTCGTTACACGTCCTAAACAACTTCCCCTTCGGTTGTCCGCCTCCCTACATAGGTGCTATGCACGTTGCAGCTTACACAGTGGCTCGGCGCATCATGGCCTTTTCGCCTCGGCTGCTTTACGTAATGCAAGTCACTCATGTTGTGAGTCAATAAATTTGTATATTAAAAAAAAATTCCAAATGTGGACTTCAAATTAGGCCAAGCATTTTCGAGAGCATGGATATCACTGTTAATAAATGGGATTACTCTATAGCAACATGGTAGTTAGAGTTATGGGTTGGAATTCCTGTATCATGTGGATGAGTCTGTCTATTGTTAGTGTGATATGATATACAGAGTGATTCACGAGGATTTACCATCCCTTACAGAGCTTATTCCCCAAGACATTCTGAGTAAAACATGTCATATAAACATTTGTCCTAATCATAAAATTTTCAGAATAATACTAATTGAAAGTTGTTTGTAAAATCCATTATTCTTGAGTTTTAAGGGTAAAATAATATTACAGATAAGGAATGAACTATTCATTCCTTACCATTTGTTTAATTAGATAATATTCTGAAGTTAGAAATGTGTTGTGAATTCCATAGTTGCTTCGCACAGATTTTTTTTTTTTTTTTTTTTTTTTTCGATTTTTAACTATAAAATTACGAATGTATTATGCAAATTCGGCTTTTAGATAGTAGCTTCCTGTAAAGCAGGTTTGAATAATTTCAAAGAAAAATTGTTCTGGGGCCAGGTATCGATCCTGGGACCCTTCACTTAGCGCGCGAACGCTCTACCGACTGGGATACCCCAGGAACTTTACACGACACCGTTACAATTTTTCCTTTGTATCCACACAACTCAAATTAGCTGACAAGACGCCAGAACTCAACTGTAAGTGCACACAAATATTGTGTGACTTCAATTGTGGCTTTTTGTTAACGTACCTCCAGTAACTAAGTTATACAAAATTACATTTTCTTACGCATTCTTCGCAGCAATTGTTACAAATCACGCCACTCTTGTAAACTCTTTAAGACTGTACGTTAGGATGCACAATTAAACTGTAAAGAATCAAGTTCCTGAAGTAAGATTTCTAACAATATTTGTGATAAGTGCGTAAGAATGATGTAATTTTTATTTAAAAATTGAAAAACAAAATTTGTGTAAAGCCATTAACACATTTTTAGCTTCAGAACACTAGCTAATTAAAGGAATGACACTTCTGAATAGTTCATTCTGCATTTGTAATTTTTTTTGCCCTTAAAATAAAAAAAAACAACTTCAAATTAGTGTAACTCTGAAAATATTGAGATTAGGACACATGTTTATGACATTTTTTGCTCAGAATGCCTTCGGAAATAAGCTCCGTAAGTGACGGTAAATTCTCGTGAATCACCCTGTATTGTTGCAGGAGTCCACTATGTTATAGTCTGATGTGAGACTGTAGACATGACTTAGATCAGAGTATGTAAAGTGGGTAGTCGCGGATAGCAGCGTGTTGTGAGGAGCAAGTGAGTCTTTCCCTTATCTGAAGACTAGCAGTGGCTGGTCTCTGATCTTACACGCATCCATAGACGTTCTTAGCGCGGGCTTCCGGTGGATGATCAGCGAACTAACGTTTTCGTATTCATAAACCAGTGTATTTTTTAGTAGGTTATTTTACGACGCTTTATCAACATCTTAGGTTATTTAGCGTCTGAATGAGATGAAAGTGATAATGCCGGTGAAATGAGTTCGGGGTCCAGCACCGGAAGTTACCCAGCATTTGCTCTTATTGGGTTGAGGGAAAACCCCGGAAAAAACCTCAACCAGGTAACTTGTCCCAACCGGGAATCGAACCCGGGCCACCTGGTTTCGCGGTCAGACGCGCTAGCCATTACTCCACAGGTGTGGACTAAAACAGTGTTAGCGACATGATATGATATGATATGATATGATATGATATGATATGATATGATATGATATGATATGATATGATATGATATGATATGATATGATATGAATCATGTACAAGTAACCAGTCGATAGCCGGGGCTAGTTTAGCACGATCGTGCTTTGATGAAGCGATATATTTTGCAGAAACGTACTGTAACAGAAGTTATAGTGAAGCGCACGTCATGCAATCACTTTATTTCAATTTTCCGACCATAAATAAAACTACGTTATTATAATATAACGAAAACATAGCCTAAGTTACTAATAATATTGTTCATATATAACAATTCCTCCGTCACACAAAGATGTTGTTCCACGCCTCGAATGAAAATAACTAATTGTGCAATATCAACAATACCCGTACTTTCATTGGAGAAAATATAAAATTCCATGAATTCTTTCATTATTAGGCTAACTATAATTTCAGTTAGAAAATGCTGCTAATTCTTTCATCCTTAATAATAAAATTGCTGTTCGACATCTGAACTAAATTCTTCTATACGACGAGTCACAGCTCGAGCTGAGAGATTGATCATGTTAAATTTGGCAGTTTCTCCTGGATTTACTTTTTCAGCAGTTAGGCCCTATTAGCAAGCAAGTATTCACGAAATATCCTTCTGAGAATGGTCGACATTCACTCATGATGAAATAATTATGCGATTTTGTAGATAGCTAGGACAGCAGCTTGATTTCGAACCTGTAAGTCAGTGTCCTGCTTCAAACATTAAAAAAATAATGAAGTACAAAAGTAAACCTTTGAGATACCAAATCTTCAATTAAAAGTACTCGTAAATCAAATTTAGCTTAATTAAACATTAAAAAAAATTGATAAAATGTAATATATCAATAATATAGAATACAGTAAAACCTCTTTAATCCGGACCCCGATAAGCCGGACTTCTCTTATTCCGGAGAGGCAAAAAAACGACGAGTTTATGAAAATTAAAGAACCTTGTTTTAAGATTTACATGTACTTCAAACCAACTTACGCAGCAAGAGTTTCGAGTGAGTCAAGAGAGAGTCAAATCCGTCGGGCACATCATCGTAATTATGGGTATCAGGCATGTACTGCATTGTATGTATTTCTTTAAATTTTACTGTACTGTATAGGCCTAGTTTATTTATGCCTATCCCTTTAAATACATCATAACAAACGTGTTTTGTTGCTATAAATGGAGTTTTAATGCACTTTCTACTGTTATTTTAGATTATGTCAGTTAATCCGGACTTTCGTTAAAACAGTCAACTTATCGCCCATTAGTCCGGACTATATAACATATCACAAGACTATAATAATAAAAAAACAATATATATATTTCGATGACTTTAGATGTTTCAACCTCTGCAAACGTTCTTTCTCTCCTAATTCAGCATACATGGCCGTGTGTCTAGCTAGCTTTCTAATGTCTTCAATATTATATTTGCTTGCTGTAATAATTGTATTGCACAGTAGACATGTCATACGGTCGTTAATATAGATGTGGCCTATGGTATCTATCATGCCACCGACTACCCCTTATCCCTTCTTTTGCTAGATTCCACGTTTTTTGCCGTTATGAACTCGCCACTGATCCAGTGAGGTGATTTGATCGCCTGCCAATCAAGACAAGGAGCAAGCAGCGGGTACGCACACACCGAATGTGCTCATATGCTGACCCGTGACTTACATGAAAACATTCTAATAGGGGCAGATAAAAAAGTTTTTTTTTCTTTCGCCATGTTAATAATGTTGTGTGTTTTATACAAATTTTGGCCACTCGACCACAATTACGAGGGCCATAAAAATAAGTTCGCCAGGGACCGTTTAACAGAAAGAGAACACAATTTCATTGGAAAAATTTATTGCAATAGACACAGCAATTCTTGAGCTATTTTTCAACATGTTCCCCACCGGAATTGAACCATTCTTCATATTATGGGCTCGACAGAGAGATACAGATGGCTGTCAAACACTGGTTCCGATCCCAGGCGGCAGACTTCTACGACACAAGGATACAAAAATTGATCCCAAGGGATGATATAGTCTTAATTTCAGTGGGTGATACTTTGACAAATAACGGAACAATTGCTGTACCCTTTTCAATAAATCTTTCCATGCAATTGTGCTATTTTTTTTGTAAACAGCTTCAGGGAAAATCACTTTCTGGACAGCTTCGTAATTGCAGTCGAGTGGCCAAAATTTGTATAAGCATTTCTTTTGGCATTATTAACATAATGGAAGAAAAAAAAACTTTATCTGTCTCCATCAGAATGTTTGCTTGTTAGGTGAAGACCCACTAAATAATGTCAGATACGTGATCTTGTGCTAATAATAATGTCTCAGCGATTCATATGGACTAGATTTCAGCGAGTGACACTCATGCTCTAAGACTTTGCTCGGACATGGGTTCGAATCCCTCTAAGGTTGAGTATTTGGATAAACTTTCTTTGCAGGATTTCTTAGGCTGTAAGGCAGGTGCCATCCAATCTCATGGAGATACTTCGGACTCATTTCATCAAATTAATACCATCTTTGTAGAAGAAGTTTTACTCACACCAGATCAGGCGTGTCCATTTAATACGATGTAATTCAAACTGAGTTGCGAGTATCGAGCACTGTAAGACGTAATGTTTCCTCTCTCAACCTCCTCCACTAAGTCCTGCATGACAGAGGAATGATGGCATCAGAGGCGTTTGTATATTCGCAATGTCTGTATCGAAGTCGTGCTATTCCGTGTCGATTATGAAAAAAGAAATCTTCCGTTCGGAATGGGAGGAGAAGATCTGTGTATGAATATGAAGGAAGTATTAAATACCCATTTGCTGCAAGATTTTTCGTGGCTTTTGAAAACCAATATAAAACGCCACTATATTTCATGTCACTCCCAGTATTCTGATTTAAAGGTTGTACGGTTCGATCCTGAGTGGTGACGGGATATTTCTCGTTGCCAAACTTTCAGAACGGCCCCGAGGTTCATTTAGCCTCCTATAAAATTGAGTACCGGGTCTTTCCCGGGGATAAAAGGCGGTCGGAGCGTGGTGCCGACCACACCACCTCATTCTAGTGCCGAGGTCAAGGAAAGCATGGGGCTCTACCTCCATGCCCCCCCCCAAGTGCCTTCATGGCATGTGACGGGGATACTTTTACCTTTTTTACTTATTATTATTATTATTATTTTACATTATATTATTATTTTATATTATTTCTAATGTTACATAGTTAACTGGTATGGAATATGTATTATAGACATTATTGTTATTATTATTATTATTATTATTATTATTATTATTATAGTTCCTTTATGTTGTTTCCATAGAATCTATATATGCCACAGACTGTCTTAGCAATTTTTTTTCACAGGTGGACATTGTGAAATCAAAATACAGAATACGTATATTGGACAAGCACCTTTTTAGCACAATTACGTGTGCCTGTGTCAGATATAACGATAGACTTTGAAGTTATAATTTCTCGAGTCGAGGAAGAAGATTAGGGTACAATAATGGTTAAACATAAGTTAATTTATTATTACTTATTATTACACACATTGTGTAAACTAAGTTCTTTATAGTGAATTATTGACTGAATTATAGTCGTAAGTGCGAGATCTGATTCCCTGGAAGAAACATGATTGATATGTATAGGTCCACACGTACCGAACTGAAAAAAAAAAAAAAAAAAAAAAAAAAACATTACGATTGTGATGATGTAAAATATTACTGTCAGTTCTAATGTATTGTGTAATTTATTAATTCATGTAAGTTTCACAGTCACACAAAAACTTTATAATCGTTCCTAGTTAGTTATGAGAGGAATACGTGATTTGATTGTCAGTGGAAATAGTTTACTCGGTAGCACAGTCGGCACGCAACTCTTTCCATCATCGACGCACTAGAAGTCTGTTAGGGCTGAAATACTTATGAATGATCTATGTCCATGCAGATCATCAACTCTGCGTTTAGCATTATGCATATTAAGAATAAAGTTAGTTGTAGGTATATTTCACCATAAAATATCTGCTCAGTATAAATCAGAATGAAGGTATATTGAAAGAAAAATACTCCGAAAAGGGAATGGAAATATATAACACTTAAGTTGTACAAAGAATTATTATGGCAGATAACGAAATGCATCGAAAACAGTTAAATATGATTAATCATAAAAGTTAAGTAGAACTGTAACGAATGTCATGCAATGGTTGGTGTAATTTTTCAGTAAATTAGATCTCAAACGCTATTCAAATAAATATTTTCTTATGCACACATACACTGTGTAAATACAAACAAATACACACATCTTTAGTTTCTTTCCTTTGTACAGAAAATGGCAGCCTCAAACGGGCTTATTTTGCCTTAACATTCGTCGTCGTCGTCGTCGTCGTCGTCGTCGTCATCATCATCATCATCATCATCATCATCATCATCATCATCTGCTTTAAGGTGTAGGCCTGACTTCAAGAGAATTGGTCCTTCCATCTAGTAACTGGTCTTCCTTGTCTTCTAAATCCTATTAAGGTTAGTAGGTTATTTTACGACGTTGTATCAACATTTCAAGTTATTTAGCGTCTGAATGAGTTGAAGGTGATAATGCCGGTGAAATGAGTCGGGTCCAAGACCGTTAGTTACCCAGCATTTATTCATATTGGGTTGAGGAAAAATCCAGGAGAAATCTTCAACCAGGTAACTTACCCCGGCCTGGATTCGAACCTGGACCACCTGGTTTCGCGGCCAGACGCGCTAACCGTTACTCCTCAGATGTGTACAAATCCTCTTAATCTATAACTCTGAAGTATTTTGGGAATTGTGTCATCTGACATTCTCAATAAATATTCGTACCAATTTTATCTTTATGTTTTATTTCATCAGTCAGTTTAAGAATATTTTATTGTTCTTTTATTTCTGTGCTTCTTTTCTGGTTCATAAAAATATAGCCCGCAGCCGGCCTGAGGAATCTCATCTCGGATGACTATCTTCTTCTTATCTGTTCGGATGTGAATTCAATTTTCGCTATACATTAGGCTATCATGCAATCGAAATTAACTTATAATTAAGTTCAGTATCTTACCTTATTCTATTTAAGTTTCTTCTCGTGGTTCCACATATTCTTTGAAATTCCTGAGATGTTATATTTATATTTTCCTTTTATGTAGATATGGAGTAGGATGGAGCGTCTGAAATGGACAGACAGAATAAGAAATGAAACTGGAAAGAGTGGGTGAAGAAAGAATGATGTTGAAACTGATCAGGAAGAGAAAAAGGAATTGGTTGGATCACTTTCATCCACCCCCTGAAAGCGTAAAACACCTCTAGTGTGCTGTATAAGAAAAGTGTGGTCAGGTGGAAGATGAATTCGATACGTTGATCTGAGACCGACATGTTTAAGCCAACCAGCCAACATGTTGTGTTACAGAGATAGGCAGTTTTTATTGTTATGTTATGCATATTGCTGCCATTCTTATTTAGTACTGTCTAAGGTAAGTTCAATGTATAAATTCGCATTTTATTAGAACCGTTATTTAATGTAAATATTTCTATTTATTTTAAAATACTGTTGAATTATGCACTTACGAAACGTACGTAGAATATGAAGTTACTTGCCGGGCTTCTATGCATATGATTGTATAAAAAAACCCCTAGTATTATAATGTATTTTTTTTTTCGCTGGACCCATTTCGAAAGAAACAATGAGCCATCATGGTGAAAAGTGAGAGAAGGATGGTATCCTTCCAATTCTTCATATTTATGCGAAGTAATTATACATGTGATTTGTTTTTTGTGAAATAACCTGCGGGTTTTGTTTTATTTTAAGTAATGTAAATCCCAATTTTTACCTTAATAGGCGTGTTTTGAAGCAGACACATAGGACAAAGTAAGAGAAGATGGAATAAAGGTGCTGAAATGGAATGCTGTTCCATCAATTTTTCCCACCGAGAAACTCGAAACAAAGGAAGTCACGGAAGCTTCACAAGTCTGTAGGGGAAAAACGTAAAGACTTATATGAAGTTATTGGCACACCAATTTTTTAATTTGAATTACAGGCATGAATGAAAGTAAAGATAAACGTAAAATTCTCTTCTCACAACTACTCTCACGGCACCTAATTCAGAGGGGCCAGATCCATCTTTCTCACACTTTGAATAAATAATTTAGCATTGAAGTAAGCCTATCTGAATGAAAGACTTAAGCAATATAAGAAATATTACAACAAAATTGTGAAACACAAAGCCTCTTACTTAAATCATATAAAGGTTGCTTAATTAAAAGCATTGATACAATTCTAAGCATTGTAATAAATAATGAGCCACCGGCGTAGCTCGGTCAGTTAAGGCGCTTGCCTGCCGATCCGGAGTTGCGCTCGTGCGCGGGTTTGTTTCCCTCTTGGGCTGATTACCTGGTTGAGTTTTCTCCGAGATTTTACCCAACCGTAAGGCAAATGTCAGGTAATCTATGGCGAATTCTCGGCCTCATCTCGCCATTATATCGCTGTTACCAATTCCATCGACGCTAAATAACCTCTTATTTGATATAGAGTCGTTAAATAACCAAGTAAAAAATAAAATAAATAATGTATAATAAGTTTAGGTAGTGAGAAATCATGTGGGTTGCCTTATGAGAAACTGGTCAAAATTAAATGAACCAATGATGAAGTACTTTTCTCTGCACATGGAAATACAATGGAAGAGTTACTTTCGAGTTACTTCAATGTGTTGAAGTCTCAAAACATTAACCTGTGGAGATATTTTGTATGCAAGGTGAAAAAAAGATATTCCTGTGTCTCACTTTCCTGACTGCCACAACTTACTTTACTCTTTAATTACAAGATGTATAGTATATAGAGTAATAATTTCGTCGAAACAAGGGCAAGGCAGAAATATTTTCAACAGTAAATCATTTGCTGTACAGGATTCTCTCATTTAAATACTGAATAAGCATACAGAAATTCAAACTATACGAAGATATGTAATAAAACATTGAACATTTCAATGATTAGTGTGTTGCAATATATTTTTGTAATGCATATAAATTTATTTAAATCGTGAAGTGTTCTGAATCCAAGGTTAATTCTACATTTCAATCAATTCAATAAATATTCTGATTTACGCGTATAAAGTTTTATTACATTATTTACACGTTATAGTGCTGCATTCAAAACTGTTTTATACTTAGGTAACCTACATGTCATTGAAAACAGTTTATTAAACATAAGAATTAGATCAAAATGATAAATTTGTGGGTATATTGCATTGTATGGAATATAACTGTATATTGTTCATATCCTACATTGTAATATTCTACTAGGCCGACAATATTATTTACATTTTGCAGAGCTAGTCTACCCATATTTGAATATTTTATTTCATGCGTATTTAGCCTACATACTAATGACACTGATTTATTAGGTATAAGAACTGGCATTAAAATCATAAATTTATGTATGCTGTTATGAATATTTTAAAATTCTATTAGGCCTACACATATTGACACATGCAATATGTAAACAATTTGGCCTACATTCAGAGATAAAATTTACCCATAATTAATTACAGTTGAAGAAAATATGTAACATTGCATTTGATTAATAACTAATGGACCTCAGATATGTTAGTTGCTTTGTTAACATGGTCTACTGAAATTTATCTTTACAGTTATAACATAGGTCCTACTGAAGACTTCATATCATAAGTAAGTTCTTGTGATATGAAACGCATCATGGAAGAAAGGTTGTGTTCATTGGTCAAGAAACTTTCTACCAGTAGTCGAACAGTGAACCCTAATGATATATGCACAGTGGTCCTAATTATAATAAAATTATTACTGCCAAGTTGTTTATGGTGTAATATTGCAATTATTTATGTCTTTATTTGTCATATGTAAACTAGTTTATCAGCAATAGACACAACCGTATTGTTATAAATAAAAATAAACACCATAAAGCCATTTGAAGAACAATTTTAAACTCCTCCTAACTCCCATTTACATTCCTTTTCCCATCTGATATCATACCAACTGATTGACTATCAGGAAAAACTATGGTGGACGTCCGACCAAATCAACACTGCATACAGAGATTTCATCCGTACGTCAGTCATAATACTATATCACCCGACACTTACAGCGCATTCATTATGTCCACTTGTCCTGACACTCCCCCACTCTTCCTACAGAGCTGCGCACGAGTTCGGATGAGTGTATTTAAGAATTATAAGGGAATGAGTTAGTTTTTACCTTGATCTCTGTAGACACACGCCCGACCTTCCTTTCTACTCTTACTCCCTACACAGAAAAGCTGTTCCCATACTGCACATCGCGAGTATCTTGACAAAATGCATGAGCTGTACTGGTTAAAGCTATTGCAGTGATGATAATTAATGATTACGGAAATGGAAATTGACAATGAATGATAGAAAAGGGAGAACCACGAGAAAAATTTTGTGAACCTTGACTTTATCAACCAAAAATAAGGCTGCACCATTGGTATAGCGCTGGCCTTCTATGCCCAAGATTGCGGGTTCGATCCCGGGCCAGGTCGATAGCATTTAAGTGTGCTTAAATGCGACAGGCTCATGTCAGTAGATTTACTGGCATGTAAAAGAACTCCTGCGGGACAAAATTCCGGCACATCCGGCGACGCTGATATAACCTCTGCAGTTGCGAGCGTCGTTAAATAAAACATAACATAACAAGACTGCATCATCACCAGGATACAAACACGGGTCCGTACTCGTAAATCATTGCTCCATCAGTTGAATTACCAGGTAGCACACATCATTTTTTCTAATCGTGAAGATAGAAAATACTAGGCCTATTGTTAGTCTTCTCTTTTCATATAGGACAAACATTAGGTGAGCTAACATTAAGTAATGCTTAATAAATGCTTCATTCATGGTGAGGTTAACATAAAGTTCTTGGACAGCAAAAAATTCCTAGCAATTCCATCGAGTGGCAGAAGCCAGTAATTTGTTTATGAATTACGTAATACCCGAAGTACACTCTTTGCGCTTAATGCATAATAAATCATCTTTACCTTCCCTTTTCCATCACTAAATTGCCTGAAATTAAAAGAACTCTCTTCTACAGTATGCCTGAAATAAAACGGTGATGAGATGATCTTGAATGATAATGTACTATCGGACACAGATTTTTAATTGCGAAATATAGTTCACTCCCATAACGATAAAAATCAAACAACGTAGATGCATTGTGTTGTTCGAAATTCCAGTAGCTAGTGAAAATGTTGGTTAGTTTTCGCGTGTGATGTATTAACCACATAGCGCTGGAAATATTGAGAGTTAATGCAGGGAATTATCCCTGTGCTCACATCAATGGTGGGATACTAAAAGATAAATACATGCACCAGGGAAAATATTTGTGTATTGCATGTTTAACTGTCGGAATAACTAAAATACCTGCAATATATCAAAACCGCAATCTAGGCAGCGTAGGAACTAAAAAATAATTCAGCTCTCTGCTTAATAGACAAAACATTCTTCCACTTTATTGCATTCATTTTTCAAATGTGAGCATCGTTTTCCGGTACTTTAAGCATATTGTGTGCGTCTCTTCTGTGGAGGTTGGTGTTTTGTTCCGAGTTCCATTGGTTGCGTGAAGTTTCTATCATATTTCACCTCTCAGATATGATACAGGATTCATTCCGCTATACCAAAGCGTTTTTTCTCGCTTTTTACAAACGGTCCGGTCAGAAGAGAATAATAACATGTTTCCAGGGCGTAGTATAAATACGACATTGTTAGAAGACTGTACTGAATTACTTTACAACAGAATTACGACTCAAATCTGCCCTGGTAGTATTATATTTCTACAAACACCTTTATTCAAATCAAATAAATTGTGTCTGAAATAAATCATATACGAAACATGGGACTCTGTGAACCGAACTACAAGAGCGTCAGTGTCCAAATTTACAATTCGCATTCAATTCACAAGAGAAATTAGTTTTTAAAACATATTTATTAGTGTTCTCTCAGGCATTCCCGTTTCCCTTGTTATAATTCGAAAATATTTTTTTATTTCCAATTATCCTTATAGTCAGTGCGGAACACAATGAGAAACATATGCACTGTATCACATTCCCTGGAGAACTCATGGTATTCTTACAGCTAATGTTTCTTCCATAAAATTAGGAAGGAAATTGCTGTAACTGACAAGAACCAAATTTGGAACATTAATGACGGGCATGGCATTCGGTTCGATCCCTGTTTAGGGCATGAAGAATTGTGAGTAAATATTAAATTGTAAATTATGTTTTATTTAACGACGCTCAGGTACTTGTTACTCCTGCGGGACAAAATTCCGGTACACAGAAGACGCTGATGTAATCCCGGCAGTTGCGAGCGTCGTTAAATAAAACATAATTTACAATTCTTTATGCTAATTTATTCTTTATTCTAATGAAATTGTAAATTCTCATAAGGTAACGAAGCATACTTGTTGTCACTGTGTAAAAGCACTGATCACTGCCTTCAAACTTTTTTTTGGAGGAATCGATGAAAGTCCCCATTCATCCACTTCGTACTGAACATTAAACTTTTGTATCAAACCACGAATATCACTACAGTATACCAAGGCACTCTCTTATGAAGAGTAGGGCGTAAATTATTCTTCTCTACACCTGTACCAATGAAGAAATGTTCCTGGTGCTAAAACTGGTAAACTCATCACGAATTTCGCTCTCTACATGACACAGCCTTCTGGATTATGTTTCTGATCATTATCAACTGGTTAGTACAAAATTTTACATTAAAGCACTGGGTTATGGATGCAGAAACATCACTAGTATATTAATAATATAAAACATAACATATATTTTTGTGTGAAAATGCTGCGCTATGTGCCATTTATTATGTCACTTTTGGTTCAGCACACAAAAATACATAAAAGAGAGTTAATTTTTTTTTTTTGTTTTGTCATCGTAAGCCTGTGTAATTATCTGTCATGACTGTGATGTTTTACGTTGTCTTAACTGAAGTTCATAGTAGCTTCTTGTAATTAAATCTAGCGGCTTGCACATTATAATTATTACTGTTGTAGTTTATTGGTGACTGTCAGCCATTGTATCGTCACATCTTTCGAAAGTTTTTTTTTTACACACATTGACTTTCGTTTCTGACGATTGAATTGACCTCTGGGCACAGGTCCGTTTCATTCACTTTTTGAACGACTGTTCTCTTAAAGCTTCAGTTCTAACATTTTCTTCGCTTTCCAAGATTATGTCTTGGATATAGGTCTATCTGCCTGTTGAGCTATTTTTTTTAACGATTTCATAGAAGACTCTTCTAGCCCATAGCCTATGTAAGTCAGTTTTCTTCATGTAGAACACGATTTATGCGCTTCTTTTTATTTAGAAATGAGCCGGTACTCCTATGTTTCACTAAACTCTGGACTATTGATGATTGTTGAACGGCAGAACATTTACATAGAACTATAGCGCGACAGTTTTCGCACTATTTTTTCCTAATATGTACCGGTAGCATGCGCATCATAAACAGGGTTGGGAAGTTATGCGTAAAACATTAATTTCTACACGACATGTAAAATATAGGCTTACATAGAATGCGTAATTTATGTTACTACAGTAGAAATTAAAAAAAATTCATAACTTGTAATGCATTAAATAAATAAGTTTCCAGGCTATCAGAGTGTATTACTTGTAGTAATTTTATTCATTCGAACTCTTATAATGTATTCACAATTTCACTACATCCTTTGAAACGTTTCTCCGACACCACACAGTGTTCCCGCTTGTTGCTTACCTATTCGCCGCGCCAATACGGAAGCCAGAGTGCACTAGTCATCGAAGACTGCCGACGATTTTCATCATGTGCACTTCGTCATTTGTTTCCTATTGTTCGGGCCGGTATCTTTAGTTTTTATATATTTTTTCCGAACTCATATATGCCATTGTCGTAATGTATAGTCCCTTTGTGCTTAATACCGACTTCGTTTATTTTCTTTTATCCGCTTACCGAAGAAGTCGTCTTGTTCGCAGCGGTCAGCATTAAAAGAAAAAAATGTGTTCTCCTCTTGAGAACTCTCTGTGGAAACGTTTACGGAGGCGTAACCTTTGACTTTTAATACACACTTCTAGATTGTTAATGTTAATATTCAAATTGCATAGTCTTTTAATAATTCATATTACATAATAGGCCGTACGTTACATTTCGTCACTCAAATTATTTTCATTTCTGTGATTATATGAAGGAATATATTTGAAATAAATACTTGGCAATTGCATTATCCTGTCTTTTATTAATTTAGTTCCATTGAAAATAATTTGTTACGCCGAGCAGGAAATCGCTTAAAAATCAATTTTTTTATGCAACGTAAATTTCGTAAAATTCACGTAAAGTATTTATCATGTAGTTTACACGGCCAAACTTGATCATAAATGAAGATTCGCTGTTCTAATGTGTACCGCATTGCCACGAACTAAACTAAACTAAACTGAACTAGACTGAACTGAACAGTAGCCAGTTACATACTAATGATCTAACCTTTAAGTCCATTCAGCCTATATTATCTACAGTATAATAATGCCGTCTGAATTATTCATATACGACAATGTAGTCTATACGTCCACCACTGTGGAGTAAAGATTAGCAGGTTTGACCGTAAAACGAGCGGTGCGGGTTCAAATCCTGATTGGAGTAAGTTACCTGGTTGAGGTTTTTTCCGGGGTTCTCCCTCAACCAATTGAAGCAGAATTGATGGATAACTTTCGGCGTTAGACCTCAGACTCATTTCGCCATCATAATTAAATTTCCCCTCTTTCCTCATCATCTCCGTTTCTTTTCTAGATTTTGAGCTTGCTCCGATGTAGAGTCGGCTGCAGACCGGCAACGGATTTGAACTCCGTGCATATATGGTCATTCGTTGTTGGTGGTAGCGCCACACACCGTGGGTTCTCCAGCGGGCTCATGGTAACTCGTGGGACAGGGGTTGAGGGACCGCGGTGAGTTCTACGCGGAATGTTAAAGGGATTATGTAGGCTGTAGGGGAGTTCAGAGAGAGAGAGAGAGAGCGCAGCGGGATCTGCGCACCATTCCATCCAGGGTAGTACAATGGGTCCACCCGAGCGGCCTGCGTGCACAGTTCCAGTCCGTACCTTTACATAAAGGGGAAATGATAGATAGATATAATCTATTCGATGTAAGAAAAATCCTAATATAAATAATAGCACGTGACTGAAGTGAAGCTTCATTGGCCGTTGTTTGGCGCCATAGATTCTCAGTACGTGTTACCGCCTACTGTTGTACATTCTGTTTCATGTTAAACATTTTTCCGGTACTCGTCAAGTAGGCTTGACCTCACTACTATGCATTCGTTTGCTTAGGAAACATTTACTTTACAATTACTGTAATTAAAACTCACTTAACTTATTATTTACATTTAAGACTATTTGTTTTTCTCAGCTTTTGAGAGAGTTTCCACTCTTATTTTTAATAACCACACACACCGAGAATGCTGAAGCCATACTTCTGTACCACGTCCTTACGTGAACAACTACGAGCTCAAGTGACGTTAGCCTGTTACAAGAACAGACTACCTAGGTACTACTGTTCGTATTCATCCGCGTTCATAATACATAACAAAATATAAAAGTAGCTTTCTTTTACATAGCGTTGTACATATGAGTGAAGTTATGTGTTTCATCGTATTTAACAACTAGAATTAAATTCTTTATGTTCAAATAATACAAGATTATGGTTTCCAAATACGAACTATATTTTCCTGCGTCATGTGAGTGTTTCGACTGGAAGCCAATCACGGGTATGACGGCAAAGTGGTTATCTTTACATTAGGATTTTTCTTACAGCGAATACAGTATAGAAATAATTTACACATAACGACTACCAACTTTTAATAACCTACATCTAAAAAAATAAGACTTAGAGCAATCGCTATTAGAATAGCAATTGTTCACCAATTTTCAATATATTCTTGGGGTCAGAGTAGGAGTCGCCGATGGTAACAAACGCTGATAACAGAATGTAATGATATTCTCAAGAATTCTATGCTATTTACCGTTAGAAAGAATCAGTTTCTCATCCATTATTTCCGTTTTCATGTAATTATAAATACGGGAATCCCAAAAAAACTTGGAATTGCAAGCGAAATGCATACTGAGTAGTAACCATAGTTTCTTCTTAAAATGTGTGTCCCCATAGTAAAGATATGACTTTCCTATTCAAGATTTATTTCGCTAAATCAGTGACCAACTCGTGCTATTTGTGCACTCTTCTCTGTACACGATCAGTATGCAAGAGCAAATCATCCCACTCAAACAATTAACGTCCATTCCTCTTTTTGATCACGAGTCCACACACTGCTTCGTAAGAGCAGCTGAGTTGTCACCATTGTCTTAAATACTTGAGGATAGGGTCCATAAATTTAAATCAGAGTTTCTCTGCATACTTCAACTTTTTCAGTAACAACCTTTTCTAGAAGCAGTCAGGTTAGCCTCTTGAACAGTAATTTTAAAATTAGAATAGCTGATAACAATAATTTCATTTGAGGTTACTCTCATTACTCTTAGTTTGGAGTCACCATGGGGTCTAAGGGTCATCATGCTAACAGCTGAACTCGATCTTCACGGGTTCAAACTCGGCAGAGGGTAAAATTTTGAAAGAACAGAACATTCTTAATTATTTACGGGTCCCGTATCGTAAATTTACTGTATATAAACAGCCCAGTGTCTTATTGAGAGCTTCAGGCAAGCTTCATCAATTTCTTTTCCATATTTAATTTAGATTTACTATTCAAATTTCGAAATGTGTAAGGCATATTTATGTTGGATGTAGGTTATTATAAATTTGTAGTAGCTACGTATACACATGTGAATAATTCACTCTATACTATTTTCACTTGAAAACGTTAGATTTCTCTGCCGAATCCTCATATAAAGTGTGAAAAGTACAATTACTGAGATGCCAGTAATATACTCTTGAAGTTACCAGCCGAAAGATTGAAGAGGAAGAGGTGGAGAATAATTCTTCATAATTCTTAATAAAATAATTACTTTAATGGAGCCTTTGATGACGACGGTGACGATTTTATAATTTGGATTTGTATAGAGAGCGAACCGTAAGTAATGTCATTAATTTCATAGGGTTATTCTTTAAGATATTTCAAACAAAAAACTTTAATATAACTTTGCTTGGTTTTGCTTCCTTTTCGATATAAAAATTGTTTTATATGAAACATTTTATAGCGTGTTTTGGGAAAGCCATTGATTTAATTCTCAAAATGCTCAGTTAATTTTAAGCCTTGGTTTTCCTGAACCGACGTATGCGACGTGCGAAGTGTGAGGCCCGCGTCTCACAAATTCGGACTACACGAGAGATGCGAGGTCTGCGCACCTCTCAACTAAAGAAACCACTCACTATGTCTAGTGTAGTCCGGATTTGTGCGACAGGAGCCTCGCATCTCGCATGCGTCGGTTCAGAAAAACAAGGCTTAAAAGATCTGGGTATTATGATAATAAATGGTTGAAATAACTTTAGTTTTGTTCTTTAAATGTGCAGAAATTTGATCCGAACAAATGTAACATTGTAAAATATCTTTGCAGAACGAAAAGTTAGAAGAATATTGAAATTAGTAATAGAGTTATCGGAAATTTCACAATGAATTCGTAAGCAAATATAAAAATATGTTGTCACTTCTAATAAATACCAGTAACATGACAGAACTACTGTTGCCAATGTCAAAACGTGTATCACAAATGTAACAAATCTAAATTGACGAGGCTTAGTGATGAACTCTCAAATATGATGTAGTGTACAGAATAATCTAATGAAATTAACTCGATTCATTGTTACAGGTCTTAATTGTAGAATAATTTTGCGTAGAAAATATGATCCATAGATAATATAAAATTCAAAGTTTAAATCAATAATAAACAACAAATTCAATGACATTTCCCAATATAAAACATGACTATAAGAGTGGAAACATTGCATAGTGTGATGCTAAACTTAGAACCTAAAATTAAACGAAAAAGATCCGAACAATGTGAGCAAGGTGAAGCAGACCCGATTTCCCATTATGTCAAAAGTAGCTCGTCGACGACTCTCCTCAGAATGACCAAGGGTAGATAGCAACGACGGGTTGTCTAGTCAAATAGAAGAAATAAAATATTAGTGTGGTAGATAGGATACCAATCACTGGAGGAGAATGAATGAAAACATTTATAAAGACCGCCAAGATGATGTAATGTTATAGCTGTTACAGGAAGATATATATTATTGGCAGAATACAAAGAACGTTTTACAAGAACTTCATTCTAATCCAATCAATTTCTTACATTTCCACAGAAAATATAGAAAACCGTAGATAAAATTTAACTAGAATATCTATAGACGCCTTAAATGTTTTTAATTCGTTTATTGTACGACGCTTTATCAACTGCTATGGTTATCTAGCGTCTGAATGAAATAAACGTGATAATACCAGCGAAATTAGTCCAGAGTCCAGCGCCGAAATTTACCCAGCATTTTCTCTTAATGGGTTGTGGAAAAACCCCGAAAGGAATCTCAATCAGGAAACTTGTTCCAACCTGTATTTTAACAAGGCGAACTCGTTTCACGGCCAGGCGGTGGACCATTAAGTATTATTTTGTGAAGTGAAAGCATAACAAGGAATATAAAATTATACATTTATATTTAGATTTATTTATTTAGATTTATTTATTTAACCTGGTAGAGATAAGGCCGTCAGGCCTTCTCTGCCCCTCTACCAGGGGATTACAACTATAACATGAACAATAAGATTACAATTAATATTAAATTTACAATTACAATTACAATAAAAATTAAAGTACGACAAGAATATCTGATTAATGAAAGCTAGACATTTTATCATAGAAGTTAAGAACAAAGAATATTTTTGTATTTACTAAATTACAAATTAAACCTACAATAACAAAATTCTATAGTGATGAAATTACCGGATATTGAGATATTTTGTGGTAGATTAAAATAACTATTTACAAGAAACCATGTCTGAACGAGTCTCAATTACTGACCAAGTGCCTAGTAAGTTTGCGTTTGAATTGAATTTTATTTCGACAGTCCCTGATGCTAGCAGGTAACGAATTCCAGAGTCTTGGCAGGGCTATTGTGAAAGAGGATGAGTATGAGGAGGTGCGATGGGATGGTATTGTTAGTATTGTTTCATGGCGAGAGCGTGTGTTCAGATTGTGGTGGGAAGAAAGGTAAGTGAAGCAAGACGACAGGTACGAAGGAATAGAAGAGTTCAAGATTTCGAAGAGAAAGAGAAGTGAATGTAAATTTCTTTTCTTATCTAGTTTAAGCCAACCTATTGCTTCCAGGGATGGGGAAATATGATCATATTTACGAACATTGCTTACAAAACGTACACACAAATTATGAGCACGTTGAAGTTTCATTTTGTTGTCGCTGGAAAGGTCAGTCAGTAAAATGTCAGCATAGTCAAAATAGGGAAATACAAGGGTATGCACAAGGGACTTTTTTAAGCAAGAGGGAAGATGAACATTTATCCCTTTTAGCACATGAATAATAGAATATACTTTTCTGCAGGTTTCTGTGATTTGCATGTCCCAGTTGAGATTATTATCCATGTGAATGCCAAGATTTTTTACCGAAGAACTGAAAGGGATATGCACTGTACTTACTTTAACGGGGGAAATGTCGAGGTGCTTTACAGCGTCGGTTTGCCGTTTGTGTCCTAATATGATTGCTTGTGTCTTTCCAGGATTGATATTAAGATGGAATTTCTTTGTCCATGTCACAATCGAGTCAATGTCTTCGTTCAATTTATCTATAGCGTCATTTATTCGATCTTAGCGGGAAGAGATGTAGCATTGAAGGTCTTCAGCATTCAAGTGATAGTTACAATGCCTTACATGAGATGTAATATCACTGACATATATTGTGAACAACAATTGTCCGAGTACCGAACCCTGTGGTATACCTGATGTTATGCTAAACCAGGAAGAGCTTCGATTCCCGGATACAACACATTGTTGTCTTTCCCGTAAGTAGGATTCGAACCAACTCACAGCAGTCTCTGACAAATGCAGATTTCTCAATTTATGGGTGAGCAGGTCGAAATTTACAGAGTTGAAAGCTTTGCTAAGGTCAAGAAGTGTTAGTATTGTTACTTTATTAGAGTCGATTGCTTCACGAATGTCTTCTGTCACTTTAAGTAGAGCAGTGCTTGTGTTGTGTCCAGCTCTGAAACCTGACTGATACTTGTCGAATAGTTTGTGTTCGTTCATGTAGTTAGTAATTTGTCTGTGTACGATTCTTTCCAGTGCTTTTGATATGGCTGGCAGGATACTGATTGGTCTATAGTCGTTCGGGTCGGTGGGAACTTTGACTTTTGGAAGAGGAAGAACGAAAGCTTGCTTCCATATTTTAGGGAAAGTTGAAGTGATTAAGGAACTATTGAATATGTGTGCAGTTGTAGGTATTACTATGCCTTGTATTTTCTGTATGAGTAATATGCTAATGTTGTCTGGCGCTTGAGCTTTCGTCTTGATGCGTCGGATGGCTTTCATTACGTCAATAGGAGTGACGTCAGTAAAATAGAATTTGTCTCGAGTTGGGGGAGCTGAGTCAGGCAAAACTGTGTCTTGTTTCGTTGTGTTGTTTAAGGTCGGGTCCTTTACAAAGTGTTCGTTCAATCGGTCAAGTGGGATGGGTATGTCTGCTTGTTCACTAGCCCTTCCAAGTCCAATGACCTTCAGATTTTTCCATAACTCGGAAGGGGTTGTGTTTTGGGCTCTATAAGTTTGTAGGAGTATTTGAGTTTAGCATTTCTTATTAGTTGAGTCGTTCTATTTCTTAGGTGTTTATAGAAGTTAAAATGTTCGTCGTTTTTATTGCGGGTGTATTTCCTATAGGCTAAGTCGCGTTCGGACATCGGGCTATGTATTTCAGTCGTCATCCAAGGGGCTGGGGTCTTTCTGGTACGTTTGGTCTTTAATGGTGCGTGTTTGTCATAAAGTTGAAGTATTAACGTATTGAATAAGTCTACTTTCTCGTCTACAGTTCGTAATGTCCAGATCATGTGCCATGGAAGTTGCGCAGCGTCTTCTTTCAGTGCAATATCATCTATTCTTTTGATATCCCTGTAAGTAATTACTCTAGTAATTACTGAATATCCTTACATATGTGTTAGAGATATGGCAATAAATTTATCAATCAGGCAAACGAAGAATTCTCTGTATACAGAAATTGATGTTTTCAGAAGATCAGCAAGAAAATCCAGTTACAATGAAAACATATAATACAAATTATGGGAATATAGATAATCTGCAGATTTCAGAACAAAAAATATTGCATTGGTTTGAATATATTGAAAGAATGGACTAAATGAATAATGGACTGACTTCGAGCGGAAAAAATTGATGTCAAAAGAAGGCTTGGCTAGATGACGTTAAAGCAGCAATGAAGTCCAGAAATTTGAAAGATAATCATAAAATGAACAGAGAGTAATAGCGTGTGAGCACCGGAAAATGGCTACAGCTGTTATGAAACAGGATATATAATTATAAAGGGACATCATTTTATTTTTACTTCAATTTTTATTGTACCTGAGTTTTTGAATATACTTCACTCCCACTTCCTCCACTAGTAAACTTCCAACCACACAAAACCAAGGCCGCGTATGCAGTAAAAGTCGCCTTACTGTCATAGTAACCTGTACTGAGTTAGTGAGTATAGTACGTTCCAGAAATATGTTCGCGTATTCCAGTGACGAAAAAGCTTTCAATATGGAATCATATTTTCACACAGATACTGTCGTCCGTTTGCCTACGTCGCATCCCGGTTTCCCCCACCTGCTTCTGCTCGCCCCTCTGTAAAGGCTAGTGGCTGGGCTGTCTTAGTTCTTTTCTGAAAACATTAATTTCTGTTAGGAATAGGACGTCTACGTAATATTACACAACTGTTTAAAATAATTTAAATAAAAGGGCCAAGTTAAGTAACTAACTGTCATGTGGTTTCCCCCTTTTCTACGACCCTGCGACAAAACCACTTGGGCAGACAGTAGATAGCATGTCTGAGTAATTTATCTTTTCGGATCGGGCAGAAGTGAAGATTCAAGTTACAGTACGTAAGGTACTCTTTTATAGAGTAGGTACAGAATTGTTTCAATATTACTAGTACGAAGGACGAAACTGGTAATTGGAATTAGGTACAATAGCGCGATAATATCTATAAAAGAAGCCTGTATCGAAATGAACGTCCACCATTATCAAAAATGTGTTTAAATATCCATATTATGATTATTTTTCAATTTAACTTCATACTCTATATTGTATGCTAATGTGCTATAGACAGCTTAATATAGGCCTACACTGCATAAGGAATACGTCCGAATGGATAGCTCAGTTCGTGGGTAAAAACACTTATTCTTAATACAGTACTGTATTTTTATTAAACAAAAATGTAATGGAAATGATCAAACTCATAATTGCGATATTTCCAAGTTTACGAGTCGACCTGGTTGGTAAGTTGGTATAGCGCTGGCCTTCTATGCCCAAGGTTGCGGGTTCGATCCCGGGCCAGGTCGATGGCATTTAAGTATGCTTAAATGCGACAGGCTCATGTCAGTAGATTTACTGGCATGTAAAAGAACTCCTGCGGGACAAAATTCCGGCACATCCGGCGACGTTGATATAACCTCTGCAGTTGCGAGCGTCGTTAAATAAAACACAACATCCAAGTTTACGTAAATGGATGAACTACTTTTCTTCCCTCCTATATCTAGTAAAGTGATTTGTTTGTATTCTACGCTAGTATCATCGAACTCTAGTCATGGATGGGGGTAGCAAATTGTTTTTCCGGTTCTCAACCATTAATCCAAAGGTATAACCAGGTTAATATTAGAAATGTTAGTAAAAATATTGCATTAAGGCACTAAGTTTCTTTCGAAAGCACGTAGTGCTAGCATCGGGACTCGAATTTGAAGTACGAGCTTATTAGCGAGGCATATTACTACTGTGTTACGACACAGGCAGTCGATTTTATTGAAAAACAGTATTTTATCAGTAAGAAAACAGTAATATATTAATCAATGACACATGAAAACAAACGAGAGATTTGATCCTGTCACAAAATAAGAATTTTTTTGTGGCAGAAACTGGAACAATTTGTATCATTTATCTCGTCTATTAGACTTAACATCAGCACATCTGACGTAGCTGACGGTTAATTTGGTGTTCATACAAAGAGCGAAGCACAATTCACACTCTAGTCTTTAGAAAGTTTGTATATCGCTTCGTGTAAACTTTGACATGGCTATTGTTGGAGTGAATCTGAATTTTTCATGACCTCTCGAAATAGCTCTACCCCGTACTACAGTAAAATATCAAAAGGGAACAAAGAGTGATACAGCTTTCTTCTTATTTCTTTTTGTGAATGACAAAATGAGGATGCATTATTATTTCTTTGGAAATGAGTAATAAGGTTCGTCTTCCTTTAAGCGGAAGACCAATAAGCTCTGTCCTTTGTTACGAAAATAAAGCACGGCGTATGGCTATATGAATATGATAAATTGCGCTTCGTACCATCCGCTGTTTGTAAATTTGATTTTCCTCTATCCATCCAGTGTAGAAAACATTAGCGTTGTGTGTATACAGCGCTCATCTCAATATTCCGTAACGCAGAAGCGGAATGAGCTCGCTGCCTGCTGGCGCATGATGACGTTGTGCTAATGTAGCTGGTACACAAGTTATATTACATCCCTGATCAAATCTTGTTCCTCTAGTCTACAATAACTGAAGCTTGTTTTTGTGAACAAGCACTTGTTTGTTAGCACATTTTACGATAAGAGAAACAGACAGCCTGTGTATGCATTATAATGGTCTTGTTTGAAGAAAAGAATGTTTATTCTCTAAGTGAAATTTAGAAGAGAAATGATAAAGATTCTAAAATAGTGTATAATTGGTTGATGTGTGCAACAACTAAATCGAAGCTTTGAGTTTACGTGGAAATTAATCTCGAAGCCTAGTTTTCGGCCAGAGATATAAATCTGTTTTTTATTGTCAATGTGGTTTGCTATGTCATACGTGGAGGCTGAACGTCATATTAGGCCCGTTAAACATTCATCCGTATGCTACGCAGTACGCACTACGGATCCGTAAGCAGTTTGCTTTCACAGTCACGCGTAGCAAATTCGTAGCAGATTAATTATATCAGTCGCTTGTTTGTTTCAAAATGAGCGTGCTTCAAGGAAAACTTTCGGCTGCACATTATTTGTATTAAAAAGAGTGTAAAATAGACAATGTTGTGTTCACCCGCTACTACTTCTAAGTACAATCACTTGCGTGAGAGCGATAGAAAGTTCTTTGAACTAATTTCGCATATCTATTCAATTGTTTGATGAACAATTGGAAAAATTGCAATAAATGCAGCTTGAACTGGATCTACATAATTATGTCCTACCGAGCGGTTTGCTGTTAACACAAGGTGATAAAAATTACTCAGATGAATAAATTATTTATAATCCACACTATTATTTCTTGTTCACTATAACAAAACCATCGATTATTTTTTGTTATAATCTATATAGATCAGAGTTTCTCAACCTTTCTCATTTCCTCACTTTATTTTATTGCGGATCTCTAAGTCTAAGTTGTAGATTGTGTAGAATGTACTGTAGTATTACTCAACCTACTTTATTTTGAGGCTCTTTTTTCCTCACATTACTTTAGTGTGACCCCCTGGTCTGAGGTGTAGAGTAAAATGTATAACATACTAATTAGTAATATAAAATAATTCAAAAAGGAAACAACTGAAGTAGCTTGTTTTAATTTAATGTAAAATGGTCAGATAATAAAATTATCAAAGAACTACTTTTGAAATTGTTATATTATTATTATTATTATTATTATTATTATTATTATTATTATTATTATTATTTCTTTTTTTTTCATTTCCCCCACCCTCAGGGGTGCAGCCCCCCCGGTTTAGAATTACTGATTTAGATTCAATCTGTTTTAATTACACTAAGGAAATATTTATTGACTAGATAAGTTACTCTTAATTAAATATTCCTTAACTTAATCTTGCACAGGATAGGGACCGATGGTGGGCTTATGTGAAGACGGTAATAAACCTGCGGGTTCCTTAAAAGCCATTTGTAAGTAATGTTGTAACTTATTTTATAGATAAGAGGTTTTATATATATTATATACAGTAGTATGTTGCCCATAAAGCTTTGGTGAATTCCTGTGAGTGAAAGAGTATCGTTAGAGCTTGATGGAGATTGGAGAATTGATATCAAGGAAGACTGTTGTTCTGTTTGGGAAATGATTCCAGTGTGACAGTGTGAACTGTTATTTGTGTATTTTGTGTACGATTTTTCTGAATATTAGCCCACCGAAAAATGGCAAATGAACAGACTAAGTAAGTGATGTGAATGAGAAGGACGAAATTTGTATAAAAGGGGGTTGGTTCGTGTTTTGTATTTGCAAGACTGTGTTTAGCACTTCCATACATTAATGTAATTTCTACTTCTGAAAAAATGTCCTAACAGCTGGTAATATTGAAATTAGGAAAGAACGAGCCTCATCCTCTTTCTTCTTTTAATTTTTATTTAGCATAAGAACTAAATTTCCCTCAAAGGTCTTGTTTTTGTGAGGCTGTTTTCTGAGGAAGATTTTTTTTCTGGAACTTCTGCCATGTCTTCTCTCATCTTCATCACACACCAGCATTTCATTGTGTGTTATTGTCCATTTCTGCAAAATTTTCAAATATAATGTCACACATTTCACGCCATAACTTCGACCTGATGCCTCTATTTTTGTATTCTTCACAAAAAGGATCCAGAAACATAGTCTTCTATCTACTTTACTGATAACAGTTCCGTATCCAAAATCATAATGCATTCAAACATGAATTGTACTGCTCACTATGCTGCTACGCTGTGCGTAGTACGCATGACTGTGTAAGCCCACACTTGTCCAAGGTATTCAACTGTTGTCTGTAGTCCGTAGCGCGTAGCGAGACGTCCGTATGGATCCTACGGACGCGCACAGTACGCAGAACTGTGAAAGCTCCAATATATGTAAAGCCTTGGTTTTTCTGAACAGACGCATGCGATGTGCGAGGTGCGAAGCCCGTCTCGCACAAATCCAGACTACATGAGAGATAGTTATAGAAACTACTAACTATCTCTCGTGTAGTCCGGATTTGTGCGAGACGGTCTTCGCACCTCGCACATCGCATGCGTCGGTTCAGAAAAACCAAGGCTTTAGGTAATTTGCTATGGATCTGTAGTCCGTAGCGCGTAGAATACGGATGACTGTGTAACGGGCAGACTCGATTGATTGTAATTCCAACATGTGATCGTGTTAAACAGTGTCAGGTGTAAGAAAAACCCATAATCTTCAATCAGACTACTAAGTGTCATTATTTTCTAGATCCACGCAATAAACATTTAAAGATAAAACTTATTTCTCTCGTACAAGGACACAAATATTAGTTGGCAAAGTTAATTTCTGCTGAAAAAAGTTAATATTGCTACATCTTCATGATAAACATTGTGGTAGTCTGTTTATTATGGCAGTTTAAAGTATCTTCTTGAAAGGGAATGTTTAACCCTTTGAGTGCCAATCACGATTACATCGTGATTTTATAATTTTGCTACAAGTTCCGGCCACGATCTAATCGTGATATAGCTTCCATTTTGCTGTTATTCTCCAGACGGCAAAGACCACAGTTTTGTTGTGCTAATAGCATAAAGAAAGGTTCAGTGGAGCCGTTCACTTGTGTAAATTTACTTGATATTTTTCACATAATACTGCGCAAAGGAGGTCTGCACTAAAGCCTTGGTTTTTCTGTACCGACGCATGCGACGTGCGAGGTGCGAGGCTCGCCTCGCACAAATCCGGATCACGATATGTAGTGTATGGTTTTTAGAACTGCGCACCTCGCAGCCATAGAAACCACTCACTATCTCTCGTGTAGTCCGGATTTGTGCGAGACGGGCTTTGCACCTCGCACGTCGCATGCGTCGGTTCAGAAAAACCAAGGCTTAAGAGGATTAAATGAATATAGATGACTAATTAAAGTCGAACATTCCTATTACCTCCGTCGTGAACTAATAAAAACTAATATTTTGTACGGTACATTTCACATTGTGCAATACAGTTTTGATAAAACATTAATCTGGATGTTACCACATTACAGAAATTTTATACTTTGAAGGTTTTAGTGTTGGATCATACAGTATTTATGTTCATGACTGCGTATTCAACGTCTCGCGTAACACAATTTTTTTTATTTTTTCGCCACATTTTGAGTAACTGAAGTGGTACTCGATAAAAATCGGTAAATACCTATACAAAAGCTGCCAGAACATAATTTAGATCAATCATTTCCTAGTATTTTATAGATGTCTTCTTGGTTTAACACACTGATCACTTATATCTTTTATGATACTCTTTCTTTGTAAGTTTCAAATACAGAACTTCAAGGAACTCCATGTTACAAGGAAAATGGTCGCGTGTGTGTAGACGTCTGTAATCGATTTATTTCTATTTCAAATTAGTGTTTAATTTTTAAATAATATGTAGAAGAAATAGCGTGCCATACAAATTACGGCTAGTTTAACGTCTGATATTGATAAATGGCCAGTATTTCTTTCAGTAAACTCTGTATTTTTTTTATTTTCTAGTCATATCAATATTATTAAAAATGATAAATGCTGAGGATGTAAAAAACAAAAACCGGTTAGACAAAAATAAATACTTGTCCATCTACTCTTATGCACTCTCACTTTATTCATTGACAACAAATACTGGAAAATGTTCATCCTCAACAATTTACTTCCACATGGCTTTTTCCGTGAAATAAATTCTTAAGAGACTGCCACAATTGAAAGCGTCTTCCTAAAACAGCCATATATGCGGTCGCGTCCTACAATTCTGCAATATCTGAACGGAAACCATTTGCAACGTGATTCATATACTGTTACGCATAGAAGCGTGTGAAGCCTAACCGTAAAAGTACTACGCGACCAAGGCGGAACCGTTTTGTTTGGTGGCGCTGCGATTCGCTTCACAACACAGGCCGTGTTGTAAAGTCCATATCAGATACAAAATGAACCACATGCTGAACTGCGCTCTTGTTTCATTATTATTATTATTATTATTATTATTATTATTATTATTATTATTATTATTATTATTATTATTATTATTACTGGCTTTTAAGGAACCCGGAGGTTCATTGCCGCCCTCACATAAGCCTGCCATTGGTCCCTATCCTGAGCAAGATTAATCCAGTCTCTACCATCATATCCCACCTCTCTCAAATCCATTTTAATATTATCTTCCCATCTACGTCTCGGCCTCCCCAAAGGTCTTTTTCCCTCCGGCCTCCCAACCAACACTCTATATGCATTTCTGGATTCGCCCATACGTGTAACATGTCCTGCCCATCTCATATGTCTGGATTTTATGTCCCTAATTATGTCAGCTGAAGAATAAATGGGTGCAGCTCTCCGTTGTGTAACTTTCTCCATTTCTCCCGTAACTTCATCCCTCTTAGCCCCAAATATTTTCCTAAGAACCTTATTCTCGAACACCCTTAATCTCTTTTCCTCTCTGAAAGTGAGAGTCCAAGTTTCACAACGATACAGAACAACCGGTAATATAACTGTTTTATAAATTCTAACGTTCACATTTTTTGACAGAAGACTAGATGACAAAAGCTTCTCAACCGAATAATAACACGCATTTCCCATATTTATTCTGCGTTTAATTTCCTCCCAAGCGTCATTTATATTTGTTACTGTTGCTCCGAGATATTTGAATTTTTCCACCTCTTCGAAAGATAAATCTCCAATTTTTATAGTTCCATTTCGTACAATATTCTGGTCACGAGGTATAATCATATACTTAGTCTTTTCGGGATTTACTTCCAACCCTATCGTTTTACTTGCTTCAAATAGAATTTCCGCGTTTTCCCTAATCGTTTGTGGATTTTCTCCTAGCATATTCGCGCCATCCGCATAGACAAGAAGCTCATGTAACCCATTCAACTCCAAACCCTGTCTATTATCCTGAACTTTCCTAATGGCATATTCCAGAGTGAAGTTAAAAAGTAAAGGTGATAGTGCATCTCCCTGCTTTAGCCGCAATGAATTGGAAAAGCATCAGATAGAAACTGGCCTGTACAGACTCTGCTGTAAGTTTCACTAAGGCACATTTTAATTAATCGAACTAGTTTCTTGGGAATACCAAATTCAATAAGAATATTATATGAAACTTCTCTTTAATTATTATTATTATTATTATTATTATTATTATTATTATTATTATTATTAACACGCTTTATTTGTTATAAGTTCGTACATTGTTAACTTTATTGTTCAGTTTTATTTTATCATATTGTGACAGCTACACCGGGGTTCGAACTCGTGTCCATTGGTCGCTTAGGTGTGGCGGCGGGGGGAGCATCTGGATGCCGAGAGAGTAGAGAGGCGGTGTACTACTGCAACGCGCGAGGGGAGGTTGCGCGCTCATCTGGTGCTGGCAGAGAGGAGAGGGATCTGGATTTGTTCGAGAGTGCTATCTCTGGACACGCGTCGAACTTTCCAGGCTACGTCGCTGTGGTTATAAAAGAAGAAACGCGAGTGAACTCGGACAGTGTGATTTATGATTAGTTCAGTCAGTAAGCCAGTGAACAAAGCAAGCCAGCCAGTCTTGTGTACCGGAGTTCGACTTGAGTGTGCGTGCGCAACTGTGTGAGCATTAGAAGGCCTGAGTTCGAGTGCAGTGGACCGCAGTTGGAGGGAAATGAGTTCGGGTGCAGTGAACCGCAGTTGGAGGGACCTGAGTTCGAGTACAGCTGATCGTCTCTGAAGGTCTGTGGTTCGAGATACTGTGAACTTGAGTGACTGAGCTAGAAGAACTGTGAACTGAGAACTGACAGTTCTGATTTGTAAATAGTGCTTTGTAAATATTAGTTAAGATTAACAGTTCATTGTTGTTCGTAATAGTCCAAGTAAATTGCCATTGTCGTCAGTGGAGTGCACTAACGAATACTGTGTTGCTGTGTGGAGAGCAAATCCTATTGTTGAGATGATTAAGTTACATTGTTGTCTAGTTTAAAAAGTTACACTGGTGTCAGAATCGGGATATTATCGATAATGGAGAACCTACAACAGATCCTGCAAGCCATTGCAGAAATGAAAGCAGAAATGAACGTGCACATTAGTGAAGTAAAAGATAACATGAACGACATGAACAAGGACATCAGTGAGGTTAAGAACGACATAAGTGAAGTGAAAGGCAACATAACCGGAGTGAAAGGCGACATAAGCGGAGTGAAAGATGACGTCACTACGCAAATTGAAAGCGTTTCGGCCCACGTAGATGGAATTGTCGCCATCGTGAAAGACGAACTTAAGGCCGATTTGGATAAACTAAACCAGAATTTTACAACTATAAACGAGACAGCCGAGTTGAGACAGGATGTAGACCATTTTGACGGCAAAATTCGCGATCTGGAACGTCGTCAAGAGGACACGAGTCTGCTGATGGACCAACATGCTGTAGAAAACAAGCACATCCTCGCGTTGGTGGATTGCCAGGCTAGAGAACATAAGCAGATATTTGCCGAGGAGGTTCGACGTGCCATGCAAGAAGCGGCCACAGAGTTGAGGACTCCATATGATGGCCCTGTGGAACCATCGCCTTCAGCCAGACATTACAACATCAAGACGCCCAAGTTCGACGGTACGACGTCTTGGGTGATATTCCGTCGCCAGTTCGAGGCCATCGCAGAGCACAATGGGTGGACGCCAGCAGAGAAAACCACTCAGCTGCTGGCCGCGCTTCAGGGACAGGCGTCGGAGATTCTTCACAGCGTTCCAGAAGATGGGACAGCCGCCGAGATAATGGCGGCCTTGGAGGCACGTTATGGTGACCATCAACTTGCGGCAGCGTTCAGGACCCAACTAAAAACGAGGGTCCAACAGTCAGGCGAGTCCCTGCAAAAATTTGCAATGGCGCTGGAACAACTGGCCCATAAGGCCCTCAGGGGCCTACTTACTGACTTCATCGCTGAAGAGGCGGCCTACACCTTCGGCAGCGGAGTTCGAGACCCGGAAATAAGACAACAGCTACTCTTAGCAGAGCATCGCATCATCAACGGAGCTCTGGCGGCGGCCCTCAGGATGGAGGCAGCAAAGTTGATGGCGAATGTCTCGACGTCGCACCGGACTAGGAGCGTCGCGGCGGCCGACGTCGAGGAGCGTCAACCGAAATCACCCGATCGACGAAGACGGGGAGTGCCCACCTGCTGGTCCTGGGGCGAACCTGGACACCTGAGGAGGGACTGTGACCGATCTGGTCACAAACAGGAAAACTAAAAGGGGCCGATGCGATGAAGGGCACGTCGGCGCCGTCATCACCATCCCCTCGGCTGATCTTGAAGACGGTTAACAGAAGATGCGACAATGGGCTGATTGCTGACGGATGGATAAGAGACTGCCCATGCAGAGTACTGGTAGACACCGGGGCGTCGCTCACCATCGCCAGACCGGAAGTCGTGCGTGGCCTACCTGGGATGACGCCGCTGCGCCGATATGAGCTACGTACTGCCTCAGGCGAGAGCCTGCCCATCCAGAAAGAGGTTTTCCTGGATTTGACTTTGGGAAAGAGGAGACTGGAGATGTGGGTGTTCGTCGCTAACATCACTGAAGAGGTCATCCTGGGACTCGACGCCATGCGGATCTTCGATACAACGGTGGACGTCCGGCGCCTTATCCTCCGTTTTAGTCAGGGTGAAGTGTTCCTGAGGGACGTCGAAGACCAACCCATGGCCAGCAGACTCACCTTTGAGAATCATGTGACAATCCCAGCAGGCTGCGAGATGGTGGTGACGGCAAGACTGGACGGACAACCTAAGAGAAACCTGCTCCTCGATTCGCAAACAACTCCTTTAGATGGGGTTTATGTGGCCAGATCCCTACTCCCGAAGCAGAAGGTCGTACCGGTTAGGGTCCTGAATGTCACCAATCGGGACAAGGAGGTGCCTAGTGGAACTGTACTAGGTAGCGTCGAGCCGGTGGTGTCTGTGACGTCTCTGGCAGATAAGGAGGGGTGTCACGGACCACGTCCTGATCTAGACCCATCACTGAAAGAGCTGGCTCGAGAATTGGCGGAGAATTTAAGCAAAAGAGAAAGAAGACAAGTCCACGATCTACTGACAGGATTTCAGGAAGTGTTCAGTCTGTCTGAAAATGACTACGGGAGAACGGAGAAAGTTCAGCACCGCATCGACACCGGAAATGCTCGCCCAATCAGGCAACCTCCTCGACGCGTCCCTCTACCTAAACAGAGGGAGATTGACAGCCAACTGGAGGGCATGAAAGCAAGAGGGGTCATCGAGGAATCCGACAGCCCTTGGTCATCACCTGTGGTGCTGGTGAAGAAGAAGAATGGCGACCTGCGTTTCTGCGTGGACTACAGAAGACTGAATGACGTCACCAAGAAGGACTGCTTTCCCCTTCCACAAATTGACTACACCTTGGACACCCTGGCCGGAGCAGAGTGGTTCTCGACGTTGGATCTCAAGTCAGGATACTGGCAGGTGGCACTACATCCGGAGGACAAGGAGAAAACGGCATTCTCTACAGGCCAAGGACTATGGCAGTTCACCGTTATGCCGTTCGGCCTCTGCAACAACCCGGCTACATTCCAGAGGTTAATGGAGTCCGTAATGAGAGGCCTGACATACGACACCTGTTTGCTGTACCTTGATGACGTCATCGTGGTCGGCAAGACATTCGATGAACAACTGTTGAACCTGAGGAAAGTGTTCGAGAGACTGCGACAAGCCAGGCTGAAGTTGAACCCGAAGAAATGTAATCTGTTCCAGAAGAAGGTTAACTACCTGGGACACGTAGTAGGGACCAACGGAGTGGCCACGGACCCGGAGAAGCTACAAGCCGTCAGAGAATGGCAGAGACCGAGGGACAAGCAGGAGTTGCGCCGCTTTCTCGGCCTCTGCACTTATTACAGAAGGTTCGTATCTGGGTATGCCATCATCGCTAAGCCTCTGACCCAGCTGACCGAGGAGAAACGACAATTCTATTTCTCTGACAAAATTTATGCAACTTTCCTAATGTTGAAAGCTCTTTGTAGAGACTATAATATTTACGAACTTCTCCTCTTATGATACATTTGTCCATGTCGCCTAATTCAACCTTATTTGCAGGAGGGCGTCTAACTTTGATTAGTGTCGATATTTCTACACCCTTGTCCTTACATTATTTACCTTCCTTTCTAATGCTACTAATAGTTTCCTTATTTAACTTAATAACAGCTGCAGCACGCTCTGTTGTCTTCGATAGAAGTAGGAATAAACCAGTTGTCTTTTCTTCATCAGAAAACTTTATGGCATTATAAATAACGCTCTGCGCTTGGCTACAAAACTCACGTCTTCATACATGCGGCATTGCGACCAGATTGAAACGCTAGGCATTGGATGTGACGACACTCCAGCAGTAAACATACGGAGTTCTCATTCTCCCACAACGGGTCCCGTCCACACCTGTGGAGTAACGGTCAGCGCATCTGGCCGCGAAACCAGGTGGCCCGGGTTCGATTCCCGGTTAGGGCAAGTTACCTGGTTGAGGGTTTTTTCCGTGGTTTTCCCTCAACCCAATATGAGCAAATGCTGGGTAACTTTCGGTGCTGGACCCCGGATTCATTTCACCGGCATTATCACCTTTATCTCATTCAGACGCTAAATAACCGAAGATGTTGATAAAGCGTCGTAAAATAACCTACTAAAGAAGAACGACGGGTCCCGCCTTGGTCGTGTAGATTTCATATAAACTAGTGATTGAAGGTGACTTATAAAGGATTTTTCCAGCTATCACTTCTAGTCACATGCCGTTTGAATGTTACAATAACCAATCCCTAGTTCGAAATTGTTCTTGGTTAGTTTGTTTACATATTATGTACGATCCCGTGAAGCAGTCGACTTCATTCAGTTGATGAAATTAGTTGATTAAGTCTTGTGACAGGTTTATACTTTTAATGAGTTTCTTCCATGCAAGTCTATCTTGTACAACTCTTTTAGCCTCTTCAGAGTTCTTCAGAGTTAACGAACATCTTTGCTGGCGCTTCTTTCCTACAGGATAGCTAATTATAATTTACTGATCTATTTTACTAATCAATTTTATCGATGGCAAGAAAGCTGAAGACAACTGGCTCGCTCCTCGCCGAGAGTGAAAAACACGACTTTGATGATGTTCGAGGACGTTTAGTGAACTTACCAAAGAAGGTTACTTCCATCAAGATGGCGCACCATGTCATACGTGATTCCGTAAAACTTATAGCCAGCTTCTTCGGTAACCTAATCTAAAAAAAAATCTGTTTCTCCCAGATAACCTGACCTAACCTCTCCGGAAGTTTTATGGGACTATCTTAAGGACAGAGTATACAAGAATAGACCGCGATCACTTCCTGAACCCCGTGAGGCCATTAGCAATGAAATCCTCAACATTGACAAGGATACATTTCGGAGAACGTCACGGAATATGCTTGGACGAGTACAGTGTTGTGTATGGATGCTGGTGGAAGTTGTTTTCAACATTTCCTCTGAGGAATCTTCCACAGTTACTCTGTAATTCAGAATAGATTGGACCCGTTTGCTGTTATTGGTTCAGAAGTTACAAGTCATTAAATTTTTAAAGATTGATATGGTTCGTTTCGTATTACATACGTAATGATTTTCAAATAACACTAAGGATTTAACATAGAACGAACATTAATTCCACTTTTGTTACAATTTTGGTTAATGTATAGCATTTTAAAAATAACATGTGATATTTAAGACGCAAGTAATGATGATTTCAATTTAAAATGAATATAATAATTGAAAAGATGGATTCCAAAACCAACTACAGTAAGTCAATTTTTGGTTATTTCAGCTATGCTGCTTAGTGAGTTCTCCTATACATGTTACACAATTTTAATACCAGAATATAAGTCAAATCCAACTAGATGTCAAAATTGACTGTGTTTTCCAAATCCAACCAAGTCAACTGTTGTTTTATTCCAGACCCAACTAAATCGGTGCGCATGCGCACTGGCTATCAACACAGCTGACTTAACAGAGTTTGGCTCGTTTTATTTCAGTCCTCCTACTGCAGTTGCACGTTGCAGTTCGCTACTAGTATTCCTGCTGTAACATTAACAAGTACCATTACTTTTAGAAAAAGGAATGACGTTCTTAAGCTGATGAAATCCAGACAAATCACAAGCTGTAATAATGGGCCACCAACGAGCATTATCTAATACAAAAATAAATAATACCACAATGACATATAGTAAGACAGTAAAAAATTTAGGGGTATATTTAGATTCAAATTTAAATTTTCAAAGTCAAGTGACCTACATATGTAAGAAAATTTTTTCCATAATTCATTCCCTCAGACACTTAACCAACGTTTTACCTCCCAGCCTTAAAAAGAACCTGATCCAAACTTTAGTGATGCCCCACTTCGATTATTGCGATTCTCTATTCACGAATATAAATACTGATCTTGCCCATAGACTACAGCGTGTTCACAATATCTGCGTTCGTTTCGTTTGTAACATTAGAAAATTCGATCGTGTAACACCGTCACTAGAATTGTTGTCTTGGAGTCGACTGAAAGAAAGAAGATTCTTCAACTATCTCTTATTACTATTTAAAATCATCCACACCTCCACACCCTCATACCTAGCATCTCGTTTTGTTTACCTTTCACTATCTCGAACCCGGAACATGCACCTTCTCTCTATTCCTCTGCACAGAACTTCCTTCTTCTCATCATCTTTCAGCATATCTATTCCACGCCTCTGGAACTCTCTCCCTGACCATGTCAGAGACTGTCGGACAATATCAAAATTCAAATTTAAATTAAAAAATCACATTCTAATTCATGGAATTGCTTGTTGAACACCTGTCAGGTTGCGCAACTTCGGCTTAACCTATGACATATGGTAAATATTTTAACTATGCTGTTGTAAAATTGACAATTAATATGTAATGTATTTATTATTATTATTATTATTATTATTATTATTATTATTATTATTATTATCATCATCATCATCATCATCATCATCATCATCAGTTATCACTATCATCATTGCCATCTCTGTTTTCTTTCTTTTTTCCTATATTAGCTCGATGAGAGCTCTGTAGTTTTCTTTTGACTCTGTTGACCCTCTATTGGGCTTTAATTTAATATGTATTATTTTCATCAGTGTTTGTATTTTTTTTTGTATTTATATGTGCTATCTGGTAGGATGGAAGAGAAGGCCTTATGGCCTTAATCCCGTTAGATTAAATAAATAAATAAATTTAAAAAATAAAATAAATACACACCCGAGGATAATAGCAAAGCCAAACAATTTTATGAACAAGCACTGAAGGAATCTGAAGGGAATAACGAGAATACTATTCGTATGTATGACGAAAAAAGCCATAAAAAGTTTTAAAATTTCATATTGAAAGTAACATGTACATATTAAGTTCAATTAGTGTAGTAATAAATAAGTTAGATTTCAATTTCACTAAAAATAGAACATTGGAATAATCAATTCTACCATTTTCAATTTTTGTAAATGTAAAGTGTTAAAATCTACTTTACAACTAATGTAATATGTAAATAAGTAAATGTATTTTTCATAATACTTACAGTGTTATATGTAATATTCCCTGTTAAAACTAACACGTAAAATATTACAGTATTTAGTAATAAATATGTGTCACATTTTCTTGAGTTAGCACAGCATATTTGAATTAACCAGTATAGGGAAATATTCGAAATTTTTTCCAAATCAAACTAAGTCATGACTTAGTGAAATTTTGAAAAAAAAAAAAAAAAAAAAAAACACGCGCCTATAAATTGTAAGATATAAATGTAAATGCCACAAATGTTTCGTAATGCCATATCTATGTTATGACGGATGTGGTACAACATAAATTACTCAGATGATCAGCTCCAAAATAATTATTTCAATTTTATTGCTCTCCTGAAAAATAGTTTTTTGACTTAGTTGGTTTCGGAATTCACCTCTTCAATTCTGTAATGCTTATATTATTATTTTAATTACTCATAGCACACTTTGGGATCTGAGACTTCACAGCCATTTTTTTTTTTTTTCTGTTTTCAGGCATGAAAGGTAACAACTTAAATATTACGAGTATATCCAACTTCTTTGAGAGGGAGGGAAATTCCACGGCATTTGTTGCGAGGATTAGGTTTATCCCATTACTCACTGCCTTGGTGTTTAGGAACTCAAATTGTCTTCTGCTTCATAATCATCGTAGTTCCTTCTATAAAACAACGAATTACTGCTTCTGAAGCATAAAGGCAAAGTGCATTACTTTGAGGACTTCAAAGGATGCGTGAAACAATCGAACAGTGGTGAAGTAACAACTAAAGTGATAGAAATTAGCGACTTCTCGGATTGGAAATCAGAATGCTTAGTGTACAAACTCAATAAGCAGGATTCTACTCGGCCGCCACTTCATGACATAACTTCCATGCGCACTCGGATAATTCTCATTTTATTCTCTATTCTATTTCCTTCTTATGCATCCGTGCAGTTGTTAAATAGAAGTAAAGCTTTGGTTTCTCTGAACCTACGCATGCGAAGTGCGAGACCCGCCTCGCACAAATCCGGACTACAGAAGAGATAGTGAGTGGTTTCTATAACTGCCAGATGCGAGGTCTGCGCGCCTCACATTTATACAAACCACTTACTGTCTCATCTGTAGTACGGATTTGTGCGAGGGGGGCCTCGCACGTCGCATCTCGCGTGCGTCGGTGCAGAAAAACCAAGACTTAACATTTTCGAGTTTACAGCTCCTTTTTAAATGAGAGTAGCATTGAGAGTAAGCTATAGTAAGTAAGAAATACTTATAGCATGAAATCTGGAGTCTGTTTAATGTATAAGTTAATTTTCAAGGCTTCCATTTTATGAAGTGATGGGGGACTTAAAATAATGTCTTCTGAAGGAGGATGAAAAAATGTATTTCTCATGTGCAAAGAAGTTGCTTTATTGGGATATACGACTTTCTACCTATTCTAACAGGAAGCTATAAAATCGTAATACTTATCTCAAATATGAAAAAATGAAGTTATGCTCTTTTTGCTTAGCACGGCAGTATAAACCTGTAGCAGAGAAAAAAATTTACAATTGAAGGGAATCAGAATTGAAGAAGTTCAGTTTTAATTTATTTCTGAAACTTGATAATCTCCGACTATCTTCTGACATGCTCTTGTAAAGAGATTCAGAGATTGACTGCAGAAATGGTGAAAAATGAAGTGTAGAAGAATGTTCTATGTTTAGGAATTTAGGAATATGGTGATATAGTGTTGTAAACGAGAATTTATAGGGTGTTATGAGGACGAATTTTGAAAACGGAAAGCTAAATAGCTCGGGTAGAATTCTGAGGAATGTTCAAGATTAAGGTGAGAGAATGAATGATTCTTCGTTCTTTTAGACAGGACAGCATATAAAGTGAACGTCTGAGAGCAGTACTGTTCATAATGAGTGTAGAGAAACATTTGTTTGAAGTTCCCTTGTTACAAGGTTGGACATGTTCTGCCAACATTGAGGAACCCCTGTATCTTTTAGCTGCCAGGTGACAGACACTTCATCTAAATCTAAAATTCCTCGAACAATGCATCAGCCGCAGTGGTCATGTGCATTGGCCAGCAATGAATTGGAAAATTAATATCTTTACCATATGAAATCTCTGCTTTTTCTCAAAATGAATAAATATGCCTACAAGAACAAGGCTTAATATAAAGTGACAACAAATTATAAAACTTTGTTTCTTAATTAATTCATATAACTTATATAAGCTATTGTAATGCTTCTCAATCGGTTGTTTAACAACGTAGTATCAACCACCTAGTAATTTAGCGTCTATATAATTGGTTAAAGAGAGATGGTATTTCGTGAGATGATAATTCGCTAAATCATTATCTTACTTACATTCCCCTAAGATTTCGGGAAACTCGAAAAAAATCCTACCAAATATGCAGCCCTAGCGAGAATCGAACCCACTCCCGAAAGAAGTTCCTGGTTAATAGGCAAAAGCTCTACAACCCGTCCTATGTCGGTGGCCTAGTAAATATTCTACGCTTCTTTTCGCAGGAAAAGTTCAGAATTATGTAAGATGGTCCATATTTGTTATTTACCAAATACATTATATTCATAAATCTTCTCTATATGTATAGGGGGGACTAATGAAGACTTATTTGTTTATTAATTTACTTGTTTAATTAATTAATTAATTAATGTTTTTATTTTTTTATTATTTATTTATATATTTCAAAACAGAGATACATTTTTGCAGTCCACAAATATGTATCTTTTCCTTCATATTAACAGGAATTTCAAATAATAAAGTATTTTCGCAAATCCAATAAGCAAAAATTGCAGTTCACGGATATTAATAATTTTTTAGTTATTCTTCTTGGACGAAAAGTTCTTTCTGGAAACGTTCTGCAGCAGTTTCTTAAAAAGTATTTATTTTATTAAAAGATTTAATACCAAAGGTTATTTTTAATTTTAATTGGTTAATGTCATTTCAAATCATTCTTTAAGCAAGTAAGCTAAATCATTTCCTTTTATTTTACTTTTTACTATGCTGAAATCTCAGTCGCATGATAGATATGAGTGACCTTTTATCTGAGAATAATAAATAGTGGTTTGAAAGCTATCTTACAACAAATGTCAGAAGTTGCACCATTGTAAAATAAATTTCTGTCCTTTGTTATAGATTAGCCATAACACATTATCTTAAATAGACATAAAAAACAACAGACAAACAAAACAGATTCAATGTGTGGAAACTGGATATATACTGTAAAGTAAAGTGACATTGATCATGAAACAGAAGAAATTAAAGAATATCAGCCCAGTTAACGTCTTAAAATTATAAAAATTATTTAAGAAGTAGAGAGAAAATAATGCATTTTTTAAATATGTTCAGTGGATCTGCGATCTTGGTTTATTTATTTTCTTTTATGGTCAAGTTTACACCAGTATACATTATGGAAAATAATTCATTTCAAAGTATACGGAGGGAGTATGCCACGCGATATAAGTTACTCTATATTTAGTTTTCCATAAAAAGCCTGTCCCACCCCCGAAGCCAAAACTGAAATGACGCCTTTGTTTGTGTTTATGTTTACACCTCTGCTTCTCAAGGAAATTGACATTTACGTCTAAAGACTACATATTTATTCTTTACATTTCACAGTACATCTCTGAAAATTGATACAGAGCTAGTGGCCACGTGCTTTAAACACTGAATGTTCCGTTTTTAGCCAGCAGAATGCGATTTTGTGCTGGCACCTGATGACATTATTTTTAATGTGGTAAATGATATACGTAGAACCAGAGATCTCTATTCCAATATAAACTCAATTTCAGAAGAAATGTATCGTAAACCCTTATTTGGCCACATGTTTCAAATATCTAAAGATGATTTACAGGAACAATAATTCAGGAATTATACGCGAAGACATTGGACTTCTGCACCGTATCTTAGGTATTTCAACATCCAATATTTTGGAGCTACAATTGTGTACCGGCTTCATTGCCAGGGAGACAATAAAATGGGGCCAGTAATTTAAAGCTCCATATTAAAGTAAGAAGTTGTAATGGGTGTTAATGATAGGTCTATAACTGTAATATTCCCAGTTCCTCATATTAATTTAATATTTCATATATTCCAATCTATTCTAAGGATATGCACTACTGAGTTGTGGTGAATCATTTCACTTTTTACCATTTTTCAATTTTCCAACCAAAATAACGTTTGGTTTTCTTTTTCCTACTTTATTTTAAAATTTAACTTAATTATAATTTTAAAACTAGGCTAAAAGTCTGTTCAAACCAATGTTAGACCATCTCTTTCTCGGCCGACCTACGCTTCTATGCATTCTAGGCGATTTATCTCTTGCTTTTTTTTTTTTTTTGCTTTCATTGTCCATTCTGCTTACATGTTTGTCCTCTTCATTCCTCCTAACATTTTCCCGATCATTAATGGGCTGAATTTTGCACTATTCTCTTATTGTTTCTTTTCTAATACGATCACTTCGTGTTAAGGACGATAATAAAAAATCGTGACTCAATCATTGCAGCTGCGATGTCGGGAGGATGTAAGTCCAGGAAAGTGAAGTATGGTAAACATGAGGAGTTGGAGAACACGCACACGGGAAACAACTATAAATGACTTTTTTTCGAAATAATTAAATACAGTATGCATTATTGTTAGGCTTCGTATTCCAGCTACCTAAAGACTGAAGTTAAAGACACATTAGGTATCTAGTACTCCGAACACAGGTAATGCAACGGATAAGAATATAAACAAACAGGTCGTCGCTGCGTGTTCGTGGAGTACAGTCAACTCCCGACATTCTGAAGCTATATTTATAAACATGCTTGAGCCGTGATGTTCATTTTCGTCGTGATCTTTGCAGTGTATAATAACGTGCATTCTTAAGTTACGGAACTTTCTGTGGATGACACTAGAAATGATTTTATATTGCAAGAAATTCTTTCAATAATACATGACGTTATTGGTGCATGGTGCAGTGCAAGATATTGCTACGGTCTGATATTTTTTTCGTGTTTCATGAAGATATTGCATATGTCACTAATCACTGAAAACCCACTAATTTTCTATGTACTTTTGTAGAAATTCCCAAAATTTAGATTATTTAATTTATTAATTAGGGTGTTGGCAGTAAACATCATGATGGGCTACACAAATCCATGCTAAACGTCGAGTTAATATCTTCATAATTTTCAAATTTTCATAGTACTGGTTCTTATGGATTACGTTCAACAGACTTTCTGCGCCTTTTCGTATTCCAGTGTCTTTCAGTGCATTATTTTAGTCATTTTTACGATTATTTTACACAATTTATATGTAATGTTCTCTATATTGACAGTGAAAATATTAGTTTAAATACCCTAAACTATTTCCTGAAATATTACAGGGCTTGAGCGTCTTCCGTACAGCATTTTACCTCTGCAATGAACCTTCAATCAGCCACAAAGATGTAGTTATTTAAATAATAGGACTAGTAAGAGCAGTGATCGATAAGACTACTCACTATGACTGCGTCCCGGTTTTGACTTTCTACAAGAAGAGTGCAGAGGATGCGTAACTATTTTTTATACAAACGTACCTGTACCTGCGCTGTGACGTCACATATACTTCGAATCAGGCAACCTCATTCCAGTTTATAGGTAGCTGGAATACGGAGCATAATTATTGTAAATGTCTATGGCGTACAATAATGTAATAAATTTCATAATGGAGTAATACTGTATTGCCTTTCTTGAATCTAGTATTTCAATAAATAAAAAAGCTAAAAGATATTGTATATAAGTCAAAATTAGTATACCCGACAAATACGCGGTCCCGGTTAATACGCGGTTTACACGGGGTCTCTTGAACAGCGTTTCGTCGGGGTTTTACTGTAATAACTGAGGAGCTCCGAAACAAAACCCATTAAGTCCACCTCCGATCAAAATTGAGTTTGAAACGGATTCATACTGTATGAAATGTCCTACATCGATCTACAGTCTCTATTCGGTTCTCACTCCATTGCATCCCTGTTAAAACTGGGGTCGAAATCGAGTGTTTGTTTCATAATCAATTCAGTCCACCGCTCCAGTCGGAACAAACCCCGTTAAGTCAACAGTCTCAGATTTCTGTTTATTTTGCAGCCACATAATTTAACAATTTTATTAGTTCATTGTTGTAGCTGCATCTGCTGCTGGAGGCATATCATTGTTACTATAATGACATCATTGTTGATGTATAAATTACGCATTTTTAATAATTTAAGCAGGAGAATAAATCTGTATTCGTAGAAAATAAGTCAGTCTCGCAATAGTGTTCTAGTAGTAGGTGCCATGGAGGGAAGTGTGTCTGTCATAGAAGGATCTCTAGGGTCCAGAAAGAGGAAATTAATGACAGGGATAATGTGAAAAACAGAATATGAAGCTCGGTACAATATTTAATATTAAATCTCCACTGTGAATTAAATGAAAATAATGTAGTCCTGAGTTAAATTGTTCGTAAAAATGTCATGGCTCCACAATTTTATTCTGGATATTATAATGATAAGGATTTTGGTCTCATGGAATTTGAACCTCCCGGTAGTCACAAGGAAGGGCGCTTCAAATGCTGTTCGATCCCCTATATAGTTTTATAAAGCCAAGAAAAAGGGTTTATGCACATTACAACAAAGTGGAACAAGACAGGCTTCTTGCTTCATTGATGCCTGTTTAATTCACGAAGAGGCGACGTCAACGAAAACACGATTTCGGAAAATTGAACAGTCTTGTTGTAAAATATATAGTAAGAGGGTTTTTGAATGTAGTAATCATGTTCATGATAGCGTACATAATAATTAATAAATTTGTAAGCGTCTCAAAAATATTATTTCCGACCTGGGTAGCACATTGGTAGCGTGCCTGCCAATGAACTCAAAGGTTGCGTGGTCAAACCCGGCCCAGGTGGTGGATTTTAAGTTTCTAAAATCCACAGCACATTAAAGATATTATCCTAAAGATATCCATGTCAATGTTACACTTGAATATGTCGCGATATAACCAAGTTGTTTGAAAGTAAAATGGTGGTTCTTTTACATCTTTTCCACTGAATTCAACTTGGGGTTTGGTACACTTGCTACCGACATGTAGATCTTGTGCAAGAATGCATCATGAAGTGTAATCGTCTGTCAGCGGTAAGAAAAAGGAAGAAACTCGTGCTGCACTCATCGTCCACAAAATCAAAGCAAAGAAATTCTACAAAATGTTGAAAGAAACTCCAAAAAATTCTGACACACTTTGTTTCGATTTACAACAGGTTCAGCCGTGGCCGAAACTACCAATAAGTGAGGCTTTTATGTTAGACAGATTTGATTCTACGTATTCTGTATTACAGATGTTGAGAACAAATCCCCTAACTTTTATTGCTGAACTGTAAGTCAGGCAAGCCGAGGAGTAAAGAAGTAGCTTCAGCTGTTACAAATTTTCTTAGCAGACAGAATTTTGATCAAGCTGTCTTCATTAAAAGGTTAGTTCCAGACAGGTGTGGAGGCCAAAATCGAAATCCAATTCTTGTACATGCTGTATAGTGGTGACTTCTGCAAAAATCACCGCAATCTGTGAAAGACATATGTATGACTTTTCCTGGTTAAGGCCATTCCTGTCCTCCCAATAGGTAGGGCGTTTGGTATAATAGAAAAAGCATTGCGAAGACAATCTGAAATATTTATGCTTGAAGACTACCACAATTTCTGTCGTAATGTGGACAAAGTTTCCATTCTGGGGATAGATTAGAAAGTTCAAGATTTCAATGCATTTACCTCCAAAGCTCATAAGCAGGAAGGGATCAGTACTATGAAAATGATACGTTTGATGAAGAAAATAAAGGCACGAATGTAAATGTAGCAATGAATGTGTCATATCGACTTGATCATCATAGACGTTCGAAATAATTGTTAAAGAGAGGTTGTCATGTGAAAGATATAACACCCCTTGAACATGCCAGTTTGCCCAGGTAATGTCAAAACTGCAAAGAAGGCTGATATGGACTGTTTGTTGAAACAAAGATCTGGAGATGAGTGGAGGAACATGCCAAAACTACAGTTTTAAGCAAACATTGTTGATTATAAGAAAAATGACACGGAATGAAGAGGAAAATGAAAGATGTGATTGTCTTGATGAGGAAGAAGGTTTTGGAATTATATAACATTTTCTTTTGAGTTTTGATTTGCTTGTGAACATGACTAAAGCATAAGTCATACATTTTGGACCATTAATTCATTAACAGGCACTGTCACATGTACTGGTACGAGTTAATTTTGATTTAGTAAACTTGATTTCCTAAAGTACATACTTGTATTTTGTTAGCTTCCGTTTCTGAAACCGTTTTGTCCACCACTATGGAACAAAACAAGTTAAGTCCATCCGAAAATGTTTTTAAGTTGCCATTATTCCTAATTTAGATGCAACTGATTTTCAGCGCTAGTCATTTTGTTATCAAGAAAGAGTCCTTTTTACAATAGTGGTTTCTTTTAATTTTTTTATGCACAAGTTTAAGCGGTAGAAGTTTTTCGTCTTTTCTGAAAATTTATGATTTGTTGGCTTAACGGGTTTTGTTTCGGAGCTCCTCAACTCATAAAATTGGAACCACTGGTTTAGAAATATGATTCAAGATACAGAGAGAAGGAAAGTGTAAGTGCGACGAGGAGTCATATCTTATTTGAATGCCCCTTATTCTGACGATAGAGACATACATTGAAATCGAACCTGGACTTTCGGGATAGAGACATAAATTGAAATCGAATCTGGACTTTCGGGAATATTCATTCTCCAGTCCTTTACAGAGTCTGTTTTACGGTAAAGTGTTATTTAAAGATTTTCTAATGTATATTAATTCTGTATACAAAAAAAAAAAATTTAGTGGATAAAATCAGTGTACGCGTATATAGAATTGTAGTGTTTCAGATCTGTGTATAGGTCTAAAGAACTCCAAGGGATCGACATAGTGTACCGTGAACTTTAGTGTATATAGTAATTCAACGTAAGAGCTTAGTGCACATAGAAAATCAGCATATTAATTCAGTGTATATAGAACTTTCGTGTCATCATTCTTTGTATATAGAACTTTAGCATTCCTAGATATTTTAGTGATTCTCTGTAATAAGTGTTAGTTATTTTATGTATTTCTTCCATCTAAACTCGTATACTCTCACATAGGTTTAGTTTAGTTCACTAGCATGTATATACAGTACATATAAATTGGTACAATGTCTTAAACTTAAACCCTAATGTACCTTTGGGTGCAATAGGGTTCCCATGTTGGATATAATAATAATAATAATAATAATAATAATAATAATAATAATAATAATAATAATAATAATAATAATAGTAATAATATTAATAATAATAATAGTAATAATAATAGTCATAATAGTAATAATAATAATAGTAATAATAATAATGACAATAATAAATTTATTTATTTATTTACTAATATTTTAGTGTACTGAACAGCCACAGGCCAATAATATTTCAGCACAAATAACAAAAATTACAAATAATGATAAAACTTACAAATAATGACAAAAATTACAAATAATGACAAAAATTACAAATAATGACAAAAATTACAAATAATGACAAAAATTACAAATAATGACAAAAATTACAAATAATGACAAAAATTACAAATAATGACAATAATTAAAATAATTATATTAATTACAAATAATGCCCAACTGCAATAAATGTACGTTCATGGATAGATGTGAAAATGAAGAATAACTCAATTGAAACAATAATAACAAAACATGTGTTAGAGTTGAGTTAGAATCCAATAGTAAAACAACAATAAAATATTCAAATTATACATTAAAAGGATCCAATTTCATACCATACGAATTAAAAACGTTTTATGCATCTGGCAACCGGTGTATAAGAGGTTTAGACTTACTGGTATAAAAAGTTTTTGAAATCTTAATCCTTTAGAAGGAATACGAAGGTATAGATGTTACTTATGATGGATTCACAAGGAATGTCATCCTTTATAGCCTTAATAATAATAATAATAATAATAATAATAATAATAATAATAATAATAGCATAGCCTATCTTCCTAACTTTGATCCGGTTTGAACGCTAAAATAAGACAATGATTAAAGTTACTGTAGATGGATGATTTTGAGCCATAGGCTATATTTAGAATAAGTATTATCTTGTTTCGAAGGGTTGACTATACTGAGTGCTCATCCGATTTCCATTGATTAGTGCGTGGTGCCGAAGGAGGCGCGAAGCAATGTCTAGAGGTCAATGGTAGAAGATAAGCACCCCTGGGCAATCCCTCTATGCGCTTCACTGCAATTCCGACCATTCTGTGAAAATGGCTGAGGGAAATTGATACACAATCATATATATGCAGTATTCATAAGTCCCAGTAGGACACCCATTTCTCTGTGAGTAATTTGCTGTGGGAATTCTGACACCGTGCGCTCGGATTCAATTCAAACTGTTAATTCAATATTCCCAATGTGATTCAAAACAATAGATGTTTCGGCCATGAAGAAATATAAAGGATGTGATGCAAACACCCATAGCGTAAAATGTATTATTTTGCTAGAGTAATAGTGATGCAAATATTTAACAAGAACATATTAGTAAACATATTATAATGTGTTCTATGCTTCTAAAATATATTATATTGTACTCCTCATTGTTTTTTATTGTTACTGAAACTCGTGCATAATATACCACACTATCGTACCAGTAATGTAAAATATTACATGCAAATAAAACGTCATGACTTTTATTATGACGGCATAACTTGTTCCATAAAATTAACGTTATGAAACAATTTGGCGTGCTATAATTTTTAATACATCAATGTTGTTGTCAAAGCAACCCCATTCTTTAAAATCCAAACTACTCCTCGTTACAAATGTGATGTTATTTCTCTATTAATTGTTTTATAATGATGTCGTATAAAAATAACTTATGAAACACGTTTATAAAGTTATACAGTTATTGCACACGTTAAAATTAGGAAACGAGCTCGTTTCCTAAAAATTGATTTGTGCCATAAAGTGTAACACCATAAACTTGTTTCATAATATAGTATTAGATAAATCCAGGCATACCTATTAATAGAAACAAATATCTCAATGTATTGCTATACGCAGATGACATAGCAAAAATACAAAACAGTGAAGAGAATTTACAACGTTCCGTATGTAAGCTGAATCAAATTGGAAAAGGATATAATTTAAAAATATCCATAAGAAAAACAAAAGTTATGGCCCATCGGGGTAAACACTCTGTGCGCTCAAAAATAATAATATAAAACAAAATATTGGAACAAGTATCTTATTTTGATTATCTGGGATGCAATATAAGTTATGACAGAGACAGAGACATTGCAAATAAATTGAATAAATTTCAATTAATGTGTGGAAAAATAAATAGAACTCTGTAAAATAAAACTCGAAAAGATACAAAGTTGAAGTTTTGCAAGATTATGGCTGTACCAGTATTAATGTTTCGAAGTGAGTCTTGGATATTACAAGAAAGAGATAGAAGCTAGATTCAGTCAGTAGAAATGAGAATTTTACGTAGGATAAAAGGCGGTATAAAGATGGATCGAATACAAAATGAAGTTATAGCAGAAGAATGAAATACATACAGCATAAATGAAAAAAAATAGAAGAGTTTTATGATAATTGGAGAGACCACTTGGGTCGTATGAATAATGAAAGAATCCCAGTCCTTGTAAATAATTACCAGCTTCAAGGAAGAAGAGAGATAGGGCGCCCGAGGAAGAGATGGTTCTAACACTGTGAAGACGGAACAGGCAAGATGCCTAATCTCTGCAAGGTTGATGATGATGAGTATTAGATATAGTAGTGTAAGTATAGATCATATTTTCATGTTGGCTATGTTTAATTATTTATTGCATGATTATATCAACTAAAATTTTCTCCATGTTTTTTCCATTCCTGTTACAGTTCACATGAAAAAAGTTAGGGGAGAGTAACTGAAGCTAGTTTAAAGCATAGTTTGCAAGATGTGAAGCAGCTACACTTTCTCTACGCCAAGTTAAAAAGAACGTGAAATAAAAATTAAAATGCTAATTAATATAATTTATTATGTGTCAGAGGAAGAAAAAATTGTTTGTATACATCTGAAGTCTGATTAGTACAACATGTAGTTAATCGGCGATATAGTTATGCAATGGAGAGGGAAAGGGACTGGCCACCCTACCCATTATCTCCAGGCCTAGTTGCCTCATAAGTGATGCTTTTTTTGTGTCACTGGTGAGGTTCAGACCTGTCTTCGAACAGTTGACAAAACAACAACATCCCTTTAATTACTGTCTGAAACGGAATCAAGAAAAATCCCCAATTCCCAGAGAGAGAGAGAGAGAGAGAGAGAGAGAGAGAGAGAGGGAAGGAGAGGGAGAGGGAGAGGGAGAGGGAGAGAGATTTTTTATTAATTCATCGGCCCTCCAGTGAAGGTGACCACAAAGATCCTGAATACAGAGCAGTTATGTTTATTTAAGTCCATTAATAAAAAAAACACTAAATTTTGGATTTGGGATTCGCTAAATGTTACATTAACAAAATTGTCTTTCTTGAAAATATAAATGACTAGCTAATAATCAACATCCTGCTCCATTCTGTCATCCTTGTCCCAAAAATACAAGCTTCCCTTTTTCGACTATATACGTTTTACCAATTTATCTATTTTTCTACTGAAACTGTAGTCACTCTTTCTGCAAAGGTCTTCACGTCCTTAGATTGTTCCTATCCACATAAAACTTCATTTGGATCCAGATATGCTCTGTCGGGTTTAGTTCGCACTGATATAACGAAATGTGAAGCAGTAACATACCTTCTTCTTTTGCCACTGCATTTAAAATGTGTGTTGTCAAACAAAACGGAAGTCAGTTTAAAATTTTTGGTCTTTGTTTTAATTGTTGAATATTTTTTCAATCTTCACTAGGTGGTTTCATGCATTATCAACCACAATACGGAATTGGAATAGAAATTTAGCATAATTGGGTTTGGAGCCATACATGGAAAGTTTCTCCGGTCATCTCTTGATGATATTATTTTGTAGAGTGTGACTGAATTACCCAAATCCCCTTGCACCTCCAACATAAAAATCATGAAACGTCTTCATTTCCCTGAAGGGTTTTTCAGACTTTTAGATGAATCTTATACATAAGACTGCGCCCTTCGCTGATTTTATTACCTTAACTTGCCATATTTTCATGGTGTTATGACCCGCATTAACCCAGATCTCGTCTAAATAATAAACAGTTATTCTCTCAGCATGATATTTTCTGATATCGCGAAGTTACTGATGACGCATTAATACAACGTTCTTTCTTTCTTTAATGTAGCACTTTTATCTTGTGACCAATTTCTAGTCAATAAATTTGAAACCACAACAATTTAGGAGTCAAGATCGTCATTACCACAGGCAAGAATCTTGTGTAGGGTAGGTATTATAGAGATATCGTAATGTACATTTAAAAAGCAATACCAGTTGAGGGTTAAATAAAAACGAATGGCTCTTCTCCTTACTTACTTACTGGCGTTTAAAGAACCCAGAGATTCATTGCCTCCCTCACATAAGCCCGCCCTCGGTCCCTATCCTGAGCAACATTAATCCAGTCTCTATCATCATATCCCACCTCTCTTAAATCTATTTTAATATTATCTTCCCATCTACGTCTCGGCAACATTAATCCAGTCTCTAACATCCTATCCCACCTCCCTTAAATCCATTTTAATATTATCTTCCCATCTACGTCTCGGCCTCCCCAAAGGTCTTTTTCCCTCCGGCCTCCCAACTAACACTCTATATGCCTTTCTGGATTCGCCCATAAGTGCTACGTGCCCTGCCCATCTCAAACGTCTGGATTTAATGTTCCTAATTATGTCAGGTGAAGAATACAATGCTTGCAGTGGATCTTCTCCTAATGACACTTAAATACAAATCACGAAGTTTACCGATTGTTGCTTTTGATTGAGATCTGGTCTTCTTTGGTGAGTTAACTCTTTCAGTAGATTTATACTCGAGTATTCCGAAGGAGCTGCTGCATGCCACTCAAGTTCATGAAGGCACATTGGCAACTATATTTATAATAGATCCCAATAGTCTTTGCCGCTGGAATGTTTTTCTTACCGGTGAAGAAAATATAGAGCAGCCTCGTTGAGTATTATCCTTCATATTTAGAAATAACACTCTATTTGTGCTTTTTATGTTTTACTTCAACCAGTAACTTTAAGACTCATTAATAAAATATAATAATACTCGTATAATATTTCGCTATCTACGTTCATTTCTGTCGTCTTTCATAGCTACAGAAAACATCTTTCAGAGAACTTTAGGGATAATAAAATTGTGTTAATAACCTTCTGTGTGTAGAGATATTATTGTTATCTAATTCATTCCGGAATGCAGTGCAAAGCAGGCAGCACGACCGCCCATTCCGAAAATAATTTTCTTTCTTGCCTATCTTTCGTAAATGTGATATAATTTTGTGTTGCTGGAAGAGTGGTATTTCAAAATAATATTTTGTAAGATGAACATAACGTTATTCAACATTCTGAAACCCGTCGTAATTGAAGGCCTTTGGGAATCATTCGGTGCGGTAGATTATAAAAAATTAATATCTCTAATGCCTGGTTTTTTAACGTGAGATATCGACCCTATAACTATATCGAATACATAACTCAGGTTTTTGCGTTTCTCCAACGTGAGATAGTCCTTTCGGGTCGACAAGTCGTCTGCTTACTTATAGGTCAGTCAACGAGAAGTTATCCATTCTGTAACTTGCAGGCGCATGTGCATGATGAACACTGTAAAACGGTCTAATGAATGGTTTACTCCTCTGATATTACGATATTTATTACAACTGTATGTTGTTTAATGGTTGAAATGAGTAATAATAATAATGATAATAACAATAGTAATAATAATAATAATAATAGTAATATTTGTATTATTTGCTGTATCACTATTTAAGTTATTTAATATAGCAAAAATCTGAAAATCGATATGTCACATAGGACTTATTGCAGGAACGACAACGATGGCTATAATGAAATAAAAACAAATGACTCCGCCTATTTGAGGCCTTGACGTTTATCAATATTAATATATTAATTTGTAGTTTCTCTGTATGGATGTAATGTTACATATGAGGACTGAGGTAAGATGAAAATATATCTTTACGCACAGAAAACTTGATATTCTGTCGAAATATCGTATAACTTGATTATTGATATTTTATTTGGTCCACATAAAATACTCTAATTTTATACACTTAAGTTTCTTTTTGTTCACAGAATATAAGAGTTAAGAGTTTTGTCGTAAAGATGACTATTTTTACTTGACCAAAAATACAGCTCATAATAAATAAGCATTTTACCATAGAGCTCTCTGGAGCTGAGTTATTTTATAAGGTGTCACGAAATAGCGTTCCTGCGCTCATAATTTACCCATATTCGTTTCCTATGTTTATTTAAATAATATTTCATGTAGGGTACCTCACTGTTTATGCAAATAAAAATGATATACAACCGATTGAATTGGCTCAGACGGTAGCGTTTGAGACACGCATTCGGGAAGTCCCGGGCTCAAACCCCGTGGCCGACCAATCTGACTGGGGTTTTTCATGATTTCCCTTAGTCATAAAGGCAAATGCCGGATTGGAAAAATACATGCCATGATTCATCACCGCCTCAATTACCAAAACAAAAGACATTAATCAAAGTCTATAATCGGCTACATGAACACAAGCCATCTACAACACACAATAGAAACAGGAACTCAACAAGAGTAAACTGATATACCCTCACATTCTAAACACACGACATGACCACAGATGTTAAGGCGTGAATAAAATAAACTTAACAAAAAAAAAGATGCACAGTAAGGCTAACATAAAAATTATCTTCGTACGCAAATCAACTCTATTAATTTGGAGTGATTTATAAAAAGGATGCATTCAAGACTAATTTAGAAAAATGTTAAACGAATTATCCTTGCACCAAAAACGGATGTTCTTTGAACCAAGTGACCATATTTTAATTATTTGCATGTAATAACAATTAAGAAACATGTTAAAGGAATTATCATTGCACTACATGAGTAGACTATTGTGGTATCTAGCGGATATTTGTGAAACTTGATCAGCCAATCAATAGTTGACAGATCGATAAGTTAGAGGCTGTGGTGTTCAAGAAACATGACATAGATTTAACAAATCGACAACTTAACGAATCAGAGTAACCGAATGGATCTCAGTGTTCGAGAAACAGGGAATATATATTCAATCGAGAATATCACACTAATTCCATTATATATGCCTACACAGTCTACATAATGCATATTGACTACAATAGAAGTATTCAATATTTGTACTAAATAAAATTTATTGTTTACGCTAAAACTTCTGTAATGACCAATAATCTTTTCAGTCAGTAGTTTGTACTCTGTAAATATTTTCGGATACTAATTAATCAGTTTAAGACCCACGAGGATGAGGAGTTCTTCTATATTATTTTGATTTAATCAATTCCATGTGCATCTGATACCATTTTAATTAAAATCTCCTTTCTTTCAGGTTAGTGACTGCTTCCTCTGAATCTCATCATTGGCAACACTGTTCTGTAAGTTTATAATAAGGATATATAGTATATTACACTCTGTACGGATTCTATTCTGGAAATTTGAGCTGTTCTATATTGTTTCGTAATTTTATTTTATATATTTGGATACAACATTTTTCAAACCGCATTATCTACCTGTACTCTGTATAATTGATACCAGTAGCCTAAGTATTTTTTTTTTTAATTTTATCTCGGTTATTTCTATTCATGGAAACTGCTGTAATGACGTTTGTACCAGCAACCCTGAAGTACAGTATATATCATAATAGTTGCATCATTTTATAGATTTTGATAACCAATATAAGTTTTTCATGCAATATTAGTGTAATAAAATTAGGATGAACATTAATACAATTCGCTTTAAGATTTAATGTAACTGTGTCTAATGAATGGAATGAAATGGGATATGAAAAACAGTAAATCCTCCAATAATACTAATAATGATGATAATGATGGTGATGATGATGATGATGATGATGATAATAATAATAATAATAATAATAATAATAATAATAATAATGCTGAGTAGCCCAAGTAATGTATGTACTGTTTGTTCATCAATAACTTTGGAACAAATTGAGATAAAATTATCATTTTCGAGGAAATTGTAGCTTAATGTTGTTAGTTGACAGAGACCAGATGAGCGCACAGGTGTAATGTGAAAACAAAATGGTGGATTCAAGGTTGTCGTTCGAACAACGGAAGGCGAATTGGAAGTGATATTTTAAGTTTGAAAAATTAGCGAGGTACGGCGACAATGGCGGAACGACTTTCAAACAATACATCTAACAATTGCGGGTATTGCGCACAAATACGGAGCCAGTGATACTATTAATGATGTGCATAAAGGATGTTCAGAGCAACCTGTAACAACAATAACTGCAGCTACCTTCGTAGCAATGTTACAACAATTTACACGTTTATCACAGAAGTCTGTCTGCACGTGAAACCGGAGTCAGTCGATCAAATATACAGCGAATTTTGAAGACTGCAAAGTGGAAGGCGTACATTCCAAGACTGCTGCATGCAATGAATGAGGACGGCCCTGATCAACGAGTTCAGTACTCTGAGTGGCTTGAAAACATGGAGACTTTGCAGGGAACATTGTCTGGTCAGACGAGACACAGTTCAAACTAAATGGCACTGTAAACCGCCATAATTTCATGTAATTGACCTCCTAAAATCCGCACATCCATAAGGACAAAGTCGTCAATTTACGGGACTTAATGTGTGGTGTGGTTTGTCCTCCAGGGTTTGATTGGGCCGTTCTTCTTTGAAGGCACAGTTACCGGTGCGGGTATCTCGTGATGCTTCAGATAACAATTGTATCTACCATCCGAGAGCTGTTTGGAGGTGAGAGATTTTATCTACAAGATGGAGCCCCAGCTCACTACCATTGAAATGTCGGGTGTATCTGGATGAAACTCTACCCGGACGATGAATAGGTCGAAGAGATGTTCTCGAGGAGCCAGCACAGTCCCCAAACCTAACACCAATTTATACCTATGAGGTCCCTAAAGAATATTGTTTATCGGTAAACTACACTGGATTCGCTATGAGAACAAATCGTAATTTAACGTCATGTGCAGCTATCACACTAGACATGTTACAGAACTTAGTTCGTGAAGCAGTTCGGCGGCATCGGCAGTGTTACGATGCTGATGTGGCCACTTCGAACATCTACATTAAGCTACAATTTCCCCAAAACGGGAATTTTATCTCAATTTGTTCCAAAGTTATAGATGAGTAGAAGATGTATACATTTTTTTGGGCTTCTCTATATATTAAAACAGAATGTACTATTAAGGGGACAAGCAAAAAACAATTTTTGAGTTACACACAGTATATAAGCACATGATAATATCTCTTAGTATTTTTTTCTTATTTATCCATCTATATGTGAGTACTACCAACATTTATTCACTTTCTGCTAAGTTACGCATGTATTGTGCGAGCGTCTGTTTCACTTCCATGACAAAGGAAAACCGAGTAACACCAATTTTGTACAAAAAAATTTGAAAACTCCCACAGTTAAACTAAATAATTCATAGTAGGTTATCTATATATACGGACTTGTCTTGCATATAGGAGTAGACACTTACTGAGTTCGTGGGATATGATGTAAGCATTTCCATGGTAACCGAATTCAGTGTAAGAAATCGTTTCATTGAAAATAATTCCAGTTTCTTTACTCATTCATTCATAGTTTTCGGCCCAAGGACAGGTTTCTCACTGTAAACTCAGCATTCTCCACTCTTTCCTATTTTCTGCCTTCCTCTCAGTCTCCGCATATGATCTATATATCTTAATATTTTAATGTCTTCTATCATCCAATATCTTCTTCTGCCACGAACTCTTCTCCCGTTCACTATTCCTTCTGTGCATCCTTCAATAGGCAGTTTCTTCTCAGTCAGTGACCCAGCCAAATCCTTATTTTCTTTCTGATCAATTTCAGCATTATTCTTTCTTCACCCACTCTTTCCAGTACAGTTTCTTTTCTTATTCTGTATGTCCATTTCACACGCTCTATTCTTGCCCATATTCACATTTAAAATGCTTATAGTAGCTTCTCTTCACTTCGCCGTAATGTCCATGTTTCTACGTCATGCAATGCCACACTCCACACAAACCACTTTACTACACTCTTCCTTAGTTCTTTTTCCAGAGCTCCCCAGAAGATACACCTTTTTCTATTAAAAGCTTCATTTGCCATAGCTATCCTCCTTTTGACTTCCTGTCAGCAGCTCATGTTACTGCTTATAGTACATTCCAACTATTTGAAGCTGTCCACTTGCTCTACTGTCTTATTTAAAATTCTCATATTCACCTTCTTTATTTTTCTTCCGATAACCATGACTTTGTGGATCGAATATAGACGATACACGTCAAAATAGCTCATTTAAGGAAGATACTATGTTTAAGGCAGTGGTTTTCAAACATTTTGAATGCGCGAACCACTTTTGGCTGAGACTTCTGTATGCGACCCCCTCTACCGTGTTGGAAGAGTACTTAACCCTATTCTAAAAACACAAATACCTGTAAAATACAAAAATAACAATAATTTTACTCAATATTAGTGGAGACCACCCAAAGAACAATCAAAATATAAAAAGAATATAGTGCAGCAATGACATGAAATGTTACAGGAATATCATTTCTTGTAGTCTACTTTGCTGATATTTTCGAACATTTAAAACACTGAGTATGAGTTTGCAAGGCCAAGGTATTAGCATTTTTGTCCTTAAGTGTTCATCACCTCTAAATCCCATTACTTTTGCTTTTGTAAGCGATATTTCAATATCATAATTGTCTACCAGATTATTTAAAACAAATTAAGATCTCTGAAAAGCATTTTCTCTTCTGGCAAATACAATACAATATATAGGAAGATCACGCTGCAAAAACATTTAAATTCCGTTATACCAGTCAGAAGTTACTTTGTCAATATAGAAATTAAAAAGTAGCCTGTAGTTCTAGGTGAAAGTGTGCATGTTTTTCTTACTCCCCTTGTGGTTTGTGTTGGATGTAGCATAAATAAAATTTAACTATCTCATAGCCAAAAAAAAAAAAAAAAAAAATACCTGGCATTTCCTACAAATACTTTTGATTATACATCTTGATTACACAACTTTTAACACTGTATCACTTCGGAATATAACACAAGAAAGTCTTATCATACATATTCCGAAATACGTTTGAGTTTAAACAAGGAGTAAAGTTTTCGGAGGCAGCTTAACTATTTGAGCCATTTGTGGAGAGAACGCTATCGGGAAAGTATGATACACAAATGCTTTTCTCAGAGAGGGCCTTTTTGTCATGAATGATCTTCACGTTCAGGAACATCTTTCGACCTTGATGAAGTTCGCATAAACGCTTTAATTCACGATTATCAATGTGAATCAAATCGGGAATCGCCACGAAAATTTTAATCATTTAACTATCTTAGGATATTTCTATTTGTAGGTAAATTTTGTTCCTTAAACGGCATTGTTTAGATTGTCAGCAACATCTTCGTGTTTATCCAAGATTTTTACTGGTGATGCAAATGGCGTCTTTGCATCAACATTAAAAAAGGAATGAAATGACTGAATCCTAACAAAAGCAACTATCCGTGGAAAAGCTGGTGTGCATTCATATATGCCAATGTTAAACATCTGGTGGGACAAAGAAGGGTTAATCTAATATGAATTACTTTCGAGGAATGTAACTACCACTGCTGAGATTTAATGCCAAGAACTGAGTTGACTGGAAAGTCTACATCGGATTATTTTGGAGTTTAATAATGCCCACCTTCTTATAGCTATCATTATAAAAGCGATTGTTCAAGAACTCGGTTGGGAGATTATTCCACATCACCCTCCTCTCCTAAACTTACTGCATAATATTTTCGTCTTTTCGGCTCTCTATACAACAATCTCCTCTCAACATCCTTTAATAACGAAGTTGTTCTTAAAAATAAATTGATTTTACTATTTCTTAAATTCCAAATCACTGGATTCCTTTAGACTTGAAATCGAAAAAATTTCTTGACTTTGAGATTCAGTCATATACATTACAGGGGACTTTTATTGATTAGTTTATTTTTTTTTATTCTTGTAAAATAAATGTCTTTGTATTTAAAAAAAGTTAACGTATTTATGCTTCAAACTAAATGCAATTTTATAATCTACATAAAGATTATTTTTTGGTCCTACAGAATATATCTGTTATGGTAACAATGCTTATTATAGGAGAAGGAAAATTCGCTCCGGCGAGGGGATCGAACCCGGGTTCTTGGTTCTACTCACCAAGTACTCCAACCACTAGCGTATTTTTCTCCTCTAATAATCACAATTTTATAAATTTGAGAATTGGTTCAACATTGTATTCAGTGATTGCGAGGAATTGTGTAATAAGAATGCATTACCATGACAAATTTTGTTCAGATTGTTCAGCAGCAAGAGTTTGTAATACTTAATAATTCAATAGGCGAATTTGTATGAAGGGCAATTTTCGGTATTCTGAAAATATCTACATTGATTAAAACTTACAAAAGGTACAATGAGAGCAATTTATTTTCCAGTACACAGTAAATTGTGTGGAAATAAAATTGAAATAGAAATATTTAAATGACATACTAATTAATAGGATAATTTGCGGTATTAGAGAAATGCTAGTTGGAATTTTATTGAAGCGGATATTCATGTAGCCAGAATAAGGCTAATTTATTCAGCTTCAGATAGATAAAGTAGCCTACATAGTCGAATCCAACTATTATAAACTTCTCCCCGTTCTGTAGGCAATTTAAAGCTTTTACCAAGGCACAAGCGAACGTTAGAAGTACGTGCTAAAGAAATGAAGCTGAATGAAAACCATGAAGCAAAGTGAAACACTCCACCAATCGATATTTAGATTAATAAAATGTATTCGATAGCCTTGTTGAGATTTCAAGTCCACGGACGCTTGTTTTCTATCATTACATCCAATTTACAAAGAAATTTTCAATGTCTGTTACTTACTTACTTACAAATGGCTTTTAAGAAACCCGCAGGTTTATTCCCGTCCTCACATAAGCCCGCCATCGGTCCCTATCCTGTGCAACATTAATCCAGTCTATCATCATATTCCACCTCATTCAAATTCATTTTCATATTATCCTCCCATCTACGTCTCGGCCTCCCCAAAGGTATTTTTCCCTTCAACCTCCCAACTAACGCACTGCTAGTATATGCATTTCTGGTTTCGCTCATGCGTGCTACATGCCCTGACCGTCTCAAATGTCTGGATTTAATGTTCCTAATTATGTCAGGTGAAGAATACAATGCTTGCAGTTCTGCGTTGTGTAACTTTCTCCATTCTCCTGTAACTTCATCCCTTTTAGCTCTAAATATTTTTCTAATAACCTACCCTTTATATGGTCTATAAAGGCATGAGCATTTATAACTATGATATCGCACCATGTACATTTTAGTACTAAATGCGATAACCTGTCACTGATAAATTCGACCTTTTTTACTGCTGATTTTATTCTTTTATGAACAAAGAATCCTGTTCCTAATTGGTGATTATTGTTTCCTTTCCCATAATACAACAAGTAATCTCCTATTTATGATATGCCATTCCCATCTAACCTAATCTCTTGTACCCCCACGAAGTCTATTCTATATATAGCTAGTTCTTTTGCTACTAATGTTACCCCTCCTGTTCTATAAAGACTAGTTACGTTCCAAGTGCCAAATCTCAAAACCTTATTCCTTTGCTGTGGTCGTGCCAGAGAATCAGTCCTATTCCGAGGCTTATTGTAGGGATTCGTAACAAGCTGTTTTTTACGGTGATGGGTTGTTAGCCCTTCGCCCAACCCCCAAGCTGGAGGACCACCCCTTGTCGGCTGTCCACGACTGCTTATTCAATATATTCGCAGCTACCCTCCATATCTGGAGGCCGTCTCCTCTATCCGCAACCTTAGGACGCGCCATGCCGTGGTGACAGGGACCCACAAAACATGGTTTTCAATTTCTGTAAGAAAAGAAAATTGATTCCTATTAGAAATTCATAAAATATTCAGGATTCATATAATTTTATTTAATTGCAAAAATTTCTAAGACAAATAACGTAGATGTTTCCTCTTCAGTGTTATACAATATCATTGCTAAAAGTTATTAACTCGAAAAATATATTGATAATGGCTTACTTAACAAATGCGCGAAATTTTAACATTACATGGAAGTCGCGATCGCGGGATCGAATTTCGCCTATTGCATTGTATTTGTTGCTTTTCAATATTATTATTATTATTATTATTATTATTATTATTATTATTATTATAATTATTATTATTATTATTATCTTATGTTCTTCTGTTATGGTTGAAAATGTGCATTTCATATCTCTATGGTAAACGTTGCTGAGCGAATTAAAATTATTATAGTTTAAAATGAATATAATAATGTAGAAGTAAAATACATAATTAAAAACAGACTGAACAACGTACTTGACACTTAATTGCTACAATATATTGCTTTGTATTCCTTCATAATTATATAATTTCTTAAATTCTATGAACTTTGCTTTTCATAATCTCATATAATAAAGGTTTGCTATTTAAAACGAGATATAAATCCTTGATAATCCATTCATAATAATATGCTTAAAGAAACCACTTCGAGTTACTAGATTATTTAAAAAAAACAATAAAAACACATTAGTAGAGCAAGTCCTAAATTAATTATTAGGAATCAGAATTAACAAGTAACAAATTACAGTACTGTCTTACAAACCTATTATCAATATGAAAGGTAAAGAATGTCGAAAGAAGAAAGAAATTACTTCAAATACACACATCAAAAAAGTTTTGCATCACCTCGGTCCCAAGAGTTCCTGAACCTTGACGTTGAATACATATATTGCATCAATAACATAGCCCCTTAGACTATTCATGCAATAAAGAAAGCTGATATGTTACTTTTGTTTATCTCTCGTCCATTTTTAGGTAAAGGTTCAGGATCTTTATGGACCGAGATGATGCATAACATTTTTATGTGTGTAGTTTGTAAAGTTTATACCTCACAATGTAATCCTCATTGTATCTACGGTGCTAAGATTATTACTTTAAGGTTATAAATTACAAAAACTGGATTATTCATTGGTTTTTTTTTGTTGTTGTTGAAAGTTAATTTTGTGTTACAAAAATATTTTTTCTGCATATGCCTATACACATTTGTTGGAATCTTATAGCTATAAAAAAATATAGATTAAGATATACCTAAGCAGTTACAATAGTTATGCCCTAGATCTTCTGTTGAAATTAAAGTAACCTTACGATCTTAGTGCTTCAAATTTGAACGGCTTGAAGTCCATTCTCTCTTATGTAAGTAGTTATTGCGAATAAATTTTCTGTTGTAAATTATTGGATTCCATCTTCCTATGTGCTCCTTCAACCATCTTTTGGGAGTCGAACGTGATAAAAATAACGAATGTTCAATGCAAATAGCAATATGATAAGAAATAATGTATAATCTTAACAACGGCAAACTAGATGTGTAAGACTGGACTGCATACACAATGTATAGAAGAGATCTCTACTAAGGTAGGTGTCCCTGATATGGCCATGCTAAGGTTTGAGAATTTTTCTAGCCGCCATTTTGAAAAAAAATGTAAACCACTTTTTTTTTACTCGTTCTCAGCCTAATGGACTTTCTTAAAACAATTTCCTTTCACCATAAAAATAGCTTTAATTGTCCACAAAGTCTCAAATTCCAAAAGTCTACCTAGTGGCCATATCAGGAACATGTGCACATGATATGGCCACCCTTGTTCCACGTTCTACAAATCGTGATTGTTTTCCGTTTGATAGAACAGTTGTGCTAAAATTAAATCATTTTGGTGTAAAATGAATAAATATGACACTTAATAATCTTTTTATAGGCTAATTCAAAAGTGTAGGCAAAACAGGTATTTCCATAAAAAAATTAAGTCTTTTTCTTAAAATACAAAACTTTTGCGTAATCCCAGATATAAGGTATGTAAATTTGTCCGGTGAAAAAATAAAAGTGAAATGAACTTGATATGGCCATGGTGCATTTGATATGGCCATATCAGGAGCAGGTAAGCTTTCACGAAAATAGTTTGATTATAAACAACTCGTAAAAGATACACCATTAACGACAACACTAATCAACAGAATATTAAAAACTGAATGGAGTACAATGGTTTTCATGAAACAAGTATTTGAAAAACATGCACAAAACAAAGGAGACTTATCAGAGAAAAATAAGAAGAGGTCACATGAAAACCGCAAAACAGGCAACTGACGCCAAATTCCTCATCCTGACTGGATGGAAAACGATCAAGTGACATAACAGGAGCCCTTTCACTGGATGCTGATGCAATTTAGCGAATTTTTTGGTTAACTAACTCATAATACGGGGTGGCCATATCAGGAACATGGCCATAACAGGAGCACCCACCTCATAATGTAATATCCATTTTCGGATTTGCGAAAGAGAACAATTGAATTCTCCATTCTTTACGGACAGCACTTTTAACAGTTACATCAAATACGATGAAATGTTACATACTGTGTTAATTATTGAAACATGAGAAGATACTATTAGGGTAATTAGCTCTTCCGAATTTTCCGGGAATTTCCTTATTTATGCTGATATGTTTAGGATCCTCCCGGCTCCATTATTGATATCGCAATCCGCCTGCAGGTATTTTTCTTTATCAGTTATGATCGTCAATGTTTTTAATGTAATAAGAATGTTAAATTCGTCGAATATATTTAATATTAACTGATATTAATATAGATAGTTTTAATAATAATAATAATAATAATAATAATAATAATAATAATAATAATAATAATAATAATAGGCCTAATAATAATAAATGGGAGTATAATGGTACAGTACATCAGTTATTCATAGATTTCAAAAAGGCACATGACTCGGTGAGGAGAGAAGTATTATATGATATTCTTATTGAATTTGGTATTCCCAAGAAACTAGTTCGATTAATTAAAATGTGTCTCAGTGAAACATACAGCAGAGACCGTATAGGCCAGTTTCTATCTGATGCTTTACCAATTCACTGTGGGCTAAAGCAAGGAGATACACTATCACCTTTACTTTTTAACTTCGCTCTAGAATATGCTATTAGGAAAGTTCAGGATAACAGACAGGGTTTGGAATTGAAAGGGTTACATCAGCTTCTTGTCTATGCGGATAACGTGAATATGTTCGAAGAAAATCCACAAACGGTTAGGGAAAACACGGAAATTTTACTTGAAGCAAGTAAAGCGATAGATTTGGAAGTAAATCCAAAAAAAGACAAAGTATATGATTATGCCTCGTGACCAGAATATTTTACGAAATGGAAATATAAAAATTGGAGATTTATCTTTCGAAGAGGTGGAAAAATTCAAATTTCTTGTAGCAACAGTAACAAATATAAATGACACTCGGGAGGAAATTAAATACAGAATAAATATATGAAATGCGTGTTATTATTCAGTTGAGAACCTTTTGTCATCTAGTCTGCTGCCAAAAAGTGTGAAAGTTAGAGTTTATAAAACAGTTATATTACCTTTGTTCTGTATGGTTGTGAAACTTGGATCCTTACTTTGAGAGAGGAATATAGGTTAAGGGTGTTTGAGAATAAGGTTCTTAGGAAAATATTTGGGGCTAAGAGGGATGAAGTTACGGAAGAATGGAGAATGTTACACAATACAGAACTTCACGAATAGTATTCTTCACCTGACATAATTAGGAACATTAGCCTAAATCCAGACATTTGAAATGGGCAGGGCATGTAGCACGTATGGGCGAATCCAGAAATGCATATAGAGTGTTAGTTGGGAGGCCGGAGGGAATAAGACCTTTGGGGAGGCCGAGACGTAGGTGGGAGGATATTATTAAAACGGATTTGAGGGAGGTGGGATATGATGATAGAGAGTGGATTAATCTTGCACAGGATAGGGTACGATGGCGGGCTTATATGAGGGCGGCAATGAACCTTCGGGTTCCTTAAAAGCCATTTGTAACTAAGTAAATAATAATAATAATAATAATAATAATAATAATAATAATAATAATAATCCGTAGCAATAGAGTCTTTAAAGGGCCCAGAAAGACCAGCTGGCTTATATTCTACATGGCGAAGCAGAGGTGGGCGACCAACCAACCAGAACGGAGGTACTGTGTGGTTAAGACGATGATTCTCCAGCCGTTATAGCGGCTTTTGTAACTGGATTTAGCTACCTATCGTAGCTCCCCAAGTGCATCACAATGCTGGTTAGGAACCGGTCTCATACACTGGCCGAAATTTCTTGAGAATATTTCTTTGCTCGTGAGGATTCGAACTAGCGTGCATTCCGTAACGTGAATCCTAGACAGGATGTCTTAAATCACAACGCTATGGCGCTGAACATACATAGATATCAATCAATACAATTCTGTTCCGATAATCCTGCAGTCTTCAGTGTAACTGTATGCATGTATAATTATATATTTTTTTCTCTCTGCATAGAAAAATAAATGAAATGTTCTGCAGCATCATCCTAACAATTATTTAAGTTAAAACTAAGAAAATGCTTCCAATTTTTATTTTTTTACTCAATATTGTGACCTAAATAATATTTGTATTGGGCCTATATCTAAATTGATACTTTTATATTATAAATATAAACCACTTCATCAATGAATCCTGGCTTCACACCCCAAAATATTTCGTTATAATTTATCATACCGAAGTCTCCCTATTTTTGTGTTTAGCAGGTGGTCACCCTACTTATATACTTTTGTGACTAGTTTCAGCGTAATGTTCTCGATTTTCAAATAGTCTAGTGAGGTTTTGAGCATTGTTCCGGCGCTCTTGCTTTAATTGATTGTGTGGGAATGTATTTAGAGTAGTAGGGGTATGTCTATAATTGGTAAGGTGTGCGTTTTGTAATTCAGTTAAGTGTTGAGGACAAACTAATAGATCTTTTCAAACACGATACGCATGAAACATAACATCCACAGCCACATCACAAAATACACCACCTATCGCCAACACCAATCACAACTACAGTAATACAGACACAGATATGAAAATTTTTACACATTGAACGAAAAGCCAAAAACTAAACGTAATAGATCAATACGATATATGGTATACACCACTAAAATACAAGCATAACATATCCTCAACACTCAGCTGAAACTCTCATTCTTTAAACACAATATTATCAATCACAGAAACATCAACACATCCCTACACAATGAAACCAAGGAACAACATACCGGAACAACGACCGAAACCTCACTAAAACAAGAACAATTTGGCGTCCTTCAGTCATTGAATTCTTGGCACAATAGTTATGTCAAGTACCGAAAAATAATTATTCTAATAATATCACACTAAACTAAGCTCAATAAAAATATTATTATTATTATTATTATTATTATTATTATTATTATTATTATTATTATTATTATTATTATTATAGCCATTTTCACTCGTCACACCCACTGCTATTGTTATCTTTTGCCACCTCAACATACACCTCATTCTGGTGACTTGCATTATTTTGGGTCTGTTTCATTTTGATGATCATTCATTTATAAAACTAAATATTTAACCAATAACGCCGACAATAACAGCTAACATGGCGATGAAACAAAAGAAGACAACAATAATGCAAGGATATGCATGATATTTTCTGACAAAAACCGGATAAGTTTGTGACTTGTCCGTCTTTTGCTAGAACGACGTTAGACTAATCCGCTTTTTGCAGAAACGCTACATTTTCAAACATTCACTTCAATGAAACAAATCTGGTTTTTGTTATGTCAATAGATGCCGCTTGAAATGCAGTGAAGAGAACTGTACTATGCTACTATGCTCAAAATTGAAATTTTTGGACTTGCTATCAACCCTTCAATTAATAATTTCTTTATAATTGACCAATTTACTATGTGAATACATTTTCTATCAGTTATAATACTTTAACTACACTACGACAGTGTCAATTGAATAAACATATTTGTAACAAATAAAATAATCTCCACAGTCATTCACAACAACGCCCACAATCTCCATCGAGCCATAGCAAAATCAGCAAAGTCCACTTTTAATTTGAAAATAATTAGTTGATTAGACTAGGGTATGCTTTATTTAACTACGCTCGCAACTGCCGAGGTTATATCAGCTTCGCCGGTGTGCCGGAAATTTGTCCAGCAGGAGTTCTTTTACATGCCAGTACACTTAAAGGCCATCGACCTGGCTCGGGATCGAATCCGCAACCTCAGGTATAGAAGGCCAGAGCTATACCAACTCCGCCAACCAAGTCGCCTTAGTCGATTATCACTGTATAACTATGAAAGTATGTTTACATTCAAAGTGGTATCATCTATGTATTAAACATTCATATCAATGAAATACAGACTAGAAAAGTCTTAATTACACTTCTGCTTATAGCCAAAAATTTGTTTTTGTGGAGTTTGTTTAATTTGCTATGACACCTTCATGTGTTTCTGGTGCTATGGAAGAGAAGACCTGATGGCCTTAACTCCACTAGAGTAAAGAAATAAATAAATAAATAAATAAATAAATGAATAAATAAATAAATAAATAAATAAATAAATAAATAAATAAATAAGTAAATAAGTAAATAAATAAGTAAATAAGTAAATAAATAAGTAAATAAATAAGTAAATAAATAAGTAAATAAGTAAATAAGTAAATAAGTAAATAACTAAATAAGTAAATTACTAAATAAGTAAATAACTAAATAAGTAAATAATTACGTAACTTAATAGATAAATAACTAAATAAATAAATATTTAAATAAATAACATTTTTGTATTATGAGTAGAAAAATAAATGTGCATTATCCTGACTTAAAATATTGTGTAGTGGGGACGTTTTTGTAAATTTTTTTGTAATTTCTTTATTTAAAAACAAATACCGAGAACTTTGAAATTTACGATTGTAAAAAGTTACGTGAACAAAGTCTTACTCTATTCGCACCTAGTAATTCTTAGACTTCAAGGAAACAACTGAGGAAGTAAGCTTTCTTTTATTCCTAAATGTAATATTGTAACTTAATTCGTGACATGAAGTGAGAACTTTGCAAAAGGGAAGACAGCATGATTAAAGGGTAGGTACAGAAAAAATCCAGGTTCACAGTAGAAAGAATATTAAAGAGAAAACTGTAGACATCGTTGTTTATCCCTCGTTTCTTCATTCTTTACGCAACGCTGAACATGAAAATTATAAGTCTGTCCGTGATAAGACATGTAAAACATAGCCCACAAAGCATGCTGTGTAAATTATTATTACAATTCGTGACGTGAGAGCTGTGCTGGAGAGATATATACGTTATAATTCATACATCACGGTAACAGAAGTAGTTATTTGTGGTATTAATGGAGAAAGACTATTTTTGTCTTAATATGACGCTATATAGCGATATTTATGTAGAAATATAGTTCTTGTTGTTATTGACCGTAAGAGGACACTGGTATGATGTTTGTCCAACTGTTCCATTTCATGAGAATGAACAGCCACTATTAGTATGTGAAGAGAAATTTTTTTTTTCATCAACCGTGCTGCAATGATCTGCTTTTCCGTACTGAAAAATTCACTCGCAATTATTGGACAACATTTAAACTGATATTGAACTGTTGTTAGTGTCTTGTTTTAAATTCTGAATAAGGCAGAGAGTACTTAATTATTGCCAAAATACATCATTTGAAAATTAATTATCTTATTTACCGTATGTATAGCTCGACATGACCTGATTAGGAGGCCGATCATATTGATTGTCTTATTGGGCGGCTGTCTGGTGAATTCTCTCTCTTAATAAAGATACCGAATTTTATAAAAAAAATTAAAGAACGCATAGTCATTTGATAGTCTTCAAAACCAATAAAAAATAATTCTTCTTATTACGAAATTAATAAAGTACAAAGTTCTTAATATTTACTTCAATATACAAATATGGCTTTAAGGTAGTAGCTCCCTGTAAAGCAGGTTTGAATAATTTCAGGGAAAAATTGTTCCGGGACCGGGTATAGATTCCGGTACTCTTCGCATAGCGCACGAATGCTCTCCCGACTGAGCTACCCCAGGAACTATACACGACACCATCACAATTTTTCCTTTACTGTATATCCACACGACTCAAATGGGCTGACAAGACGCGAGAACCCAACTTTGAGTGCATACCAAAGATAAATACAAATTTGGCTTTCAGGTAGTAGCTCCCTGTAAAGCAGGTTTGAATAATTTCAAGGAAAAATTGTTCCGGGACGGTGCGCAACCCATTTGAGTTGTGTGGGTATAAAGGAAAAATTGTGATGGTGTCGTGTATAGTTCCTGGGGTAGCTCATTCGGAAGAGCATTCGTGCGCTAAGAGAAGGATACCGGGATCGATACCCGGCCCCGGAACAATTTTTCCTTGAAAGTTACTTCAATATTCAAACTGTAGTCTATGTAAGAAATGCAATACCTGAAGGGTGGAGTTCATCATCTACAATCTTACGCGATGCTTTACCAATTAAGGAAAGGGTTCTTCTAATTGACTTCATCTACGCCAAGACACTCTCGGTTCCACTTTCTTTCAACAGAAGTTCTGTAAAGAATTACTTTTAAAATAATTTAAACAACAATCTGAAGTCCTTATGGCAAAAATAGAAAATAGGCCTATTTTTCCTCTGAGAATTATTTTGGCTCGAAGACATACTGTATTTCATGTTTCTGTGCACAATAAGGCATGTTTCGAAAATATTTTTAATAATATTGTCTACCCATTCATTTTTAGTTGTATGATAATGGATCATTTGTCTATATTCAATGCTGGTAATGTGAAGCATATTTCAAGAATTAAGGGATTGTAAAAAAAAGTGTACATTTTAATTCATGAACAAAGGTCATAACTAGGGACCGTATTCTGCCCCAGGGCGTACGGAGATAAGGTTAACTGTTCGTAGACTATATTGGCGTGACGTCACATTTGGCGCGTGGCACAGGTACTATATGGGAACAATTGCAATTTGTTTTTCATGCAATTGCCATTTCATTCATGATTCAAAACGAAAATGCATTCTGGTGATAAAGATTGATACTACGATGACCTTTCCTAGAATTTAAATTATTTGTCATTTATTTTTACTGGTATTGGCAGAGTTAAAGCTATAAGGCCTTCTCTTCCACTCAATCGGTATAGAAATACATATCAAATATAAACACAATACAGAAAGCATTGCAATAATAATAATACTAATAATAATAATAATAATAATAATAGTAATAATAATACTTACTTACTTACTTACTTACTTACTTACTTACTTACTTACTTACTTACTTACTTACTTACTTACTTACTTACTTACTTACTGGCTTTTAAGGAACCCGAAGTTTCATTGCCGCCCTCACATAAGCCCGCCATTGGTCCCTATCCTGAGCAAGATTAATCAAGTCTCTATCATCATATCCCATTTCCCTCAAATCCATTTTAATATTATCTTCCCATCTACTTCTCGGCCTCCCCAAAGGTCTTTTTCCCTCCGGCCTCCCAACTAACACTCTATATGCATTTCTGGATTCGCCCATACGTGCTACATGTCCCGCACATCTCAAAAATCTGGATTTCATGTTCTTAATTATGTCAGGTGAAGAATACAATGCGTGCAGCTCTGCGTTGTGTAACATTCTCCATTCTCCTGTAACTTCATCCCCCTTAGCCCCAAATATTTTCCTAAGAACCTTATTCTCAAACACCCTTAACCTATATTCCTCTCTCAAAGTAAGGGTCCAAGTTTCACAACCATAGAGAACAAAGGTAATATAACTGTTTTATAAATTCTAACTTTCACACTTTTTGGCAGCAGACTAGATGACAAAAGGTTCTCAACTGAATAATAACACGCATTTCATATATTTATTCTGTATTTAATTTCCTCCCGAGTGTCATTTATATTTGTTACTGTTGCTACAAGAAATTTGAATTTTTCCACCTCTTCGAAAGATAAATCTCCAATTTTTGTAGTTCCATTTCGTACAATATTCTGGTCATGAGACATAATCATATACTTAGTCTTTTCGGGATTTACTTCCAACCCTATCGCTTTACTTGCTTCAACTAGAATTTCCGCGTTTTCTCTAATCTTTTTTGGATTTTCCCCTAGCATATTCACGTCATCCGCATAGACAAGAAGCTGATGTAACCCATTCAACTCCAAACCCTGTCTATTAACCTGAACTTTCCTAATGGCATAATCTAGAGCGAAGTTAAAAAGTAAAGGTGATAGTGCATCTCCCTGCTTTAGCCCGCAGTGAATTGGAAAAGCATCAGATACAAACTGGCCTATACGGACTCTGCTTAAGTTTCACTAAGACACATTTTAATTAATCGAACTAGTTTCTTGGGAATACCAAATTCAATAAGAATATTATATATAACTTCTCTCTTAACCGAGTCATACGCCTTTTTGAAATCTATGAATAACTGATGTACTGTACCCTTATACTCCTATTATTTCTCCAATATCTGCCGAATACAAAAAATCTGATCAATAGTCGAACTATTACGACTAAAACCACACTGATGATCCCAAATAATTTCATCTACATATGGAGTTAATCTTCTCAAAAGGATATTCGACAAAATTTTGTACGGCGTCAACAAAAGTTATATTTCTTGAAAGTTACTACAGTTATTCTTGTCCCCCTTCTTAAAAATAGGTACGATTATGGACTCCTTCCATTGTTCTGGTACAATTTCCTTTTCCCAAATTGCAAGTACAAGTTTATAGATTTCGCTACATAATGCCCTCTTGTATTAATTCTACTGGAATTTGATCAATACCTGGAGCCTTGTACTTTTTCAGATTTTCTATCGCAATTTCGACTTCAGAAAGTGTGGGTTCCGGTATGAATGACTCAGCAGTTTGTATTTGAATTTCGTCCCGATCATTTCTATTTGGCCTATGTATATTTAGTAGTTGCCCAAAATAGTTTTTCCATCTGTTCAGGATTGAATAAGAGCCTGCAAATAAGTCACCTTTCTCATCCTTGATCACGTTTACCCTTTCCTGATATCCGTTTTTAAATTCCTTTATATCCTTATATAAATCTCGAATGTCTTTATTCTTACTATTTGTTTCTACCTCATTCAATTTTTTCTTCAAGTAATCTCTCTTTTTATTCCTAGGTGTACGACTTGCTTCCCGTCTTTCATTGAAATAATTATCTCTATTCTCTACAATTGGATCCTGTAAGAATTTCAATTTTGCCTGTTTCCTTCTATGTACTACAATGGAACAATCTTCATCAAACCATGGTTTCTTTTTCTTAGTTTCATGATAACCTATGCTCTGCTCAGCTGCAATTTTGATATTATCTCGGATATTGTCCCACACGCTATTAACATCTAACTCTTCCTCAGCTTCGTCAGCAGTTACTAAAGCAGCAAACCTATTTGAAATTTCAACCCGACAACGTTGCTTAGTTTCCTCGTCCTTTAATTTCAGAATATTGAATCTACTAATATCAGCTTGTTGCTCTACTCGCTTGGCTACTGATAGTCTTTCTCTTAATTCTCCAATTACCAAATAATGGTCAGAATTACAGTCTGCCCCCCTGAAAGTTCTAATGTCTACTGTACTAGTGTGCCTTCTTTTATCTACCAAGATGTGATCTGTCTGATTATGTGTCATTCCGTCTGGAGAATTCCACGTATTTTTATGTATATCCTTATGGGGAAATGTTGTATTGTTGATAATTAAATTTTTTGATGTGGCAAAGTTGACTAACCTAACTCCATTGTCATTACTACTTATGTGTAGGCTCTCTTTTCCAATTGTTGGTTTAAAAATATCCTCCCGTCCTACTTTAGCATTGAAATCCCCCAATAAAACTTTCATGTGATATCTAGGTAACTGATCAAAAGTGTGTTCCAATTCCTCATAGAAGCTATCCTTTATATTGTCGTATTTCTCTTCTGTAGGGGCGTGAGCATTTATAACTACGATATCGCACCATCCACCCTTAAGTACTAAATACGATAACCTGTCACTAATAAATTCGACCTTTTTTACTGCTGATTTGATTCTTTTATGTACAAAGAATCCTGTTCCTAATTGGTGGTTATCGTTTCCTTCCCCATAATACAGTAAGTAATCGCCTATTTGTGATATGCCATTTCCGTCTAACCTAACCTCTTGAACTCCCACGAAGTCTATTCTATATCTAGCTAGTTCTTTTGCTACTAATGTTACCCCCACCTGTTCTATAAAGACTAGTTACGTTCCATGTACCAAATCTTATAACCTTTTTCCTTTGCTGTGGTCGTGCCGGAGAATCAGTCCCATTCCGAGGCTTAATAATAATAATAAGATTAATAATAATAATAATAATAATAATAATAATAATAATAATAATAATAATATGCATATGTGTTTAGTTACTTGCAATTCTAAGAGTTAAACAATTACTATTTAGTATTCAATGAGACACTTTGGATCGGATATGATAAAAATAATAAAGGAAGTTTTATATATTAAAATAAATATTCCACAAAAGTAATATTTGAAGAAAGATAATATTGTAGAGACGAACAGCAGTCTTTCTGACAATCGGTTTTTGAAAATATTCAATATGTGACAGGATTTTACACTACAGTGTGTAGGCCTACATTAAAATACGCTATTTTCACTATTAACCTGATAAAGAATAAAGGCTGACATTCATAAAACATTATTTGAGGAGTATCGTTTCAAATAATATCATGTCAAGAAACAAAATTTTACAGGAAGAGCAGAAAAACTGATTACTCCTAATCTGGGTAATTTTTCACAAAGTGAAAATACATAAAATAACCAATAATTATTCTTGTTATTAAAGAAAAACATTATCTGTTAATATAAAATTACAACTTCCACATTAAACATTTTGATATACAGAGTGTTCATAACTTCATTCTGCCGTGATGAAGTCTTTGATGTGATAAATGATTGCATAAATACCATTAATATTGTTTTATTAAATAAAACATTATTTTGTTAATACAAAAAAAGAAATATACCCATGAAACAAATTTTGATGTAGGTCTACAGGGTGTTCATAATATCCATTCAGCTGGATTCATGGTGTTTGAATCTTTTTCACATTTTTTCGAATCCTCCTCCTTCTTCTAAGCAGCCACAAGTTGCCATACTATCATCATCCTCATTTCCACTTACCACATGCATCGATGCGTCGATGCTGTTAGCATAGAAATCTAAACCTTGACACAATTAAAATAAGCCACTGTTTTTTTAACTACTCCTTTCTGCCATAAGTTACTATAGGTCATAGAAAAAATGAAGGAGTAATTTCACATTTTAAAAATGCGAGGGTGTTTTCAGCTCATTTCCTTTCTCCCACGAATTAGTAAATACTCTGATGCGTAAGAAAGAGGTAAAGACCTGAAGATTTGAATGTTGTTTTAGTATTGTGTTAAATTACATTAAATTAAAAGGATAGAATTTTTACATTCATTAGAATATTGCCGGGGTGTGATAAATGTTTGTAGAGTGTCTCACAATCCCTGTATTTTCATTGAAATCAATTTTTACGTCCCTTGCCTCATATTTCAGTTTATGTGCATGTTTTGCTTGCTTGTGCTTCTTTCGGCGTCCTCCTGAGCTGTCACCTACAATAACTTCCTGTTCCATACTGGAAACAACTTTCATCACACACAGCTCGCAAGGATGAGACTGTATTGTCCGCTTTGAATATGGAACATTGTCGAGAAAAGTGTGCCAGATTGTCAGTATAACTAACATAAGAAAGTAATTAATTAATTGCATTCATACTTTTTCTATAACATGAATATTAGACTAATATGATATGAAACAGACACAATAAAGGACTGAATACGATTTGAAACAACCGCTACTTTTAAGCAGTCATTTACACTGTCAGCGAATACGATTTGATACAATCAGAATTCACAGCGTGAAAGACCGTATCCGAAACTATACGAAAATGTATCAAACTCAATTTAGTCCACCAGTGGACATAATACGATTTGAAACGACGCTCCTCATTTAAACTGTTGTATAGAAGTAATTTACGTAACAAGTAGGCTATTGTAATTTGAAATAAAACACCTTGCAATACACTTTCACAAAACTGTACATAAAGTTTTAATAGTGTAAAATGGTTGATCAATGTAGACCAACATTCTTTACTACAATGTAGGTATATATTGTATATTGTATATTCATGTCAGCGATCACATTCGTGTAATGTGGATCTCACAATTTTGCATACGGTGCCATAATTACATTTATTACATACTGTACATACTTCTTTGCGGAACGCTCTATTACACCTAAATTTCGTAACTACTACTTTATTCCCTCTTATTACTCTAACATCTACCCTAATTATAATTCTTTACACATTGCATATAGACTAAATTGAATTAATGCAAGTTAGCTCATAAATTAAGTTATTAGTTTTTCATATAGGTTTATCTCAATTGAAATAAACATGTAGGCCTACTATTCGTTAAAACTTAACTGAAGAATATTTCTGGAGAATATTTTAAGTATATTGTAAATATTCATTATTTAAATATGTATGTCATTATTGTATTAATTAAGGCTTTTTGAGTGGATGAGAAGACCTTATGGCCTTAACTCTGCCAGCGAAAATAAAACATTCTATTCTATTCTGACATCATATTTATGCCTGCCCTTGACATATAGTTTTTTTATACCCAGTCACTGCTTTATGGCAATCATGAACTCCCTATTTCTCTCTGTCTTACAGTAATGTATCTTAATAATAATAATAATAATAATAATAATAATAATAATAATAATAATAATAATAAAAATTATTATTATTATTATAATCATCAATCCACCTTCCCTATTCACTATGATCTTTTATTTCTCTTCTAAGTAATATTTATTTTGCAGTTTTATATTTCATTATCATTTAGTAACATTGATCCATTTACTTTAATATACTGCGTATTCATTGCTCTAGTTTTTCTTCCTCTTTTCAACTAGCCTCATACTATTTTTCCCTATAATTCTTATCCCTACTCTTTACTTCATTAATTTTTAAACCTCTTATATCCACTCCTAACTAATGTCTTCTACTCGCTCCTTCATTACAGACCAAATGTCTTAATTGATCCTATTCAAAATTGTCACTTTCACTACTCTTTTCTTCTTCCTTTTTTACCTGTTTACTTATATCGATGTAATTTAACTTAATACTAATTTTATCACCAGTCACTACTTTATTCTTGTAAAAATAGGTTCATTGTTAGATATATTTCTTACATTAATCCACTGTTCTCTAATTTCACACATTCATCACTTTCATTTGTTTATCTCACTTGTTTCCCATATTCTGTGTTTTCATATCCTAGTTCGTCACTCACTTATATAGCGTATAAGTTTATAGTAAACATAACATTTTCCAGTGTACATACTATAAATAATTTAAATGATAAATATTCGTGTAATTGTTGAAGTGGTCCACGTCTTATTCTGCTGCACTTTACGGAACAAGAGTCATGTGAGCCGTCATTCAAGTACTTTGTTTACTAGATTCAAGTGTGTCATTCATATAAAAATTCCAGTAATATTTAATTTTGTAGCCTCCTGTGACAGAGTACAATCCCTAGTCATAACCTTAGAATAAGCCTTTCGAAGCCGTTTTAAGTGTTTTTAATTAGCTATTTTACGACGCTTTATCAACTGTTATGGTTGTCTAGCGTCTGAATGAGATGCGAGCGAAATGAGTCCGGGATATAGCGCTTGATGAGTTGAGGAAAAGCTCCGGAAAACCACCAACCAGGATTTGAACCCGGGTCCGCTCGTTTCACGGTCAGATATGCTAATCTTTACTAAACAGCGTGAGCCCGTTTTAAGCTAAAGAAATTGATATTATGAGTATGAGTTCGAAGTTTAGCGGTTACAGAAATGTATTATGTTTATACTATCTAGAAAAACAGCTGAGCTATCACAACTGTAAATCACCTTCGGAGGTTGTACCCACCACTTACACCATTAATGCATTAGTAGACTTTTGCGCTCTTGTGTGAATGGAGCGCGTAACTGGAACAAGCTCTTCATGTCAATCCAATATGCGTTTTGCGACATCCAAAATGCGATGGAGTATTGCGTCTTCCGTTTCCACTTTTGTCTGATAGACAAGATCTCTCATCCAGCCCCACAAATAAAAATCTAAGGGACTTATATCTGAGCATCTGGGCGGTAAAATTTACGGCTTACCACGACAATGCAAACTCCATTGAAACACTCGTTAACATAATTTCGAACTACACTTGAAGAAAGAGGAGGAGCACCATAAAGTTAGGTCTAGCCTACAGCGTCGTATTTCTAAAGTATGTCTCCCAAATATTGTGGCAATTCTTCGGAAATAATTTTAGGTAACTCCATCCCGTAAGACGACTTCCAAATTAAATTCACCAATCGGCTTACCCTGTACCATATCACACTACACATTCACGCCAAAACGATATTAAAAAAATTGCTTACCACAGTCGCATGAAAATTTAACAGCGGCCACAAATGTGAGTTTCGACTGTTGACCATCGCGGTTAAATTGGGGTTCATTAATGAACAGGATCAACATTTAGGCATTTACAGAATTCCACACGTTGGGCATGATCTCCAAGTGAGAGATGCTGAACACATTTCAAGTGGTATGAATGGATCTTTCGACCTTTTTGTAAAGTTCTCCACGCTCGCTACTGGGACTATGTTGAGCCTTGAGAACAACTCATATAATTTTTACTTTATATTGCATTAATCAAATGATTCATTTTGAGTATTGGTATCGTCACCGATATTCACATTACTTTGTCCCTGACACTGATATAATTTCAATAATACGCCCTCACATAGAATTTTGACTTCAAATTATTATTATTATTATTATTATTATTATTATTATTATTATTATTATTATTATTATTATTATTATTATTATTATTATTATTATTATTGGGTAATTGGAAAATTGGAAGCTCTTTTACGATTTCATCATTCTTTATATAGGCCTACTCATTTCTTTTTAACAATTCTGATTTGTATATCTTAAATAACTGTACCGGTGCTGTATATTTTGTAACAAACGTTAAATAAGGATTCACAGTGTGTAAAATTAAGTACCGTTCAATAAATGATATGTTCAGAAGATATTATCTGCATGTAACTGATTGGAGAAAACGTTTACAACATTGTCTCTCAGTAACGAGATTACTGTAGCGACGAGCTCACTAAAGATCTTTGTAACGTGCTGAAATATGAACTGACAATATTTCAACCCTTCTTAAAGGGAGTAACGAGGGCTGGCAGGTTATTTTCTGCTTCGTTAGATGAGTAAAGAAAAAATACTATATATGTCGGAAGTTTAACAATATTTGAAATTCTATCTCCCATGAACTCTGTTTCAAAATGCTCATGTTCTTTAAAGACAGACATAACGTTCGTATTTTATACGTAATAGCTAAATATCTAAAGGCGAGTACTGTAAGGGAATTTTGAAATGTAATTTTAGCATGAATCTTCCTTGTCAAGCATCGTTTTCTTGTACCATTCTCCATTTTCATTCTCTTCCTCCTTTACTCCTACCAACGCCCGGTCTCCTTTGGTGAAAAACATTATTACACTTTGCGATTGCTGGGAAATCGGGATTGTGAGGGGAATGGGCTGGTTGTATAGGACAGCGGCAGCAATGGGGAAGACGGAGATGTCTTTCAATCCTTTATAGTTCGCTCTCACGAACGCGGGACGTGATCTCATCATAGACACGGCAGCGGCCATGTTGGAGCTAACTTTGGCGTTTTCTTCTACCGAAATTTATCAGCAAAAGTAAGAGATATGAAAGCAGCAGAGGAGAAAGAATTGAATTGAGGTGGAGAAGGAATAACGTGACAAACGTAACTGAATTCCGTTGAAAATATGAAGATTTAATTTTGGAAATTCAGTTCTAGAAAGTGAAATATAATGTTTATGTCCTTTGATATCTTTATGATAATTTTAAGGTGAAACTGTGACACAAACTTTTTAATATGCTGACTGTTGAATCTGGAAATATCATTGGAATTAAAGCTTCCTCATCCGCCGGCTGGATTACTGAAGAAATATTTCGAAACGAGGAGGAAACGTTCTTTCATATTGAACTTAAACTAATGAGAGAATATAAAACCATCTTCTAATTAAACTTTTCCTCATTTACAGGATATTCGATCACATCTACAAGAAATGAAGTTTAACATTAAGGAAATATTGTGAAATGGAAAGTTTTCTACATCATCATCATCATCATCATCATCGCCATGATAATTAACTTATATTCATTCTTTAGGCCTGCTTGGTCACTCAGAGTAAAACTGGTATAATATTTTTTAGTGGCATATAATTACTAGACTTCGAAATTGAGGTTCCAGTAGGAGAGTTACAGGTTAACTGATAGCGGAGTATTGAGCGGAGGTGGGAGGAACAGACTAGGGCTTATTTACTTTTTCCATCCATCGGATCTATGCTTTGCGCTGTCCGTCTAGGTCTGATTGGATGCTTTCTACGTACTAGCACAGAAGCTGGGTGTACTGAAAGAACATTGTCATTGCATGTAGGAAATGAAATTCAATTGGAACAAATTTTTTAGTTTACGTTATTAACTTCATTCCACGCAGAAGAAAACCTCACAAGAAGAAATAGGCTATATATATATATATATTTTTTCTCTTTTGAAGAGACGACTACTACTACTACTACTACTACTACTACTACTACTACTACTACTATTACAAGGTACCTTTGAAAATAGTATTGCTCTAAATCAGCCGTGGCGTAAATGTGATCCTGCGCAGAGCCACTGTGTAACCTGCAACGTGCATAGCACCTATGGAGGGAGGTGGACACCCGAAGGAGAACTGAAGCAACTGTCTGACTTATTAACGGATTTTCATTTTCCTTACGTCCAGCACTTACATATAATTTTATACAGTATAAGATTACAAACTAATGTTTAGTACGTGTAACGAAGAAAGAAATGAATAAGAAAATATAGAACACATTATCACAACCTAAAATTAACTGTCTTCAAAATGTCTCTGCAACAGGATTTCAAAATCAGGAATTATGTCACTTATTGCTAGTCGTAGTTGATCACGAAGGTATTTGTCTGTCACTCGTGATCTAAATTTTGTTTTTACTATTTTCATTGTTGAAAATAATTTTTCACAAACGTAAGTTGTAGCTAACATGGCTTCAACAGAGCAAGCGAAAGAACGAAGCTTCGGATATTTATGTTTTTTGGCAAAGATTTGAAAAGTTCTACATTTGTTAAGTCTTTACATCTAGCTTTCATTTAACATCACATTTTAAATCTGTGAGTTTAAATTGAAGATCTAACCGCATTATTCGTACATCTGCTGAAAAGAGATCGACGTACAGAGATAATAATAATAATAATAATAATAATAATAGTATTAATAATAATAATAGTAGTAGTTGTATTAATAATAATAATAATAATAATAATAATAATAACAATAACACTTAATCTTTTAATCTTTCATGATTACATGATATGTAATATAATGCCGTTTTATGTTATAAAGCCCTTTACCTCGTAATACTTGTGAACAAATCATACATTTAATATTCTCACCTTATTGGCAGCAAAAAATGCGTCCTTCCATATTTCTTTCTTTGTTCTTCAGTTTTACCTGTAATTGTATTACCTACTTACAATCCAGTGCAGTGTAGGAGAGAGTATTGTCATCTGACAAAGACTAGAGAGGAACACATTGCTGGCCTTCCTAATGGTCATCACGTCACAGGGCCACCACTGACATAATACAGGACAATACATTAAAAGAGACATATACCCAGTCCCATGGACGGAAAATAAGTCGCTTCCATTATCCATACCGGGAATAGAACCATTGTATAAAAACTATTTACATAAGCATGGCTGTGGACTTTTTATTTGCGAGTTTATTTATTTCATATTCAGAAGTATGAGTGCGAAGTGTGACGTAAATGTGTGTATAAAATTTACATTTTTTTTTTCTGCAAGGGCTATATCAATCTTATATGTTTTCCTTGTGTTTAAAACGCAGTATTTTGGTTCAATGTTATTTATGTTTGAAAATAAAAATAAGTGCTAGGGAATTGATGAAATCTCTTAGTTTGCGTAAAACCTCTACGTAAATTAAGTTTACAGTTTCAGTTTTGTTTGTAATAGAGCCTGCCATATATATCAAAAAATGTAAAGAAACTTATTATTAATAAAATATTAAAATAGCGTTATATTTATTTAACGTGATCACAGTTTATAATTAGCTCATTTACAGTTTATGTAGATGTATTATTATTTATAGGTACTACATCTTTTAAAATTGTCGTTTCCTTTTGCTTTGTCTACACTTCCTTACACTTTCTTTTACACTCTTTTTAGCAAGTTTTGATTTTAACGGTTCCGACAAATTCACTTTACTTTGGTTATTACCTTTCCTATCTCGCTTGCGATGAACACGCACGTACTTTGCTAACTTTCGCTTCCATAACAAAGCAATATTGACTTGTAAAACTGCCATTTATCAGCTCAAACAAAAGTGATTGTGCTTTTGCTCTAATCAACTATAGGAACTTTATCATACAATATTATACGAAACATTTCACATTTTCTCAGTTAATATGTAAAATAAAGATATTTCACTTCAAAGAAAAAGAAAGATACTAATGCTCCTTACCCATAACCTCCAAATATATAAATACATTTTAATAAGGAAAGAGAAAATGTCGAAAATTCGGAGAAATAATGTTGAATTTGGTTTATAAAGTAAATCTTTCCCATATAAATTTTTGGTTTTTAATTACTTGTTTTGCGAAATAAATTGAAATGGAAAATATAAACAATATATGAATACAAAAAGGGTAAATGAGAAATGAAAAGAAGAATTGATTGTAGAATGTGGTGGAAAGGAAATCTGTTCATATCGTCGGTTTTAACTCTGCTCATATATGACATATTTGCCCATACTAAAAAAAAATAAATTTGTATTCATTGTTTTGAAATGAATTTTAAGGAGTCAAGTACTAATTTAAATGTAATAAAAATGAGGGAATTAAAACACAATTAAAGAACATTCAATAAATGATAAAACACATAGCCCAGTAACTGGATAGGCTATACTGTAACATTGACTAAAATAATCGTTTTCATAGCAGTTTTATTATCCGAAGTCAATCTGCCATATGAAACGATCAACTGGTTCATAACGGTCTGTTGTAGTTAGAAATGTGACTGTGACTGAAAGTTAAATCTAGATTTTTATTGTGAACTGTGCATATTCTGTGTACTATAGGGTCCGGCAGAGGGATATGATGGTTTTTATAGCCCTGTTGTGGGATACTCAGGACGAATAAAAAGAAAACACATACATTAGAAGTAATCTATTACTATGAAATATTTTAATGTCTGTTTCCTTTTTAAAAACTACATTTCGTAAGTAGCTTCCACGATAACGAATACATTCCTGCAATCTACTATGAAAGTTCTACATAACTCACACCAACAAAACGGTTTTGTTTCAGCTGGATGATGGTGCAAGGCTTATTGCGATACACCCTACGTTTGAGATAACACCATAGGAAGTAATCTGCTGCAGCCGGGTCAGGAGATCTTGGCGGCCAATCAATGTCTCAAAATCGTGAAATTATTCTTCCTGGAAACATGTTTCGTATAAACAGTTCATTGAACCATGAGCAGTGTGCGCTGATTACTTCCTAGGGGGTTATCTCAAAAGTAATGTGTATCGCAACATGCCTCGCACTATCATCCATAACAAAACATAAGGAACGAAATTAGTGCCATCGAACCTGTTTTGTTGGGGCGAGTTATGCAGAACTTTCCTAGCAGATTGCAGGAATGTATTCGTTGTCGTGGAAGCTACTTACGAAATGTAGTTTTAAAAAGTAATCAAACATTAATAAATTGCATAGTAATAGATTACTTCCAGTATATGTGTTTTCTTTTAATTCGTTCTGAATGTCCCACAGCATGGCTATAAAAACCGCCATATCCCACTGCCGCACCATATATGTTATATTTGTGAGACATCGTTTATCTTTGATGAGTAAAGTCACTAACTCTGCTCTCTATCTTTAAGACAGTGATAGAAAATAAGGAACAATACATTTTGAATTATAAATATTAAAATTGTTTGTCAGGAAACAAGAGGCAAAATTTTTAGAGAAAAAAGAAAATAAAGTAATTTTAAACCACTAGATCTAATACATCATGAATAAGGCGCAGATGAAGTATTAATGAACTGTAGAAATAGCGTTAGAAATTATGTATGAAGTATCGCCTGTCGTCCGCGGACAGGTCGTGAATGACATTTGGATGGGAAGAAAGTACAGCTGCTGTGCATAGTTGACCATGTTATTAGAAGATAAGCGAGAGCAGAGTAATATAGGGGCATATGAGTAATGGATGAAAGCAGGACAATGCCATTCTGAATAGTAGTATCTTAAGCAAATCTACACACTTTGTTTCCTGCTACAAAATCCATATATACTTGTCTCTCAATTTAAAACATTTTATATTATTTGTCAAAGAAAATCTAGACACTCTCAGTTCTGTTAAAAGGTAAAGCCGTTAACTGTAACAAAACATTATTTTTCCTCATTCAATTGAAGAAGATTATTCTTTCTCAGCAATTATTTAGGAGAAGACATGACACAGATTGTAATGGGGAATTCCTTTGATGTTTTTTTTTTCTATTCCATTTAAATCTTACACCATCTCAAATCGTTCATTATTTCAACACTATTCATTCCGAACTGACATCTACTCGTATCTCACACTCTGTTCTTTGTATTTCACAAATTTGTTACTATTCTTTCTTACAGCATCAGGTATGTTTGGGTTTTAAAACAAATAAAAAATAGCAAAAATTCATCATAACCACCACCATCATCATCACCATCATCATCACCGTCATTATCATCATCATCATCACCATAGATTGTACCCAACGACCATTTCATTCCCCAAGTGAAGTCAACCTCCAATCTTCTTCTCGGTCCACTCAGATCACGTCGTTCTATAGACTTAGGCCCATAGGATATGAGCTTCATAGGAAATCGTTCTTCATCCATTCTTAAAATATGAACGTGCGTTTTGTTTTTATATTTTGCCTTTCATATTATATATTCTACTTGTTCGTTATGTAGCAGCATTTTTGTTTATCTAAAATGTTATATCCAGCGACAGATCATAAAATTAACAAAACTTCATAGCTCATACTTGCGGAATAGTATGAGCACCTTAGATCTATAGCCTACATATTTGATTATGGTGAGGAAGAATGTTTGCTTGTCTTCCCGTAAGAATTTTGTCTTTAATATGATCTTTCAATTTTTTTGCATGACACATTCCCAGAATAAAGAAGTACATCCTTTGTTGATTTCATTATTGATACTATTATTGTTAGTATTTTTATTATTGATATTAGGAAATTATTGGGGATCATTAGTGTGATTTTAGGCGTAATAAAAGCTATTGATCAGATATTGGAGAAAAAATGGGAGTATATAGGTACAGTACATCATTTACACATAGACTCGTTAAGAAAGACGTTTCATATAATATTCTTATTGAATTTAGTATTCCCAAGAAAATAGTTCGATTAATTAAAATGTGTCTCAGTGACACGTACAGCAGAGTCCTTAGGCCAATAGGCCATTTTCTGTCGGATGATATTCCAATTCACTACGGGCTAAAGCAAAGAAATGCATTATCACCTTTACTTCTTAATTTTGCTCTAGAATATGCCATTAGGGAAGTCAAGGAAAACAGAGAGAGTTTGGAATTAAACGGATTACATCAGCTGCTTGTGTATGCGGAATGTGAATATGTTAGGAGAAAATCCACAAACGATTAGGAAAACACGGGAATTTTACTTGAAGCAATTGGAGAGATTGGTTTGAAAGTAAACCCCGAAATGATCAAGTATATGATTATGTCTCGTGACCAGAATATGGTACAAAATGGAAATATAAAAATTGGAAATTTAACCTTTGAATAGTTGGAAAAATTCAAATACCATGGAGCAACAGTAACAAATATAAATGATACTAGGGAGGAAATTAAACTCAGAGTAAATATGGGAAATGCTTGTTATTATTGGATTGAGAAGCTTTTATCATCCAGTCTGCTGTCAAAAAATCTGAAAGATAGAATTTATAAAACAGTTATATTACCGGTTGTTCTTTATGGTTGTGAAACTTGGACTCTCACTTTGAGAGAGGAAAATAGGTTAATGGTGTTCGAGAATAAGGTGCTTAGGAAAATAATTCTACGATTAAGTTTTCTTTATGCAGTGATTCTCAAATTGAAATCCTCTGGCAGCAGAAGTCAGAATTAATTTAGTATCTTGTGACGAACACATTTCCTTATCTTGGGTGCGAAGACACAATGGAACAACAGAAAATGAAAGAACTAATGAACTGGCAAAAAGTGCTGCATTTTCAAACTTGAATTCAGTTATAGTCTGTGCCCTTATTCATATGTCAAACTTACTTACAAAGAGCTTTTAAGGAACCCGAAGTTTCATTGCCGCTCTTACATAAGTCCGCCATCGGTCCCTATCCTGTGCAAGATTAATCCACTCTCTATCATCATATCCCACCTACCTCAAATTCATTTTAATATTATACTCCCATCTACATCTCGGCCTCCCCAAAGGTCTATTTCCCCCCGGTCTCCCACTAAATTCATATGTGAAAAGGAAAATACATTAGCACATAGTGAACAGGCTATAGAGCACAAAATGATAAGTTACGAGAGAAAACTTTTTTTCTTTATTTCATATTAATACAGTTTTTGTCGGGTAATGGAATATTGGACTCTTATTTCAAAAGATTTAAATTTCATAAGCAAAATGACTATTTCTTTATCTGTGAGAAACGACGAACTGTGGACCATTTTATGTTTCATTGTCCGGTTCTCGAAAATAAAGATTATATATTGTCAGACATGCACACTATTATAATATATAAAAAATCATTATTCAGTGTTTTCAAAATACATGTTGCTACAAAGACTTCTATAATGATATATATATTTATTTGCGAACTTGTAATCACTTCAACTACAGAAGATTCGCATAGGACACAAAAAGTATAACTTAAAAATAGCGATTTTGAGTTAGCACTGTAGAAAAATGCAGAAGATTATGATGCACAACTGGTAAAACGACGCATTTCTACTTCCAATATTAGCCGTTAGAAAATACGTGTGCCACTTTTCTTTTTGGCAGGATTTGCACGCCATGAGAAAAGTCACATTTCTGAGTTCGTTAGAGAATGATGATAATTTCTTTGCCGAATATAGGACACTTAAAATAAATTGTGCCGTTATTTTCTGTGGAATTGAGTAACTTTTTTAATTCTTAATAGTTATAAGTAGGGCAAGGCATTTAATGACCTATAAATTGGTAAAAAATGCAAAATAAAAAATGCATTTATGACCTAAAAATACAAAAAATTACCTAAAAACAAAAAAAGACCAATAAAAAGTAAAGCATTGCCAATGAAAATACTTTTAATTACGTTAAGTACTCACTTGATTACTGAACTACATAAAATTTAAAAAAAAAAATACATGTTACAGTACCTTGTATTGCAGAAAATTCATTTCAAGTGCACTTTTACAACAATTTTGAATTGCAGTTAACAATCTAAACTTGGCGGAGATTTTCCAACAAAAATGATTGTCTATTGCCTGCTAGTACCGACTTATAAATGGAAAAGCTTCTCTCTACTTCAACGGAAACAATTGGAGCAAACTGAAAGCAAGCAATGTCTCCTGGATTTAACTCACAGTCAGGAAGAGAAGCTCTGCCAATTGAACACAATGTTGTGTACCCCCTGTTCTTGCATAGATAGTTTTTCATTTTCATTGACACTGCATCACCCACTTTACCACATGCACCACTTTATCCACTATTTGTAGCTGTTCCACTAATGTCTCTTGGGATTTTTCCAGTGCAGTTATGACATCAGGAAGGAATCCAAAATTAGTAATTATGTAAGAAAGTTTACCAGCAATTTCTTTATCAGCTAACAGTTCTTGCGCCCTTTTTATTGTCACTGACTCACCATTATCAAAAGAATCAACCACTTTCTTCACAACATCGAAATTCTTGCAATAATAACTGCAAGCTTGGAGCCATGTTCCCCATCTAGTCAAAACAGGTGAAAATGGCAATTGGATTTCTGCAGCTTCTCTTTTGAATGCAGAAATTCGAGAGAGGGCTTTCAAGAATACTTTCTTCACGCATCCAATTAATTTATCCACTTCAGGAAAATTTGCACGTACTTCTTCCGCGACCCGGTGTAATGCATGCGCTAAACACGTCACAATAACCATTTTTGGGTACAGTGCACTTAAAGAAGCAGCTGCTTTCATCATGTAGGGTGCTGCATCTGTTATAAAAATCAATACATTGGAATTTCGAATCCCATCAGGCCAAAGTATTCTCAATGCATGGTCAAATACTAAGCTGATCGTTGAGTAGTTGACTTTGTCCAGCTGCTCACAATGTAGTAGAAATTGTTCTCCAGGGCTATGTGCTTCTAAAACTCCAACAATAACATTAGCTACATAACGGCCCATAGAGTCTGTTGTCTCGTCAATGGATACGAATACATTTCTTTCTCCAATCATTTCTCTTATTTTTTTCAAAGTTTTGTCATAGCACCGAGCTATGTATGTCCTCAATGTTCTGGGATCTGGTATTAATTATCCGGTCTCCTCTTCTAAGATAGTTCGCAGCTTAGGATGATTCAGTTTGTGAAGTGAAATATCAGCCGATAGAAAAGCTTCACATAGTTTCTGACAAAATGGCGAAAACATTGAACACGTATCCCTCAGAAGCATTTGCTGTAAGTTTACACTGGATTTATTTTCAAGTCTCTGCAGGCCACGTTTATGTTTCTCCCGTGACATGTGTTGTTCTATCGTAAACTTTTTTTTCAGCAGCCACTCTCACATCGCAGATCTTGCAGAATAAAATACGACCGTCCGTTGAAAAAATATTTTCTCCATATTTTGAAACAAATGCCTTTAATTTAACACTAGCACTTTCCTTTACTTTAGGCATTTTGCTCTTGACCTGTTCACACAGACGACTAGAAACAACTGACCACCTCAATTAACAGCATAACAATGCCAGTTTACCTGGAGAAAGGAATCTCTGTTGGAGTGTGGGTAAATTCCTAGAAGTGGGCAAGTTCATTATGCCTTGAAAAATAGGGGTACAAGCTAGCATACGCTCTAAGAATTTGAATAAAATTCCTAGAAGTGGGCAAGTTCATTATGCACATACCTTGAAAAATAGGGGTAGAAGTTAGCAAACATCTACTTAATTCCAAGAAATTGTATTGACAAGGAAAATACTGAATTATAATAAAAATCTCAAATCAAATACAAATAATGTCACGGCCTTCCTGAAAAGTGTAAACAATGCTCAAAATGACCTGAAAATTGCTAAAAAATGACATCCGTAAAAAAGTTAATAAAATGCAAAAAAATGCCCTAACGAATTGCTTTTATTTAACCTGGTTTTTAATGTCATACATTTCCATATATGCTAGCAACGTTTAAACCTTCATAAGAAAAAGATGCAAAGTCATTAATTGCCTTGCCCTAGTTATAAGTAAAGAAGTGTCGTTTTCAATTGTTCCAATTAAACATAAACGTAGTAGGCTATTATTTTTAGTTTTGGCATTCTTCTTTATTTATACTCGTCATAAATGTAGATTTTTAGTTGTCACATTTTGGGTTGTGACACTATTCCGTAATGAAGTAATGAAGCTATAGCATAAGTACATTTTCAGGACTTTATTTTAAGCTGTGACAATTATCACGACAGTGATGAACTAATTTTTCTAGACTTACAAAAGGCTTTCGATACAGTCAATCACAATATACTTTTGAATAAAATGGATAGATTGGGAATTAATGGAATGACTTTAAAATTATTTAAATCTTACTTAAGTAACAGAACTCAAAAAACTAAAATTAATGATCACCTTAGTGAATCACGTAACATTGATATAGGTGTACCTCAGGGGACGTTTTTAGGTCCTGTTTTGTTTTTAAAACGATTTACTTAAAATTGACATTGAGAAATATTCTGGAACTCTGTATCCTTATGCTGATGATACTGTGGTTATATTTAGCGGTTCGAGTTGGAATGAAACTTCTCAAAATTCTAATAGTGGTATTAACATTATTAAAGAATGGCTGGATGCTCACTTACTTTCTTTGAACGTTTCTAAAACAAAATTAGTACAATTTTCATTACATGGCCTTGAACAATTAAAATAAATAATAATAGAAATATAACAATACATGATTGTGACCTACCTACTTGCTCATGTAACGCTTTGAGTATATCCTCACAAGTTAAATATTTAGGCATTATTATTGACAAACATTTAAAATGGGACAACCATATCTCCTTTCTGCGTAACAGATTTCGTAAAACAATCCACAAATTTTCCATTCTACGTTCTTATTTATCTATTTATGTTCTGCGTACTGTGTACTTAGCTCTGTTTCAATCAATAATTGAGTATGGTATTTTAGGTTGGGGAGGAATGGCAAAATCGGCTCTCCATTCTTTAAATTTGCTCCAAAAAGAATTATCAAAATTTGTCTATATAAACCTTTTGATTACCCAACAAAATTAATTTTTCAGGAATATGGTGTATCAAATCTAGAACAAATTTATAAACAAACATTGCTGATTTATTTCCATAAAAACCACAATAAATTTAAATTTGATCCTCACGAATACCATACGAGACAAAACTACAGTTTCTTTCTAAATACTCCCAAATTCCACATTGCTGGATTAAAACACAGCAGAAATTTTGGACCCAGAATAAATAATGCATTAATTAGAGATTACCCTGCGCTAAGTACACTTAACACACATAGATTTAAGAAACAAATCAGATTAATTATTTAATTGTTTAAGCTATTTGAGTTAAAAATTTATACTCTAATATTTATGTACTTTTGTATTTTCTATTTGTATATAGACCATATTATAACATGCTGTATGTATTTTACCATTTATTAATGTTATTGTGCTCAATGAACTCTCTTAATTTTGTGATATATTTTGTATAACTGATCTGAACTGCGCCCGAGCACGAGCTTCTGCTCTTTCGGGCTGCAATGCCTAATGTAGCTCAAGTGTAAAGTATTAAATAAATAAATTAAATTAAATTAAATTATAAAAAAATTCACTTGTCAACAAAATTAAACATATAGGCTATTATGTTAAAAGATAAAGAATGGGTGATTCTTATAGTATTTTTCATGCTGATTTCAAATTTGTTTTCAAAATGTTTCTTTTGAAACTGGAAAAGCCAACTAGTTAATATAATTGCATGGAACACAACAGATTTCAGGGGCCCTATTCCTGTCCTCATCTATTTTGCAATCAAAAGAACATTCGTAAACTGTTTTAACTAGTGTAGTAAAATTCAAAGTTAACTAACCACAAACGTATCAAACATTGTTTAAGTGATATTTATACAGTATTTCGAGGTATATTTCACTTTCTGAGATACTTTTATCACAATTAAAATTATGACAAAGAAAACACAGGTTTCGTGAATTTAAGTTCCAACTCATCTGAGAATTAATACTAACTCTCAGAGTCTAATGAAGAATAAAATTTATTTTTATGAATTCTGACTTCACAGACAACAATGATGTAAAGTTATAGATCAATTGTTAAAGTAATAAAATGAAATATTTGAAACATTTTCTTTCCATTAGCATGATAAGAACTGTATATAGCAATAAAATTAAATATAATTTTTTCTAAAATTAGAAAAAAATGGTTCGTGGTAGAAAAATTCTGACTTTATTTTTGGAATCAGCAGACGAAATTGCATAAAAAACAGCAAAAATTGTACATTTAACAAAATCATTGTTGACCAGTGTTTTCTGTTAACACCTTTATTGAAAGAAGTCACATAAGTTAATACGTAAAATTGATAGCGAGTTGTTCGAAACTTTTTTATGAATATGGTTATTATTTCAGAGTTAACAACGATGCCTATGGGAATGCTTATAGTACAAGCAACTCTGTCTTGAATTATCTTAAGAACAGGAATAGGAACACGCTATATAGAGGAACTGAAAATTAAGAAAAGGAAATAAAAAAGAATAATTTCTGTGAGGATAGGAGAGTAGAAAGAAAGTAAAAGAGACAAGACTGAAGAAATTATATTTAATTTAAAAAGACAATTAAATTGTGAGAATATCATGCTAATCATAATGAGAGCATCTGTAATCTGTAGACAGAAGAGACAAACCTAGAGATGTAATGATGAAAAGAGAAGTGATGACGAAGTGAGAAAAACAGCCGGAATGCAAGTTGAAGCTGACTCGGAATTACATTACCTTGTGTTAAGGTTAAAAAAGTAGAACGTTACGAATTTTCGGTTAAGAGTTCGTTTGAGAGAGATAAAAACGATTGAAATGCTGACTTTGATTTCGACTATTCTTCGCAGACTACTTCCTGTTCTGCATCATCTAAATCGTCAAGTGAGTGAAATTATGTTCACTCTACACCTAGAGGATACGAACAGGATTCTGAATGTAACAATGGAAGAAGTCTATAATGGCAAACTAAAAATAATGACCTGCAAAATAGAGTGAATGGAAAAAAGTAGGCATTCTATAAAATCGTCTTCAGGCTAAAAGATTTTTTCAGAACGAAAGATGCGTATGGTATGCCTTGCAGAGAAAAAGAAGTAGATTTCAGTTTTCTCAAAAATATCTGATGACTAGAGAAAATTTATATTTGAAAAATACTGGGGACTTGAATCAATCCAATAGAATGTTTTTTTTTTTTGTCTAAACATCTTACAAACAAGAGTTAGCTTAATGGTAAATAAGAAAAAAATAGTAAATAAAAAGAAACGTTATCTCAGCAACAAAAATTTTCATGCAAATTGAGATAAGAATATCAAAGAAAAATGAAGGTTTCAGTTCACAAGAAATCTGATATTATGACACTCATAGATCCTAATCATATCTCTAAATCATATGATGAATTTATGTAACATAAGTGTTTGAAAAGTGTATTATTTATTATCTCTCAATTACATTTTTGCATAAGTTTCATAAATTATCTCTAAATACTTCTAATCAAAAAAATAAAAAAATAAAGAAATTATTTTTGTTCCTATAACCAACACAGATAACAATTCATATTAATGACATTAACAAAATTAATAATAATTATTATAGCAATATATTTTTCAATTATTTGGTAGTTATTACAATTGACAGCAGAATATTGACATCTAGATATGGAATAAATTTAATTTCAATATTATATAAAAATGAAACAACTCAAACTTATTCCAATTAAATCTACTTTGTGTCTTCCATGAAAATAATACTTGAAAAAATGTAGCATAAAACTATTCTCTAAATATCAATTTAATACGTGTGACTGGCATTGTAAACAGACTGCGACCAGTTGAACGTAGTCAGTGTGAGAGGAAGTGTCACAGCGCAATGGAGCAACGTGTAAACATCAAGTTCTGCTACAACTTGGGGAAGACTGCAACGGAGACACATGGAATGTTGGTGCAGGTGTACGGGAGGGAAGCCGTGAGCAGAAAATGTGTTTACGAATGGTTTAAACGCTTCCGTGAAGGGAAGGAAACAATTGAGGATGAGCCTCGTTCAGGTCGGCCATCGACAAGCAGAACCCCAGAAATTATTGAGAAAGTGCGACAAATGCCGGCACAAGATCGGCGACTGACTCTAAGATCGATTGCGGAGGAATTGGACATTAGCAAGGACAAGGTGCAAACCATCGTCTGCGATGATTTGGGTAAGCGGAAGATTGCTCCCGATTTGTGCCGCACAAGCTCACAGACGAGCAGAAAGCAAAACGGATGGAAACTTCTGGTGATTTCATTTCCATGTGTGACCAGGATCCATTGCTTCTGAAAACCATCGTCACGGGAGATGAGACCTGGTGCTATCAGTTCGATCCGGAATCAAAACGGCAATCGATGTCGTGGTGCTCACCGACTTCCCCGCGACCAAAAAAAAAAGCCGTCTACAAAAATCCAAGGTGAACACAGTGTTGATCGCCTTCTTCGACAACAACGGCATCATCCACAATGAATTTGTTCCTGCAGGTCAAACCATTAATGCTACATTTTACCAGTCCGTTTTGAACCGATTGCTACAGCGTATCCGGCGGGTTCGGCCAGAGTTGCACAGGACTGGAAAATGGATGCTGCTCCATGACAATGCCCCTGCACACTGTGCGATCCGTGTGCGCCAATTCCTGGCTCAGAAGATGGTAACTGTTCTTGAACACACTCCGTAATCCCTTGATCTGACTCCTGCGGTCTTCTTCCTGTTTCCCCGCTTGAAAGGGGCCAAGAAAGGTGAACGTTTTGCGGACGTGAATGTCATTAAAGATCCTGTGACAGCCGTTCTGCGATCGATTCCACAGGAGGCCTTAACTGATAGTTTCCAGAAGCTGTACGAATGTTGTAAAACGTGTGTTGTAGCGGGTGGCGACTATTTTTCTTGAAGGGCAATAAAGAAAATTTGTTTGTATCTTTGCTTTGTTTGTTTTCTGATAGCATTCACTGAACTTTTCCAATTCCTGGCTCAGAAGATGGTAACTGTTCTTGAACAACCTCCGTACTCCCCCGATCTGGCTCCTGCGGACTTCTTCCTGTTTCCCCGCTTGAAGGCGGCCATGAAAGGTGAACGTTTTGCGGACGTGAATGCCATCAAAAAAATCGTGTAACAGCCGTTCTGCCATCGATTCCACTGGAGGCCTTTGCTGATAGTTTCCAGAAGCTGAACGAACGTTGTCAAAAGTGTGTTTTAGGGGGTGGCGACTATTTTGAAGGACAATAAAGAAAATTTGTTTGTATCTGTATTTTGTAATTTTTCTGATAGCATTCACCGAACTTTTTAGTCAGGAATTGGCGCACACGGATCGCACCGTGTCCAGGGGCATTGTCATGGAGCAGCATCCATTTTCCAGTCCTGTGCAACTCTGGCCGAACCCGCCGGATACGCTGTAGCAATCGGTTCAAAACGGACTGGTAAAATGCAGCATTAATAGTTTGACCTGCAGGAACAAATTCGTTGTGGATGATGCCGTTGTTGTCGAAGAAGGCGATCAACACTGTGTTCACCTTGGATTTTTGCAGACGGCTTTTTTTTTTGGTCGCGGGGAAGTCTGTGAACACCATGACATCGATTGTCGTTTTGATTCCGGATCGAACTGGTAGCACCAGGTCTCATCTCCCGTGACGATGGTTTTCAGAAGCAATGGATCCTGGTCACACATGGAAATGAAATCACCAGAAGTTTCCATCCGTTTTGCTTTCTGCTCGTCTGTGAGCTTGTGCGGCACAAATCGGGAGCAATCTTCCGCTTACCCAAATCATCGCAGACGATGGTTTGCACCGTGTCCTTGCTAATGTCCAATTCCTCCGCAATCGATCTTAGAGTCAGTCGCCGATCTTGTGCCGGCATTTGTCGCACTTTCTCAATAATTTCTGGGGTTCTGCTTGTCGATGGCCGACCTGAACGTGGCTCATCCTCAATTGTTTCCTTCCCTTCACGGAAGCGTTTAAACCATTCGTAAACACATTTTCTGCTCACGGCTTCCCTCCCGTACACCTGCACCAACATTCCATGTGTCTCCGTTGCAGTCTTCCCCAAGTTGTAGCAGAACTTGATGTTTACACGTTGCTCCATTGCGCTGTGACACTTCCTCTCACACTGACTACGTTCAACTGGTCGCAGTCTGTTTACACTGCCAGTCACATGCATTGCATGCTGTGTATCTATTCTCCCCAAGTCTCTGAAGAACCATGCGCATGCGCAAGCATATGCGCCAAGTTACCGTTCAGATATAACACCATTCACCGAACTTTTTAGACACACCACGTATATTTATTACGATAATATTATTTCCTTGTTTTTTTATATGACCTTTTATTTTCTACGTTTTCAGTTTTATCTCACCTGAAAAATCACGTTTTTGAGTTACATTACTGTTCTATGTCATATGCGAATATGTGTTACTTTTAAGTACTGTACATTTGGTTATCGAGCTCAGTACATGTATATTCTTGTTATACTAATTAAAACAACATTCTATAACTTAACACTAATGTACTGTCGGATAAAATAGGGTTTATGAAATTGTATATTCCAACAAGCAAAAAAGAAGGAAAGAAAAATAATATATATTAATAATAAAAATATAAAATAAATAATAAATGAATAAAGATAATTAAATAAGTAAATAAATAAAAATAAATAATACATGTCCTGTAAGGTACTTTGTATAGTAGCAGTCATAATAATAATAATAATAATAATAATAGTAATAATAATAATAATAATGATGATGATGATGATGATGATGACGACGATGATAATAACAGTAACAACAATATAGTTTTAATGTACTATTCTTGCTGTGGCAAATTAATCAAAGAGAAATTCAAGTTGATTTTGTGCGATTTTAAATATGTTATTTTTTAAATTCATGCCACAGAATAATGCTTTTTCCTCTACAAGTTCGGACTGGACCTACTCAGTGTAGATACTACGTAATAGGAAATGTGTCACGAAAGATTTGAAAGTCCTCTAATTTTACTAAGAGATAGGTATGTATAATAGGAATAATAATAATAATAATAATAATAATAATAATAATAATAATAATAATAATAATAATAATAATAATAATACAGTGTTATTTCACAATGTTTTGTGTAGTCTATCTGTTTTTGACGTGACAACGTTTTCGTTCGTGTTGACAAGGACGCAAATATCCATAGTTCCTGACGCGTCCTTCAAACTCCTATTAACAAACCAATTTCACTAAATTAATATTGCTATGATATGTCTTAAATGAATTAACTAAATAGAGATGCTAGTTATGTTTTTAGTTAATGTGTGTTTGGAAATCCATGAGAGAGAAATACGGTTTAGTCTCTACAAATGCGTATTAGCCCTGTTTATTGTTAGTTTCTATGTTACAATCGTCCATGGCACTAATAAAGTTCAAAACTCTAAATGGGTTGACTTACGGACGTGCAATTTGCCCTCACTCTGGAAGCTTGTAAAAAATTATAGAGAGCAGTACCGTGGCAGTAAAAAAACGTGGTAAACCGAAGTCCAAAGGAAATGAAATGAATGCTGTGATGGATTCACAAGAGGTTCAGAAAATTAAACAAACTTCAGAATATGCAGCATGCAGTGTGAATCGAATTGGGAGGCGACATAGGATGAGCCTCTCAACGGTGTGTCGTATTATTTTTCTTTAATTGATTTATTTTACAACGCTTTATCAACTGAGACGGTTATCTAGCGTCAGAGTGAAATCAAAGTGATAATGCTAGCGAAATGATTTTAGGGTCAAGCACCGAGAGTTACCTAGCATTTCTTCCCAATGGATTTGGGTGAAAACCCCGGAAAAACTTCGACCAGGTAACTTGCTCCAACCATAATTTGAACCCGGGGCCGCTTGTTTCACTTCAGACATGCTAATCGTTACTCCATAGCGGTGTACACCTGAATAACTAGTCTTCTATTTTTAATAAAATTGTGGTATTATTTTTCTCTACACTTCTCAACACAGAGCTCTTTCTAATATTTCGTCAGTTTTCAATATCGCTATAGGCCTCTAATAATTTACCAATTTTGCTACGTATATCATATTTCAGCAACTAGATATGGTTCAAACTGCTATATTTCGGATCCTAAAATAAACTTGTTTCAAAATAGAATTTTTATTTGCGAGTACGAAATGCCTTTCTCTAGATCGTGTATAAACTAGTTGATGTGACGTGATTTATTGACGTTTAATGAATTAAAATTTCATGAATATCTGACGTTATATCGAATCTGAATGACGTTGAACATTATTACAAAACAAAATCGTGTTATTAAATTATATAAAATAAAATGAGATCCATTCTAATGCACAGTGGATGTGCTTTTGACATTTTTTTTCTGTCTGGTCTTGTATATGCATGAAATATTTTACACAGGAGGGGAGGTCAGTTGGTCGATAGAAGCGCTAATTGAGAGAGATGACGAATGGGAAACCAAAATGATTTGAAGCTTGTGTTCAGAACGTGATTGATAGACGCAGCAGAGACGCATGAAAGCCCGTCATACTGTTAAGCGAACGGAAATAGGTGACCAGCAGACGAGGGTGGAAACGATGCGCGTAGCACTTAATAAAAATGCAAGTACAGTTGTTGGTGGCATATATGGACAAACGCTCATGAAAGGTTACAGGTGAAGCTTAGCGGCATTCAGGGAAATGTACGCTTTTGTTATTTATTACCGATTTAATGATCAGGGTCTTTTAAAAATCGTGCATTCATATAAGCTACCATAAGTGATATATAGGATCTGATAACCTTCATTAGAAGTTACACCATCATTATTCAGTTCCGTTCAGTTTCTGACAGAGCCCTTTTATATGGTAAGTGGCAAAAAGTGACTGACAGGCAGTACGAGGTTTTTGTGATGTTGCCTGAAAATGCAGCGTTTAATGAGAAATGTTGTTGGGCATATGTCCTCTCAATTCGTGAAATTTGCATCTAAAAATAGGTAATGGATATGCATTGTAATGTTGCTATGCACTATACACTGTGTACCGGCATTAAAATTGCTCATGGCATACGTACATTGAATGCATTCTATTATTTACACCGAAGGCAAGTAAACAGTTTTACATTTAACATATGATTGATGATTTAAATTAAATATATAAACCATTTCAGCATCTGCAATAGAACAAATATTTGTAATTGCTAGTTATTGAATGTGCACATTTTCAACAAATTATTCTTTCGAATGCGTATTGTATTTTCAAAAGTTAATTGAAAGCCTTTCTCCCATATGAACGGGCGTATACCAGTTCTAACAGGAAACCTAAACTATTCTTCAGATCGGATTAAGATAGATAGATTAAGCAAGAGTGACTAAAAGAAGACTGGTTTCCAATTCGACCAAATCAGTGTTTCACTTGCTGATTGCCATGCCCGTTGTCCAATGAACATTAAGCCAGGAAGGAAAGAAACTTCTATGTTTGTGATAATTACAACAGCGAGTCCCTCTTCTCTACGGAGTAGCATCTCAAGCTGGATGTCGAACACTACAAATGCAAGACATTTCAATAATTTTAATTCCAGATGTTACAGCTCGCACCTAATTATTTCTAAGTTTATGAACATGTTAATGGAAGTTCAGAGTGACTTGTATACAAAAATCAACTCTCTCAATAAACATCAGAAAAATTAGAAATTACTTTAAAGAAGAGTGAACCTTACTTTGTTCAATAGAATTGAATTTTCATTAAGTGGTTTTATGAGAGTAATGTCAAAAACGAACTTAATAACTCCTAGAGAAGGTTTTACAGTGTCGGACAGTCCACTGTACCGGTCAGTAACTATTTCTCGGTATTATCGCTAGACGCTGCAAGCATACTGGAATTACAAAACAGTATAAACCTTAGTGGCGCTGCTGGTGCGGGTCTAGTACACCAAGTATCAAACTATTCTATTGCAAGTCATTTTGTTTGGATTTCTGCACATTGTGAGTACAAAAGTGAACAACGTGAGATAATTTTCACCAGTGTTATCTTTCTCGAAGGGTGAGTTTAATGAACCGTAATAGGTGCTTATTGTTTTGTTACTAAATAAGATCTGAAACCATAGAAAAGATTTTTTGTCATTTGAAGTGCGAATCTTGTGTGAACAATTATGTTAAAGCATGCAAGTTGCGCAGTACCGGGCAGTAGGTGTGCTCCCAGTACCGGACAATAGAAAATGAAGTTCATTCGTTATGCAATGTTTTAATAGACCATTTTTGTTACTTTCAGATTTAATATTTCAGGATTAATGCAAAAAGGAATGGAATTGGACTGAAGAAGACATGAAAAATGTAATGGAGAAGGTCAGGACTAATGTAATGTCGATTAGGCAAGCAGCTAATTACTTCTGGTCCCGAAAAGTACATTGGGAGACAGATTAAAACAGTTAGAGGTAGGATTTTCGGTAAAATTGACCCCTATGGGGAAATTTAAACAGACACTTTCAAACAAATTGGAAGAACAACTTGTGGCTTACTTCAAGGACATGGATAATAAATTGATGCCACTAAATCAAAAATAATTTTTAGAATTAGTATACGACTTGGCCGAAGGCTTGAAAATTCTTCATAAATTTAATTCCATAGAGAAATCAGCGCGGAATCAACAAGCGTGCAAAGAGCTCAGTGATTCAATAAAGCACAAGTTGATCTCTTCTATATAAAGTATGAGGAATTCCTCAATAGAGTATAAATTTCAGGCTTGCAATATATTTAATTGTGATGAAACGGGTATTTCCATTATGCATGATAATTCATTGAAAGTCATGTTCCAGAAATGGAAGAAACAGGCGAGCGAGTTAACGTCGGGAGAGAAGGGGAAAAACATTACAGTTCTTATTTGTATAAATGCCACAGGAGATCAATATATTCCTCCTCTCTTCGTATTCTCATCATTTAAAGAAGTATGCTTCCGATGGTAGTATTTTTGAAGCCCACGAAAGTGGATCGATAATTGCGCCAGAATTTTTGAAGTGGCTCAAGGCTTTCGTGGATCCAGTTCACCCCACGAAAGATAATCCTGCCCTCTTAATATTAGACAGCTACAGGTCACATAAGAATCTGGATGTGATCAGACTTGCAGTGGCAATAACGAGCATAATTATGATAAGCTTACCGCCCCGCACAACGCACATTGGATCGCGTCGTGATGAGACCGTCCAAAGGTGCCTTCAATGAAGCTTCTGGAACCTGGATGAAAAGATATCCACTAAAGATTTCAATTAGTGAAATATCAGGCCTTGTCAACATTACATTCAGTGCAATTTGTCGCATAGATCTTGTCAGGTCTGCTTTTTCATGCACAGGACTGTTTCCCTTCAATACGAATGTGTTCTAAGAGACTTCCACTCCTCAAAAACACGTGAACTTCCTGGTGGCAGACCTGGTGTTCTTGCAGAGTCTGCATCTGAGACTTCCACAATGTCTACTTCAGATCATACTAGAGACTAACTTGAAATAGATGGTACCTTGATTGATAATCATGGATATTCACGAACATTAACCGACCAAAACTCTCCATCTAAGTAGAGCATCTCAGACGCCGTACAAACTAACTGAAGCACTCGATCAACCTCAACCCAACTAAAAATTGTGATAAATATAATTCCCCAGCTTCATCCAATTCTGGCAGAAGACTGAATGAAAGGAACAGAAGAAGTGACACAAGTGAAATTTTGACGTCAAGCCCCTACAAAACAAAACTACAAATGAAAGCAGCCGAGGCAAAATAGAAGGAAGATAATGATGAAAAGAGAAGAGCCCAAAGAAAAGCAGACAGAGGAATAAATGGAACGTTCCAAAGAGCCAATACGAAATCAGGAAATGAATATTTTGGGACTGGACAAAGAAAAGAAGTAGCAAAAGGGCAAAAGGTCCCAAGTGGAGTTCAACGGAAATTACAGCTGGATAATACTGGCAAAAATCAAGTGAAAATGAAAGTAAATGCATCATTTGTCAGGAGACTTTTGACGAAGATTGGGATCAGCGCCTTAAGTGAGAGGGATGCGCTCATGTGAACTGTGTTGACAATGAAAATATTTTATTTCATTCTTGCGAACATTGCCTGGAGTGATTTAATAATAAAGCAGCAATTTCTTAAGAATTAAGTTCATTAATCTGAGTAATAACGATTTAGTAATTGCTGTCCGGTACTGGAAAACTGTTTTTCAGATATCTTATTTTTAGTAATATTTTCAATTATTTGCTGTTGTCACTTAAATTGAGTCTTAAAATTTGTGTTCGTAGTTGTGACAAATAAAGTGTGTCACTATCATTTAGTTATTTCAATTCTTCAATGAACAATATAGTGCCTGAAAAAAAATTTTTAAAAACTTTAGGTATCCGGTATTGTGCCACCTTCCCAGTGTGAAAATACAGAGCGGAAGTTAAATAAACCTGCAGATTGAAAAGGTGTAGGGTACACTTAAAAGGAATAGAAAATCTATGTTACGTTTTGTAATTAAATACACGGTTAATTATAAAATAAACATGGAAGTTTTAGCAGTTCGGCAACATCGCCGCTAACACAGTAACCTTTCTTCTAATATAGGCCTAAATTTGTAAGAGGTCAACGAACTCAGATCTGCCTCTGTACACGAGCCTCCATTTTCGCTACGACTTTGCCAGCTCTTCTCAACGTTGAGTGGTTTGAAACTAGTGGTTTTCAAATTAAATTCACACGAAAACAGTTCACTTTATTGAAATACGCCTGAGGGATAAATAATTCTTTATTAGGTTTTCTATCAATATGGACAAAATTCACGATCCTATTCGCAATAGCTACCGAATAAGACTGTATTAAACATCTGGAATAAAACGTTTAATTCTAAAAAGCTATGGACTTTCCACTAATATGCTATTGCACTGTTTTGTTACATACAACATGAACTATTCGCCCTGAAAATTTGCAGGGTTATTTCACTTCCACCCTGTGTACTGCAAAGGTTAGAATTAATTTCACCAAGGTGCTAAGTGACCAATTTATGGTGAATAATTGTATACATGTATTTATTTTAGCGTGGTATTTTATACATAGTCGTACTGAAAACAACGTTTATGGCTACTTCCAACAATTCTTTTTCTTCTTTGGTCCAATTAGACTGTACCTCTTTTCCTTTTGGTCTAAATAGAAGACTGCGATATGAACATCGTCTAAAGCTACACCTTTCGTTGTGTTTATACTGTTGTTTCTTAAATCGTGGTTTGCACCTAGCTAACCAAAAGATGTGAGAGTTTCACATGAAAGTCTCTATTATCACTTCATAGCTAATAATCACTAGGCTTGTGATGTTGGGGGCCGATAGGATGCGTTACGATAGTTTCAAGTTGCCTGTCAGCAGACAGTACTCTAGCATGCACAAACAGTGTACCTGCTGAATAATAATGCCGAAGGTTAAAGGTTCTCAGGCGCATATTTTTGCAGCGGAATTTGGTGAGTGTTCTGAAGTAAATTTATTTATTTACTTATTTATTTATTTATTTATTATTTATTTATTTATTATTTTGCTAATAATTGTAGCATAAAATATAATATATATAGAAAAACTTTAGCTCGCCCCTGGAAGAGTAGAACTCGTGCTCAGGGTCGGATTCCTGAATTGAAATTAATAGTTATACAATACAATTTGCCTTATGTCTACTATGCAATTATAGTATATAAATTTAAATTTGCAATTTTTTAACTTTTATAAAATCCATACATAACGTCTTAAATTTAATACTACTGTAGAACTATTAGAATTGACAAGATTAGGGTATTTAAATATAAATTTGTTATATATTTTTGGGCCTAAATTACTACTATGATTAAATACTGTAACAGTGTTGCATTTTGGTTCAAAAAATCTTAAAGAATTCATACCTTTTGTTTCATAACTATGAGAATACAATTCAAAATTATTTCGACGGGAACATTACGTATAAATTATGTAATACAAATATACGTGGTGACAAGCGATATTACATACAGAGACATTGTAGCACAAGAATAAGAAAGGAGGAAACTCAAACCCACAAATAATTTTACAATAATTCCTCTGCACATAACGAAAGGTACTACGCGTAAATATATCTTTATAATGCTAAGTAGTGTATATTTACTTTCAGAGCTGTCCAGATTTGTTGACGTGCACCTTGTTATTCGCGTAATCGATCGCAGAACCGAGTTATGTCGTCGTACTAGCTCACGTCCCCGGCCTATGTACCATGCTGCAGTCAATTTGTGTAATCGTCCCCAAAATTACAAGCCTGATGATCACAATAGTAAGGGCAGAATAGAACAAAGTAAATAAGGATTATCATTTAATTCGCAGATATAACAAGTAACAAAGAATACACTGCAGAATATAATATCATTTTAATCGGTTACTTAATTGTAAATTAAAATTAAAGTTGTGGACAGATGCGTGTTTCCAGACCACCTCTATAGTTTTTAAAATATGTCTTTAATAAACAGAAGCAAAGAAGGATGGCACAAATCAGTCATCGAAAGATGCAAAGAATTCCACACCTCTCACAGAAGGACAAATTCAGCAATCTAAAGTTATGAAACGGAGAAGTATGAATGGCATGACAACTGAAATGGGAATGGGTTATAGGTACATGAGCTGACAATGTAGAGAGGTCAAGGTCGAACTACGCATCTACAGTATGGGACCCAAGAATAGGGAAGAGGAGCCGAGGCACAGCAATACGACTTTGTTGCATCTGTGTTCAAGGATAATTCGAGTTTAGTTAAGAGTAACACACCACAGAGACAATTTCAGAAAGCTAGAAAGAATATTAAGACCAGAGAATCAGTGTGAATATGTATGATTGATGAAACGGATGAAAAATATTTTATATACGTATTTTCTCAGCATTACAAATAAATTTAAAAATGATGTACAGTATATTATAGGCTATTATTATTAGGCTCACTAGGACTATCTTACCAAGTGATTTAAACCAGAGCTAGCCCTGCAGCTCGCTACAGGAGGCCTTTGCCCTCATGGGATTCCTCGTTATAGTTTTATCCTTATTTTCTTACGAGTATACTTCTCGAACCTGTGGCATCAGCGCGGTTGTATAGTGTTAGTGGAATTATTGATGAGTGAGATGGTTTTGGTGATACAACTCTGAGGAATCCCCATGGGATTAACTCATATTCGCAATAAAATTGGGAATACCAAGCAAACAATCAAACCATGTAGAGTAATTATCCCTGTAGGTGTTTGAACCCTCGACCAAACATAAAAAAGAACGAAATCAAATAATTATCTAAGTCGGGATTCTAACCCACGTCTAAACGTAGCTTTCACAACATGCATCAGCTCGCTACCTATGAGCTACGCCGGTGACACAATGTGACCTAGTAGGCCTGTAACATGTATGTAATCATTTCCATATAGCTTGTAAATACAATGACATCCACCTTGAACAATAATTCATAATTTAATATTATTTTACAATTCAGACTTATAAATTTAAATTTACCAGAGCGGAAACTGTCTGCAGAATAGAAATATGAGGTATTTACTTTATTGGCATTGTAACACTCAACCCACACATAATAAATATATACTTCGTTGGCTATAGCCGGACTATTATGAAAATATATCACTGCATTTATTGGTTTTGCGGGAGAATTTTCTGTTGAAATATTTCCACCATACACGATACAGTAATAACGGTGTATATTAAAAGGCAACATTGCATGCGCCACTCTGCCCTAGCGTCACTTTTGTACGTGATTTAAAGAAAGAAGTTTTTGGTGTTCGCTTTATTTCCGTTCAGAGACTTCTTTACGTGAACACGCGAATCCACCTAAAAGGACAACAGAATCGTGGCACTAACGTATACGCTATAATTTACAGCATGACATCATGGAATATTAATAAATCTTACATAAAAAACAGACATAATTAAATACTACCGCACTGTACGTGAAATTTAATCAAGAGCAAGAATTAAATTACAAACTTGGAGGTCACTTTAAAATCCCAGACGTTTCTTATATTTTGATAAAATAATAAATAAATGAATCAGAATTAAAGGCAGAACTAAAATAAATCAAAGAATAGAAAGTGAAGATTTAAAGAAAAAAGTGAAAACATACAATAAAAAATGGCATCCACTTAAGAAAGAAATAAAGTAAAAAAAAAGAGAAGAAACTGTTACTAAGGATATGTTAAGTCCACAGTCCGAAGACTGTTTGGAACCTCTTATGTGTGAAACCAATAAGGCATCACTTTTGAATCAACTAAGTCGGGAGATAATGGAGTAGGTTGGCCAGTTCCTTTCCTCCTCTGTTACATACATCGCTGACAAATAACATATTTCACTAATCACACACACAGACATTTGTTCTTCCTCTAACACATATCATCAAGTGAGATGTACTGCCTGTTGAAAGATATACATATCAGCTAAAACCTCAAACAAAGGTAAGCTCTGAGAATATTATAAGCAAATAACTCGAATACAAGATGTCTCTTTGTACGTAATAATGCCATTGGCCTTTAAGGTTACTCTTGTTGACATCGATGCTATATAAGACTATTGTCTTAAGTATTGGGTGAGCAGTATAGAGCAGAACAGATTTCACGGCCTCGCGCGGCCTTGAGTCCACCCACTTCCGCGCACATAGCCGGCCGGCCGTGAAACCTGTCCTGCTCTATACTGTTCACCCAGTACTTGCATATTTAAATTTGTTTTGTTTTTTTTAATTTTCTGGTACATGTATTTTCTGTAACCATTTTCACTTTATTTGACAGAATACGGACCTACTTTAAAATACGGATTTGAATATTTTCTCTGAAATGTATATTTTCACGACCCTGATACAGAAAAAATGCTTTCTGAGCATATTATCTGTCTACCAATAGGTACAGAAAAAATGCTTTCTGAGCATATTATCTGTCTACCAATAGGTACAGCGATTTCTTCTGTAATTTTTGACATGTCTTGTTCGTGTTCATTTTCTATGAGTAAATTTGCCCAAAAATGATACACACAAAATACAGCAGTTTTCAGTTTAGTGAGTCTTCATTGAAAATCGAAGAGATACAACGACAATGAACTTCAAGAATCATCTGATGACATTTTTGTGATTCCGACAAATATAAGACGGATCATTTAGTAACAGAGATAAATGGTTTACTGAGATGAACTGATTGTTATACACATAATTTTAATTCTCTGTGAGAATTTTATTATGAGTAGTTTTGCAAGCTCAAGGCTAAACACCAGGCAAAGTATAGCGGGGAACAAGGTAGAGCGGGCTCATAGAGGGTTATTTTACGACTCTGTATCAACATCTAGGTTATTTAGCGTCTGAATTAAATGAAGGTGATAATGCCGGTGAAATGAGTCCGGAGTCCAGCACCGAAAGTTACCCAGCATTTGCTCGTATTGGGTTGAGGGAAAGCCCCGGAAAAAACCTCAACCAAGTAACTTGCCCCGACCGGGATTCGAATCCGGGCCACCTGGTTTCGCGGCCAGACGCGCTGACCGTTACTCCACAGATGTGGACGACTCATAGATAATGGCATAACATCATAATGGTCAGTTCTTCCTTACCCAGTAGCAACGTTCCAATTATTCCGATCCAAAGCTCTCAATCTCTACCTCCTCCTTTCCACATTCACAAGATTCTACTGTGGATGTTCTGAGTGCCTTATTTTCAAATTTACAACCGTTTTTTAGCACCTTCATATGCGTCCAGAATGTTTATTGAAAATCCTATTATCATTCATCCTCAGTAAGCGTCCTTGCAATTCAGTCTTTTGAGTTTAATGTCAATAAGAATAGCCTAATCATATCTTGTACAAATCCTGAAGTTCATATTGCTCTTAGTTCTTAACATGAAAAAAGATTATTTACGTCTGCGTGGTCCACTGCAATAACCCGTTAGAGTGATTTAATTAAGAGAAAAGTATGAATATACCACAAATATATTTTAACAAACAACAATTTTCGCAAATAGAAAAAATATTTATGTCAACTTTTATACAGGGTGAAAGTGAAATAACCTTGCAGATTGACAGGAACGATGGAGTACACGTAAATGAATAGAAAACCTATATTACGTTTTGTGATTAAATGCACGGTTCATTAGAAAACTAAGTTTGAAGTTTCAGCAGTCCGGCAACATCCGCCGCTAACACACACTACTCGTGATACAGATGTAAGAGGCCAACAAACTTTGTGTATATCGGTAGGTAAGCTACTTCCTGCCTCGACGTTGCCACCAGCTCGAATTGTGCAGTGGTTTCAAATTAGAGGTTTTTAAAATTATATCTATACAAAACTGTCCACGCTATTGAAATACCCGAGAAAATAATTATTCTTTATTAAATGTTCTATCGATATGGACAAAGATCACGATTCTAATCGCAATAGTTACCCAATGAGAGGTTGTTAAACATTTCGGAAGAAAAAACATTTTTTCCCCACTAATAGGCCTATGATATTATACTTTTTTTGTTACATAAAGTATTAGCTATTCGCTCTGAAAATCTGCAATGCTATTTCACTTCCATTCCTTATAAATGTAACTAGTGTATGTAAATTTGTCACACTGTGACACCGGTGACGGTCACGGGTGACGAACACCGGTGATTGCAGTGAACACTCGTGGGTCACTGGTGTCGAACACAGCTAGTATTGCCAATTGATTAGTTAGTAGCTTCTGATATAACAATTTGTGATTAGTTAGTGAAATGGATTCGAGCGAGGACCTTTTGCTACTAGTATTGAGCAGGAGGAGGATGAAGAAAAAATTTGCTTACCCAGACATTCACTGCTACGTGATCGGCTGGAGAAAGGCTTGTTTTACACTCTGCATGACGACCAGAGACAAGATCACAGGAAATTTTTTCAGTACTACCGAATGCCAAAAACTTCATTTAATGAACTACTAAAAAATGTGAAAGAGGAAATCACAAGAATGGACCCAGTTTTATTTTCTTTTATTTTGAGCATATTTGACGATTTTAACTGGTACTAGTATATTATATACACTTTTAAATATTATAAAAATGCTACTGATAAGTTCATCGTTGCTCTTCATGTACTGTTGGACAGTATAACAAAGATTACTGGAGATGTTATGTGAAGATTTGTGGTTCCTACAAGTCAAGTTTCATTTAAGTTTCATTTTTCTATCATTATATTTGTGACATGTATACTCGTAGATCAATGCCAATTGAAATGTTGTGCATTGTTAAATATAGCTTTCCATTGTAAATTAGTATGGTAACAATTACAAACCATATAGCCATACATCGTTACTTAGCACCAGCACCACATGAAATGTTATTTAGAATTATTTACTGTGGAAAAGAAAATATGCAACATAGGTACTAATTTTGTTTTTTTCATCCATACTTTTCTCATTGAAATCAGGCACAAACTTAGTTATAATTTCTTGCCAAGCATTCGTTTCGATCACTTTATTGCTATAGTCATTGCTTTTGATATCCCAAATAACAGGTCGACATTCTTCTTCACTTATAAAATCTTTATGTTAAACAAATCTAAACTCATGGCTGGATTATGACTAGTTCCACTATGCTCGAGTACTGAGTGAGTGTTTTGTTGGCAATCTGCAAGCTGTGTCATGTGATCGGTGTTCCAGTGTGAACACTCCAATTCAAAGAATGAATGTAGGGTAATGACTGGTCTGGCCACAGTGACCTTGTCCGTCACATGTGAATAGGTCGAGTCACTGTTGCGTCACTGTGACTTGGTCAGACACTGCAGTGTCCCGGTATGAACGCCGTCACCGTCACCGGTGTCCTAGTGTGAAAAGGCTGTGATATATATCTATTTAACGCAATTTATAAATTAATTCAGAAATTTTCATTTCATGAATATGAATTTATTTTCTGTGTAATACTTAAAACGAAATTCAATCTATTGATTTCGATACGCATTAATTAACTCCTTTATTTATATCTTTTCAATAATAAATCAAGGAAATAAACATGATATTACTTTTAACGGTATTCCATTCTCAGTGGCTGCCTTGAATTCCTCTTTTAAATTCATCTCGATCATCTCAGGAGCAATCTTTAAATCCGTTGGCTTGCATTACCCTCAACAACTTTTCCTCTCCAAATAAATCGAGGATATTCTTTTTCTCTTCTTCCTGGAAACGACCAATTTAATATCTTTCTGGACCATCGAAGTTCCAGCATCCGTTGGATATGACCAAACCATCGAAGCTTTTGACATTTCAGACGATTTAATGTTGATAATGAATTTATGATTTTTCTGTTTGGAGATCAATAACAATAAAAAATAGAATTAAAAACGAATGAAATATTTACAAGAAAATGGCACTCTCAACATGAAAGTGAAGTGGAGATGTAGTTTTGAATTAATGTATCTCTATATTCGTAGTGTTGACACTCTGGAATCATATTTCAAGCAAGGTTAAACTTCCTGCGCTCAGATTTGACTCTTGAAGCAGCTTGTGACAAAATCATCAATCAAAATATTATGTCGCATTTGAATAGTTACCTGTTTAGAGCTGTAAAGCACAATAACACGTCTGGCAAGAATGCTTGCAATTCCTTCTTTTTTCTGTCATATTTGCTCAACCGTTCGTGTGTGCAAGAACGACATTGTTCTGCACGGCGTTCGTGCATGACGTTCTTTCCCAGTCGGTGGAAACCGTCGTACATTCAATTTTTTTATTTGAAGGGGTGGTAGCGGTTTTGGTATACAGGGGATGAAGGGGTTTAGGACGGGCAGGAGGCGATTCCGTTACGCTCTAGCGCCGTAAACAATCCATCAGAAGAGGCTCTGGGCACCCCCACTCCTCTGGTCCCCTTTCACTTCCAACAGAGAATGACACTACACGAAAATTGTATCGCTAAACTTCATAAAAAACGCATGACATGATAATGTATGACTGTATACTTTCGTCCATGAAAGGTTAGGCGCCTCACCCATAATCCATCATTCAAAAAAATTCTTACAATGCCCTCTCTTCCGTATTTCACTCTGCGTTTCTTACGTATACGTAATTTTCTCCGTAGCGGCGCTGTATCGACCCGTATTTCATATGTCATAATTTTTTATGTAAATTGGTCAATAACGGGAGTTTTAGGAGCCATGCGTCATTTTCTTACCGCGGCGACTCTATGTGCAAGACGTTATCTGACACGCAACTTGAAGAAAGAGTGAAAGGTATTTTGTTTCATATCAGTACTTCCAAAAATTTAATTTTCCTGTCACTATAAAACAGCAGATTGCAATATGTATTATATATTGCTGGAAGGAACTGCACATTTGTATACGTCACTTTTTACCTTGAATATATTAAATATTTGGTTGTATAATGTTTTCAAACCCTTCATGTATTTTTAATGAAGTAGGAGTAGGTCTGTATTAAACAAATATTTATCAGTTGTACTTTTAATAATTTACACAGACCGTGAGGGTAATTGTCGAATTTATTTCAATAGGTACCTATCAATTATGAATGGTTGACAATGTGCGAACAAATAAACCATTTTAAAATTATTTTCTTTTATCTATAGCATGTTGAATGAATTTGGAGTAAAAATTCAATTCCAAGTTTCTAATTTCTCTCACAAAAACGAGAGTCAAGTCAAACATTCGATTTCAATAACAAGTTTTGCGCTATATTCGATGGTCTTACGATTTGGAAAAAGTTATGGTTTCATAACCTCAATTATTTTGAAATTTTGTTATTTGCTTATCTTATTTCCATGGATGAATTAATTTGTTTGGTTTTATTATGTTTTGTCTTTATTCATTACGGTATGTAATATTTTCCAACTTTCTGATAGGTGGCTAGGCATTTTGACGAAGTACACACTTTAAAAAATTTATTACATATATATATATATATATATATATATACAGAGGGTGTTTGAAAAATACGGGGCATAATTTTAGGTATGTATTTCCCACATGTAGACAATCGAAAGAGTTCATTACAACATGTGTCCGGAAATGCTTAATTTCCGAGTTATGGCCTTCACAACATTGAAATTCAACGGAACGTTTTTCTTTTCGCAGGTCGTTGTCATTACAGAAGATGTTCAAAATGTCCACCTCCTGCTTGAATACAGACCTCACATCGATGTCTCATTGACCTGCGAACACGATCCCAAACTCCAGGAGTATTGCGTATATCCTCAGAACATGCCACAATTCGATTCCGAAGGGATTCCAAATCAGGCACCGGAGACGAATAAACCAATGATTTTAAATGGCCCCACAAGTAGAAATCGAGAGGGTTCAGATCAGATGAGCGTGGAGGGCATGCAATTGGGCCACCTCTACCTATTCATCGATCAGGAAACCTTCGATCCAAGTACCGGCGAGCCTAGACAACACTGAATGTAACCTTCGCCTCGGAATGAACTGTCAGAGTGCCCTCTTAATGTCTCCTTTGACGGCAACGACCTGCGGAAAGAAAAACGTTCCGGTGAATTTCAATGTTGTGAAGGCCATAACTCGGAAATAAAGCATTTCCGGACACATATTGTAATGAACTATTTTGATTGTCTACATGTGGGGAACACATACCTGAAATTATGCCCCGTATATTTTAAACACTCTATATATATATATATATATATATATATATATATATATATATATTTATTTACTTCTGCTTGTACGTCGTTTAGCAGATCGTCCTCCTCCGAATTATTCATTTTTCTCTATTTATCTCTCTTTATACATGCACCCGTACATCTACCTAATTTTATATCCAATATACCCCTGACTGAGTTTCTACCTATTCAGGCAGTACAGCTCACTTAGCGATATGTGTCAGAGGAAGAACAATTTTATTGTTTGTATACATCTGAAGTCTGATTAGTGTAACATGTAACTAGTCAGCTATGTGTGCAGTGGACGGGAAAATAACTGGCCACCGTACCCCATTTATCTCCTGACTTAGTTATCTCATGAGTGATATCTTGTTGCTGTCACTTATGAGGTTCAAACCAGTCTTCGGACAGTTGACTAAGCGAAACATAACTAATAATTTACCCAAACCTATTCGATCTGTTCATTCATTCTCCATCCATCCATTTTTCCACCCTTCCATCCAAGCATCCCCATACAACAATTTCAGGCTTTAAAAAAATTATATGATTGACGTTTCAAAATTAATTGATCGTAGACATTATGAAAATATAGTAAAATGTTACTATATTACAGAATAAATTAACTACAGGTTCATAACTTCAATTGTAAACAAACTGAGGCAATATTTAGGGCTTTAAAGCAGCCGTCGGCAGAAATGTCATCGCGATGCCTGTTTCTAAGTGACGTTGCAGGGGCACGCAGATAATACACACCCCCCCTCCCAACCAATCCCTTGCAGGTACATTGTACAAGTAGCTACTAGTGGCGTAACATCTAACTACATAGTTCAGCATGGCTCTGTACAAAGGTAGGAAACGTGTATTTAAAGAAGAATGGGAGGAGACGTATTTTTCTTATGCTTATGAAAAAAAAGTAGGCCTATATGTTTATTGTGCTCGAAAATTTTAAAGGGCATTTATCAACACAATATTAAACATCATTTTAATGTAGGCCTATGTCATAAAGAGCATCAGAAGATCATAGGTGTTTATGAACTTTTTAAATCTAAATTAGACTAGATTATGAAGTACTCTAGTAGAAGTGGAAGAAAAACTACATTTGTTTTTTTCCCCCTTTCCTAAGATTGGAACGAACAAATCAATTGCAGTCTTTGAAAGAACAACATTCAGGGAATATATCTGGCGTTGAAAATGTTATGACAAAACATATAATAGATAAAAATTTTCATGCGAGTTATACCGTTGCTTTTGGAAATATCAAAATCTCTCAAGTCTTTCAATGAACGCGAATTCGTTAAAAATTGTATAACTAATGTTGCTAACATAGTTTTCAACTAACATTCTGATACATTTAATGATATTAAATTATCGCCGCGAACAATGCAGAGGAGAGTAGCAAAGATTGCAGAATTGGCTGAAAGGAATATAGAACTTCAATTGCAGGAATTTATAGCCCATTCCCTCGCCTTTGATGAAAGTACAGATGTTACTGATACAGCCCAATTAGCTGTTTCCATACGAGGAGTTACAGTAGATCTCTCAGTAAAATAATATTTGTTAGATCTAATTTCACTTAAAGAGAAAACTACAGGAGAAGAGTAAGTTATTCGAAGCAATAAAAAGCTGCATTCAAAAAAGGAAACTAAATCTGACCCAACTTGTTTCAGTAGCAACAGACGAGGCTCCAAATACGACTGGCAAAAATAAAAGTGTAATGAGCAGACTTAAACGTTATTTACAGGAATTGATTATAAGTGAAAATATACTATGTTTACATTGCATAACACACCAGGAATTATTGTGGGCCAAAATAATAAATGTGCAACAGGTTGTGGATGTTTTTATACAAACTGTAAATAAAATTAAATCTAACCCTCAGAAACATCTGCGGTTCCGTACACTACTAGAAGATTTATATGTGTTCTAAAGATTTGGTGCACTATACTGTGATATGAGGGCTCAACAGAGTGAAAAAATGCTGAAACGATTTTTCGATCTGTGTAATGTGGTGTTTGATTATATGAAGGAACCGGTAATATGCCTATATAGCATTTAACACTTGATGTTAATAATATTTTTTATTACTGAAAATGATTTTTCAAGCTATTCTTTCGTTTTAGGCTCTAGAGGTTCCTCAACTAGGTAATAAAGATTGGATCAGTGACAACATTTCTCAGAGATATCTCTCAATACTTAAATAATCTAAATTTCAGTCTTAAAGGGCAATACCAAAACGTAGTAGATATGTATGATATGGTGCTATCATTCATTACAATGATAGATATCTGGAAATCAAAGATCAAAAAACAGTTCCATCATTTTCCAGGCTTACAATCTCTTTCTGATATTCCTTAATCAAATTTAAATAATTATGCTCAGTTGTTAGAAAATCTAAAAACAGAGTTTCAACAACGGAGATTCGGTGATTTGAAGAAAAAAATCAATTTAAACGAATAAAATGTTGTAACTCCCCCTTCATTGATTTTGAATTGTAGCTTATTTGAATGCAATAAACTGAAAATAATAATGTCATTAGTAGATCCCGAATGTTTGACAAAATGGCTTTTACTACTGGATTGACACATCAAAATTATGAAGATCTAAATACTTTTCGAAATATTTAGAAGCGATAGGGACACATTTTATTTTGTTTATTTCAGTTCTCGCTGCCTATTTTAAAATAAATGCTTGTTTTTGCTTTATTGCCTCTTAAAATAAATTTAGTGTTTATTTATTTAGCACTTCTACGTTATTTTAACAAGCAACACCTTTGTTGCCCTTAAGTCACCCTTCACATGTGCTAGATGTTTAATACATTATTTAACGACGCTCTATCAATTATTAGGTTATTTAGCGTCGATGAGATTTGTGACAGCGAGAAGGTATTTGGCGAAATGAGACAGAGGATTCGCCATAGATTACCTGTCATTCGCCTTACGATTGGGAAAAACCTCGAAAAAATCCAACCAGGTAATCAGTCCAAGCGGGAATCGAACCCGCGCCCAAGCGTAACACCGGATCGGAAGGCAAGTGCCTAAACCCACTGGGCTTAAGTTTAATATTGGCTTTCCCGTAGTTGTATCTCTATATACGAGTAGAACTTATTTAATTATGCAAACGGAATGACCATTAGGCTTAAAATCTCTTCCTGCTCACCTAAATCATAACATTTGGATCTCAACTACAACTGTGGTAGGCCTACATAGAAACATGCTTGCTTCAAACAAGTACAGTCACGTTAAATGATGTGGATTTTTTTTCTGTCGATGACAACAAATTGTTCTATCTGATATAAGGCAGAGTTTGATATCAGAAAATCTAAAATTGTTTAATGTGGTATATGCAACCAGTACAAGGTGTGTTACATGAATATCATAAATTAGGTCATCAAATATTAGATTCCATTTTCTTTAAAAACTATATTGCATATACTGTGTCTCTTTTTTAATTTAAATTACCTTTTTCGTGTCTTAATTGTCTCTTTATCTACCAATTTTATTTATTATGAATACTTACACATCTGTGCTCTAATCGTTAGTAACTTGAAAAAGAGGTGGATTTATATGAGACGCTTTATATAGTAGGTATATACATACAGGATGGATGGTAACCTCTGCACTAAAATTGAAGAGGTGACTCTTCATGCTAAATATAACAAAACTTTTCTTACACTTTTCCTTCGATGAAGCACCGTTAAACAGTCTTTGTCCAATGTGTGCAGCGCTCTATTGCTGTAATGGCTCGAGTGAAATGGCTGTTCGGTATACAAGCAGATAGGTAAAAATAATTACACAGTTAATATCTTGAATATTTTTTTGAAAATTAAACCGTTTAACCGTGAATTTAAATTGAATAATAGCGAAAATTGATGAAATAAATCTTGCAACGCAGCACACGTCGCATGTTACCAATTGAATACAGCAGAGGGGGAGGGGAAGGTAAGGAGTGCAGGCCTCGCTTGCTTAGAGTTATTGCAGCAGCCGTGATGTTGCCAAACGCTTCATAGAAACATAGCGATTTACTCTAAAACGGTGAATGTTAGAGAGAAATCTTATTTAGATGTTTTAAATCTCTCCTCATGATCTATTACTAGTTTTATTTTAGTTCAGAGGTTACCATCCATCCTGTATATGCTAATTATTTCTCATTTTGGTTTGAAAAGGTTTTTATTTTTAAATATAGTAGTTCTTATGGTCTTAAATTGGGAGATTAAATATACAAGGCTTAATCAAAATACGTCACAAACAAACTTCTTCCCTTGACGTAACTGAAACGAAAGTTACGGCACAGCACAAATTCCTTTCTCTGAAGACATGGGTCCCATATCAATGGAAAGTAATTGGCGTGGTTCGGGATATATTCGTTGTTAGATTGTTTTGATTACATTCGGGTTTTCGTTATGTATTCGAAGGGATGCTTGTCATATTCAGGAAGGCGTAAGCCGATATCTACAACGGAAAATTTGCGACAGTAGGACCACAAGAGGAACAAGAGAATTGAATTTTCCTGAACAATTAACTGTTGCAAAATTTGATTTTGAAATCGGTACTAAACGAGAAGAATTTCTTGAAATGTCGCAGGTACGCTCAACCGAATTGCAAATGTGTCAAGTGCACTGTGAAGGGAAAGATATTTTCTAAGCAGTGAGGAGAGCGACTTTTTTATATTTTAGAACAGTGCTTCGGATATATGTACTTTTTAAGTAGGAATAGATGTCTTAATATATTTTCAGGACAGTTTGAAAAACAAGTTGCAAAAAGTGGCAAGTACGAGACCTAGAAAATCCTGTTGTAATTAAGTGATGTGATATTGCACCGATGAAATGATTTTCTCAAATTACCTGCCATTAAAAATATTTTCTCACTGTAACTAAATAGTAATAGGAGAAAAAGTGAAAGTGTAAGTTTTCCAATATTATAAGAGCAAATAATATCTTCCATTACAAGAATCCATTTTGAGAAAAAAATAATATCTCTGTTATCTATTAGTCAACATACGCAAACATGTCAGTTTAAATTGAAACTTTGAGTAAACCTTTCTGTAACGTATAAGGTGCATTTGCGAAGTGCCTGACTCAAATTGGTGTAAAATCAAATATGATGGAAAGTTCAGCTGTAATATGGTACCAATTGTAGTCGATCACAATGCAATTGTACAATGTTTATCAGCCTAGATAGATATTGGTATAATAATGAATATGGAAGGAAACTCATCTATAAATAATAATTATTCTACTATTTTAGCTGTCTTTACATATACTTAAAGATGTTTGTGGGTCTTGGTGTAGAAATCCGTTAAGCACTAAACAACATTTCATACAAGTTGAGAGGAAGCGAAGACATTTCTCTCCCCTTCTACTTGTCCTGAGTTCGTCAGTAACAGAACGGTAGCTGTTACCTTTTATACCTGCACCCGCCAAGTTCTACACACAAGAAAATAAAATATTTAATAAAGTACATAAGTGGATATAAAATACAGTGACACAGATGTTTAACAATTACATGTTTGAGTATATTTTAATGCCGTTCTTACAATATTTTCAATTAATAATTAAATTAAGAAGTGTTGATTTGTATTATGAAGTCAGGGGGGAGTAACAGTGCAGATTGTCCCATTGTGTATGCTATAGAGTAGCAACTAGCGGTGAAAAAAACATTTATCTTCTGCTCTCAGTAGCTTTTTAATGTGCCAGTTGATATAAACAACAGTAAAATGCAATATAAACGCTTAGTATAGACTCTCGAAATACAGATTACCGGTAAACATTTTCAATAGTAAGAATTTTCACTATGTTCAAAGTCAGTTAGTCGAACATTAGTGAGATGGACAATGGCATCTTCCCCTTCACGAATGGTAAAAAGTGTGAGTAGAAGGGAAGGCTTATCAACCAAACTGAAATGGGGATTAATGTAAACGATAATAAGCACATGGCATGAAAGATGCATTTCTGCAGTTGGGAGTTGAGCAACTCGAATCTTCACTGTCCCAGATAACATTGGCAAGATCTTCAAATGCATTACATTCAACTGGAAAAGAAGCTTTCTACCAGGCATGCTTAATGTTCATGGAGTGAAAATAAATTCTTGCATATAATAGCTATTTGACATCTTGTCTTGACCAAGGTTGGTAAAATTGGCCGATAATCTTGTAGGTGTGTCGTATCTCAAGGTCTTTGTACCTGAAGTCATTCAAGAGCAAGGAGGTCTATTGTCAACTTAAGCTATTGTGAGAAAAGTCTATTGTGCGCACACTACCTCTTACAAATCCTCGATTCATATTTCATTTAAAAAATGAGTATCTGAAATATCTGAAAACGGTTTTCCTTTCAATGCCTTCAAATATTGACATTTCTGTCCTCTCTTCATCTGTCAATATGTAATCATATGTAGGCCAACTGAAGTAGATTTTTGCTTTATGTGTTTATTGAAAATGTGAATAGTAATAATAATAACAGTTTTAAACACGATTTAGTCCTATAAAACTTTTCAGCCGTTTTATATTAATTATTTTGAGGCCTGAGTCGGAACCTCGCAGAGTGAGGGCAACTGTGGTGTATGGTGGAATGATGATATTGGCGAGGAAAAGCGGGAGAAATCCGAGAAAACTCATCGCTCCCGCTTTGTTCACTACAAATTCATTTGTAACTTAGACGGGGATCGAACCGGGCCGCTACAATGTGGAAGACAGTAATAATAATAATAATAATAATAATAATAATAATAATAATAATAATAATAATAATCCATACTAATAATAAATCTATAGCCGAATTTTTCTGGTAATTTTCGATTTTCCAAAAATAATTGGTCCTAACATATATAATTAACCACCCTGAAACCGAAAATCGCTTTTTTTGAAATTTTTCTTTGTATGTATGTCTGTCTGTCTGTCTGTCTGTTACCTTTTCACGCGATAATGGCTGAACGGATTTCGATGAAAATTGGAATATATATTAAGTTCGTTGTAACTTAGATTTTTGGCTATATGGCATTCAAAATACATTATTTAAAAGGGGGGTTATAAGGGGGCCTGAATTAAATAAATCGAAATATCTCGCTTATTATTAATTTTTGTGAAAAATGTTACATAGCAAAAGTTTCTTTAAAAATAAGTTGCGATAAGTTTTATTCCTTGAAAAATTTTGATAGGACAGATATTTAATGAGATAAATGAGGTTTAAAATTAAAATAACTGCCATCTAAGGCCGTGTAATGAATTAAAAAACAAATGACTTCGTCTATAAGGGGCCTTGGACAGCAACAATCGAAAGCTATGAAAGATAGCCTACAGAGAATGTTTCTGTGTTTGTATGAAGTTATATCGGAAGCTAAATTAACCGATTTGTATAATTAATTATTATTTCACCATTGGAAAGTGTATTTTCTCTAGATGGACATAATGCTATAATGTTATTACAGTAACTTCTGATATAACATAATATAATATAATATAATATAATATAATATAATATAATATAATATAATATAATATAATATAATATAATATAATATAATATAATATAATATAATATAATATAATATAATATAATATAATATAATATAATATAATATAATATAATATAATATAATATAATATAATATGTAATGTTATATGATATAATTTAAGTTATTTGAAGGGTTCACAACCATAGTGGGCCAAGCGCCATTTGCTGAATACGTAGAAAACAAGGGTTAAAATTAAGTTATTACCATAATTCAATGGAAACCTATAACAAGTAAAATAAAATATACACATTAAATCTACATGATGTCAATCTTCATTAAACTACGGTTGCTTGTAATAAAAATTAAGAAACAGGTTAAAGGAATTGTCATTGCACCAAATGAGTGTCTCTGGACCAAAATGATCGCATTTTAATCATTTGGATGCAATTTAAATTAAGTAACATATTAAACGATTTATCCTTCTATCAAACACGAATGTTCCCTGGATCAAACGTCCTATTTTAATTATGTAATTACTTTATATTTATTTCTAACGGGTGCAGCGGAGCGCACGGGTACGGCTAGTAATAGTAATGGTAGTATAATAATAATAATAATAATAATAATAATCATATATTGTAATATAACAAATAGGTAGTTCAATTATGTAGAATGAATTCATCACTGATGACATGAGTTTAAGATGGTAAAATCAAACATAAAATCATGAGTATGCCCACAGAACCTGTTTATGGTAAGTGACTTACCTGTGAAAGCTCTAAAACTGAGGGATGATTTAAACCAGGGGTCGTCAGCACAGAGCACGCTGGGGCTAGGCTCTCTTACCCGCGGAAAACGCAGTGCACTAGGGTGCACTCCGTAGCTGCTAGCGGGTATGCTCTCTATCTCCCCCTATTACACGACATTGCATACGGGACAGCACCTCGTACCCTTTGCACATTTCAGCGAGTGCTGACGATCACTGATTTAAACCTTATGCAACATTTATGTGTTCATAATAAACCATATTACTTACAGTTTAAATTTGACAGAGTACAAGTCCTGATCCGTAACAGTGGGTCAGATTAAGGTTTATGATATTTATTGTTAAATTTCCGACCTCAAAACTTCATAATAAAACTGTTAAAGTAGGTATTTTGCGTTAAGTTTGAGAAAGTAGATGTTTTCTTCAGTATGAGATAGGTCAACAACGGTTCTACTACAAATTTAAATTATTTTAGAAAAAGTGGTATTTTATAATAATGTGCAAGTTTTGTGAAAATAAGTTTGCATATATATATATATATATATATATATATATATATATATACTCTTTTCAGTACAAGTTTCAGACATTAGGATTTCACTGTTGTTTGGGGAGAAAAGAGTTCTTGGTCTCTCCTGATAAAAGAAAGGAGTTTTCTGAAGTTAGGCCCTTCTTGAAATATCCTATTCAAATATTAACGATGATGTCTGTCAAAATAGATTGACATGTGATAATTTTATTTAAGACGTTCATGGTGTTACACGTAGAGTGAGAATTTGTATTCTGCACTCACGGGACAACATATCTGTTCGATCCGTTACCAAGATCTAGGCCTAATCTATTTCTTAATTTAGCTGATGCCCAGTAGCATGTGGCTTCGAAATTTGAATATTCCTTCATCTATGACTGTGTGAAAAAAATCTCACTCCATCTTGAAACACATTTGTGCAAATTCAGACACACATTAATCATATATGAAAATACAAGGCAATAATATTCTGTAAAATTGCAACCATTTTAATATATCTATGTAGTTGTGAAAATTGTCTGTTTGGAAATGCTGATCTCAATGGGAAAGAGGTGATGGAAGTATACGTAATTTATCATGATACAAATTAATATAACAAAAGCAAATTCAAGTTCCATGGAGACAGCCTGATAAGTAGAATGCCAATAATATTATTCTTAGATAATATAGGAAAGAACATTTACTAAAAATACAAGGTAGTCAGTTATCTACAATAACTCATTAATACTGACCAAAAGCATAAATAACATTGTCCACATCTGTGGAGTAACGGTCAGCGCTTCTGACCGCGAAACCAGGTGGCCTGGATTCGAATCCCGGTCGGGGCAAGTTACCTGGTTGAGGTTTTTCTCGGGGTTTTCCCTCAACCCAATATGAACAAATGCTGGATAACTTTCGGTGCTGGACACCGGACTCATTTCACCGGCATTATCACCTTCATCTCATTCAGATGCTAGATAACCTAGATGTTGATACAGCGTCGTAAAATAACCCAATAAAATAAAAAATAAATAAATAAGGTTTGCATATCGTAAGTAACTTCGAAATCACTAATTTTGACACTGATGGTAGAACAGATATATAATATCTAATCTTTGACTGTGATAATCATCATAATCATCATCATCATCATCATCATCTTTATTTTCATTTTCAACGTCATCTTTAGGTTTGTGATGAAATTGTTACGTTATTGTAAGCTTGAGTTGATCTAACACCGTGTAGTATAGATGAGTTCTGACAGACATTGTATGTCATCTTGATTTAAATTAATGAATTTAATGCGTGTTAGGATCGGAAAGGAGTTACATCGACAAGATACAGCGATGATGTCTCATCTATATCATGATTGTAGTATTTTCCACCCCTCCATCATATATTTTGAACGACATACGTCGACCCATTTATCGTATTTTAAATGTAAATCTGACATGTAGCCATCAAAAATGACATCTTCTGTCCATCATAATGGATACGATGGTAATTTTTGAACCTATTTTTCATCCTTTAATCTGACAATAAAATCGATAACATTTATTTCGTGCATTTCCTGGAAAGTAGTAATGTTTTATACGCAGAGGTTAAATTCCCTGCATATGGATTCTGTTCTCACGGCACCAGAATGTAATAGCCTAACATTAAACTAAAAAATTAGCAGTTTTGTATGCAGATCTACTAAGTTTCTTAAAGTAATTTTATATACAGAACGAACCGTAAGCAATGTCATTAATTTCAGGGGGTTATTCTTTGAGATATATGAAGCAAAAGTGTTTAATCTAATTTTGCTAATTTTTGCTTCCTTTTCGAGATAAAAATTGTTTTATATGAAAAAGCTGGAACCATCTTTGTACTATACGGTCATTAACGACACATTCACACTCGAACTTTCTATCCGCGGTAGCAGCTTTGTAAAATTGTTTCCAGTAGTGCTTCAGAAGGACTGTAATCTCAAATTTCATCATCTCAATTTTATATTTCTTATGCAGAGACTAAAAGGAAAGCGGAAAAGAGGAAAGGTTAGAGAATACTGGATTTGCAGTGAAAGAAGTACCATTGTGCAGAAAATTATGAATGAATGCAAAAATATTTTAGATTTCTTGTATTGAAAATTTTATTGACTACTATCACACGCTTACAATACAGAATAATAATCATGGCGTCCTGTAAATTTTATTTTCCAACAAAAGAAAATCATTAAAATCCGACAGGACACCAAATTAAAAAAAAAACCGACGTTAAATGTCATACGAGATAAATATTATTTACACGAAAGTAGTGCTACGTAACCACTCAGAAACTCTTATGAAATGTTACATCTGATTTCTTTGAAACTGTGAAACTTATAACCGTTTTGGAAAGTCTGTGAATATTCTGTTCCTTTCAAGGGCGGAGATTGTTAGGTAGATTACGAAATAGTTTTGTCATGTAGTCCGACCGATTATAGTTCATTGTTATACAAAAAAAGATTTGTAGAATGAGGAAGACAACGGACTGTTTATACGTCTGCTGATATTACCGGCAAGCAGGAAAACTTAAAATGCTGAGCTTCTTTGTCATAAACAGGCAAGGTAACGATATTAAGATCCGCCCTCCTTACTTTAAAGGAAGTGAGAGAAAGAAACCCTCTTCTTGATGGTCTGAAGCAGTCGAGTGTTGGCTCGTAGCATGACGCTATCTGACGTAGCTGTCACTATGCATACGGCGTGTAGTATCCGGGGGAAATTAAAGGGCAAACTACGCAAGGCAGAATAATTTCATTAATGAATCCTTTATACAGTCTGTTTTACATCAGTACAGAAGAGTATTTCTTCACAAAACGGATTCCTAAAGATTCAATTATGTTCAGTCTGAAAAGAGAAGGAAATCCGCTGGCTTCACTGAAATAACATTTACTTAGTGCAGAATGTAGATGTTTATTCGTCATGCGGTTTTCGCCGTTTCTGAAAAGGAAATTAACGCCGAAATAATAATTTAATATCTGTAGAGAACTAAAATTCCATGATGACTGCATTCTTTCGTATGAAGCTTTTCAGACAATTTCTGCTATAAAATACTGCTAGTATTATTTAAATGGGCTGGCAAGCTTTAACAGACATCAACCTTTCTGCAGCCTTTTCAGATTTAGACGAACATTTTGTAGATAAATCTTTCCGTAAAATATGCTAATAATATATGCGCAATGAATCTGTGAAAAACAAATAATGATTACATTATAACAATCATAAACTGCAAGAAATTGGCTCGTTAGAATGTTGTACTGCCATCAGATTTTAAAGAATATCTACATGTCACATATTTTAAGAGAATTATGAAAAACGACGGTAAACCAATCTTATAAATTGGAGCCTTTGAATTCTTCTACTCCTAATTTTGTACCTTCCGTAATGAGGATTTTGTAGATAACTGATCCCGGTATAGTAATTTAATTAAGATAATATTATCGACTAGAATTCGCTTATCAAGAATGAAGTTCAAGCATAATTTTGTAATTAACAAGCTCGATAGAATAAAGTTTTTCCTCATTACACCTACGAATGTGAATCTTTCTGACTGATTAGCCACCAATATGATCTAGGTGTAGAAAGCTGGTCTGTGGTTCTGAGACATGAGTTCGATTCCGACTTGGACTAATTATCTGATTTAGGTTTTTGAGGTTTTTCCTAAATGAAGTGGAATGTCACGTAATTCCAAGCTACGGGCTAATACTCGCCTCCCTACCAAATTTTTCTTCGATTCTAGCAAACCGCTCAGTTGATATAACGTCGTTAAATAATCGAATAAAACCTGCTCACTTACAAAATTATTATTGTTAACTTCACATATATTTTGCGGTAGGTTTTCATATATTGTGTAAAATAATTTTTGAACAACGGAGACTCGGAAGCTTGTATAATAGGCCTACTCTAATAAAAAATAAAACTAATATAAAATGCTACAATACTTATTAGAATCTACGTAAAGATTAATTCTTGGTTCTACAGAATAGAGCCTATCTGTTAATGTAACAATTAGAGGAGAAAATTTGCTCCGGTGCTGGGTATCGAACCCGGGTTCTTGGTTCTACGTACCGAGCGCTCTAACCATTGAACTACGCCGAAATTTTCTGCTCTAATATCAATTGTTACTATAACAGATATATTCCAAAAATTAATCTCTACGTAGATTCCTCAAGCAACAGTGTATAGGCTATTATTATGGAATCCCGGCCACCAAGCCACTCAATTAAGTGCGCTCCTTGTATAATGGCAGTTGACTTCATATAAATGTCAACATACATGTAGAAACTTGGAGTCAGGCAACAAAGGGAAAAACATTGAAAGAAAGGGTTTCGATCCGGTGCCGTGGATTGATCTTCCCTTGTTAGAAGTCATTAATGGCTGCCTCAATAATTTTATCAACTGTGTTCCGCTTCTTTGATTTTCTTCTGTCGTTATTGCTTCGAAGCTTTATGTACCGGTATGTGTCGTCTTGAATTTCCTTCAATACTTCCATGAAATGATATATATTAGCATGAACAGCATTAAATTACTGGTTGAATTTCGTATGAAACGATTCGCAGCAGTTTTTAGTCCGGTCTCCTGTATTATCAAAATTAGCCCACATTTCAGGAGCGAAGTCAGATTCACAACACACAACACAAGCGCTGTTCAGAGAAGAATACCGCTCCACACTCAGGAGCCGATACGACTGTTCAAGAATACCGCTCCACACTCAGGAGCCGATACGACTGTTCAAGAAACAATACCGCTCCACACTCGGGAGCCGATACGACTGTTCAAGAAAGAATACCGCTCCACACTCAGGAGCCGATACGACTGTTCAAGAAAGAATACCGCTCCACACTCAGGAGCCGATACGATTGTTCAAGGAAGAATACCTTTCCACACTCAGAAGCCGATACGACTGTTCAAGAAAGAATACTGCTCCACACTCAGGTGCCGATACGACTGTTCAAGAAAGAATTCCGCTCTACACCCGGGAGCCGATTCGATCGTTCAAGTAAGAACAACGTTTCAGACCAGGAAGATAATACGATAATGAAGTGTAGCCACAGGAGCCGATACGACTACCCGTGAAAAACACGTTGTTCTAAATTTTTGTCGTCTTCGATTGCCTTAATATCTAGAATATAACCACACATATATAATTATGTCGTATTAAAAAGTAATATGTTCTATACTACTATGTTGAATGTAGCTTTGAAATAAAAAAAAAATAAATCATAATAAAACAACTGATATTTTCATGCACGGAAACAAACTCAATTAACTTGTTTGACTCTTAACTTCAGACTTAATTTTCTAGTAACGATTTTTAGAGAAGACTAAAAAAACTTTCTTTTCATAGATATTAAATTCTAAATTTACTTATTAGCTACCTATCTGTGATTTTTATAGGTAAACGTTTTCTGAAAAATTCTGTGATAATCTGTAGTATTGATGATTTCACTTGAATTGACAAAAACGAAGAACCTGGTATCCAGATATTTCCATCCACGAGTATAACTTAAAAGTTTTTGCTACTGGCATGAACTGGGAAAATCGCCATATATAATAGAGTGGGAGCGCATAATGTAGCTGCATTTGGGATCAGGTTTTGGTCGCCACAAACAGGAAGTGTTAATTATGGTCAGGGGATGAAGAGGGATGATGAGGTAACTGTGGGGATGTTGCCAAATACCTCCTTTCACTTAAAGTGTCGCTCGGCGGCCCAAGCCCATCAACGCAGCATGGGGGATTATTACATAGTCTCAGCTGCAGCACAATGGGGTAAGACTCCGAAGGCAATCCATGACCATGAAGGAGCTTCTATATGCATAGAATCATTCATTATTACGTAGGGAACCACTGCCCTCCTCATTATCATTTTAACGCAAGTATTACGAAGGCACACAGTTTTTTGGACTTGATGCTTCTGTTTTCATAAACTTTTACCTGCTAGAGTTTTCGCGCAATTTCAAACGAAGACACACAATAGACACATAATGAAACTTTTAGAACGTGAGGTTAACACGACGCCAAACCTTCACTTAACACATCCGGGTATTCCATTAAAACAGACAAACATCTCTTATTGTTTAATAGGACTATAGTTTCGGTTATTTTGCGTTTCATTATTTTTACCATTGTAGGTGATCACTAGACAACAACACTAGAAATATCTTGCGAGAATCTGTCTGCTATTGAACTTCAGATGCCTGCCAATCATAAAACAAATTGTTACATTTTTCGTCCTTCTTTGTTATTCAAGTATTTGCGCTTGTTTTCAAATATAAAGATAAAATCAGAATATTATGTTATAAGTATGTATGGTACAATATAAGACCCTAATATTGAGTTGGCAGCGCACTGACTTATGAAGACTGCAGACCCGACTTCAAGCCTTGGTGATGGCGAAGTTGTATTTTCTTGTGGACAGAACTCAATTTGCAAGAGTTTCTCTCAGGGATCTCCTTCTTTTCCCTGCTCATCCAACCAACACTATCCACAATTCCCCTTTCATTATCATCTCTTTCTCAAAAATAGGACACCACTGGTGTTTGCTTGACACCGAATAAATCGCCCACCGTGATGAGTGTCCTTAGTGGTTTGTCCAGAAATGCGTAGGTGGTATTGGTGGTGGATTCTAGATCTGCATAAAAGCCTTCCAGGTTACTCTCTTTTCCTGACGCATACATTAATAGGTTACTCATATAGCTCTATGAAGTAAAGTAGACTACCAACATAAATAGACTATGTCAAGTATGGTATAGTGATTTTATGACTAGAGAACAATGGATGGAAGGTATGGTGGACGATGGAGTCGGATTAGCAGAACAGCACACTCGTCACTCACATCACTCTATAACGGTACTCAAAAAGTCTACTTGGGTTGAAGTTCAGTACGATAAGAACTTCTTATCTCTATGTGTAGTAGTCATGAAAATGCTGGGCTAAACATATAAGCAGTACTATCAAATTCATGTTTTTAAAACAATGGCTGTATACTACGTGTTATATGGAAGTAGAACTCGGAAGACGTCTGATTCCGCTCCTTGGCAGCGATACATAGGCCTAACTGCAAGGCAAAATAATAAATAGGCTTCGTATTCCAGCTACCTAAAGACTGAGGTTAAAGACACATCAGGTATATAGTTCGCCGAACATAGGTGATGCAACAGATAAGGATATAAACAAACAGGTCTTCGCTTCGTGTTCGTGGAGTACAGTCAATTCCCGACATTCTGGAGCTATACTAGAGCAATTCCACGAAAATGTCATGCTGAGATGAATTTCTTGAAATTGATGTAGGAGTATTTTTGTTGAAGAAATATGTTTCTTTATACTTTAAATCGCCTTATTTCGTAAGATAATGCTTAAAATACTCTTTCTTTTAGTCTATAACTTGCTGCAGATCTTGTCATATTCCAAACGCTTGAAAAAACACGTATAGATACTTATGTTTCGTGTCACAATTTGGACACATAAATTTGTTTTATTTCGAGCCGTCTTTTTTGTATACTATATTTTGGTCTTTCCTTGAAGTAAATATGTAATTAGTTGAAGTATCCTAAGATCCTAAATAGCCTAAAAGCATTATAATTATTTGTACTGTAAGTTAGGGTCAGTCCGTCACAATAAACATACAAAAACTCTTCCACACAGCACAGTAATTGACAGTTTAAAATATCCTTTGGTATTCTGCGTTATTACTACATGACCAATAAAAAAGTATTAGAACATTTTCTTCTAAAGTGATTTCGTTTTCCCCAGCGGCATTGTGAGTGACTGACATGTCGCGCTCTCAGCTGTTATGTTGTTCATTCTCACAGTGTGCTTAGTTACTTGGAAGGCCTTGGTGAAGCTATACGTGAACTGGTGATAATTGTGCAGTAATTATACCTGAAAAAAAAAAAAAGCAAAATGATATTCAGGCAGCTCATTGGATCAATAAACAGGTCTCAATATTTACTGCTGTTGCCTGGTTTAAACAGGAAGATGACAGGGAAGTTCAGAAGAAATCCTCTGCATTAGTGTCAGATTATGTAGCGCATGACAAATAGGCTATGCAGTGAATGTTTGTCTACGAAAAGTGCCGGTCGAGGTGGGTTCATCCAAGTGGTGACCGGGGGGTGCAATGGTGGCTCTCGTGCTCTTTTCAGCCATTTTTCGTCCTATCACCAACCACTCCTCTTCGTTCTCTCTTCTTTTTCATCACTATTTCTCTCCGCCGGCCGCCATTGCATGCGGAACGCCCACCACATCATCACAGCTATTTTCACCTCTCCATCCCCGCTGTTTTTTTTCTTGCCACGTCCGCCACCATGACGGGATTTGTTAACAATGCCTGATGAGGCTTTGTTCTTCTTCCCCTTCTAATTCTTATATCTATTATTAGGTTAAGTTTCTTAGGTTTATAACTCCCGTCTCACCAGCGGGGATCTTTCCTATCTCCGTGGTCCTGTCCCACGGTTTCGAGCGCGACTTCCAACTTGTGTGGCCCGACAGGGCGCCCAGCAACGAAGCAATAGTGGACCCTTCATACTGCCCCTATATGCAAGTCTAGGTGCGGAGCCCGGACCAATAGTCATGTACACTCACGTAGAGCCCCAATGGGGGCCCGGAGCGACTTAAACGTCCCGGTGACCGATTCTGCTCGCCGGGGCGGATATATCGCTCCGACGTGTTACCGCTGACGTATGGGTGTCGCAGTGTAATCAACCACAAGTCCCCTGAAGCTGCGTGCGGTCTCGGATTGCTCCGGCTTTGGGAGGGTCGGTCGGAGTTAGCCGCAGTAGTCTGGCACTTGTATTCAGTGTAGAGTGGGGAGCCACGGGCGGTTATTCCCGTGGTAGGGGCATAAAACTGCGACACGCCTCTGGTGTAAGACTTGCCATTAGGTGTGTAATGACCAGTTTGAAGGGTAACTTGCGTGAAGTGGGTTGCTTGGGATCGGGCTGTGGGGGGGTCCCCACGGCCGGCACAGACCGCGAATAATTCTTAGGTGTCTTTTTCTTTCGCCCCCCGGTGGCAGGCTGACGCCGACAGTTCCGCAGGGGGGGGGCCAGTTCAAAATGGCCTCTTCGCGCTCCTCTTCTCCTCCCTCGGAAAAAATAATAAAAAACAAGACAGGAATTGATACGACTGGTGGTCATATTTTGACGAAAACTGCTATGGACTTGGACCCTGAGAAAGTAACTGTCAAAGTGCCGCCTCCGAAGTTTATCAGTATCACTTTGGACGGAACAGAAAAGACAATGAAAAACATTAGTCCGTTTTACGTGAGACGCGCACTCGACGGACTCGTTGGGAAGGTCAAAAATGCAACTCGCCTACGCAACGGTAGTCTCCTAGTCGAAACGGTATCTCCAAAACAGAGTGAGACCCTGTTGAAAGCGAAGTTGCTAGGGTCTTACCCTATTAAAGTCGAACGGCACTCCTCGCTGAACACCACACGGGGAGTAGTGTATACGGATTCTCTGGACGGTATGTCTGATGAAGAGATCCAACTAGAACTGGCGGAGCAGTCTGTGTCCAAGGCTTACCGTTTATTACGTAAGCGGGACGGACAGACTGTTCCGCTGAGCACTGTCTTTTTGACCTTCGAGAAGCCTGTCTTACCAGAATACATCCTTGTCGGGTACGAGCGTGTCCCAGTTCGTGCGTATGTGCCGAGCCCAATGCGGTGCTTTAGGTGCCAACGGTTCGGACATACGCAGAAACGTTGCACAAATAACATCGTATGTGCAAAGTGCGGCGGTTCTGACCATGGGGAATCCCCATGTGCCAGCGCCGAGCACTGTGTGAATTGTTCTGGGGACCACGCCTCCAATTCTAAAAATTGCCCGAAGTATATGGTAGAGAAGGATATCCAAGAACTGAGAGTCCGAGAAAATATTACGTTTTTCGAGGCGCGTAAGCGTATTTTAGATCAACAGAAAAAGGCGACGGAAAAGTCCTATGCAGCAGTTTTGCAAAAAGCAACACAAGCAATAGATGTATTTACGCAAACGCCACCTCTTGTTAGTATAACTGGGAAGCGTATTGAAAGCGCAACCCAGACGTATGTAGACGTTGCCACTCAGACTGCTGAGTCAGACGACTCGTGTGGTCTTGATATAAGACCTTACATTCCAAGAAAAGATTATTACCGTGGCGACAGAGAAAGACTCTACGCCTGGTAGATCGCCGCGTCGTCGCGCTCCCTGTTCTGGTGACGGGTCGAGATCACGGTCTCGATCAAGATCGCGATCGGGCGTGCGGCGATCTGCAAGCGAATCCCCACGGTCGAAGGCTAAGCAGTCTCAGTCAACGGCACGAAATCCTAGAAAAGATAAGAGAAAATCACCCGTCAAGCCACCATGATAATTTAAATCCACATAATGACTGATATCATACAATGGAATGTGAACGGTGTACGCAGCAGATATGCAGAACTACAGCAATTGATCTATCGTGAGAACCCTGCTATTTTATGTCTACAGGAGACACACCTCCGACCTGAACATTCCCTGTAAATCTCGGGATACAATGTTTACCGGTATGACCATCTTGCCGGTATTCGTGCTAACGGAGGTTGTGCCCTCCTTCTCCGGCAGAGTATTTTTTCCTCTGTTCTAAACATTAACAGCCCTCATCAATGCATAGCTGCCAGAGTAACCTTACCTACCATACAGTTTTCAATAGTCTCCGTTTATATGCCCCTAGATACACCCTTTACAGTACTTGAAATTCAACATATTCTTTCACAGGTACCTGCACCATATCTCTTGGTGGGGGATTTTAATGCATCCCACCACTCATGGGGCTCAAATTCCGATGACGACAGAGGAAATAAAATAGCAGAGGTATGTACCCGTCTAAATCTTGTTACCCTGAATTCAGGGGAAGCAACACACCTCTCCTTGGCTTATGGTACATACTCCATGATAGATATCTCCATTTGTAGCCCAGTTTTGTCCACGCATTTCGAATGGTCTGTGATTCACGACCTACATGGTAGTGACCACTACCCCATCCGAATGCGTATGTCCGCTTTACGTCCTGCGGAATCTCGATCTCCAAACTGGGTTATTAAAAAGGCGGACTGGGTTGGATTTTCGGAGTCCATATCATTCGATGATAACGGACATGAAAGTGTGGACTCCGTAGTAGATTATTTCTCAAATATGGTTATCAAGTCAGCGGAATTATCTATCCCCCGGTCGTCTCTGTCCCTTGGTGGTCGGATGCCTGCACAGATGCAATTCGAGATCGCCGATGTGCCTTACGCCAATTTGAGCGCCATCCGACCCAAGACAATTTTGTCCAGTTTAAACGTCTTCGAGCAAAAGCTCGTCGCACTGTATGCGATACTAAGAAGACGTCCTGGACAAACTACGTCAATTCAATGAAAAGGAATGTCCCATTTAACATCGTATGGGACAAAGTCCGACAAATGGGGAAACGTAGTTCTGTAATTCCGGGAATAATAAGCAATGGATTAACGACCACCAGTCCAATAGAAATTGCAGAAATATTCGCTACCTCGTTCGCACAGATTAGCAGCTCAAATAATTATGACCCGGAATTTCTGAAAATCAAAGATGCTGCGGAAAAACGAAACCTCAATTTTATATCAGATAATACAGAGTATTACAATACACCGTTCACATCCGAGGAGCTGGAGGCGGCACTAGACACATCCCCTGACACCTCCCCTGGTCCTGATAACATCCATAACCGTATGCTTCGCCATCTTCGGCCAGCTGGAAAATCCTTTCTTCTGGCAATGTATAACAGAATCTGGACTGAGGGAGTTTTCCTATCTGCTTGGCGTTCCGCCATTGTAATCCCCGTCCAGAAACCGGGAAAGGATCCTTCTTTGTCTGGAAGCTACAGACCAATTTCTCTCACCAGCTGCGTATGCAAGGTTATGGAAAGAATGATAAGCAAACGCCTGATGTGGGTACTCGAATCGGAAAACCGATTATCTAACATCCAATGTGGTTTTCGTAAGCACAGATCCTCCGCTAGAGACCGCCATTAGAGATGCTTTCCTCAAGAAGGAGCATCTTGTGGCGGTTCTTCTTTGATCTAGAAAAGGCTTACGATACCACATGGCGGTATGGCATTCTGCAAACTCTGCATGATTGGGGATTTCGTGGTAGTCTACCAACGTTTTTTGCGAAGTTCATGGCAGAGCGGTATTTCCGAGTTCGAGTAGGCACCACACTTTCTAACGAACACCTCTAAGAAAACGGCGTTCCGCAGGGTTCTGTATTAAGCGTTCTTCTTTTCTGCATTGCGATCAATGGAATTGCTCACTGTGTGGGTAACCGAGTATCTTCTCTGTTGTACGTTGATGACTTCAGTTTATTTTACAGTTCCCGATATCTTCCGTCCATCGGTCGACATTTGCAGCTGGTCATCAACGTACTATCAGAATGGGCTGTTCGCAATGGCTTTAAATTCTCCACTCAGAAGACGCAGTGTGTCCACTTTTACAACCAACGTGGACAACATCCACATCCCGAACTGCGTCTTAATGGAGTGGAATTGCAATATACAGACACTGCGAGATTCTTGGGCCTTATCTTTGATTATAATTTAACGTGGGAGGCGCATATACGTGATTTGAGAAGGCGTTGCGAGAAATCCTAAAACATTTTACGCCTTTTGTCAGGGGTCCGATGGGTTGCAGACCGTACAGTGCTTTTACGCCTTTACCGAGCTCTTATTCGATCAAAGCTGGATTATGGGTGTTTGATTTATGGCTCAGCAAATAAATGTAAATTACGTCTTGTAGATACTATACATCACCATGGGATACGACTCGCTACAGGGGCCTTCCGAACCAGTCGGATAGCGAGCCTGTATTGTGAAGCAGGAGAACCATCACTGTATCGGCGACGTAATATCTTGTTGTGCTCATATGGTGTTAAGCTACGCTCGCAGCCTGAGCACAATTCTTACGACTCTTTCCATCATTCGTCTCTTTACGGCCGATACAGTGAAAATCCACGGAGACCTCGTCCAGCAGGTGTGCGGTTTCGTGAACTGCTCTTCGAGCTAGATATGCATCTACCGTCAGTTCGCACACTGGAGTATACCACCACTCCACCGTGGATTATGCGACGTCCCATGTTTGATATAAGTCTGAGCCGCTGTTTTAAGAATTTTACACCAGCTTTTGTATACAGACTTCGTTTTAGTGAACTTTTATCCCGATATCCAAATTATTCATTAGTTTTTACTGACGGATCCCGGATAAATGATTGTGTTGGTTGTTCCTTCGTTACAAATGGAGAGATATTTAAATACAGACTAAGCCAATATACTAGTGTTTTTACTGCTGAACTGTATGCTTTTTACCGAGTTTTATTGTTTTTAATTAGGCAACCTCGGGGCAGATTCCTTATCTGTTCCGACTTTCTAAGTGCCATCCAGTCCTTGCAGTCTTTTAATTGTGATGATCCGCTTGTCTTAAGAACTTAGCAGATGTTCCATACTCTCCTTTGCTCTGATTATGAGATTGGAGTAGTGTGGATTCCTGGTCATGTAGGGATTCCAGGAAATGAGGCCGCGGATGCTGCAGCCAGGGCTGGCGCACTGAATGGCTCTCTGGTATATTGGCGCGAGAGGTGGCAGGACATTCGAAATTACTTGAAATATAAAATATGGTGGCAATGGGAAGGAGAATGGTCTGCACAAGAGGGAAACAAATTACAAAATATAAAGAATACTGTTCGAGTTTGGGATTCGTCTACAAGAGCGCCGCGACACGAGGAGGTTTTACTCACCCGGTTGAGGATTGGCCACTGTCATCTGACACACGGCCATCTCCTACGTGGCGAACCTCAGCCGGAGTGCGACATGTGCCATGTTCCACTTACGGTGGAACACTTTTTATTGCGTTGCAGGAAATATGACCATGCACGGAGGCACTATGGAATTGGGCCGACATTATGTGACGCTCTTGGAAATTATTTTAATTGTACAAATGCAGTTCTGAGATTTTTATCAAATACAGGTTTGAATAAGGTGATTTAGTTTTTATTGATCCGTTTTACTTATCCTCCGGACCCTTTACATCCGGAGGTTACATTTGTTTTATATTTGATTTTACATTGTTGACATTTCGGACTTTATACATCCGAATATTTTATAAAATTTTATGGTTTTAAAATATGATTCACAAGTTATCTCTGGTGGCCTTAGTTTTAGTGTTTTATTTGTTCGTTTTGAATACCACCTAGTGTGGTGGAATTACTCACTTTTATGATTCTGTAGAAATCACCTTATGTATACTGCATTTGTGTGCCTCGTTTTATCGTGACTACACTTTTTAGTTATTTTAGCACTCTGATTATTATATTATTTATGTATTTGTTATATTAAGAATTTTAGATAAGGGCGCAAATAGCCATAGTAGCTGACGCGCCCTTCTTAAACCCTACTACTACTCTACGAAAAGTGTTTTCGGAAATTTTGGCGATTCTTCCGAACGTTGAAGTGGTAAAAATATTTTCAGATAAAGCAGCGAGTCATTTTAAACAGAAGTAAACATTGAGCAATGTGACATTGCTTGTTCACATATTTGGATTTAACATAGAATGGAACTTCTTTCAGTCACATCATGGCAAAGGGGCCGTGGATGTGATTGGAGGCCAAGTAAAAAGGATGGCATGGATGCCTGCGAAATCGGGGAAGAAAATACAAAGCGCTACAGAATTTTGTAACATTGTGAGCAATAAAAACATCCAAATTATTGTTAAGGAGGTAGCACAGATTGAGATAGACGAAGGAAAAAGTATCTCGAAAAACGATTTGAACATCTTGCACCTATTCCGTCATCTCATGGAGCTCATTACGTGAAAGTGTTATATCCCTATGTTGTAGAATATGTACAACTGTTTTGTGAACAATCAGTGCGAAAGGTCCACAGGTTCCGTGTGTAAAAAGAAACTAAAGTTTGTTCAGATAACAAGTGTTCCTGCAGTACATACTTGTTAGACTAAATAAGTGAGTCAACGAGTGCCGTGGAGTGCTTCTACGTGTTTAATTCCAATGGTTCAAATTCAATCTAAAAGTAGAACTCAACATTCTAATCTATTATTATGAACATAATATATAACAGCCATAGGCATAGAAAATATAAACTGTGATCTGCGTCACCTTATCGTAATCGATAAGGAGGTCAGTGCCAGATGATTAGGAACGCGCTTGAATAACGTAACATACTGTCTTACGGTGGGGAGTTGATGCCATATAGAGTGATAAGCGCTGTCAAGGTTGCTGTGACACTCTTATAGTCCTAAAATTAAACACCAATGCATATGGCTTGTATTACAGCATTTAATCACAGAGAAAGAACTATATATGTTATTAAGTAGGCCTATGTAATACTTGTATGTGCATTAATTTGTGTCATTTAAGATGCATGGTAAAGCAAACAAATTTTTGTATTCTGGAAAACATATTATTCATTTAAATTAATCGTTATGTTAATTTACTACTTATCAAGTTTCATGTTATGTTGTACTATTTACGGTTCTGTAAGTGCAACTTCATTTTATAATTCAGAGATGTCAGTCAGTTACAGAATGAGGTCAGTCTGTTACACATCACTTTTTCGGCCATAACTCCATTAGTAATCGTGGTTTGGAGGTCGTTTTCAACTTAAACTGAAGATTACAATTTCCTTTCCGAACTATATTTTGCAAAATTGTATCAGCAATGACAATTCAGAGAAATCTGTGGAGAACCATGTTCACCCGAAGAGAGAGTTGACATTTATGTCAGTCTGTTACACTTTGGACGTAAATAAATAGTATACTTTTCCTATTAAAGACGTTTATTTTTATATGTATCTTAAGTGTACACTTCCCTCTATAAAATCCTGCGGTGACACAGTCTAATTTCAACCCATTATACAATTTAGGCAGACATTTTGCTGTCAAAGTGTACTGTAAATGTCAGTCAGTTACACGTGGAATTGCTCACTAGTAAAGACATGCTTTAGCCGTGATGTTCATTTTCGTCGAGATCTTTGCACTGAATAATAACGTGAAATCCTAAGCTACGGAACTTGAACATATACGGATGTCTGAAATGATTTTATATTGCAAGAAACCCTTTCAATAGCACATGACATTATTGGTGCATGATGTAGTACAAGATATTCCTATTGATTTTTTTTTTTCATGTTTCATTAGGATATTGAATATGTCACTTATCACTGAAAACCCAATAATTTTCTATGTATTTTTCTAGCAATCCCCTAAAATGTAGATCATTTAATTTATTAATTGGGATGTTGGCACTGAACATCATGGTAGGCTACACAAGTTCATTCTAAACGTCGAGTTAATATCATCATAATTTTCAGATTTTGATGGTACTGGTTCTTTTGCATTATGTTCAACACAAATTCATGCCTTTTGATATAATTGCAGTATATTTCAGTGCACTGTTTTTTGTCACTTTTACGTTTGTTTTATAGAATGTAGGCCTATATGTAAATGTTCTCTATATTGACAGTAAAAATATTAGTTCAAATATCTTCAACTATCCCCAGCAATATTACACTCTTGAGCGTAGACATTTTACCTCTGCAATGAACTTTCAATCAGCCACGAAGATGTAGTTATTTAAATAATACGACTAATAAGAGAAGTGATCGATAAGACTACTCACTATGCCTGCATCCCGGCTTCGATTTAGGCTACTATAGCGAAAGACAGAGCGTGCATAACCATTTTGTATACTAACATACCCATACTGCGCTGTGACTTATGAGAAATTGAGATATTCGAAAATAATTAAAAATATTATCTTCAGTGATATAATACATGACTACTGCATGTAATTATTAATAAGTAAATACATTTCTAAAGGTATTTCTAAGTATATACCAAAGAATGGTGCTTTAGTGAATAATATTGGTCTCTCTATTCAGTAGACGTTTCAAGAAGAGGAGAAAATAGGCGGAGTTTTGTATCTCGAAAATGGATTTGTACTTAACTACCATTGACTCCTGAAAGCTTTAATATAACCACTATGTACACCAAGGTCGGCAACAAGTGTTTTCGTAACAAGGGAACCCGGATCATCCTATCTTAACCTGTGTCAAATTCAAGGTTTGTATTGAATATTTCCTCAGAAAATATTTGGAGAAGTGTAATGGAATTTTTACTGCTTATATCTGAAAATTTTGTAGTTCATTTAACAGGGTATTTTGAAAAATATACTGATTTATGAGTTTTGTTTTCATATAATGCAACTTGTTTTTAGTATTTTTTGCTACACTTTTAGGGTGACCTCCATTGTAATTTTAAATTTAATAAAAATGCTTGTGTTACGTCATGCACTTTGCTATAATTAATGTTCCCTAAAAGTTTGACGTAAATGTGACGAATAGGAACTGAGAAAAGATTCATTTTATACAGAAAATATTACGAATAACTTAAAGAAAATTACCTTCAACATATTTAATACCTACGACCTGCATATGGCGAATTGTTAAAAAAAAGATATTTGGATGTGAGTAGTGTGTATATTTCATTTACTGTTGGAAATAATAAATTTCACAGAATATCATGTACTTATCACCATCATGAACATCTTCGTTTTAGAACATGTGAACTGTACTATAATGTTTTAAGAAAGATGGCCTTGATCCCTCCATCGGTGTCTTGATCTATATACTGTGGCTAATCTTGGAAGTCTTTTCCTTTCCATCCTTTGTACTCGTACATGGTTCTTCCACTGTTGGTGATATTGTTTAATTTCTTCGGTTATACAAGGAACATTTAATGTTTTTTGGTTACCTATGTTTCTTTTATGGTCCAACCTCGTTATACCCAATGAAGATCTTAAAAAAACGCATCTGAGCTGCTTCAAGTTTCTGTAAATTTCGTTTATTTAATATCCACTACCAATGGATATCGCCCAGACCTGTGGAGTAACGATTAGCGCGTCTTGCCGCAAAACCAGGTGGCCCGGGTTCGATTCCAGGTCGGAGCAAAAGACCTGGTTGAGATTTTTTCGGGGTTTTCCGTCAACCCAATGCGAGCAAATGCTGGGTAACTATCGGTGTTGGATCCCGGACTCATTTCACGGCATTATCACCATTTCATACAGACATTCAGACGCTAAATAATCTAAGATGTTGATAAAGTGTCGTAAAATAACTTATTAAATTAAAAAACCAATGGATATCCCCAAGAATTGTAATAGTTAGAATGAAAATTTTGAAATACAATATGACAATTATTGGCATTTATGCACTAACAGGTAGACCAGAATCAGAAACCTTTGAGTTTTAGGACAATATTCAGGTAATTGTTCATTAATATAAGGTAATTACTAAAAACAAAAAATTAACATTTTCATTGTATTTTAAGAGACGGGTTCTCAGTATTCTCCACAAATGAATAACCGTGTCAAAAAAAATATTTTGTTCAGAAAATTGTTTATCTGCATGTTTGATTTGAACTGAGATATTTGCGTGAAAATAACAATAAAATATAACGACGGTACTAGGAAGAACAGACTTATTATCGTATAGGTAGGTAACAGCCCCTCCCTCTGCCATTAATCCCATAGCCGTTGTGGCCCCCACTCTTCGACCTGACGTCAATACGCACATTGCTGACATTGATCAGCATGCCGTCACTTGGTGCGGGTGAATTCGTATCAGCTGCTATCACGCATAACAAGTTTTGACAGCTTGAAATTATAAAATGTTTGCATTCCATTTGAAAAAAATAAAAAAAAAAACGTGTGCCTTATTGACATACAATTCCATTTATCCTACATCTATACGATGAGTGCCTCTCAGTAGACTGTAGATGGCAAATGCGTCAATAGTGATGTATTATGATAGAAACTGTTCGGCGGACATTTTCACCCTTGGGTTCACCATCATTATTGAATGTTTATTATTTAGTTTTTAATGTAAATATTATATAGACCCCATTAATCTAAAACCTAAACATTTTGTAACTTCGTAGATTTCTCTCCTTCTCCCATCCCGTTTCTTATTTTCTTCTTTCTCCTAGCTTCATGGCATCCTTTTCTTAATCCTATCATTTTTAATCATTATTTTCATTTTCCCCCCTTATTGTCATCATTTGCTATTTCTTGTTATCTGTCATCTTCATCTTGTCATCTCTCTTTTCCTATCCCATGTCCTCATTTCCTCTTTCTTTTTCTCTGTCTTGCCGTCTTTTCTTATCTTTGATGTCTTATCTCTTTCTTGCACTCTTTTTTCACTTTGACGTCCTCTTTTCCCCTATCTCGCCTTCTTTTCCTCTTTCTTGTTGTCTTTTACCTTTTTTGTACAATTTTTTCCGTTCTTGACCTCTTCTCCCTTTCTTGTCCTGTTTTTCCTTTCCTTGTCATGGTTTTACTTTTCTTGTCTTGTCTTCCTTTTCTTGTCTGTGTCTTGTTTTTCTTGTACTGTTTTTCCTTTTCTTGTCCTGTTTTCTCACTTCTTGCCCAATTTTCTCTTTTTTCTTTTATTTATTTTGCTCTGTTTTCCTCTTTCTTGCCGTGTTTTCCCCTTTCTTGTCCTGTTTTCCTTTTCTTGCCCTGTTTTCTATTTCTTGTCCTGTTTTCCCATTTCTTGTCCTGTTTTCCCATTTCTTGTCCTGTTTTTACATTTCTTGTCCTGTTTCCTATTTCTTGTCCTGTTTTCCCATTTCTTGTCCTGTTTTTACATTTCTTGTCCTGTTTCCTATTTCTTGTCCTGCTTTCTCCTTTCTGTCTTGCTTTCCCCTTTCTTGTCCTGTTTTCCTTTTTTGTCCTCTTTTCTTCTTCGTTGTCCTCTTTTCTGTCTATTGTCTCTTTTCATCTTTATTGTTCTCTTTCGCCATTCCATGCATCCTTTCCCTCTTTCAAGTACCCCTTTTATCAACAGTAATCTCACTAGATGTTTTATTTATCTAGAGAAAATCAAAACTCGAGTGGGATTTAATTGACTATTACACGATTAGAAGAAAGTATATAAAGATTAGAAGTAACGAAGTACTCCAATACAATAAAATATTAATTGACTTACGAAAATACAACTGTCTTCAAATGTATTATTGTACCATCTCAACATTACAAATTTTACGCTAGATGCATGCTAGATGGCAGTAGTGAGCAATGCCTTCTCGTCGAGAAGTTCTCGATCTATTATACACGATGGCAATGTTACTAGTCAAGAAGGCTTTGTTGATTCAGTTTCATTTTTATTAAAATGCAACATTCCACTTCAATTATCCGAATTCCAGTAATCAACGTCACTTGACAGATGATTTTCAATAAATCTTAATATTAAACAATCTCTGATACGTGACTATCCATAATATCATATAGCAGAAGCTATAACATAACCTAACTAATATACTGTACACAAGTGTTAGAAAAGTTTTAATTAACGACGATGACATAAAAAATAAACATGAATAATTTTAAAAGGAATAATTATTGAATGTACAATTTTCAAATTTGAATGTGTTTGGTGGTTCAATTGATGTTATATTGGACGTGTGCGTAATAGAAGTGGAACTCTTTGATTTAGGCCTACATGGTGTATTCAACTTATTCAGGATTTCCGAATGGTGCTCTTCATTTATTTGTAAATCGGATTTCAGAAGATGCATAGGCATGATCAGTGATTTTTATTAATTCTTGTTCTTGAATGCCAATGCGAGTCATATTTGAAACTGCTGTGCATCGACTGGAGTGGTTCGTAATTTGATATAACTTATATATATATATATGTATATGTATATGTATATGTATATATATTGACGTCCAGACCAGCGCAGTTTCAAATGTTGGCAAACAAAGAAACAAATGCTAGGGACGCGATAAAATTAAACAAATGCTAGGAACGCGATAAAATTGTGCGATAAGCAGCCATGATTGGTTGAAATACGTCCTTTCGTACCGTCTTATTGGTCAAAAGTAGTATGACGTAGTAAGAGTGTAATAGTCTTTCAAAAACTCTTTACCTCTTTCATATTTACTCTATTCTTCTTTCATATACTCTTCTCTTCTTTCCTGTACTTTTTTCCAATTTTGTCCTGTTTTAATCTTCCTTGTTCTTTTCCCCTTTATTGTTATTTTACCTTCTTTCTTGTCCTCTTTTTCGCCAGCTTGTCCTCTTTTCCTCTTTCTTACCTTATTGTCCTCTTTTTTACCCTTTTCTCCTCTTTCTTGCCCCCTTTTCCTCTTTCTTGTGCGTTTATCCACTTTCTTGATCTCTTTTCCTCTTTCTTGCCCTATTGCCCACTTTTTTGCCCTCTTTCCCTCTTTCTTGCCCCTTTTCCCTTTTTCTTGCACTCTTATCTTATTTCTTGTCCCCTTTTCCGCTTTCTTGTCCTTTTTTCTCTTTCTTGTCCCTTGTCCTCCTTCTTGCCCCTTTTTCCTCTTTCCTGCCCTTTTTCCTCTTTGTTGTCTTTTCCTTCCTTTTTATCTTTCGCTCTTTCTTGTCCTCTATTTTTCTTTGTCCTATTTTCCTCTTTCTTGCTTTGTATTCCACCTTTCTTGCCTTCTTTTTCTCTTTCTTGTCCTTTCTCATATTCGTTTTTCTCTTTTTTCACGTTCTTTTTCTTCTCGTTCCATTCTTGTTTTGTTAAACCTATTTCTTGTCTTCCCTAGTCCCCTCCAAATTTTCTCCATCATATTTCTCCTTCAATCCCTCATTATGCCCATTCTATTTCTCCTAGCATTCCTCACACTTATTCTATTTTTTTATCTCCTCTTTCACATATTCTTATTCTTTACCTCTTTAAACTTATTATTTTCTCCTCTGTCTCATCATAGCTCTATCTCTTCGTTCTATCTTCCTCTTTAATCTTCTTGTTCTCCTACCCTTTATCTTCTCGTTCTTCTTATCATCCACCTTGCTTCCTCATCGTTTTCCTCCCCTAACTCAATGTTATTTTTTTTTGGAATGTGCTTCGACATAATAAAATACTGTCGTGTTGCCTTCAGGTCTTTCCTGGTTCCTTTCTTCGACTGGCTGTTATGCAAACGTTATTTTTGAAATAAATACATGGTAAAATATATCTTTAGAAGAAATGAGACCCGAATGTCTATAAATAAATTGTTCTGTCTATCAATATTTAAGCGATAGAAAATTTATACATTAACAAAAGTGTCACGTGACATTTCAAGTTTTTGTACGTAAAGTGGAAGGTGGCAAGAAAATAATATTCATCAATGTTAAATAAATTAGCCAAGAGTGAATTACAAACATTTTTAATCCATTAAGTTTTTAAGAGTATGAATATATAGTTCAATAGATAATTAGTCCGTCGTTCAATTCTCATTGTGGACGAAAATTCATTTCCATTCAAGGAGGTTGAGAGTTTGTCTCTTGTCTTGCAATTATTTCGTGACGTAAACCTAGACCGTGTTGACACCATCTGGGAGCCCCATAATGAGAAAGAGTCTGACGTTGATCAAGAAGTGCCCTTCCCTTAACCCTAGAATACTAACGATATTCTACACCCATGCATAATAATCATGAGTAAAATTTACTCATATATTTTTCAATCACCACTAAAATCTAAAGAGCGTATTTTATGATTATCTTCATGTTTCTTTAATGTGGATAAGAAATTTCAGCTTGATATATTGTGTGAATTAAGATTCAAACATCAATTTATGCAGTATTTATTGTATTGCTGAAGTAGAGTATCTCTGTAAATTTGAACATGAAATTCAGAAAGAAGAATATTACAATGGATATTCAAAGTAGTCAGGACTCTCGAGTAAAGTGAAATCGTGCGAAGTGAGTACAATTTACTCATGCATAGTGTTCTAGGGTTAATGGCAATTAGATGAAAAAGAAGGGGTTTCATAATAAAACAAAGAATAAGTTTCGTCAGAGATGATATGAATGGGTTATTTATGAAAGGGCCTAAATCATGAATACTAAATTCTTAGCAATTTAAGAAAAACAGCTTACAGGCCGAAATTTTGGAATTAAGGCTGAAATAAAAATTGTATCATTAGAGTGTGAAATTTAGTCCTCTTCATATCTAAATCGATGTATCTACACCCAAAGAGCAGTTATTACATTAAAAACTCATTTTCACAAAATTAGCGACTTATGCCCTTTCATAAATAACCCATTCATATAGACCTATGATGAATCAGATTAAATAAACAAGATTAGAATGGATTGAACACATGTAAGAATACTAAATGAAATGTAGCTGAAACTAATCCCAAAAAAAAAAAAAATGCTAAAAGAGGAATTGGTACTGATAATACCGTGATGAAAAACAATTGATAACGGCAAAATTACTAGGAATCACAGGAATTACTGCGAAACAAAAGTCTGGCCTAACATTTATTATTGAAAAAAAATTCGGGAAGAAATTTAAGAAAGATTATTATTATTATTATTATTATTATTATTATTATTATTATTATTATTATTATTATTATTATGATCAATTCATTACTATTATTACTCTATTTGTATTATACGCTTATAGGCTATAGTTTTATTTTCTTCTCAAGTTACTTCCACATTTTTTCTCATGAAATATTATGGTAAATTTCTATTAAGACTTTCATACTCATATCATTATCGCCGATGACGATGATGATTATGACGATAGTAATAATAATAATAATAATAATAATAATAATAATAATAATAATAATAACCTTAGTGTTGAGCATCGGGACAATTCGATCCCTTTCCTAAAGTACAAACACAATACAGACAGGAGCAGCAACCCTTCCATACTTCGATATTTGAGACATAGGCCTATGAACTGGTTCAGTTGTGGGAATATCACGATCACCCAGAGATTCGGGATTATGTTACTATGATAATAACTGCAATGTTTTGTGGGCCTCGCCCGCCCCCATAGAGATGCGTGCGGTTGTTCAAACACGGCGATTTATGTGTAGGCACCACACAGCACGTGGCTTTTTGGGGGATAGCGAAAGGGTTGCATAGAACGGAAAAAAATAATAACCACAAAATAGCAATTTATATGTATATAATAGCTATACGGGGTCCCATATTGGTACAGAGAGAGTGTGAAGAGGGGGTGCCGATATAAGGTGTCATTTGCTGCATGTTTACATGTTGTGGCTAACTCCACATATTATTTATGGGGCACGATTTTCGTAATCGCCTCTGATCACTGTTGGGTGGGTCTCAAAAAATAATGAATTTACAACACGATCGTTGAAATCGTGTATACGGAACGGCTAAATGGATCCGCAAGCTAAATGGTGTCAGAGGCGTATATTATGTACGGTTTTCGTGACCGATTACGCAGGGCTGTTATCGTAAAGGGTAACAAGGAATTATGACACACACTCATCAAATGTTTTATAGATACGCAGCTCGTGATTGTGTTGTTTTCTCTCCTGTTTTAATTTATATATGACCCTATTGCCTTATGATACGTAATGCAAGCGAGAAATGGCTCGCTTATATTGAAGCTGATTATCGCTTCGTTTTGACTGTAATGAGCAACATTCGTTGTCGATTAATGGCGTCATTACATCACGCCAAATTGAATCGATAATCGAAATAATGTTCGACGAAAAACTGTCATACATGCAGAATCTTTGTTTATTTTGACTAGATGCATTGTTTGGATTAGTTTCACCCAATTTTAATTTTAACATTATATTCGTAATGTGAAAAGATAAAACTGACTACATTCGTAATAAGTTAGAGGTCATTTTACATTGATTCTTATTATTTACTACTGATATTTTTAAATATTTCTTCTTCATAGGCATATATTGTATTTTCTTTCTCTGATATGAAAAAATATAATTTGTCTCGTACAATAAACAATTAAACTGGAACATTTCGAAAGATACAGATCATATGCAGGGTTCAGAACCATAGTGGGCCAAGCGCCATTTACTAAAACCGTAGAAAACAAGGGTTAAAATGAAGTTATTACCATAATTCAATGGGAACATATAGAAAGTAATATGAAGTATACACATTAAAACTGAATGATATGTCAATCTTCATTAAAATATGGTATTGACTTAACTGTAACCCTTGCTTACCCTTGCTTTCTCCGTTTTTAATAAGTGGCGCTTGGCCCATTATGGCTCTGAACCCTTCATATTACACATTTAATGTGCTGGAAACCAATAGATCTTTTTCTTGTAGACTATCCAGCACTTTATATCTTATATATGAATGATATCACGGGAGAATCGCTCCTTTCATTAAACATAAAAATAAATGGTGACAAATAAGCTAACAAGAAAACAATAGAGAAAACAATCAGATATCAGAAGAAAGATAGGCGACATTAGTACCAGAGTTCCACAGGGTTGTTTATTATCACTAAGACAAGTAAACATTTACATGATTTGAATGATTTCCAAACAGAACCAAATCTGTTCAGTACACATTGGCTCAAAAATTCTACTGAAGCAAACACCCTGCATTTTCCGAAAGATTAAGTAGAGTGTCTACCAAAACGTAATTGGGCACTGTTTTTGTCCCTTTAGAACCTTGTGGTACCAACTCTTGTTGCTATAACAGCAGCCACACTGTCAGGCATGCCTCCACTAGTTTGTATAGGGTATCCACTGGAATTCGTCGCCATTCCTCAAGCAACATGGCACTCAGTCGGACAATGGAAGTTGACCTCATCTCCCGAGACATCAATCGCCGATCCAATTCGTTCCAAAGGTGCTCAATGGGATTGAGATCTGGTCTCTGTGCAGGCCAATCCAACCGATGAACATTACTGTTTGCATACCACTGCATAGTAGCCGCCGAAACGTGGGGCTAACTTCCATTTTCCAACTGAGTGCCATGTAGCAAGGGGAATGGCGACGCATTCCAGTGGATATCCTACACAAACCAGTGCAGAGCATGCCTGACAGGGTGGCTGCAGTTATAGCAACAAGAGGTGGTACCACGAGGTTTTAAAGTGGCAAAAACAGTGCCCAATTACATTTTGGTAGATAGTGTATTATTTTGCAACTCTGAGGATAAAATTATAAACCAAAAATATTTCATAAAAGTAAATTTATATTATCTCTCGAAATGTAAATTGTTCGGTGTCATATTTTGTTACAAGAAAAAAATATGATAATATATAGTTGTATCAAGTTTTAATTACTTAGATTTCAGAACGTCTCCTATCGAATGATATAACCATTTAGACCAGTGGTCGTCAGCACTCGCTGAAATGGGTAGAGTGCATGGAGGGTAAGGAAATATCCTACGTCGTGCACAAGTGATAGGGAGACAGCATACCCGCCAGCAGCTACGAATGCACGCTAGTGCAGTGTCTTGTCCGAGGGTAAGAGATGCTAGCCCGAGGGTGCAGTGTTCTGATGACCGCTGATTTAGACATTGACGATAAGTAAAATTTATAGCGATGTGATGATCGATAAGAACCATAAGACAGAAGACTGAGACAGAATGTAGTGTAGGTCCTTTCTTTTCTCCAGTGTTAATGAAATTATATAAGAGATGAAGTTTAGATTATGAGAATTGAATTCACTGAGATGGGTTTTCTGTGTTCGGTACCGTGCCTGTCTTTATTTTGAACAGAGTTCAACAAAATAAGTCTTTCTTCATAATAATCATAATCACTGTCATTATCATCATAATTTCTTTCCTGGTCTGGGTCATAAAGACAATTCCATCATTGGGGATTGTGAATTAATTCTATATAACAGTATTCAAGAAGTGGTAGAATTACTTACTCCATGTGGTGTGTATTGTGACTCACTTTATATGTAAATAAATTTATTATTAGCTTTTTCTAAATAAGTGACAGATTAAAAAATAGGAAAAACAGTAATAGGCCTACAAAATATATGCAAGAGACTTTACGAAAAAAATTACACTTTATTTCAAAACTACAGTGAAGAGTAAACCTGAACGACCCAGACAAATTTGGAAAGATTCACAGATTCACTTGTCTGCAGTCCGATCAGAACACGAGATCAAAACCTGGAAACTGATGTTGATATAGATTTTGTGCCAAGATAAGTTTTGAAGTACTCACTACCAGCGGCGGTTCCTCAATACGTGCTACCGTGCTGCAGCACGCTTCTAAAATCTGCTAAATAATTCAATCATAAAATTACTTTCGTTTTCGAAAACTGTACTTCAGTTTAAATGGCCCTCATTCTTTTGTAAACGATATAGTGGGTCAGCGAGGCCGGCCTGCGAGTTTGAATTTTGTACAGTGTGATGTTGTTCGGTTGCACATAGCGCATTCTGCACACATAGCTAGTAACTAACTACGTGCTCACTAAAACTGAGCACGTGGAGAATGCTGTTTTAACATCGCGTTTCCCCTCACGTCTTTAACCCCCAGCCCACTGCTGCTACATTTGAGAACCGTACTCTGGCGTGCTCTTTGAAGAGTAGCGCGGTTAGTATTGTTAGTACAGCAGATAATCAGGTGTTGGAAAACAGTGTGATTTGGTTTTTGTAATTAGTGACTGTTACAGAACAATCTAGTGAATTAGTGAATGTGTAATGTGAAATATTAAATCTGTGTAAAAGCATTAGTGAGAGCTGCTCAACTTGCGAATATTTGACATGAATTCCGTTGATTCTTTATTAAAGAAACCGTTCTCTTCTAGAACGTTAGAGGAGAGGGTTGAAGTTAAGAATTTAGGTAGACCCACGCCGTACTTAACCATTGTTCAACAAGCTAAGGGTAGTAAATCTCGTTCTTATAATAGACAATTTAAAAGAGAAATATATGAACGATATGAATGGTTGTGTGGATGTGAAATTCGAAACGCTTTATTTTGTTTCCCTTGCTTACTGTTTGGGAGTACTGATTCCTGGTCGAGGGGTGGCGTGAAGGATCTTGGACACTTGTATGAATATGCTAAGAAACATTCGCAGAGTAAGAAGCACATTAATAATGCCGTCGATCTCAGTGCGTTAGGCAGAGTAAACATTGCAGTTAGGCTTAGTCGCGCATACCAGGAATCCATAGAGAAGCATAATCAACAAGTAGAAAGAAATAGATATATTTTATCTAGAATTATAGATTGCATAAAGTTCTGTGGTGTTTTTGAACTGGCATTGCGCGGTCACGATGAAACAGAAAGTTCCGAAAATCCGGGAATATTTCGTGGTCTTGTTGACTTAGTCGGTAGCATTGACAGTGCTGTGAAGGAACACATGGAGAGCAGTACTGTATTCAAAGGCACCTCTAAAATTATTCAGAATGAGCTGTTGGAATGCATGTTAGAAGTGTGTCATGACAAAATCAAGAAAGAACTGCATCAATCTGACTTCATAGCTCTCATGGCAGATGACACTACAGACGTTTCTGAGCATTTACAAACAGTTTTAGTGTTCAGATACGAACTCGAAGGAAAAGTATACGAGCGATTTTGGGGTTTTTTCAATCCTGAAGGCCAAGGAGCCACAGAAATTTCTGAATGCATCCTTAAGGAATTAAAAGTTTTTGACACCGATGCCGCTCGTAATAAAATAATTGGTCAGACATATGATGGAGCATCAGTTATGCGGGGTTTAGTTAATGGGGTGCAATCCAAAATAAAAGAACATTTTCCTTCGGCACATTATGTCCACTGTTACGCTCACCAATTCAACTTGATAATGGAAAGAGCTGCGTCACAAAACCAGTCGGCAAGAATATTTTTTTGCAATCTCTCTGCATTCCCAGCTTTTTTCTCACGGTCGCCACAACGTGTAGCTGCATTAGAAAATGTGACATCGCGACGCATACGAGGTAGTTCGGCTACTAGATGGAATTTCAAGTCAAGAACCGTCAATTCTGTGTATGAGAATTTGGAACCATTGAAAGAGTGTTTTTCTGAGCTAGAAAAATCCTACTCCAAGAACACAGTTCATGAAGCCCAAGCTCTTCGCCGTAATTTAGAAGATAGTGAATTTCTGTTCTGGTTGCAGTTCTTCCATAAAGTTATGTACCATGTCGATATTCTCTACAGCCAAATTCAGTCTAGGAAAATCGACACCATAAAAGTAAAACATAATGTAAAAAATTTTATCACTGCAGTTGAACGTGTTCGAAATGAAGTGAATGACATCATGATGGAAGAAACGGCTAGTTAAAGCAAGCGTCGACGAATTGAATCATGCCGTGTACCGGATGCAAAGGAAGTCTGTGATCGCATTACTACAGAAACACGCGGTCGTTTTGAGAAAACAAGTCATCTTGACGCAGCAAAACTCCTGGATTCTGCGAACTTCGAAGAATTTTCTAAGAAATTTCCTCAAAATATCCTTAATCTGACAGTAGAGAACTACCCTATGTTAAACAAGGAAATACTACATACTGAACTCTCTGTGCTGTATGAAAGACCAGACTTTAAGAATATTGATGGCGCCGTCCCTCTTCTTCAGCTTATTTATAGTAGCAATCTTCAGAATACATTTAGTGAAATTACAACCCTCCTTAAAATAATAGTGACAATACCCATGACAACAGCCGAACCCGAAAGATGTTTTTCAACTTTAAACAGGATTAAGACTTTTGTCAGAAATTCTATGCACCAAGAACGGTTAACAGCTCTTGCTATGCTTTCAATAGAGAAAAAACTTATTAATAATATGGGAGATTTCAATACCAAAGTGATAGAGAAGTTTGCCAGCAAAAAAAGCCGAAGAATGGATTTTAACTTTCGCCTTTGATGGGTAAGTCAATAATAATTTTTTTTTGTAGCACGCTAGTTTACTAAGTTCACGAGCCGCCACTGCTTACTACACATTTCTTATGAAATCTTTTGAATTATTTCAAGATCTCAAGAATACTTTTAAGATTTTCTGTTTGTTGAGGCTATTTCCAATATTCCTCAGACTAATATTGTGCAGACCTGATAGATCGCATACTCTATTAAGTGGTATTATACGTGGCTAATATAAACATGTGATACTAAATAATGTGAGGCGAGCTTTTAGCTAGTAATAACGGAGAGAAAAGAGAAGGTGACTTATTAAAATTTTGTGCTGTATACCCTGATGATGGAATCTGCAAATACTTCCAAAACGTAGGAGAATTTAAGTCCCTTAACACATTGTTGAAAACACAAAATAATTTTTCTAAATGTATTTATATTTGAAACCAAAATTTTCATATTCTAATATCCATTTTTTATTTAATAGTAGGAATTTGATTTAATGCGTTTTTCACCCAAGCGTCTTCATCTATGGACGACGCTTGGAAGCTGTAGTTTTAAGTGACGTTGGCGTTGCCCATAGTGCAGCATGGAAGACGAACTATGTACCACACCATAATGATTAATGAAGAAATAGTGGAATGCAGGTAGGGGAAGCAGGAGTGCCTACGCCGCGAAAACCTACCACTAACAAGAATCCAGTTGCACCTGGATGGGACTCGAATCCAGGTTACTTGAGTGGAAAGCCAAACCTTTTGGCTAGCAGTACGAATTTTAAGATCTGTAGTTAGAGAGAATTTCAGACACGCACATTGAATATAGTACAATAAATCTAAATACAAATGTGGCTTTTACTAGCTTCTCTCCTGTTGTGTTTAGATATTCGAAGAATATAATGTCTATCTAACACTGTGCAACCTATGGACTCTTAACTTGTTATGTATTTCTGCACTACAGATATATCACTCTGTAATAAAAGTTTATTTTTCAGAGAATCCCTAGATTTTTACTACAGTCTTTATTAATGGGCCGAATGCCTCGGTCTCCTAAATTCAGATCACTTATCCTGCAAGATTTTTAAGACAAATTTCTGGATGAGCCCTTGGAGAAATGGGCCACGGACTTCACCCAGCATTATGCATTTCGGATTTCAAAATTCTGTCGTTCATTTACCTTTGGCTGACAGTTAAGCCTTGGCATTAGCGGAGCTTCTGAAAACAATGGCAGGACTTTACTTTGGCAATGTTGCTTTTCTTCTTCGGCTCGTTAACTGGACGGGGGATATTGTGGGATGCAGCGGTGGTAGCTGTCCATGCTGTTACAGATACTCTTGCTCGGCTGGCTAACTGTCCAGCCACATAACGTTCTACTTGTTGACGTTTTCTTCGGCTGTCCCTCCTACAGAATTTACTCCAGTCATTAAGTAGGGCAGTGTGAATTAAGTCAGGCAAATGGCCGTTAGATTAGGAGTTCACAAAAAGGTTAAGGTGAGCCCAAGAGTTCTTGAAAGGAGAGCGATTTTCATCATATACTTTTAATTTATAATTCTCCTCTCTCTTTCATTCATGTGCCTAATATCGGAATATAAAATATAGCATATTTTTTATTTTATAAATAAACCTGAAAATTCTACTCTTACGCTAAAATAAATCTCTAGACAACGAGAACAAGGCATGAAATGTGTAATAAATGTTATACAGAAACTTCATTTTAACTCGATAATATGGAAGGAACCCATCGGCTAATTCTGACGGTAGCGCGTTCGCCTGCTGGTCCGCATTTACGCTTGCGTGTGGGTTTGATTCTCTCTTGGGTTGATTATCTGATTGAATTTTTCTGAGGTTTTCCCCAAACGCAAGACGAATTCCTCGGTCACATTTGGCCAAATACCATCTCGCTATCACCAATTCCATCGACGTTAAATAACCCAGTGATTGATACAGCGTGGTTAAATAACCAAGTAAAAAATAAATGAAAGGTCGAAGAGGGATGTACACAATAATGTTAGATATTTATGTATTAAAACAAACTATATATAATTTGAAACTTTAATTGTGGTGAACGCAACACAAAATTTTCGGGTACCTATTTGCTTCATGTCATAGATGTAAAAGACACCGAAAATTTCGAAGCTTCAAGGCCACATTATTAAGCCAGAGAACTGGAACTTTTCTATTGGATTCGTTACCGACAGCTATTCTTCAAGAGTGGACTTCAAATGTCCAATTAATCCAATGATCGGGTTCGACTTCAAATGTCGTGTTTGGTGGGTATAAGTTACTTATAGTGGTAAGAAAAGGGGCAGTGATGTTATAATGAAAGTCGCCGTTTGCTGGCTATAGCGACTTTCCGACTCGCACAGTAGTGCAGCAAAATTATATGGTGAAGATGTGGTTGGGCAAAACAGTGTAGAAACATAATAGGCCTATGTGATATTATGCATAGTTTCAATGTAAGTCAGTCACTCTCCTTACGTATGGTTGTGCGTGATAATAATAAATTATTACTGAACCCTCAAGCCCAAACACCCGTGATAGTCACTTGGTATGTTGCATCAGTCGTTGATATATAAATCTTGGAACCATTTCATCATAATTGTACTTCGACTTTTAATGCTTGTGATTTAAAGGGTTAGTCTCCATCCACGTAAAGCGGAATATGTCTGTGTAGAATTGCTTGTATTAGGTACGTTTGTTAACCTGTGACAAACGACAGCGGACTGGAATCTACAAACATAAATAACTATTTACAATACAAACTTACTTCAGTTTTGATATTTTACGTCTACTTACACTCCTCAGATCGAAGAAAACAACCCACATCCCCTAAGATAGTAAAGAGTATCCACTGACTATGTACATTATATACCTACTTCAATTTTGAAATTATGTGTCTCCTTCGTCTCCTGGGATCCAAGAATTCAACACACAACCCCGAAGAAAGTAAAGGGAATCAATTGACTATGTACATTATCTACTTGAAATCATGTGTCTCCTTCGTCTCCTGAGATCCAAGAATTCAACCCATAACCCTGAAGAAAGTAAAGAGTATCCTCTGACTATGTACACTATATACTTTAGTTTTTAAATTATAAGTCTACTTAATCTCCTGGGATCCACAAATTCAACAAACAACGCCAAAGAAAGTAAAGAGTATACTCTGACAATGTACACTATAACTTCAGTTTTGAAATTAATAGTCTCCTTAGCCTCTTGGGATCCAAGAATTCAACCCAAACCCCGAAGTAAAGAGTATCCTCTGACTATGTACACTATATTCATATTTCAGGTTTGAAATTATGAGTTTCCTTATTCTCTTGGGATCCAAGAATTCAACCCACAACTCCGAAGAAAGTAAAGAGTATCCTCTGACTATGTACAATATATACTTTCTTCAATTTTGAAATTATAATTCTCCTTACCTCTTGGGGTCCAAGAAATCAACCGACAACCCCGAAGAAAGTAAAGAGTATCCTCTGACTATGTACACTATATACTTACTTCAGTTTTGAAATTCTATGTCTCCTTAGTCTCTTGGAATCCAAGAATTCTACCCACAACCCCGAAGAAAGTAAATAGTGTCCTTTGACTATGTACACTGTATACCTTTTTCAGTTTTGAAATTATAAGTCTCCTTAGTCTCTTGGGATCCAAGAATACAACCTAAAACTCCGAAGGAACTAAAGAGTATCCTCTGACAATGAACACTATATACTTACTTCAGTTTTGAAATTATAAGTCTCCTTAGACTCTTGGGATCCAAGAATTCAACCCAGAACGCCGAAGAAAGTAAAGAGTATCCTCTGACTATGTACACTATATTTTTACTTCAGTTTTAAAATTATAAGTCTCCTTAGTCTCTTGGGATCCTATAATTCAACCCAAAAACCCAAAGAAAGTAAATGTTATCCTGTGACTATGTACACTATATACTTAACTCAGTTTTGAAATTATGTCTCCTTACTCTCTTGGGATCCAAGAATTCAATCCACAACCCCGAAGAAAGTAAAAAAAAATATCCTCTGGCTATGTACACTATATACTTACTTCAGTTTTGAAATTATAAGTCTCCTTTGTCTCTTGGAATCCAAGAATTCAACCCACTACCTCGAAGAAAGTAAAGAGTATCCTCTGACTGTGTACACAATATACTTACTTCAGTTTTGAAATTATATGTCTCCTTAGTGTCTTGGGATCCAAGAATTCTACCCACAACGCCGATGAAAGTAAAGAGTATCCACTGCTATGTACACTATATAAGACTTCAATTTTGAAATTATAAGTCTCCTTATTCTCTTGGGATCCACGAATTCTACCCACAACCCCGAAGAAAGTAAACAGTATCCTCTGACTATGTACACTATATACTTGCTTCAGTTTTGAAATTATAATTCTCCTTAGTCTCTTGGGATCCAGGAATTTCAACCCGCAACCACGAAGAAAGTAAAGAATGTCCTCTGACTATGTACACTATATACTTACTTCAATTTTGCAATTGAGGGGTTTGCCGGTAAAAGGGCGTATACGTCAATATGGCGAATTGAGATACATACAATCTAAGATTTTAAAACACACCTGAGTAAAATGTTATACACGCACGCACTCTTCTCCTCCATGCATATACAGTACAATCAAAACAATATTTCGCTACTATAATTAGCGAATTATTCACTACATTTTAAACCGTTTCCCCGAAGAAGGGTTTATAGGTCTATCCGCCTTTATTCCGGCAAAGCTCTCAATTATTAGTCTCCTTCGTCTCTTGGAATCCAAGAATTCAACCCTTAACCTGAACGAAAGTAAAGAGTATCCTCTGACTATGTACACTATATACTTACTTCAGTTTTTAAATTATAAGTCTCCTTAGTCTCTTGGGAGCCAAGAATTCTACCTAAAACCCCGAAGAAAGTAAAGAGTATCCTCTGACTGTATACAATAAATACTTATTTCAGTTTTGAAATTATAAGTCTCTTTAGTCTCTTATAATTATAATAATAATAATAATAATAATAATAATAATAATAATAATAATAATAATAATAATAAAGCCGTAAATCCCCAGTGGGGCAAGGCCTCCTGCTTGGGCAGGGGTGGCTCAAGTATTGACCATCAGAAGAGCCGACCTGATGGTCTATTTACATTCCTAGTTCTTTGTCCACAATTTCACTAGCACTGGTTGTTGCTTCCGCTCAAAGTTGGTTGACTGCGTCCTTCCACCGTGTTCTTTGGCGTCCTATTCTGGTCCACAGTCCTCCTAGCTGCAACTTGAACTCGTCATCCCATCTGGTCCTCGGTCGTCCACGATTTCTCCAGCCAATTCTTGGATCCCACAGTGTCGCCGTGTGTGCCCATCTGGTAGGTTGCTTTCGTATGACGCGTCCTCCCCAGCGCCATTTCATCCTTTTAGCGAGTGTGACCACGTCCTCTACGCCGCTTCGTCGCCGTACTTCTTCGTTTCTGATTCTGTCTTTCAGGCTTATTCCGAGTATTTTCCTTTCCATTCTTCTTTGGCATCTTCCTAATTTTAATGCCTGTTTCTTGGTGAGTGACCAGGGTAGTCTCTTGGAATCCAAGAATTCAACCCACAACCTTGAAGAATGTAATGAGTCTCCTCTGACTGTGTACACAATATACTTACTTCAGATTTCAAATTATAAGTCTCCTTAGTCTCTTGGGATCCAAGAATTCTACCCACAACGGCGAAGAAAGTGAAGAGTATCCACTGACTATGTACACTTATTTCAGTTTTGAAATTATAAGTCTCCTTAGTCTCTTTGGATCCAAGAATTCAACCCACAACCCCGAAGAAAGTAAGGAGTATCCTCCGACTATGTACTCGATATTCTTATTTCGGTATTGAAATTTTACGTCTCCTTAGACTCTTGGAATCCAAAAATTCAACCCACAACCCTGAAGAAAGTAAGGAGTATCCTCTGACTATGTACACTATATACTTACTTCAGTTTTGAAATTATAAGTCTCCTTAGTCTCTTGAGATCCAAGAATTCAACTTACAACCTCGATGTAAGTAAAGAGTACCCATTGACTATGTATACTACATACTTCAGTTTTCAAATTATGCATTTACTTAGTCTCTTTGGGTCCAAGAATTCAACCCACAAACCCGAAGAAATTAAAAACGTATTCACTGACTACACCGAAATATATTGTGTGTGGTCTAAACTTGGATGGGGGATTGCATTTTCATTATGTGAACCATTTAAGATCCAGATAGCGTATGAAATGTTAGAAAAGATGGATAAAAAGTTAAATGAGCAATACCAAGGCCCACTGGGATAACTATTGCCTGTACGCCTCCAGTCATTATGACGGAGCAAATTTTTCCGTTACCTAAAATGTAACATTGCTCTCTCTTAATATCCTTAGAGTGTACTCAGATCTCAATAGCTTATCTCATTATTTGTTCAATATAGCAAACTTTCTTGTCCCAGATTGTAACCTCATCAAATTTGATGCAGTAGCCAAGGTCACTGCCATTCTCAGCCACAGCCGACTCATTGAGGTGACAGAAAGGGATGAGAATGAGATGTTTGTAATGCTCCTTGATATTGGTCTTAAAGTACTCTTACTCTTAGTCTGACCACTTCACTGAGCTCTGCATCCTGAAATGGTTTTATAAGTTCCTCTGTTCAGAGAATGAGATAATCAACAGAAATGGATGAAATTTGAGATTTTACATCGGGTAAGCAAACTGATTTTTATATTGTGCATCGCTAAAAAATATACCAATCCGATTTTTAATGTTGTAAGGACAGAAAGAAAATTCGTGTTTCTGGTAGTGGACAGAATCATCCACATCTCAACTTTTCCTAAGGCTTATGGTCCATGTACCTGAACATTTCTAATGCTCCTCCCGAATGTCAGACAAACGCTCAGGTGTGCTCGTTTCCTCCCTGTGCGAAGTATGCCTACGCACTGTACATGTGGGGATGGAGTTATTGAAAGAAAGTAATACTTTGTGTATAAGTAAAATTATTTTCAATGTGCAACATTAAATTAAAGAGCCTGTATCGGACTGATATCAAATGCATATCTGATGCACATGGTACAAATACTATTAAGAGGTACTGTACCTAAAATCCTCCAGATTTTTAATTTCAGATACGTTATGTGAAAACTAATTAATGACTTGTTATAGTATTTTATTAAAAGTTATGCTCAAATATGTAATAAATATTGAAATACTTGTCACATGATTGTTTTAAAATATTCTGAGTTATGTTTATTTTGAAAATAATGTTACTGTAGTTTACTTACTTAATTGAAAATGGCTTTTAGAGAACCCGGAGGTTCATTGCCGCCCTACGTAAGTCTGCTATTGTTCGTTACCCTGAACAAGATTAATCCAGTCCCTACCATCACATCCCACCTCCCTCAAACTACTTTTAATATTATCCTCGCAGCTACGTCTCGGCCTCCCAAAAGGTATTTTTTCCTCAGGTCTCCCAACTATCACTTTCTAGGCCTAGTATTTCTGTATTCAACCATACGTGATACAAGCCCTGCCCATTATGTTACTATAGTAATTAAGTTAAATGATGGGACTTTGAAAACAGAATGAACATGTCGGTTGAAAGAGGCTGGGATTCATTACCATGAATACATTTATCCAGAGCATGTTGTGGCATTGACCACTTAAAATTTGGTTTTGAGGAGGCACAAATATTTGTTACGTGGAGACGTAGCGTTAAGGTGTATATGGAAGCAACCTATTTCTTCTGTCTTTACTATAGTGACAAAATATCTAAGAAAGTCCACTGATATAATTTCTCAATATTGATGCTGTCTTGAAGCTATGTAGTAACTCTTATGTCGAATTAAGAATGAAATTGAATTGAAAGAGATAGGATCGTTAATTTAATTTTCTGTTTTGACCTTGCCCAGGAAATTACGCCTAAAGTCGGATAATTCATTTATCTGTTTATGGCGGATTGTGATTTAGCATATAATTTTGAATATAGAAAATGAATGAGTCCAGTATTTGAAAAAAAAAATATGCATGGTTTATAAGCAATTAAAGTTTAATGTTAAAATAGTGAATTGTGGGAAAATGGTTTCTGATCCATGTAGGGTTTATCTTTTTTCATATGTTTTCAGCGCTACAATCATTTGAGCAACTTAGTTTAGGTCTATATGTACCGTAGTTCAATAATTCGTATAACAGATGGCGATAAAATCTCAAAATCGATATTTTCGACCTGAATCACTTTTTTCGATCACGTGGTTCCTTTGGCACGGTTACATTTCCTATATAAAATTGTTAGTTTTTACTTACCTGTTGGTGTATGCTATTTATAAGGCACCTATCTTGAAAAAATCTTAATTTAAACATAACCAAACAAGAACTTAGAGTTGGTATTCTTACACTAGAAATATCAGTCTGCAGATGACGAGAACAAGGCATCAAATGTGTAATAAATGTTTATAATGGTACTTTATATCAGGTCGATGACATGAAAGGACGATAGACGAGAAAATAGCCGTAATAAATTTGTCATCAAAGCTGAGTTGGAGGTTGAATAGTATGATAACCAACCGCAATCTCTTGACCCTACAAACTTAACGCGGTATTAACACGCTTGTTGGGTCTTGGGAGTGGATGCATGTTCGTATGTCATCATTGTCGTCGTCATTCTCATCCGTACGAGGTGATAAAGATATGTATGAGGGCGACACTGCAACAGCTGGAGGGATGCTTGTTGAAGCAGGCTTTATTATACGTCGTCAAATACCCTTCTAACCCTGAAGTCCGTAACGATAACAATAATGCAATGGGCGTACTATAACGTTCAGCAGTCTCCTTAGAAAAGTCCTTAATATGGGCAAACAACATATAAAAACTGAGAAGGATATTAAAAAGCACAGCAAGATATAAACCCTCCGATGTTTCCCAAGGGAGAGAGAGAGAGAGAGGATAAAAAAAAGAAAGGATGCTAGAGACACGAAATATAAAGTCATTCTTTGCACTACTTTGTTTATGGAATGTACAGTACGTAGAATGTTTTCATATATACATAACGTTCTCCTTCCGGAAGAAACATTTTGTTTTATATTTTGTGCATATGCCTCCATACATTTTAAATTCCTGACGTGCTGAAGACTCAAGTTGTGAAATTAGATGTGCTGCAATGTGTGATGCCAACCATGTAGACAGGTGTCAGAGCAGACACATTAACTCTCCACGCCATCTAAATATCTATGTACTACGGTCTTCGCATTATGTAGACACATAATAAAAAACAACCTACAATATTTCACAGAATTTTCTCCTCACGTGAAACTTTGTTTTGAGTACCATGCAAATTTATAAGCTATTTCGACTGTATTAAAAGAGACATTTCTTTATTAACTTCAGAGTAAGTGACATATATTTATATCTAATATATTTTAAAGTTTAAGTGTTTTTAAGATAAAACTGAAGGCTAGAATTAAGTGTCCGATAAAATGTACATATTTAGAAGGAGAAGAAATATATCACATTAAACTCTCTCTTACATAAAACATCTGTTTAATTACAAAAGTATCGTATCAATCTGAAGTAAGCATAATGTTACCAATTATTTATTGATAAGACCTCAATAAAATTATTAACCACTTTCAGTGGATTCTCTTCTGGTCTGCTGTTCTACTGTTCCAGTAGACGCATTAGAAAAAGAGGGAACGATGAATGCAGAGCTACGAAATAATGTATTAAATGAAGGGCTGAGAGCCATAGTGGGCCAAGTGTCATTTTCATGAAACAAATTGAGGTAAAGTTAAATACATAAAATAATTCATTGAATGCATATTAATAAATGATTATTGATTTAATATATAAAAACGCATTGATGAAATTATATGACATAAAAAGGAAAAACATATATTCTGTTCTAATTGTAACATTATGAAATTACATGTATTTTAAAGTCTTGGAGTTGGCCCACTATGGCACTACATTTATCTTGTTTAAACAAAAATGTGCTAGTGAGCCAACACCAAAAGCTGTCTCAATGCCTACTTTTCCATTTCTAAATTTTGGAAAAACTGCTTCTAGCTCATTTAGAGAATAACGAAATTTAATTTTCATTGGTTCAGCTGATTCGCACCTCAGCCATTTAATTTTCATTCATTGGACCTTGTTACCATATGTAGTGCCTTTACACACCAAAAGTTACATTTTGCAATATCTTTGACATTAAGGAAGTCTCACTGTTCCATTTTCTTTACAACAAAGGCTTTTTTTTCCTCCTACAGTGTTGTATTAAACACACATAATCGTCTACTATAGAGGGATTTTTGGCTTTGCGTTAATCTGACTCAATAGTGCTGAAGTCCCTGTCATTAGGGAGGAAAGAATTCCCAAATTCTAGAAATTTGTGGTCTACTTCTTAAACTGTGAATGATGGACAATGAAGGCTCAAAATGAAGCTATGTACTGGTTTCTATTTTGTCCTCCACACGCAATTTTAATATACTATTAATTGGTTTACTCCAGTATTTACAGTTTTAAGGTATGACAATAGACATGATCCCACTTCAGATGCCCGCCTCTGAGCAGTGTTTTCTCTTCACAAATAGCCTAACATCATGTTCACAGTTATGCATTCCAATGTTTTATATGCAAATGGAAGAACATCGTTTTGCATATTCGGATATTAATATCATCGTAAAAATAAAAATTAAAGTTTACCATATGTACACATAGGCTACTTTTATAGAGATAATTTAAACTTGTTTCCTGGTCCAAAAATTCGCTTTATTTTAAAATATAATTTTCTAAATTGAATGAAAATTAATTTATTAAATAATTTATTTTTTCATTTTATTATAGATTAATATATACTCTAACAAAGTTAGGTAAAATTGTACAGTACACCGCTAAATTAATTAAAATGTTAATAGCTCAGATATATAAGGTTTTCATATTAAAACATACAATTATTTAAATAGTAACCTTGTTTATGAATATACTGCAAGTATAATTTTTGAGGTTACGATACATAACTTTAACTTAATGTAATATATGCGTGATGCTGTTCATGAAAACCTTCTACATCAGCAGATTCTCTGTGCCTCTTTATATTCATTATATGAATCATTCCTGCAAGATCTGCATTTTCTGGTCAAAATTACCTATTGACGAGAATGTATTATGCACGTGACTGTATGCTCGATTATTTTCATTATCCAAACGTTCGACACATCACATAACCCACATATTTTGCAGTCTTTGTCAGTGTACATTTTCGCAGACACAGGATTTCCACTAATTGCATTTACATACTCTTGGACACTATTTTTTTTCCGTACATTCTTTTCCCACTCATCACAGTTTTCCACACGCTTCCTAGATTTCACTTTAGTTGAGTTATTTTATTTCACTTCGTCTGCCATGTTCTACATCAAGTCACGTGGCAAGAAGCAGGAGTTTTCATTGGAAGTTTGTCCACACCTGTGGAGTAACGGTTAGCACGTCTGACCGCGAAACCAGGTGGCCCAGGTTCGATTTCTGGTCGGGGCAAGTTAACTGGTTGAGGGTTTTTTCAAGGTTTTCCCTCGACCCAAATGCTGGGTAACTTTCGGTGCTTGACCCCGGACTTATTTCATCGGCATTATCACCATTTCATTCAGACGCTAAATAACCTAAGATGTTGATAAAGCGTCGTAAAATAACCTACTAAAATAAAAAAAAAATTCATTGGAAGTTTGTGTATGGCCCACTCTGCTTCTCAAAAGAATTGGCATTTGTTTGAGAGAGTATTTTTGTTGGTTTAATTATTTCATAACGTGAGGTATTTGGGTCAAATGACGCTATCTGTTGAGTATGTGAGTCAGCAGGCAGTCAAAAATGAGATAAGCTTCAAAACTCTGAAAATGGATTTGGCCCACTATGGCTCTCAGCCCTTAAAATTATACTGAAGCGTACACAAAACTGAAGTTAAAATTAATTCAGAAATGTAAATACCACAACACAGGTGATAAATAACAAAGAACACTTGCTGTTGAATAAGTAAATATTACATAAATGGACCAGTCATCCAAAAGAGGATATCTCGTAACCTTTCAAAAATGTTAACGGCGAAAAGAAATTTCCAATGAGTAGGAAGTGCAACAGTGAAGAAACAATGCCATGATAGGCCTAAATGCTGAAGTCCAGCAACTGCTTAAGGCTAAACCATATGACCAAACCATCAGCAGGTTTTACTCCGTAATTTAAGTTGTCTTAACAACTACTGCGTTATTCACAAACGCTGGAATTGATGATAACCAGATGAGCAGGATATTACCCATGAAATTATCTGACAATCGCCTTACAGTTGAGGAAAAGCTGATAAAAAACCAACCAGTTAATAAACCCAAGCGGAATTCGAACACATCCCAGCGCAGCTCCGGATCAGCAAGCAGACGTACCAACCGTTCGACGTACGCCAGTGGCCCCAACAAACCGTCAGTTATTATCAAGAGAAAAAGAATAAAATATTTTTTTCCGATTCTTCGACTATATTAGAAAATCTGAACAAGAAACATACACATGTACTAGTCGACCAAGCTTGTAATAGGATGGCGAGGTTGTGAATTACAACCTTGTCGTGCCGTTGAGCGGTGAGCAATACATTCAAGTGACAACCCTTCAGTACGAGGTGTGCGTGTATAGTATTAAGGCTACCACAAACAGTAAGCTAAGCTAAGCTACGCTAACCGATGCTAAGCTAAGATGTGCTATGAAACGAAACGGTACCTAAGTTAAGCTATACAGATGTTTTAAAATGGTTTCATTACATTCACTTAATATTTGAAGGGGAGGCTGTTTCAGGTATTGGCTACTGTTGTGGAAGATGAAGAAAGAGAAAGAAACTGACTGCTTATGTTCATATAGGACGAAATCAAAATGAGCTCATCATTAATTTAGTAATATAAACTTTAATGTAATGTAATAAATTTATTTCATAAATAAAAAAAAATATATAGCCTATATTACTGAATTAATAAGCAAACTCAAATTATAATCTATAGGGTATAATAATAATTATACAAAAAAAATAAATGATAGGATCAGTTCGGAGAGTTTCACTTATTTCTTGCCAACAGTTGCTTTTCCTGTTTATGTCTCTATAATAATTAGAGGTTGTATCATAGAGATAGGGATATTTTTGTATTTCTTTAATTAGTTAGTCTTTTCTCCCTTGATTTGTCTTCCATAATAATTAGTACAGAGAAACAATAAAATAATATTAAAGTAGGCCTATACAAAATTTGTACACAACAGTCTGCAAGATGCCTCCCAACAACTGATTATGCGCATGCACTAAGCTGCTACAATATTATGAAAATCGCCTCCTAGGCAATCTATATAAAATATGAAACTTAGCTTAGTGTAGCTTAGCTCATCTTGGCTTAGCAGAGCGCTCTGCATGTGCCGTTCCATATAACTATATTAGAAATACTTTTTTCTTTAGCTTGCGTAGCATACCTTAGTTTAGTGTGTGCTGGCCGGTGGCCTTTTAGGCCGTTCTCCCACCAGTACTAAGCTACTACGACACTACTGTAGCAATACTGGCAAATAAGGTACTGTATCTCGCAGAGACCAACTAATCAGAGGCTCGCACACATATGCTACGCGACCGCTACACTTTTGTGTTCGGATGATGATGTCATAAATGTTTACCATTATTTAAAAAGGGAAAAACCGGAGCTGTTGAATGAAGCTGTATATTATTAGAAACAATGTCAGTATAGAGCCTTTTGTTTGTTCCTAAGAACTGAAATAGTACATTATGCAATGAGCCTATAATGATAGTAATTAAGACGCGAATATGTTTGTTTATGAAACGAGCGCAAGCGAGTTTCATAATTTTCATACGAGCGTCTTAATTACCATTATAGGCAAGTTTCATACGACTTTTTATGCTCGACCATATTTCTAAATTAAAATTATTCAGAAGTATTCATTTTATTCGTATCTAACTGAAGAATGGAAGTGACCTTGTGCATCGCTTGTAAATTGTGAGATGTGCGCAGACGCGAAAGTATTGATTTTTTTTGACGACCTTGGTATAATCTAGAGAGTAAGATAAACGTTAAACTTGATATAACCTTGAAATTGAATTCGACATTGAAAAACGAGATGACAAATTGAATTTATTTGAATATTATTTACAATTAATGCTAATTATTATAGTAACAGAACATAACCTTCTGCGACAGTATTGGATTTCCAGCCTGCGTGACGTTTTGCTAGTTGTCTTTCCATTGTATATCCGAGAATAATCGAAAATCTGAACTTTAATGAATAGGTGTACTTTAATGACATGCATTAAAGGACTGCTACCAGGTGTATAATTACTACATTACGGCATGGTCGAGCTTAAAATAATGAAAATGAGTTTAAGTTATTCTATAGAATGTCTGAAGAGAGTCTATAAAAGTTTTTCTTGACTTCATTGGCTTAATATTCGCGAATAAGACACACGCTATAGAAGATGTGTGACTGTAGAGTAGCGCCAGTTGATAAGTGAGATGCTCAGAATAATAACGGTAGATCCCAACCGAAGTTCATTTTGAGAAAAATGACATTTTATGTTTGTTTTTAAAGCTCTGTGAATTTTTAACATTGAGATTTCATTTTTCAGGATTTGTTATATATGGTGCTGAAAGTTTACCTGGGAATGCTTGAAGTCTTTGTAGTTAGTAGTTCGTCTGATTTCTGCTGTTTATTTAAACAGAGTGTATAGAAATTAAGAAAATACGGAGTAATGATGATTTTTTTTATTTATATGTCCTGGTGCCATAAATCTACGTATATCTCATGATTAAATCAAAAACTTTTATTTTTACCAAGTAAATTAAAAGAGCAACACTATGACATTTTCTGTTTTGTCCAGTAAAAGAGTTAGTGGACGCCATCATAATTCTATAAATTCCTACGTACCGTAACAGATTAATTTTATTACTGATTAATATTTGTTACTTATAATGAAACTAACATCTGTCCATTCTTATTATTACCATTAATTTCTCTAAATAGAATACAAATCCATTAATGGCAAAATTTCATTACATTAAATTCTCATTATATCAATATATTTTAGATTTATATTTTACTCGCTATAACATAGTTCTAGTACACATATTTTAAATTAATTCTCATCATTTTAACCAACTAGCTATCTCTAATTAATTATAATTCTTTACATATTGCATATAGACTAAATTGAATTAAACTTAAATTATCTCATGAATTAAGTTATTACTTTTTCTTGTAGATTTATCATATTGACTACAACGTCATGAACTTATAGTGGACGCAAACAAAAGCCCGCAAGTTGAGATATGCTATTTATTCACAGAGAAAGCTTTTCTTTCCCACTAAGGACTAATTTTCAATGTGGAATATAAGAGCTTTAGCATATCCCAATTAATTTCATACTTCACTAAATGAAAGGTAAATGGTATGAATATATAGAGTATTATAGTCGTACACCTATCCCAAAATTCGAGGTCCGTGGGGATCTGCCGTTACTAATCTTAGCGCCTCAAATTTGAAGTAAGCATTAGTAAATACAATAGATTCCGCTGCTGTGGCTCAGCCTGTCACGCAGGCGGGCCGGGTTCAAGTTCCGGTCAGACATGAGATTTTTCATTGAAAAATCCATAGTCAAACTTGTGGCGGACAAGGTCGCAGTTGGTGGTTTTTCTCGGGATTCTTCTGTTTCCCCATATTAGGCATCTACGTTATTTCATCAACATTTTTCCATTCCGTCATCGTTCCATAGCATTCCCCGAACGCCAGCTAGCGACAGTCGGTGGGAGTTGGCCTATGGACGAGGGGGTTACCTGCTCGAAACTTGGGTACGTAGGGAACCTTACTGTCGTCAGGCGGTTTATGGATTTGTAAAGCGGAATTAATGAAATTATTATATACATTATTTCTGTACATAACTCATTACAATCAAGAATGCATTCTTAGTTATTTTATTTAATATACGTACAGTTGTTTAACTAATTATTTGTGTAATAAAAAAGGCTCCTCCTATTAAACGATCACACCTTTTAATTGAACATGTTGCATGGAACTATCAGTGGTCGCTTAATACAGATTTCACTGTATGCAATAAGTTTGAATATATTCCTCAATTGTTCCAAATGAATACATCAATTAAAGTAAAAAATTACAGATAACTTAGGAGTCCTGCATTTGCATGATAATTCGAGTTTCTGTGAAAGGCTATATTCCCTTTAATGCTTGATTATAATTTCTTATTAAATTGCATTGTGTACTCACGTTACTTTAATTCTTTTTCCACCAAGATTGCATTGTTTAGTAAAGCACTTCATCACTTACTTACTTACTTATGGGTTTTAAGGAACCAGGAGGTTCAATGCAGCCCTCACGTAAGCCCGCCATCGGTCCATATCCTGAGCAAGATTAATCCAGTCTCTATCATCATATCCCATCTCTCTCAAATCCATTTTAATAATATCCTCCCATCTACGTATCGGCCTCCCCAAAGGTTTTTTCCCTCCGGCCTCCCAACTAACGCTCTATATACATTTCTGGATTCGCCCATACGTGCAACATGACATGTTCATCTCAAACGTCTGGATTTAATGTTCCTACTTATGTTAGGTCAAGAATACAATGCGTGCAGTTCTGTGTTATGTAACTTTCTCCATTCTGCTGTAGCTTCATCCTTCTTAGCCCCAAATATTTTCCTAAGAACTTTATTTTCAAACACCCTTAATCTCTATTCCTCTCTCAATGTGAGAGTCCAAGTTTCACAACCAAACAGAACATCCGTTAATATAAGTTTTTTATAAATTCTAACTTTCAAATTTTTTTACAGCAGACTAGATGACAAAAGCTTCTCAACCGAATAATAACAGGCATTTCCCATATTTATTATGCGTTTAATTTCCTTCCGAGTGTCATTTATATAAGGACTTTATAGGAGATTAAAATATTAAATCGCTATAGGTGGTATAGTGATTCAATATGAAATGCAGGGCAAATAATCTCCGAAAAAATGAAATGGAAAACGATGCAATTGAGATAATTATATAGTTATTCCGCATCGTAACCTGTCGATTATTATTTTAGTGTACTTATAAGTCCTGATAAATTATTATCTTTTCCTACAATTTCTCATTATTCAATCATAATTAAACCCATACTTGTAATTCTCATTCTTACTATGACTAATTCTTATTATAATGGAGAGGTGATATAATTTCGACTTTTAATTGGAGACTGGAATAAATAATTGGTGACGATAAACAGAATGTGCTTATTAATTTAGTTTAGTTTATAGTTAAAATTCTTAAATTGTTGTGAAACGAGGAAAACTATTTTAAAATCAGACGACAATTTACAAACCCAATAAATTATTATTTGATGTTTCCTAAATTTAAATTAATAAATTCTATGATTTTCTGACAAGTGAGAAATAAGTAACTATTGCTGTTTGAAATGCTGCGTAATATTAGAAAGTGACGCACACCTCGGTAAGAACTGTAATCTGTAAGAAAGTTTCCTTTTGAGCTTTAGAAACCGCCCACAGTTAAATTGGATGAAGTAGAACGCGAATTGCCTGCTATAAATCGTCGGCACTTTTTCCGAGAGCGAAAGAGAAATTATTCTTAAAAATTCTTCTGAGCATGAAGTTTTGCAATGGAAGGTTTTTTGATCTAGATGATTACTGCGGAGAACCATCAAGATTTTCGCTCTGGTCTTAATAAATTCTAGAGTAGGAAATAAGTAAAACGAGAGCGGTAATATGAAAGCACCAAAAATTTACCTTCGACACTAAAGATAAGGAGTGATACAGCATTTACTTTAAACACTTCTCGCTGACAGATTTTTTTAGGTTAGGAAATAAAAAAGTTTTATCTCAAATTAACATAAGATAAAGTAAGACTGTATACAGCAATGGTTTTCAACCTGCGGCCCATGGACCCAATGTATCTCTCCACTTTATTTCCAACGTGCAATGCATTATACAAGGTGGGGTAAAAGTCGAATTCCCCAATATTCTTTCTTAGGTTTCATACTTATAAACATAATATACAGATGTCATAACTCGAACAAACAAATAACTGGTGTCATTTGACCATTATTTCTTGAATGAACGGTTACCAGCGACCGATATCTTCAGATGTTAGAATAGATGATTATTCCTGAACTTGACAAAAGTCCTACTTTTATTGATAGGCCTATGCAATAGCCTATGGCAACAGGATGAAACACCACCTTATTTTGGTGTAGGATTGAGGAACTTCTTGAACCAGCAATTCCATGAATGGATTGGCCGTCGTGGTACAACAGGATGGCCACCCAGATTATGCGACCTGTGACTTTTCGCTGTGGGGTACCCTGAAAACGTATGTGTCTGCTCAGAAACCATAGGATCTGCATCAGTTGCGACAGATGATCGAACAGTCATTCGTGAAAATCAGTGAAAGTCGTTACTTATGTTCTGTCATCTGTAAATCAGTGTCTAAATGTTGTGAATTGTGTATCGAGAAACAGGTCTACATTTTGAACAATATCTGTAAACGAATGTGTAATCAAATTGCGACGGTCATTGCGTGTGTGTTGGTCCACGTGGGCGCCAATCACGATGGTTACTCTCTCCTTCTTCCTCTGCCGCGTCGCCGAAAAAGTCCAGATCGGGTAGCTCAGCTGGGACGCCGATGCACGCTGCTGTCCCATGGTGGAGATGATCTCTTTTCTGGGACACTGTGGTTTTGTGGGTGAAGGATTTTATTGTGATTTTTGCCGATCACACGAACACAACGAAAAAAAACCTTGGAGTAAAGTTCCACTAATCTGGTTTATTATGATCACGTCCCTACGTGAGTATGAGCGACGGAATACTGGCTGCTATCTTCTCCGTAATCTCGGCAACGTTTTTCTTTTATCGAACGCCTGTTTAAATCACCACTACTATTTCCCGAGTAAGTCACAAACTCGGACCATTCGGGGTCGCTACTTTAACACCACGATCGGCTCAATGGCCGGGAAATGTATGAGGCGCGTCTTGGTTCGCCACACGTTTTAAATACCTGCCGTGATGACGCGCTCTCATGACGCTACTTTTTGTTTTGGCTAGCTTTAAGACATCGCGCGCGTTCCTCGACAATGGAAACTCCACGCTTCTGGAACCTACGATGCGCTAGAGTTCAGTAACCTTGCGCGCGTCTTCGGGTTGAGTGCCCACACACTTAGGCTTAAGGTAATTACCGCCTGCCAGTCTATGAGGACAAAAGCGCCTATTATACGCTTCGCCGCCCATAACCGCTTGGGTTCAAACACCTTAAGAAACGGAGAAATATATGAGATGAAGCTATACCGTATTTGATGTAAAAGAAATATCTCTTCCTATTACTAGACCACCCGACTACAGCTTCAAATGCCCCTTTCTCAACAATGGAAATGCCCCTTTCTCAACAATGGAAATTCCCCTAAAGAACTTTCATTGTTGGGAAATCTCGCCTTCGATTCATACCAATCTACCGTTGTCCCTACCGCGATCAGCCAGGATACACGCCATCTTACTCAACTATATACAAATTCTAAAATAACCATGACATATATATTTTTAAACAATCTCTCTGTGCACACAGTCACCATTCAAACATACTCGTTAGTCCTCCCTCACACTATTTACATACATTATTTACAACATTCGTATGAATCTTATTAGGAGTTTTACATATTTTAAAACCACGCATCCGCCTTGCGTACGCCGTTACACTGCAACTCACTGTACACTGGTATCCTGCCTTTACACAATAGAGTCTAGCTCACCATTCTAACTTAAGTATCTATATTTACATTGTCTTGCCTAAATGGCCTTAGTAGCTGTTTATGGTATTTACCTAGAACCTTCTTTTTGTCTAGATCCTTCAATTCGTAGGTATGGTCTCCAAACTTCTTCGTTATAGAGAATGGTCCCTTATACAATAACTCCATCCTAGAGTACCGGCCTCTTAAAGCCGACGATAACTTTATGTCTCTTAACAATACTGGATCTCCGACTTTGGTTCCCACCTGTGTCTACACCTCTTTACTTTTGTCATTCTCTTTTCTGCCTTTCCCTGTATCCTATCCAATGCTAATCTACACAGTTTCTCCTCATCCAGCGAATCACCCTCCTGTATAGCCTCCGAGAGCTTTCCGATCATAGGATCCGGGTCTATCCCTAGCATTAGTTTTATGGGAGCGATCTCGGTAGTAGGATACACTGAATGGTTCATCACTTTCTCGATTATATTACATTGCTTAAACCAGTCTTTATGATTCCTGTGACACAAGATTCTGAAATACAATGAAATATCCCTAAGGGCTCTCTTACATGGGTTTCCGCATGGAAAATAAGCGGAGGAATTGTACATTTTAATGCCCGCGCTTCGTAGTCTGTCGGGAAATAACCTCGATTTATGTACAGAAACTTTATCGCACAGCAATGCCTTCACTGGACCGTACTTCGGTACATAATCGTTGAGTATCTTATCTGCACATATTTTACTTGATAGTGACCGTACAGGATAGCTTTTACAAATTTCGTGAACACATCATAAGTTACAAAAATATATGTATGTTCAAATGCAGACATTGGCATAGGACCATGCTCGTCTACATCTACAAGATCGTTTTTGCTCCCCCTGACAATGACTTGTGGTACAGTGTCAAATTTTACATTCAGAGGTTTTGCCTTCTGACATATTACACAGCATGAGACAACTTTCCTAACTTTTTTTTGCCAATTGTTTGATGTAAACTGATTCACGAGGGTTAGCGAAACTTTCTCACTCCCTGAATGACTCATTGATATGTGAAAATCACGAATCAGTTCTTCTTCCATGCTTGTAGGATTGTATACCTTCCATTTCTGGATATCTCTACCATGTAACTTGTACAATACTCCAGAGCGCAGACCAATTGACTCACCTTGAGCCTGTGAGATCTCTTTAGCCGTGTTCTTCATATTTCTTATCGCGGTGTCCTCATCTTGCAAATCTGCAATCCTGCGAAATCTACCCGCGAGTGAGCTATTCCCGGTGGAATGAATTTTCATGACCGCGATCTCATATTTAGGGGCGGTAATAGTTTCCGGCAGCCCCGATTTCGAATTCAAACGGGACAGACAATCTCCGAAGATATTCTCTGATCCCGGAATATGCTTTATTGATACGTCATATGCTAGAATTTTATGTACGTACCTAGATATCCTAGAGTTGGTCAGTTTGCACCGGTTTAGGAAGCCTAAACTCACGTGATCCGTATACACTACAATCTGACGATTGAAAAATGTACTGCCGAAACTTCTGTAGTGCAAAGTACACTGCAGAAATTTCCAACTTCGTGATTGATGCATTACTTTCCGTACGCGACAAAACTCTCGAGGCCGTGGCAATCACGTGTCGCTCGTTGTCTTCGCTAGTTTGACATAGTACTGCGCCATAACCACACGAAGACGCATCAGTGTAGATCTTGTAAGGCAGGCTGTCGTTAGGCCTTTCCAACAGAATCGAGTCGGCGAACAACAGTTTCGTTCGATCGAAAGCTTCTTGTTCCGCCGCTCCCCATCTAAACGGTGTATCTTTCTTTAGGAGTTTCCGAACTGGATGCACGTGTCGCGCGAAATTAACCAAGAACCTATTTTGGTACTGGAGGATACCTAGATATCTCCGAACCTGCTTCCTGTTCTTAGGAGGTGGGATTTTGATAATGCTCTCCACTCTCTCTCGGTTCGGCCTAACTCCTTCCGTTGAAATCAAATAACCCAGGAATGCGGTTTCAATTTTGATTTTTTACTTTAGTTGGTTATTTAACGACGCTGTGTCAACTACTAGGTTATATAGCGTCGGTTTTAATTGGTGATAGCGTGATGATATTTGGCGAGATGAGGCCGAGGATTCGCCATAGATTACCTTGCATTCACATTACTGTTGGGGAAAACCTCGGAAAAAACCCAACCAGGTAATCAGCCCAAGCGGGGATCCAACCCGCGCCCGAACGCAACTTCAGACTGACAGGCAGGCACCTTAACCGACTGAGCCACGCCGGTGGCTTCAATTTTGAAGAACGCCGTCTTTCGTAATTTTACTGTCATGCCAACTTCCCTGAATTTACTTGAGACAAAATCTATATCTCGAATGTGTTTCTGTATATCGTTCCCATATATCAAAAAGTCGTCCACATACTGTGCGAAGAACTCTTTTGTGGAGTCCATGAAAATTCTATCGCGTGCTCTTAATAACGCCGATCCTGAACTTGCAATATCAAAAGGGCATCCCGTGTATTGATATACGCGTCCGTTGTGTAAAAACTCGGTATACTTTCTTGACTCTTCATCTAAAGGAATCTGCCAAAATGAACTCGTTAAATCTAAGCTTGTGAATACTGAACAATCGCTCATCCTACTTAGAAGTGTATCTATGGGTTCCGCGCGGAAGTTGTCTCGGACTGAAAAGGAATTAACATGTCGGGCATCTATCGTGACCCGCAAGCTACCGTTCTGCTTCCTTACCCAACATAAGGCGTTTACATAAGGAGAATCTGATACTTCAATTATTCCGTCCCTTAACATGTTGTTAATGACCTCGTCTGCCTGCTCTCGTATCGAAAGAGGAATGGGCCTACACTTACGCCGAAATATCTCTAATCCCTCTACATTAATTTTATGCGTGTACACATTACACAACCCCGGCGTATCTGAAAATACATCTAAATTGTCTAGTACAACGTCCATTAATTGTTTTCTCTCTTTCTCACTAAGCCCGTATGCTTCACTGACTTTCCTATACTCTGTCTCGAACGTACCCTCGTCAATTGTATTGTTCGCGGCGGCCACTTCTGCTACACAATATCGCGATCCTACCGCATTATCAACGTCACTTTCGCACAAGTGGCTATTACTTAATGGCTTCACCCGGGCTAATTCTACAATGCATAAATCACAATTCCCGCAGTCTACATTACATGTTCCGTTTTTACTGCCCTCGTTTTCCCATGGATTAATCTCAATTACGGTATACTTACAAATTCTAATATGCTCTACAAAGAATAATTCCTCCTGCAGCTCTCTTTCCCCTTTCGATCTCTCATCTCCTTCTGTCAATAAGCCCCCTCTGCTAAATGGTACGTGTCCCATGTTTCCCTCTTGAGTGATCACGCCTAAATTATTTCTTCCGAAATCTAATAATGCCTGCCATTCGTAAAAACTCTCTACACCAATTATAACGTCCATGGTTAATTTATGAACAACTAGGAAAATTGCCTGTAGTCGAAAAGCAACTGGAATCTAACCTTCTCCCGCTTCTTCCCTAACGCGCCTGCGCAGTACAGTGAGCAAATCGGAAGTACCTGCAACTTTACTCCTGAATCTTTAATTTTCTGAAAAAATCCATGCAGCACACATTGTTGGTTGACCCGGAATCTAACAGTACACAACAATCAATACCAAAAAAATGTTACCTCTATGCAGGGTAACGTGTATATGCCCTTATTCTCCGTTTCCCGGTATGTGATTTCACTCGGTCTTTTTATATTTATTGCGTTTGCGGACCCTTCAGACAGTGTTCTATGACACTCTGCTACAGAAATCCCCGAGTCCTCGAGACTTCTGTATTCTAGTTTTCCGAAGCGGACCCATTTCCACGCTCATCTCTCATTTCATTTCTCCTTACTGAGGGATCTCTACCCGGTCTTGCCGGCCTGTCATACTCATTGCTACACGTGGCTGGCATTCTATTGTTTCCCTGTTGCGCCGCCACCATCAATGCATTTCTGCGGTCTCATTTTTGTTCTTGCCTCCTCCAGTCTCTCCTATTATTCCAGCCCCTACCAAAATTAGGCTGCCAGAATCCTTGCCTATATCTCCTATTTCTTAAACAATAGGGTGGGTTGCTGTCCCTAGGATACCTATCTGCATCTCTATCCGTGTACCATCTTATATGATTAATTCTGCGGACTGGTCCGCCCCCATTTGTCCTCATCCTGTTCATATTATTTCCGCTACCGCGGTCAACACAAATAGACTATTACTGCGGTTGTACATATTCCTAACAGGTTTACTATCCCTTCTATTTCTGTTTTGGCTGACAATGCCACTTTGACCACGACTATTATTATTATACCCATATCCTTGTTGTCTCTCAGCTACCCAATTGTTATTTAGATTCATGTTTCCTCTAGGTGGCGAGAGGGCGCTATGTGCCCCTCTCTCCGCCTTCGAGTGGCTGGAATAAGCCTGCGTTCTCCTTTCTACACTATTTGTTGCGCCATAATTTTCGCCTCCGTTGTGTGTCATATCTGAGCTATCTAGCGCGGTCAGGAGGTCAATTGTCTCCCCAAAATCTCGGGTTCCCGGGATGATTAAATTATACCTGATATTTTCCCGGTAATGGGATATGATAGTTTGTATTAATTCGGAATCTGGTATTGGTGGATTTAGACTCTTTCCCTTTTTGACAAGCTCCATAAAGTAATCAATCATCGATATGCCTTTCTTAGCACCATACCTGCTGTCATTGATTTCTTTCCTAATTTTCTGCTGTTGCCTCTGCCCCCAATACCGGTCAGGCAACTTTGTTTTGAATTCTTCGTAGCTAACCTGTGCGTCTAATGCTACGAGAATCCAATTAAGTGGCCGTCCTCTCAGACTTTTTCTCACGACGGTCATTTTTAGTTCCTCTGGTACCCCTTTCACGTGAAAATACGTTTACAATTCGCGGATATAACAGTGAGGGTTTGAGAACTCCACCTCATCAAATATGGGATAACCAATTTCATTAATAATATGCGTGGGGTACTGTGGACGACCTAAAGATGACCTCTCGTTCACAATATTTACATTACATGGTTTATGATTTCTGGAGTCTTGGTTCTCCCCGACCACAGGACTACTTATGCTACCACCTCCTACTATATTTCCGAACTCCATACTACTGCTCCCACTAGGCGTTCCGCTCACGCTCGGTTCGCTGGTTGAATTATCGACTGTGACTCCATGGATCCTATCTTGTATCGAATTCCATCTTAACTCTAAACTCTCCAAGCGTTCCCTCTCTTCCTTGCCATGTTCCCTCACTACTCGCCTAATCGCCTCTATCTCTCGGTCCATCCCTTGTAACTTCTCATCTACCGTTCCTTCTATGGCCGACCTCATCTTTTCGTTCTCTGCAATTGTGCTGTTCCTCACCTTTTCCTCTAGTTCCCTTGTGTTCTCCGCCATCTTATCTATTACGATTCCTAGTTGACTTTCTATTTCCGCACTATTGTCTACTATCTTCCCCTCCAAGTTTTCTATTCGACTCTCTATTAGCTGGTTAACCTGTTCCATAGTCTCTCTGGACTTTTCTCCCATTCTGTTCTCCATTTCAGATAGTTTACTGTCCATTTGTCTTATCAGCTGTTCAGTATTTTGGCCTAGCCTCTCATCTATTTGTTTTATTCGTTCTGAAATTTGTCTTACTTGCTCGGTACTCTGGCCTAATCTTTCGTCCATTTGTTTCAAACTGTTTCAATTGCTCTGAATTATCCTGTTTCATTTGGTCGAAATTCTGCTTCATTTGTTCTGAATTATCCTGTTTCATTTGTTGAAAATTTTGCTTCAATTCTGAAATTTGCTTCGCTTGCTCTGTACTCTGACCTAATCTTTCATCCACTTGTCTCAAACTCTGTATCAATTGTTGTGAATTATCCTGTTTCATTTGGTCGAAATTCTGCTACATTTGTTGTGAAATATGTTTCATTAATATTCCTACCTGTCCTAGTATCATCCTCTCTTCTCCATTTTCCTTCTCGCTACCCTGCTGGGTTTCTTCGCTATTTCTTATTATCTCATCGTCCCCCATACCGCTCTCCAATTCTAATCTTCCCTCCATTTTGCTCTCTCCTACGTTATACGTCCCTCTATTCTCTTTGCTTATTATTCTCCTCTAACTCTCCGTTCCTTTGGCCTCAACCCTCCTACTCCTTAGTTACATCTGGATATGCAATAACCTATATCCAAATTATACCATAAGAGTCCTCTCCAAAATATTATACACACACACACACACACACACACACACACACACACACACACACACACATATATATATATATATATATATATATATATATATATATATATATACACACACACAACCCTACACAGAATTACGCGTATATAAATATTATTCTCTCTACACAAAAAGAAGAAAATCCATACAGGCATAACCCTCCAAAATATTACCATCTACGTTGTCTTCCTCCTCGATGTAACGTCGACTCTGCTCTTCCCGCGTGGCCGTGATGATTCTGTCACTCCCGCTGCTGCCACTCTCGTCCCGCTGTCCGCCCCCGCTGTCGCTCGTTCTGATGTTAATCTCGTCACCACGCTGCCTTCTTTATTCTCGTAGCCCCGCGTTGGCCGCCATTTGCGACGGTTGATCTGTGCCCCACGTTGGGCACCATTTGCGACGGTCAATGCGTTTGTGTTGGTCCACGTGAGCGCCAATCACGATGGTTACTCTCTCCTTCCTCTGCCGCGTCGCCGAAAAAGTCCAGATCGGGTAGCTCAGCTGGGACGCCGATACACGCTGCTGTCTCACGGTGGAGATGATCTCTTTTCAGGGACACTGTGGTTTTGTGGGTGAAGGATTTTATTGTAATTTTTGCCGATCACACGAACACAACGAAAAAAAAAAAACATGGAGTAAAGTTCCACTAATCTGGTTTATTATGATCACGTCCCTACGTGAGTATGAGCGACGGAATACTGGCTGTTATCTTCTCCGTAATCTCGGCAACGTTTTTCTTTTATCGAACGCCTTTTTAAATCACCACTACTATATCCCGAGTAAGTCACAAACTCGGACCATTCGGGGTCGCTACTTTACCACCACGATCGGCTCAATGGCCGGGAAATGTATGAGGCGCGTCTTGGTTCGCCACACGTTTAAATACCTGCCGTGATGACGCGCTCTCATGACGCTACTTTTTGTTTTGGCTAGCTTTAAGGCATCGCGCGCGTTCCTCGACAATGGAAACTCCACGCTTCTGGAACCTACGATGCGCTAGAGTTCAGTAACCTTGCGCGCGTCTTCGGGTTGAGTGCCCACACACTTAGGCTTAAGGTAATTGCCGCCTGCCAGTCTATGAGGACAAAAGCACCTATTATACGCTTCGCCGCCCACAACCGCTTGGGTTCAAACACCTTAAGAAACGGAGAAATATATGAGATGAAGCTATACCGTATTTGATATAAAAGAAATATCTCTTCCTATTACTAGACCACCCGACTACAGCTTCAAAATGTAAATTCAATGTAATTAAAGGTAAGGACGTGTTTGGGGAAAGCGACTTTTTGCCAACTTAAATATTTAAAATATTAATGAATTTATTGCTTTTCACTAGCCTAACAGAATGGCTGTATGTATAAAATAATGCCTGTTTGGCATTTACAAGCTTCTTTATTTATTCAGTCTATTAAAGTAGTATCTACAGAGGGGTCCAAAAAATGTACTCACTCTTTGATAATAAATATCTTGGAATCAAAATGACATATCGTTACAATTCTTGTGCGGAGAGAAGGAGTCATTGTATATGTTCGAAGTGACCACCATTGACGGCTAAACAGCTTCGATGCCACCGAACCGCTGAGTGAACTACGGCTGTCAGTGTATCCAGTGTGATGGCTGCACACGACGCTTCGATGGATTCTCGTAGCGCGTTCAGTATAGCTGACTTTTGTCGATAAACTTCATTCCGCAAGGTTCCCTACAGGTTAAAGTTGAGCGGTATTAGGTCTGGAGATCGTGGTGGCTACAAAATAGCACCTCTTCGACCGATCCATCGTCCCTGTAGAGTGTCATCCAAGTACGCCATGACATCTCGATGGTAGTGAGATGGCGAACCATCTTGTTGTAGGTAATATCTCTCATCTCCAAACATGACTCGCATGGAAGGGAAAAATCGATGTCTTAAGCATATCGAGATACATCTGACTAGTTATTGTATCTTCAAAGAAGAAAGGACCAATCAAACCGCACATGACAGACACACCACACATTAACAACCGATAGAGTGACTTCCTTGTCCACGTGAACGTTTAGATTTACAGAAGCCAGTACACAATTGTGGCGGTTTACAGTGCCGTTCAATTTGAATTGCGCCTCAACAGACCAGATAACTTGCCGTGAAAACTCACCGTACGACTCGCGTGACTCGTGACCTTCGCCATCTGTTCAGAAAACATGACACTACGCTACCGCGCAATAATTGTAAATACATGTCATTTTCTTCCCAAGATATTGATTATTTATCAAAGAGTGAGTACATTTTTGGACCCTTCCGTATATCTATAAAACTCTTTTGCACTTGAGCATTTTTAATATAACCCATTTTCCAAAAGAGATTTAAAGCTAGTGACGTAAGGTTGTAGTAATTTAGGCCTACGTATTCTGGTTCCTGAGTCTTTAAATATACCAAAACTAAGTGATTCAAGTGTCATTATGAAACTTCAATAAACCCAAAACGAATGAACCGAGTCATGTTAGATATTGTTATCCAGCATTATGACCTTATAATTTTATTGCGTCGGACACAACGTAAGACACCAGAAACTGCTAAGTATAATTTAGGAGCATCGTTCCAAAATGAGTTTTCTCTATCTTAGTATTTTTGTCGTGAAGTGAGAAAATTCAGTCTGCTCCGACCAACACTTGCTTTCTAACATCATATTACTCGTTCTGTTACATTATCATTGCATTTGAATTCTGCGTTCATAGAATGTAGAAGAAAATACTACATTTTGAAGGTTTCAAGAATGAAGAAAACATGTTTAATAACGATGTTCCTCGTTTACAGAGCAAGTCAGACGTCTTTCCGTCTTTTGACAATGCAATCTGGCAAGCAGCTCGCGAGCTGTCGCGGATAACATTCTTGCCGTTTCACGGCAGGTGATCGCGTAATAACTGAATTTTTTTTAAGGAAATGAAAAGAATCTTGCCTGAATTTCAGAGAAATTGCTCAGAATACCCTACATTCTACCCTATACATATGTTGTAGCGATATATGATTGGAGCTCATCCTGACTAATATTCCGTAGTAGAGTCCCTTCAGACGACGCCAATTTTAGAAGCCCTGCTAACGCGCTTCTCGTGAACAATGTATTTAAATGAGGGCCTTCAGACACAGCGACAACTACAAAATCAGTAGCTCTGCAGACGCACTGAGTGGTCGGCTTCGCTGCTGATGGCGCCCACTAAAAGTAGCGCTTCTAGTCGCGATATATAGAATTAAATGGTACTTTTAAGACTGGGCCACAGCCAGCCCACTATTTTAGTGGCGTGTGAATAGTGCGTTCGCGGCCTGGCAACGGACGTCTGTTGGGCCACCAATTCCCTACACTACTCCTACACCATCACGACAGTATATAGGCTATGTTACGACAGAGTAATATAGAATGACAATAATAATAATAATAATAATAATAATAATAATAATAATAATAATAATAATAATAATAATAATAAAATTTCGGAATATGTATGATAATACTTTCTTGTGTTAAATTCTAACGTACCTTCAAATCTCACATATAAGATTATATATAGTATTGTATGTTTCTCATCTAACGTATCTTGTTTACATGTTCGAACTTTATTGGGTCATCTTCAGAACTGATCTTTGACTCCACTTTACACCACACGGACACACCCTCACAGTAAACAAAACAAGAGACGCCAAGACCAGCAACTACCAGTTCTGAAGATGACCCAATAAATGTCGAAACATGTAAACAAGGTACGTTAGAATTTAACACAAGAAAGTCTTATCATACATTTTCCGAAGTTAAACAGTGTTAAAAGTTGTGTAATAAAGATGTATAATAAAATTTATTTAACATTCTTATTGAATTTAGTATTCCCAAGAAACTAGTTCGCTTAATTAAAATGTGTCTCAGTGAAACTTGCAGCAGAGACCGTATAGGCCAGATTCTATCTGATGCTCTTCCAATTTACTGCGGGCTAAAGCAAGGAGATGCATTGTCACCTTTATTTTTTAACTTTGCTCTAGAATATGCCATTAGAAAAGTTTAGGATAACAGACAGCGTTTGGAATTGTACGGGTTACATAATCTTCTTGTCTATGCGGATGACGTGAATGTGTTAGGAGAAAATCCACGAACTTTACTTGAAGCAAGTAAAGCGATAGGTTTGGAAGTAAATCCCGAAAAGACAAAGTGTATGATTATGTCTCGTGACCAGAATATTGTACGAAATGGAACTATAAAAATTGGAGATCTATCCCCTCGAAGAGGTGGAAAAATTCAAATACCTGGGAGCAACAGTAACAAATATAAACGACACTCGGGAGGAAATTAAACGCAGAATAAATATGGGAAATGCCTGTTATTATTCGTTTGAGAAGCTTTTGCCATCTAGTCAGCTGTCAAAAAATCTGAAAGCTAGAATTTATAAAACAGTTATATTACCGGTTGTTCTGTATGGTTGTGAAACTTCGACTCTCAATTTGAGAGAAGAACAGAGATTAAGGATGTTTGAGAATAAGATGCCTAGGAAAATATTTGGGGTTAAGAGGGATGAAGTTACAGGAGAATGGAGAAAGTTACACAACACAGAACTGCACGTATAGTATTCTTCACCTGACGTAATTAGGAACATTAAGAGCATACGTTTGAGATGGGGAGGGCATGTAGCACGTATGGGCGAATCCAGAAATGCATATAGAGTATTAGTTGGGAGGCCGGAGGGAAAAAGACCTTTGGGGAGCCGAGACGTAGATGGGAGGATAATAGTAAAATGGATTTGAGGGAGGTGGGGTATGATGATAGAGACTGGATTCATCTTGCACAGGAGAGGGACCGATTGCGGGCTTATGTGAGGGCGGCAATGAACCTGCGGGTTTCTTAAAAGCCATTTATAAGTAAGTTGTAATAGTAGTAAATATAATAATATAACCATAAACTAGACAACTAAATAGCTGGACTAGTTCGAATTACGGATAGATTAATTTATGTAATAAAATGTCATTTATTTATGTTAAAATAAAATAACGCATCTAATATAATGTAAATAAGTAAACAAAAAGATAAAAACGTAGTTGATCTTAGTTCGAACCTTGGTTCAATTACACCACGGTCTTTGACTTTACCATTACACTACTGACACCTATTGTATTGTAGTATAATCTATTAGTTGAATTACGTGCTATTAATGGTTTCATGTTTGCTGCCTATAATATTTAATTTTTAATCATTAATATTAAACAGAAATATGTTTTATGCCATATTGTCCCTCATTTCCGTAATTTTAAATTAATATATATTTTTTTTCGCCCTGATGTAAATCATCAAGCAAGGTATAGAATAGTACTCGATTCAGTCTTTCCAAAATTAATGGATGAACCCAAACTCTTCTTCTATTTAGACGCCTAGTCTTTCTCCATCTGAGCAAAGTTGCCAAAAATATATCTCCTTCTACGTCCATATTCACTGGAAGACTGAAATGTCTCTAAAAATTTAATTTATAAAGCAGCGCCACTGACGCGCGTTTGGAACCACTAACGCACCACTAAAGTGGCCTCGTCTGAAGGGAGCTTTAGACTTGTTATTGCTTTCCTTAGGTTTATTAAATAATTTAACAACAAACTGTAGACATTATTTTATAATGTTGTAGCAGTGCTCTGAAGTTTTGCGCTCATAGACTTAATGCGGAAACAATAATAAAGGAGGGGTTTAAAAATTATTTACATTAAGTCATAAAATTGATACTTTTATATCATAACAATAGAATTGTCATCTCATCTTTGCCTCACTGGAACCCTAGCACTCGAAATTACCTTCTTATTATTAAGTAAATTCCGATTCGAGCCTCGCGACGTTGAGTAGTGACACTTACTGTCAGTTTAATCAGGTACTTTAGCTGTTTTCTCAGTTATAAATTAACTAGGAAACTAGATACTTCAAAGGAAAATTCAGAATTGGTTTATATTACCACTACAAAGATAAAGATAATGTTTTGTAAGACCTGACTGCCGCAAGATGGCGACACATCGTAGTTGCAGTGCATTAGTGTAGCAACAAACTTTTCCAGTTCTAGAAAATTGACTTCAGTGTTTCAAATGATAAAATTGAATACATGTTCGGTTATCTGCTATGTCTTGTATTTAATTTCATAATTTGAAACTTAAAAGTAATTTCATGTAAACTAGCAATTTTTTGTTCATACACTAATACACTGAAAATACTACATGTATGCAGACTGGCAGGTCGATGGCAGTACAGTGAAAATCCAGTGTAACATTTCGAACAGACAATCGCAGTATGACTTCGAGGTTAAAGAATCTGTACGAGTAGGCAAACCTCGTACAATGGAATAAGTTACTAGGAAAATTTCTTCCGAAATTTTTCTCTTTCTTCAAATATTCTTCTTTATCTGTTCTGTTTAGAATATCACTCATATTTAGTCCAAAATATCTGATAATTCGCTCTGAATACCTTACAACATTTCAGAATTAACATCAGGCCTTATTATCCATTCCTCGTCACGGTACCTCTTTCTATTCATCCTGTTTCACCGTATCAGTTTGTCGCCTATGGAACTCCTTACCTTGTCAAGTCAGGAATTGCTGAACAGTTAGTCAATTTAAATTAAGAATTACATGTCACCCTGGGTGACGCACTCGGTATAGTGCTGGACTTCTGTGTCCGAGGTTGCGGGTTCGATCCCGGTCTAGGTCGATGGCATGTAAGTGTGCTTAAATGCGTCAGGCTCATGTCAATAGATTTACAGGCATGTAAAAGAACCCCTTTGGGACAAAATTCCGGCACACCGACACCGCTGATATAATTTCGGCAGTTGCGAGCGTCGTTAAATAAAACATAATTTTCTTTTTAAGAATTACATACTTTTAGAGGGAATTGATTTGTGAGTGTTAGCCGATTTTTATAGGTAATTCTGTTTGTTTGTATAAATTGTCATTTAGACCTAATACAAAGTGGAATTGGGATATAAATTGTTATTACTTAATTATGTATCATGTTTAGTGAACATTTCATTACACAGTATGTAAGCTCCTCAATGTGCATGATAATGATTTTATATTTAAGTATTTCTAATCTATTAATATTACTACGTTTCATTGTTTGGATGTGTATTTCACTTCAGGTAGCGTGGAAGAGAAGACCTCATGGCTTTACACTACCAGAATGAATAAATAAATAAATAAATATATATACAAATGAATGAATGAACAAATTAATAAATGAATGAACGAATAAATAAAAAATAAATAAATAAATAAATTCCATTTACACTCTCGGTATCATCTGATAAAATAAAAATGTGACACAATATAGTATAAGAACATCGACGATTTCAGATATGAATATCAACTAGGTAAATGTTTCTTTTTCTAATACTCATGATTATTAACAAGTAAACTATTTCAAAGTTGCGTAGAATGATATTCGACTCATTCTGCAATTTGCTAGAACTGCAGGATCTATAGGCTACCTCAGAGGCTGAAAATCCGTCAGTAGTAGTTCATTTTGTCTCCTACAAATACACGAGACCTTACGGTCGCAGTGCAGAATGATATCGAACCGCTCCTTCTGAATTGTTACTATTTTGGCAGATAAGTGCAATGGATTTAGAATCTTTGAATATAGATTTATTGCATAAAAGACTCAGTGTGTACATAGGAATGCAGTAGATTACTTTTTCGAGCAAGTTACAGTTTTGTGCGTAAATAACGATTTCTATTTTAACTATAAGAACGGAGTCTTTTTCATGACCAGTGATCAGGCCTACAGTTAGATAAACATAATAATTTTTTTTCATTTTAGGATGAGAATCTATTTCTTAAATAATTTTCACATCGACTATTACGATACATTTTCCACATTTCACTCTCAATAAAATAAGTTTTAGATGATATTAAAATAAAATATTGCATAAAAGTTGCTCCCATCTGCCATCTTATGCTGTTCTTGCATTGTTTAATTTCTCGCAACACTGTTTATCTGAAGCATCTCCTTTTACTGAACAGGAAAATCAATAATACAAATTCCCGGAGAGCAGGTAGTACACTTGATCAACTGTGAGGGCATATTCACCACTAAATCCTTCCCCTTTATTGTATTAACGTAATGGTAGAGTAATACATGAATAGTGTTTAAACCGCTAAACGACCTTATACCTGATTAAGTATTAAAATAGTGCTTTAATACCTTTTGATCTACTTAATGTGGCGTTAGATCGCCACATTTAAACTCGTTTATTCCTTTGAACATGTATCCCTTGTAACGTATTGTTTCCTGAAAATCTCAAGCAGTGATCATGCACCATGCTGACTACACATACATACATACATACATACATACATACATACATACATACATACATACATACATACATACATACATACATACATACATACATGCATACATAAGTGTTCTGCCCATTAGCGAGTCTTTCACTGCAAATCCATAATTCTCCAGTCTTTCCTTTTTTCTGCTTTCCTCATAGTCTCCGCATATGATCTACATATCTTAATGTTGTCTATCATCTGATTTCTTCTGCCACGAACTCTTTTCCTGTTCACCATTCCTTCCAGTGCATTCTGCAGTAGGCAGTTTCTTCTCAGTCAGTGACCCAACCAATTTCTTTTTCTCTTTCTGATCAGTTTCAGCATCATTCTTTCTTCACACACTCTTTCCAACACAACTTAATTTCTTATTCTGTATGTCCACTTCATACGCTACATTCTTCTCCGTAATAATAATAATAATAATAATAATAATAATAATAAATAATAATAATAATAATAATAATAATAATAATAATAATAGTAATATTAGCAAAATGTGCATGTGTCCAGTTACATGTAGTTTCAAGAATTAAACAATTACAGTTTAGTGTTAAATAAGACAATTTGTATCAAAGTAATGCTATTTCATAATGAAGGACACTTAATATATGAAAGTATAAGCCTCATATTGTACCAAAGTTTTATTTGAAGAAATATTATATTCTAGAGACAAAAATCAGTCATGTAATGTTTGTTCCGGTTGATTCTTTGATAGTGATCCGTTTACAATGAAGCAATTGCTATCAAGTGGTGTAGCATAGGGATAATGTGTCTGATTTAGGAATGAGAGGTTGAAAGTTGGCTTCCCGGCAAGGTATATTTTTTTCTTATATTATTTTATATTTTTGATGAGAAGTTATTAATTAGACTACTGTTACTAAATTAAGTTTGTTATTGAAAGCTAAAATTACATACATTAACTACTATTGTAATACTCGTATATGAATATTATTTAAAATTTAAATTGATTACCAATCTCATATTCAAATACGTATTACACATTGTGGTATAAATAAAATTATAACTGGGTCACACCCGAAAAAGCAAGATGCTTGATGTCGGGTTGGCTAATAATGAAAACAGGATAGAAGAAAAAAATCACAACTCTGATTAAACTGTTAACTCTAATTACGCATAAAACTAAAAAGAAGGGAAAAGTAACAAACATCACATTAAGTTTAGAATACGACATTCTTAAAGTGACAACATTTAAATAATAAAAATTTATATGATGATTATAATTTCGAAAACCGTTCAAGCACTTGTTTTTTAATTATGTATTGTTTAATAGTTTTAGATTAGAAATCCTTTTCTATAAAATCTTTATACAATATTGGACCGTAATTAGAACAGTGCCGTAGACCTGCTTCAGTCTTACATTTTGGTTCAATGAGAGGGAGCGAAATATTGTATCTTCTTGTGTTGTGGCCATGATGTAATGATATAAATTTAGTTTAATATTTATGGTAGTAATTCAACATAGTATACATAACTTATAAATTTTTTATATATAAGATGAGTTGGATGATCAATGTGGACGAATGGTAGGCCTACTCTGTGATAATCCACCCCATCCTATAATTCCATAGTGTCTTATAGACTGAACCAGGGCTAAAAGTATTGTTCTCAACAGTTGTACTGGCATAAAGCGACGCAGTTGAACAAATTTGTAGAGAGTTTTACGTAATTTAAGACATAAGTAGATAATATGAAAATTCCTTTTTAAGTTTTGATTTATTAAGATGTCTAAATATTTAACATGCGTTGATGGGCGTAGTTTAGGACAATTGCAATTATTATAGAAATTTGGTACAAATATTGCTATGAATTTTTAAGTAATATTTGTTTTCCACTGTAGGGAGGCCCATTTTGTTTAAAGCAAAGTGAATGGAAATTATTTTATCCATGTTGAGTGTTAGCAGTTTCAAATCTAGTGTTAGTGGAATTTGTTAATAAACTTGGTTGTTCAAGTCTTGCAAACGTATTAGGAGCTCATCATTCGTGGGCCAATATTAGGCACGATTTTTCATTAACAATTTATATGCTTCTTCAAAATTCAGTAATAGAACTCATTCTATGTCTACAGTGGTAACATGTTTCAATGTTGTAGTTAAACATATTTTTAAAAGCTATAAATAAGACATAAATACTGACGGTTTTATTGACAGATAGTGTTGTACGGGGGACGGGTTGTGCCATTTATTGAACATTCAATCAACTTCCAGGCGATGTCGCCACTTGGTACTTGTGTAAATGGTGTTTATTGAAACTTATGATGTTAAATTTGTAATGTAAAAAAAAAAAAGGATTAACGGAGATTGGAGCTTATACAAACAATACTATCTGGTTTAGACCCATGCTTAAACCACCTACGCTACAATGGCTCATACTTTTATCCGGTGTATTACGTAGCTTTCTCGTTCATCTTCGTTTCGATTAATTTTTCAACCCGTTTCGGTGATTCCACCCAAATGTAGTGGATTATGACAATCCTGTGATATTTTTTTAGACAGGCGAAGATTTTTATCAAATATTTGCAAAATAGCTCTTTTTTTTTTACAAACTGGACAACAAATTGCTTCAAGGGATCATGCCCTCAAAATTAACTTCTTAATTCACTTTTAGTTGTCAGCTCTTATGTTCAAAGCCATGTTGAAATATGCGTGGTATGCATCAAAATTAATAAACGAACGAGAAGTGTTTGTGAATAGAGACCTGCAAAACCGCGCACACAACCGGTTTAGATTTGACCGGTCGGAGCTCAACCGGCTACGATCAACATCGAGCCGAATAACTCGGTTGTCGAGCGATTACGCCTGATGTATTGCAGTGTAGACAGAACATCAGGCGCATTTACATGAAAATAACGTTTTTCGAGTACACAAGCGGAGTAACAAGGAAATTTACGTTGTCTTATTGAAAAAAAGTGTTTGGAAGTATTCTTACAGTTCATTCGACACTATAACACATAGATTTTCTTTATTATTCTGAACTTGCAGTAACTTTATAAGTATCGTTTATATTTTAAACTTTTAGAGTTTTACTAATGAAAGTTGGTTATAGATATGTTAAACAATGTTATAGTTTTTCACAGAACAAGACGTGCACAAGCCATGTATATTTTTCTTACCGATAAACGCTATATAACTGGCGTTTTTCTGTACCAGTGTTAAACAGTATACGTCATAACTTCATCATTTGATTACGTCGTAACTCTTTCTCGTCACATTTGGCTGAATCTTGTTCGATTTGTATAACCCAATGATCGATATTACATAAGTTCATGTAAGATTGCGAATTATTTAGAACACAAATCTCACACAGAAAGAAATGGTAAGGAGGAAGAAAATGCGATCTCCAAATAACACCAGGTACATTTCATCATACAATAACTCTTTAACATTTTCTCAGTAGGCTATACAAACAGAGTAATAATATTGAAGGATATTTATTTTGTTTAATTACAACAATATGTTTGCTTGAAATAGGAATACAAATAATTTGACAGTTCAATAATTTATTTTTGTATTTCGAACTTGCAGTAATTTGACTAGTAACAAATAAATGAACAATGGACACAGTGACATCGAAGGAAATAGACGTAATGTATAATGTGAAATATCATAATGTAAACATATTCAAAAATATAATTACAATTCGTTATAAAACAAAATAGGAAATAAGTACATAAGTCCATTATGACGTTTGTACTTTAAACTAAAAAAATGTATAATCTTACCTCTAAAACAATAGTTGCATGATTTTTAATTATTCTAATCATTTGCAATATTATTTATTAAGAAATCAGTTTAAAAAGATAAACAGTAATGTTATTTTCAACAATACGATTACTTTGGCTCCCAGTGGTTGTTGTTCTCTACAAAATAAGTATAATTTACACATTTCTAAACTACGAATAACAAAAGAATAGCAAGGTTTAGAAACAAATAATTCTGTATAGAAAAGATCTACTTCAGAGAAAACAAGTGTCATTCAAAGAACTATTTTATTACACACGTGCTAACATCAACAATTTGATGTTCACAATTATTATTAGGGCCTATTACCATAGACTACATGATCAGAGTTGACTTCTTGTGTTTATGTATTAATAAATCTCTTTTACTAGTCTAAAGTTACGCTCGGTGGAAACACTTATTCATGGAATGGCCAATATTCTTTTCAAAAGTGTTGCTGGAGAGATTAGAGTTGTTTGGTGATCTTTCCATCAATTTAGTATGTAGAAAATGAAATGAGCATAATGGATAATGTGATATATAAGTAAATAAATCCACAATAGAATTACAATTAATCACAAAACATAAAATTAAATAATTATTAACTCTAAATGCATTCCTCCAAAACAGTAGCTATTCATATACAGGGTAGAAGTGAAATAACCCTGCAGATTGTACGGGGAGATAAGGTTCACTTAAATGAATGGAAAACCTATATTACGTTTAATTCTCTAGTCATAGTAAACATACTAAAAGCATTGGTTGTAGTAGGTTTCAGAAGATATAAAGATATTTTTGTTTTAGTTTTACCATTGATCGATTTTACTGTTTTTTAAGTGTGTCATTATTGTAATATTATAATTCAGTTTCCTAGTGTAAGCAAAAATTACAACCTTGGTAATTTGTGGATACCGAAAGTTTTTTTTTTCTGCAATTTACGCTTTACAACGTCTGTAGTTTCACGCTGCATGCTGTTTGTTCCTCTTGATGATCTGCAGCTATAATATCTGGATGGTTCACTGTGATCTTCATTTTATACGCCAGAGCCGTCCACCCACAGAGAGATCGGATCAACTCGAATACACTTTAAACCGAATACTCAGGCAGTACGCAAGCAGATGTACTTCGTATACTGCCTATAAAGCCAGGCGTTCAGTAGCGCCCTGCAAGTTTGTTCGGCTTTCAACCGGTTTTGCAGGACTCTATTTGTGAATTTGAAGGATGTCTGTTTCTTAGCAGAAGTGCGGAAAAATGTGTGTGACTGTGGACAACCTTCTTTCATTTGCTATGCATGGTGCAGGAAATGTGCATGTTTTGTGTGGTTTTATGACATTTATCATAATGAATCATGTACAAAATGAAGTGGAATAGCTGACACGGACACCAGTGACGCATCTAACCTGCCTACGTGAGCAATATTTCATTATTTATTCTTTACAATACTATAATCAGTAATAATTTCTTTAAAACATGATGAAGCGTTCAATACATTGAGAAATATGAAATATGTAAATAGATAACTGTGATCACTAGAGGGTGGAACCGGGATATTTAGCAATCAATGTACGCAAGCATTGACTATAGCTTTTACACACTCGGTATTGGGCACACACTGCGGACATAAACAAAGGTAGCATAGTCTGGTTATGATTGAAAATTAAGTACATGAATACATAACTTATACATGCAAGGTTCCATCTTCGGTTTTGTTGCTGGCATTACAATGAACAACAAAATACATTCGAAGATTTGCCAACTGAAACGTCCTGTGGCGATCACTCAAACAGTTTTTATATTTTGAGAACGACCGTTCAACATTATAGGATGTGAATGGTGAATGCAAATAATACGACTGGTGTTTCGACATTGCACTTGTGCACGTTACCAAATACAGTAGAGCGTCTCATTTAGATACATTGAAAACGTAAAGAAAGTGCAGGTAGTTTGAGGGAGAGGAGGAGCCGTACGATAAACACGGGAGATGTACAAGGTTTTAGTTACAACATTTATGGTGGAGCATTAATTGAAATTATATTTTCCAAAAACACACAAAACAAAAGAACGGAAATTGCATAACTTTATCATACACACATTTTAACAAACAAGAAATTGTAAAGTTGAAATAATTCAATATAACAAATCAAATTTTGCTACTTACATGATGTTCCTTTCAAGCAGCATGTTTTACGGTTATAAATTTCATTCTCTGTATGACTAACATAATATCACCGTCTTCTGTGACCGAATTAACAAAACTACAGTATATTGCTCTGAAGTGACAATACTATTTCCTAAACATAATAATTATCCCTTCTCAAAGTTCAATTTATTCAGGTACAGTACAGAAGACGGTGATATTATGTTAGTCATACAGAGAATGAAATTCATGATTGTAAAAATGCTGCTTGAAAACATTATATAAACTAAGTAGCAAAATTTGATTTCTAATATTGAATTATTTCAACATAACAATTCCTTGTTTGTTTAAATGTGTATATGATAATGTTATGCAATTTGTGTTCTTTTATTTTGTGTGTTTTTGAAAATATGACAATTAATGCTAATTAATATAATTAATTGTAACTAAAACCTTGTGCATCCCTCGTGTTTATCGTACGGTTCTACCTCCCCCACACGTTACCTGCACTTTGTTTACGTTTTCACTGTGCCTAAACGAGACGCTCTACTGTACACGTAAACACAGTGACAAACAACCTCGACACTAACGTCAGACAACTGTTCACTATGACTGTGCACAGTAGTCTGCTGGCTTAGGTTCGGTTCCTACAGCGCGCAACGCGACGGCTGACAGGTCATTTTGCGTTCTTAACAAAATGTACCTACGAGAGTAACGTCACATGTCTAAGCTCATTTGTGCATCAACCTATTGCCGCCGTAAAGGTATCCCAAGCCCGCCGTCTAATGATCACACTATTAATCATTATTAAAAAAAACAATATAGGACCAGTTAAGATTCGAACTCAGGTTGCCTGGATGACAACTCAGCATCCAACTATATGAGTTACGCCGTTACACAGTCTTATGCTTCCCTATTACGCACCTAACGGAAGTATGTCACAAACAATAGCCAATATTTCCAAAACGAGAAGTCATTGGCCACCCATACCAGGTATGACTTTAAACAGTGTGTCTTGTACTTTAATCTCACACAATCTTATTTAATTCGGTGGTATACAGAGGGTGTCCTCTCCTTGTGAGACTGTTAATTTCATTTCGGCATAATACGTGCTTTTCCTGTAAATATTCGCTTGGGTTGAGTTTGTGTTTATCAAGTTTGTTATTATTTCACTCTTCAGAGGTCCTGATGTATCTAGAATCAACCCTCCTTTCGATTTTATGACATATTTTAGATTCTTAAACAAAATAGGCCTACAGCAAATTTAAATGGATAACTTACGTGTTACCTGGTGAACTACGGCTTTCACGAGACGAGCATGCGCAATGTATCTGGAACTTAGAAATTGGTGGCGGCCCATTGTTTTTGCTGTTAAGTGTACATACTTTAAGTATAAATTAATATTTACAAATTTAATTCCATAATAAATTGTTAAACGCTTTACAATTTCGAATTATTCGATCTGCTTCAGTTATTATGATGATAAATTTAATATCTAGTAACATAGAAGTAAAATCTAAAAATATTATACACAGTTTGAGACTGTACGTTTTAGAGTTCACGATTAATGCACAGTAAATTTGTTAATAATTTATAACTGTAGAATTCAGTGTTTGAGTTGTTAGTAATTCTGTACGTGTTTATTGAATGCCTTTAAAAGATAACAGACAAACACAAAAGTCTTTAAAAGTGTAGAATTGCCTTCATTAAAGGAATGCTTTGTGAGTTGTAATGTTCTCTCGACACCTGTTTCAAAGGCTATATCCCGACATTCATCTTCATGCTTCACATCACAACAACCAAATCAATATCTTCCTTCTGTACGTGCAGAGAAACACGTTTACAAACGTCGATCAGTCATTCTTACTTCTGTCTGTAATTTAAATTCAACTATGAACTTTCATTTATTTCACCATGATATTTGAATTTAGAGTAGGGCCTATATCCATTATGATTTTGTTGTCTCAATTTATTAACAATCATATCATTAAAAGAACCATTGTGAGAGTCCAGCGTTGGTATAAAGCTATAGCCTCCCATACACAACATTTGAGCGTTAGTCTGTAAAATAATGAGGTTAAACACGACAAACAATTAAAGGTGTTTGTGAGAAAATCCTCACATTAGACTAATTCTGGGACGTTGAAAGGAAATGAACTCTAGAAAAGGAGCTGTACTTTTGAATAATATATGGTTATGAAAAGAAAGTTGATGATAATGATGATGATCTCTCGTGTAGAATTGTGATTTAATATAGCGTGATATTTGAAATAATACTCGTCCTATTATGTTGTGCGGCAATGACAGTATTATGGTTCGAACACTGGGAAAGCGAATTCAATAAAATTCCGAAGAGCGAAGTGAGAGATATTATTATTATTATTATTATTATTATTATTATTATTATTATTATTATTATTATTATTATTATTGCTGTTGTTCAGTCAATTGCCCGAAAACAGGTCTGACCTTCACAAGTGATACGAACATGGCACCACCTATGAGGCAATTAGGCCAGGAGATAATAGGATAGAGTGGTCATGTCCTTAATCTCTCCATTGGATACATCGCCGATTAACTACATATTACACTAATCAAACTTCAGATGCACATATACATTTGTTCTTCCTTCAACACATATTGTCAAGTGAGATGTACTGCCTGATAATACATAGATGTATTACTCAACAGAGGCGAGTGGAGCCACGGGCGTAATGTGGAATATCGCGATGCGGTATTACGAACGCAGGAGCAGTAGCGCCACGGCTCCGGGCTGCAGGACTCCACTGGCCCTGGTCGACAAATAATACGTATCAGCCAGAACCTCAATCACAGGTAGTGGGAGATATTATCTGCTGGTAATATGGTTGTCAGTGACAAGGTTCCGAACTCCGATATTCTTATATTGATATTATAAGAGTGTCGAATTTTATTACTAATACATACACAATAATAATAATAATAATAATAATAATAATAATAATAATAATACTTACTTACTTACAAATGGCTTTTAAGGAACCCGAAGGTTCATTGCCGCCCTCACATAAGCCCGCCAGAGGTCCCTATCCTGTGCAAGATTTATCCAGTCTCTATCATCACACCCCTCCTCCCTCAAATCCATTTTATATTATCCTCCCATCTATGTCTCGGCCTCCCTAAAGGTCTTTTTCCCCCCGGTCTCCCAACTAACACTCTATATGCATTTCTGGATTCGTCCATACGTGCTACATGCCCTCCCCATCTCAAACGTCTGGATTTTAAGTTCCTAATTATGTTAGGTGAAGAATACAATGCATGCAGTTCTGTGTTGTGTAACTTTCTCCATTCTCCTGTAACTTCATCCCGCTTAGCCCCAAATATTTTCCTAAGCACCTTATTCTCAAACACCCTTAACCTTTGTTCCTCTCTCAGAGTGAGAGTCCAAGTTTCACAACCATACAGAAGAACCGGTAACATAACTGTTTAATAAATTCTAACTTTCAGATTTTTGGATAGCAGACTGGATGATAAGAGCTTCTCAACCGAATAATAACACGCATTTCCCATATTTATTATGCGTTTAATTTCCTCCGGAGTGTCATTTATATATGTTACTGTTGCTCCAAGATATTTGAATTTTTCCACCTCTTCGAAGGATAAATCTCCAATATTTATATTTCCATTTCGTACAATATTCTGGTCACGAGACCTAATCATATAGGCTACTTTGTCTTTTCGGGATTTACTTCCAAACCGATCGCTTTACTTGCTTCAAGTAAAATTTCCGTGTTTTCCCTAATCGTTTGTGTATTTTCTCCTAACATATTCACATCATCTGCATAGACAAGAAGCTGATGTAACCCGTTCAAATCCAAACCCTGACTGTTATCCTGAACTCTCCTAATGACATATTCTAGAGCGAAGTTAAAAAGTAAAGGTGATAGTGCATCTCCCTGCTTTAGCCCGCAGTGAATTGGAAAAGCATCAGATAGAAACTGACCTATACGGACTCTGCTGTAATAATAATAATAATAATAATAATAATAATAATAATAATAATAATATTGTCCACATAAAAGTTACAAAGTCGATAAACTTAAATGGTCAATGTTTATGAATGTACAACAAAAGAATTTTTATGTAGATTGGGAATATTAAGAAGTAGAAATCTCGTTTTTCAGATAGGTGTTTTGTTTCATCGACACGGAATAGAATGTAATTTTTGCATGATAATGAAGAAGTTCAAAGAATTTTTGCTAACGAGCATAATTATTTAATGTTACGATTAGACGAGTAATATCATATCCATAAAATATGAAACATAATTATATGATATTAGAAGCAAGATTATGCATATCCCTTATTCTTGGAACATTTATTGTTGTGATCAAAGTTTTGTTTCAAACAAAATTAAAGAATATCAGAGATATTTCTTTAGGACACTGGAAAACTTGGCCTTAAACTTTTAAGTAGCAGACACTGCTTGCGCTTCATTTTTTGCTGAAAGTGTTCCACTAATTGGAGGGCGTCAATTAGTGTATTTAAACGGTTCGAGAAGTTTAATAGTTATAGACAGATCTTTAAAGTATTTGTCCGAGAATTGGATAGCATAAAAGAAACGCAATGGCAGCGCAAGTAGCCATAAGAAACGATAATCTCATACGTCATTATATTAATGAGAAACTGAATGCACTAACACTGCATAGTGCTCTTGAGCTATACTCCATACACAGCTAACATGTTTCCACTGCATTTTTATAATCACCGTATGTTATTATAAACACCGTCACAACAGTAAGTTACATTAAGTATTATATATATATATATATATATATATATATATATATATATATATATATATATATATATTTCAAAGTGTGTCATGACGTCACTGTTGTGAGTCAGCGATTTGAAGCAAGTTTCGGCTTTTATGTCAGAGAAGTTGTCTGTTAATCAAGGCGTTCAGTCTGAACTTGAGAACGTCGTAGCAACAGATGGTGGCCCGTACGGTCTGTGTGCTACCATAACCTTTTTCGAACTGTGTTTTGCGCGGACAAGTCGTACGGAGGATATTTGTTATCATCGGTTGCGTACGGCAACAAGAATTTGTCAGCAGAAAGTGTTTAGGCTCCCCTTTCGCGAATGCAAAGACAAACATTATCTGTGTGGAATGAATAGGAGTTGGTAGGGTTGTGCTAGAAAGATTAACAAAGTTAGATTATTTTATTTGACCCTTTTTACGTCTGATATTGCGAGGCACGTTATCTGGTCTACATTTTATGATTAATGTGAACCACGCTGTCTAATAAGGGAAAAGGTGTGACAATACGTGTACGTGAAGCACAACTCAACTCGGAAATCAATTATTGAAATAAAGGTACTTATATCAAGTTGAACAAACGAACTTAATATATTTCTACAAGGAGAAAAACGAGTACAAAAACAAAACTCGTGAGATTTTAAAATATGTTAAGACTCCTGTCAGGGAAATAAAACAGGTTCACATTGGTTCCATATCTGTACCATTCACCTCTAAACATTTCCTCCCTCGTTTAATCACGCTGCGGTAGGTCGCATCCAGCATTGCGGGTGACATAGTTGCCATTGCCTCAAGTATGATTTGTCTCAGTTCAGTAATGTCCTCGGGGCGTCTAGCAAAGACACGATCTCTGAGATGTCCCCAGAGAAAGAAATCTGTGGGTGTTAAGTCTGGCAACATTGGTGGCCACACAGGATTACTGATGATTCTGTAAGGGACAATTGTTATTATTATTATTATTATTATTATTGTTATTGTTAATTTCTTACCTGCCTGGGAAGAGTCTCTCAAGAAATGTTATTGTACTATAGGCGGTGTGGACAGGAGCACCATTTTGTTGGAACCGTGAATTCTGTTTATCAACGTCATCTAATTGATCAATGAAATCATTCAAATTTCATTTTGATAACGACGAGCAGTCAACGTCCCATTGAAAAACACTAAACCAATTACTATTTGCCGGGATAGGGTAGCCCATACCCCAATTTTTTTAGGGTAAAGACCAACTTCTATAAATTCGTTAGGTGGCTCTGAACCCCATATCCGAGAATTTTGGGTGTTGACATGGCCATTAAGCTGGAACCAGCATTCGTCCGATGTAAATAGCATATCCAGCTCCTCGTCAGCCTCAAAATTTTGTAACAAAAATGTACAAAAATTTACACGGAGAGGTATATCACGTTCTTCAAGTTTCTGATGTGCTGTGATCTTTTATGGGATCTTGTACAGTTTCTTACAGCTGTTTGACAAGAGCCGAGGAATAAATTCGTTACTCTAGTCAGCTGATGTTCGTATGTGCTGTCGCATTGCATCTTGAATCCCGCTTAAGGCTCCTGCAGATAATTGTCTTCGACGCCTCCCCCCCCCCCCCGTTTCTTTCGGCAAACTGATACATCGTATTTTATTTAAAATGGTTACCTCTTAACATTTTGTACAATGTTTTTTCTAGGAACTTCTGGAATTCTGCATACTTCCTACGAAAATCGTATACGCAGGCTGCGAAATTGTATTGATATTTTCATTGCACCAGGTCTCAATTTCGGAAGTAGCATTCCGCAATACAAATGAAATGCTCCGTGTTCATGTTGACCGTCGATGTTAATGTCAACAAATACGGAAGCAATCGTCTTAATCCTCTCCCCATATCCCGACAGTAAGAAAAGAACTCGCCTCAGTACGTGTTTCCAAACAGTTCACATTCCTGCCACTACCGGCGTTACCGTGCGTATCAGTAAGTACTCTTCAGAATGAACGCCGTACTTGCCAGGCAATTTCTCTGGCACATAGGTAATACGGCTCTATGGAAGTGTAGGAAGATTGATTTCTCTAGGTTCATTCGGCTAGCCACATGACGACATACAGTGAACCATGACGCACTTTGAACTGAACACGTAGTACATATGAAGAGTCCACTGCAAAAAGGGGAATGTCAAATTTATATCATTTTACAGGAAATGAAATTTAAATTTTGAAACAATATTACAGGACATGAGCAAATATAATTCGTGTATTTCTTTTTCATATAACTCAAACCATATTACAAAAATGATGTAATAAACTGTGGCTCTTGCTAACGAATCCTTGTTACCAGAATAATTTTTCATCGTTAATGCAAACAATAAATTACAAAAAGGAGAGATGTCACCTATTAATGCAAAGAATAAATAACAAAAGGGAAGAAAGTCAGTAATCTTACAAAGATCTGTTTACTTTATGTTAGTTTACAGTACACTGAAAAACATTTGTGAAGGAGTGTTGTAATTTTCTCTTGGATCTGTAGAACAAAACTGCTCGAGGTGTTGCAAATCCCATGAAATTGGTAACACAACTGAAATAAAAGTAACTATTATTGGTATCACTACTTATCAGCCTTTAGAAAAATTTAAAAGTAAAACTTAAATTCATTGCCTTCAAGTTTCTCAGGCAGGAGGCATTAGCCTGGTACTTACCATATCCACTGCATGTATCGGAGCATGGATAGCCAAATGCGATATTAAATCTCATATTGAAGATCTTTCTGTAATATTCATATGAAACAGATGGCAGTTTTTCTTCTTTGTACATTTCATACGTTTTATTAACATTTAGTGCATCTGGCAGATAAACTCTCTCAATTTTCTTTCTACTGTAATGACTCTGCCATCCCTTGAATAAGTTGATATATTTGACCACACTGTCTGCGACATCTTTTGGTTTTCTGTTAAGTTTGTGGTCATATTTGCCCCGCCGATCTTTCGATGGTGTCCCAGTAGTTTTTAGAGTTTTTTTGTAGATTCTAAATGCCTTATATTATAGAGCAATTCCTTTGGTGCCATATTCTTCGACGATTTTCTTCATTCTGTATGAGTAACATTTATCGTGGAATAAACAGTTTTCTTCTTGGTTTCGTGGTCTACGATTCTGAATTGAATGAACTGTTATTAATCCATACAGATATGCATTTTATTCATCCACAGTTCCCAAAGCGTTAAAGTCTTTAATAATGTGTTTAATTTTTTGTTGCGGAATGTCCTCAAAACACCGATAACGTTTGCACTTGCAGTCTGGTCCAGATTCAAGCGTTGATAACCTCAACGTTTTCATTGCATCACTACTTCTACCGTAACTTTTACGTTTCCTTCTACCTGTGTTTATTTTCTTCAGACTGTTGCACTAACTTTCACTCTCTTCCGATGCCGTAATTAGACATAATTCTAAAGTTAAAAACAAAACTACAAAGGACACAGCAAAAACGTCTCAGTAGCACTACGAACAAATATTTCTCGTAAACAAATGAATCCTTAGTCGCGTCATACAGTGTTGCCTTGACATTCCGCTTTTTATACTGTTTCGCTCTGATATTTCCCCTTTTTGTGTTGTATACCAATTCGTCAACACGATGTAGCACTGAAACTATCGCCTTTCTTGCAGTGCAACAAAGTGTATTGTATTCTGTTCCCTTTGATTTATAGTACTGAAACTTCATCTCATTTTTCACAAATTTACGACTTTCCCCCTTTTGCAGTGGACATTATATATTGGATTTTGATGAGAAATTGTTATTCTGTTCGTAATACAAACAATTGCCCTCATTTCTACTGCTACAGAAAAGAATATGAAACCTATTATGTCTTAAGAAAATACTTGATTATCCTTCAGAACTGTTGTATTCAGGATTTAAAGCATTTGTTATCCATAACATTTATAACAATGTCTTATTGAATTTTGTACATAAAAACTGAAATGTATTTAATTTGTATTCACATAAAAATATAAAACTGAAAGATCAGACAACATACGCTTGACAGAATCAAAATTTATCACAACTGGAGTCTATAATCACAGTAGCAACATCGGTCCAAGGCTTTATAACATGATAATAGCTAAGATCCCAAAAATACAATTTGCTAATGCTCCTTATTAAAAAAAAAAAAAAAAAAAAAAAAAAAAAAAAAAAAAAAAAAAAAAAAATACCGTTTAAAAAGAAAATTTAGAGTTCCATTTATTGTGATATCTATGTTTTTCTTTTTGTTTCCTCTTCCCTTCTTTACTTTTTTTCCTGACATTTTATAAAATGTCCTAAAGTTATTGTATGGAATGCCCCCTGAGCACGAGTATGTAACTTTTTCTGGGGGTGGTAGAGTGATTATTATATAAAAAACTATATGAATCTTTGTTCTAGCAATAAAGTATTAATAATAATAATAATAATAATAATAATTTATTTAACCTGGCAGAGTTAATGCCATACGGCCTTCTCTAACACTCAACCAGGAGTAAAAATTGCATTACAAATCACTACAAATTTACAAAGTACACTACAATTTTACACACGAAACTGAATAAGATAATAATAATAATAAAATGTAAGCAACAAGTAAGAAGAAATCAGACATAATAAATAACATACAGAAAGAAAGAAAAAAGCATAATAAAATGTGAACAGCAGGTCAAAATAAATGAGGCATACAAAGTATAAAAAAATAAGACAATTATTGATAATAATTAATAATAATAATAATAATAATAACAATAACGATAAAAAATAAGAATAGTAATAATAATAATAATGATAATAGTAGTAATAATAATAATAGGCCTAATAGTAATAATAATACTAATAGTAGTAATAAAATAGTGCAGTACCAAGCATACAATGAATACAATATTTTTAAGTACACACAGTAATAGCTCAACTTATTACATTAGAGATATACCATTATCGGAAAATATGAAAACAAAAATATAAAATAAATTAAATATCACTAGAACATAAAAAAAAACATGTGAATACGTGGAAACATGCAATACAACACTTGTCATAATAGTAAGTTAGTTTGGCAACTCGTCATAAGATAATTTTCTAATTTGGATTTGAAAGATTTCAGTGTTCGGCAGCCCTTGACTTCAGGCGGCAGAGAGTTCCAGTGACGAGAGGTAGCAATAGTGAAAGATGAGGAATACAGAGATGATGTGTGAAGTGGAATTTCTAGCGTGTTATCGAGTTGTGATCGAGTATTAATATTATGATAGCGAGAGAGAGTATGAAAACGAGCGAATAAATAATAGGGGGATGAAGTGTGCATAATTCGATATAAGAGAGAAAGTGAGTGCAGATTTCTCCTCTCATGTAACCTAAGCCATGATAACTTCTCGAAAGAAGGTGAGATCATGGTATCAAACATTACAAATGAAGCGGACGCATGCGTTATGAACACGCTGTGGTTTCTGAGCGGAATCAATCCTGAGATCACTGAACAAAACGTCGCAATAATCGAAGTGAGGTAGAATGAGTGTCTGTACCAGCGTCTGTTTTAATTTAGATGGATAATGATACAATCTTTTTAGTGAATGGAGAATAGAGGATGCCTTCTTACATGTATATTTAATATACGTATCCCAATTGAGATTAGATTCGAAATGGACTCCGAGATATTCGAAATGCTTATTATTATTATTATTATTATTATTATTATTATTATTATTATTATTATTATTATTATTATTATTATTATTATTATTATTATGCCCAATCGAATTGTAAGAGAATACTATTAAATTGTTGATGATGAATCCTCAATGCAAAAGTTAGCAAAAAGGAACCATATTTCTAATCTGGATTACTCACGTTCTCCAATACTCCGATCCATTTCCAACAATAACTGTCTTGTCTTCTGTCTTCAAGTAAAATCCAAATTTCGAGAATTATTTTATAGGAAAAAGGAAACCCTAAAATGTTTAGAAGTAAAATATGACTTCAGCTAATATGAAACTTGTTATTCTTGTTGATTTGAGAATAGTTTCCTTATTGTTTTATTCGAAAACGCGATATTATGCTGGCAACATATCTGGAATACTTTCCACTCTTCCATTTTGCGGGAGACATGTCCGAGACGGATTTCGAAAGGGAGGTAGGAAAGAAAAGGAAGAATCTTTAAAATAATATTGCATTTCGGCCATCAACATGTAAGACGAATCTTAATAATCTTTTTCAATAATCCTCTTAACACAAGTAGGTCTACCGAGTGCCGAAAATGATCTTGTCTCGGTTTGTAATAGTTATTTAACGACGCTGCATCCGCTATTAGATTATTTATGGCCGGTTTCACCAAGCTTCTTTAAATCAGCACAAACGACTTGTCAACAAATGGATCGTTTAATTTTAACGGGATCTTTAAAAGTTGACTGTTTCGCCAAGCCTCGTATCTTTAAAATTAACAGGCGTTTACTAACGAGGGGATTTTGTACTTGTATCTTGCATGTTTTGTTTTTCATACGACCATGGCTTCGAAATCGCGAATTTCATTGGTTACATATGATCATGGCTGACTTTGTTTGGCATGAGGAAACAATCAAAGGCAAACGGGTAAGCGGCAGTAATTGTAAGAACATCTTCCTAAATACAGTATGTTGTCACACCGCAATTAAAAAAAAAAGACAGCTGCTTCTAAATGTAAATAATAGGAATGTAGAGCAGTTACATTGTAACTTCTAAAGGAAATCTAAGAAAATTTAGCGGATTATAAGGTCGACAGCTTCAAAATTGATGCCACACAAAGCATTCTAAGCAGTTATATTAGGCCTAAATTTAGGACGGGAAATCGCCTCTTCCATAAATTGCATACTACTTTTCCACTGTATTTCATGCAGATTTATTAGTACCCTGTAACAATTTTGCCATGCTTGTGTGGCAGGATTCAGGAGAGGTGTCGTTAATTTTAATTTTAAGGGGTATCCATTGTCTCCTAAAAGAAAATCTCTTTGCACTCTTTCTATTTAAAAGGCACCCTCCTTTGGAATGTTGTGCTATCCGTGTAGACCGTAACATTATCTTAAACCGAGAAGAATCTGTTGGAGAGGCGTTAAGTGGGTGATTCCTATCTGTCGTATTGTAATCTATTACAATTTCAATAAACTAGCGCTGAGGTAGTTCTGCTGGTTTCAGAAGTGAAAATCGTTGAATTTATAAGAGATTTTTTTGTGTTAATGCAGTTGATCGTATACGGAAGGCATAACAAAAACCTAAACTAATCAAACGTAACCTGTCACAGATTCGTATGTGCAAGGTGTATAAGCAGAGTACGAAGGAAACTATCTCAGCGCTAGTTTAGCCACAATTTTTCTATGCGGAGCGTTACATAGGCCTATGAAATTGTTTGAATATTGAAGGAAAAATAGGATCTTCTATTGCAGAATCTTTTGGCTATATTTCTGCCAGGATATAGGATTGGAACATGTAGGTACACAGTCTATGATGTCTATGACAACATAAAATTTAGCTGTAAGCTTATTAGGCCTATAGAAATAATGACTATTGTAATGTTGATAGTACGTCTGATACTTTATTCACATATCTAGATAATACAGCTTTTGATACCCCGTTCATATAATCAATTACCATTTCAAAACTTCCCGCAACGTTATCTTAAAGCGAGAAGAATCTGTTGAGGAGGCGTTAAGTGGGTGATTTCTATCTGTCGTATTCTAACCTATACAGTATACCGGTATTCAGTTTCTTCTGGAATCATTCTTACTACTTATTTCCTTAATGTGTAGCTTTCGTGGAATTCTTTATCACTTAATCTTCAAAATGATTATTCCGAATGTTATTACAACATATAAGTTCGTCGTTATGTTGAAGTTCTAAATAAAGAACTTCATCAACGAATAATTACGTCCGCCATGTTGTTGACTTCTTAACGCATCGTTACTGTTTTAACGCGACGAATAGGTCCTAATAAATTAACGATGAATTTAAAGATGCGTTAGCAATAATGATACTTGGTGAAACACAAAAACTGACTAACGTGTCATTAAATTATTTAACGAGACGTTATAATGATAACGAAGTTTGGTGAAACCGGCCATTAGAGTCATTGGAATCACTGACGTCGAAATGATATTTGGCGATATGAGACAGAGAATTCGCCATGTGAATGGCTAACATTCGCTTACAGTTACGAAAAACCTCGAAAATAACGCAACTAGGTATTTCTGCCTAAATGGAAATCAAATTTACGCCAGAGCGTGTAATTATTTATGGCATATAAATAACGTAATTTTAAACTTATAATATTAACTTTACCTACAGGATAGTAAGCTTCTTTCAGAAATATGAGTTAAATTTATTTTGCTCCATTGCTCAGTGTTAAGACTATATTAATAATAACTGATTTTGTTAAATATTCTTAAGCTATAAAATATGTGTACTCAAGAAAGGAGTTGTAAAAGTGTCAATTTTGAATGATCGAAATTAAGTCGTTAAGTTTTAAAAGGGAGCATACTAATTAATCGATTTAGATGGGGACAAAAGTAAGAGATTATAGTAAATAATGAATGAGTGCAAGGGAAAGAGGAGAATGTAATAATGAGGGAATGTAAGTAAGAGTTATGAATTTGAATTAGAAGAGCGTCTGCAAAATGTAGGCTGTAATCAATGCAATTGTGACACCAGATACAAAATTGTGAGGTCCACATTACATGGATGTAAATGTTGACAACAAATATATCATATCATATATCATATCGTATCGTATCGTATCGTATCGTATCATATCGTATATCATATCATATCATATATCATATCATATCATATCATATCATATCATATCATATCATATCATATCATATCATATCATATCATATCATATCATATCATATCATATCATATCATATCATATCATATATCATGTATCGTATCGTATCGTATCGTATCATATATCATATCATATATCATATCATATCATATCATATATCATATCATATCATATGTGGAGTGTCGTTTCAAAACGTATTAAATGCAGGAAAATAAATTTTACAGGAAACGTAAAAAACGTTTCACGGCTAAGATAATGGACAATTTTAAATATCTTAATTCACTTTTTAGGCATTGTGAAATGACACCATATTTAATAAACACTGACACTGATTGTTTAATCTAACGCAAGATATTGTCAATTGAAGTTTGCACTTAATACGTTTTGCAACGACATAGTGGATTTAATACGTTTTGAAGCGATTTTGTGACAATACGATTTGCATCTATAAACCACGCTGAATTGTGCCCTGTCATTTGTCAGTTTTTTCTGTGGTTCTTACAGCAGCATACTATGTAGGACGATACATCAGTAGTTTTTATTGCTTTCTGCTGGAAAATAGTGATAAGGAACGGCGAGTTTCTTACCTGCAACCCTTCGAACGGAGCTGCCTAAAGAGACATACTTTGGATCGTACGGCCACCCGGGTCGATCTCTAACTCACATTGAATATAAATTTTAAATAATTATGGCATCTGCAGAGTGAGCACAAAATTCCGGTACCCCCTTAAATATCTGAAATACCCCGAATATGCACACTATTGATGTAATTCTGGTCATAATTCAATCATATATACAAAATAACCACTGTACACTAACTGTGTATACCTAAGTATCTAAAGAGTCAGTATGTTCCCCATTATTCTCATGACACACAATAATATGGAGTAATGGGACTTTGTGCCCACTCTGTATACTTTATTTTTTAATCCTTATATATCAGTATTTTATTAAGCTCTATAACAAAATTATGAAATATGGTGTGAACACTTGTATTAATTACTGCAATATCTAAGTAAGCTTTAATAATAAAATTAAGAAATCTGTGAACACTTGTATTACAATATTACATATTTTTGTAAGCTTTATAATAAAATTGTAAAAAATATGTTGTAAAGATTTGTATTAAAATACAGTATTGCAGTATTTAAGTAAGTAAGCTTTGTAACAAATTTATGAAATGTGGCGTGAACACTGGAACATGTATTAATTATTGCTTTAGATTCCAAACACTATTTCATTAACATTTTAAATTCTACCTTTACGTGATTCTTCATGCAAACAAAAACATTCTTCAATCTCATTGTTTTAACTTTCACTAATCTGATGTGTATTAATAACAAAATCATACAATTTCACTGAATCAACGTCTTTCCAATTGTGTCCGAATCTACTACTGAGTAGGTTTCGCAAATCAGATTTTTTGGCATCACTGATTGATCCCAAGGTGGTGACTTTCGGAGGTACTTTGACATGATCCATGAACATACCACGTTTCATCAGACTAGCACACGATTTAGATGGATCGTCACAACGGTATGTAGGTTCCATTTTGAAAGTGATATTCACTTTCCCCATTCTTCTCGCATTTCTTTAGCATTATTCTTTTCATTTCTTTTATGCCACTGAGGTTATGAAATTCATTAGTCCAGAGCTTGAAATCCCTGACATGCCAATCTGTGTTGTGGCTAAATATTTTACTGTCCCCACTGTTTCATATATCGCCTTATACTCCTCAGGAGTAAGAATTTCGTTCTTCTTACGCAAAACCTTTTCCACTAGCCCAAAGGCTCTGTCAGCTGGTAGAAAAGAATTGCCTCTTATCGGAAAAACTAACAGATTTTCAGAAACCTGAGGACGTGCTTTTCTTTGGAGCCAAAGACCAAGAGCATGTACAACATGCATGCTATTTTGTCCATCACATCCATCGGCGAACAGTCTAATGCATTTGGTGAACTGTCGAAATTAAATTCACTGATAAATGTAGTGACAGAAGATGCCACTTCAATAGCGCCCGTCCAGCCTGTACTTCATTTCATGTAAATAAATTTGGCTTCTGTGAAGCTTTATCAGTTACACAGACAGCATAGAAAGCTAATTGTCTTGAATAAAATACTTCACCTGTGCTGAGTTTCGACAGCGTTTGCAGTTGCTGTAATTCGAAACAAATTGACTGTGTCTCATTAGGTTCTGTACTCATAATTTTATGGAACGTATTGGCACGAAGATTATGTGCGCCTAAATCGACTAAGAGCCTAGTCTTTTCAGTGTATCATCGCAATTTCTTATTGGGAACAGCATGTGTGCGCAATAACTGCATTCATCATTGGCCGGTGTACAAAATCCTATAGCCTGTTGAATTCTGTCCGAGGGAGGGGGGAAAATTCTTTTTACTCTTTAGTCTGGTACTAACGCTTTAATTGTACATTTTGAAGAGCTTTGTAATATTTAAGTCGGAAGCCAAACAAAGTTTCTGACTTTTACTTCTATTGTAAAGATATTCCCTTGCTCTATCTTATAGTAGGGTATTTTACGACGCTCTATCAACATCTGAAATGACGCATTCCAAACTTGGACAAACCATACCTTGCATGGTAAAGGGGTTATTGTTTATAGTGATCTCCCCAAGGCTAACTCATGGGTAAGCAATTGAAAGGGCCTATCTTCCTCAGAATGGACCAATGCTTTAAAAATGTCAAGCAATATTTCGGCGGTTCGCGCAATACCGGGCAGAACTCTAAGCACAACCCGCTGCCGTCATCCAGACTGTAGCAAGCTTGAAACACTTGGACACGTGCTTGGACAATGCCCCAAAGGCGAGCTGCTGATCAATGCTAGACATCATCGTGTACGACATGCTTTGGCGATATCGTTAAAAACTTTAAATTGGGAAATTCATGAGGAAGTACATTGTGTATCATCAGATGGTTCTTTTAGACGGGCAGACATTATTGCTATCAACGGACGCTTAAAACGGGCTCTTGTTCTTGACCTTACTATCCGTTTCGAAAGAAACCTAAATCAGGCCACCGAGGTTGATATTGAGAAGAAGTCCATATATGAACCTTGTCTGCCGTATCTTTCTCAAAAGTACAACGTCCCTCTTAAATAATGGTCCGTCATTGGTTTGCTGTTTGGCAGTAGAGGTTCAATCACAAAATTCACGTGGAATTATCTTAAGGAACTTCACATTCCTTTTGATTCTGTAATGTCTATTCTTATAAATATTATCAAGGATTCTCTTCAAATATTACATCATCATCTCTATTTCAATTAATCAACTTATATTTGCCTTCAACAATTAACTTTCTTTTTTCTTTAATGTATCACATCACATTCTTATACATGTTTATTGTATTCAGGACCCTTGTGGTCACTCAAAATTCTTTGAGCTGATGTCTATAATTTAGAAATTTATTTTAGCGCCTGAATGAAGTAAAGGTGATAATGCCGGTGATATGAGTCCGGGGTCCAGCACCGATAGTTTTCCAGCATTTGCTCATATAGGGTTGAGGGAAAACCCCGGAAAAAACCTCAATCAGGTAACTTGCCGGGGTCCAGCACCGAAAGTTACCCAGCATTTACTCATATTGGGTTGAGGGAAAACCCCAGAAAAAACCTCAACCAGGTAACTTGCCCCGACCGGGAATCAAACCCGGGCCACCTGGTTTCGCGGCCAGACGTGCTCACCGTTACTCCACAGGTGTGGACCACTTGCTCTTAATTTGGAGATAAATTACACTACTTCCCTCTTCTTAGCTATATATCGTACTCTCTTTCGGGCACCACTTCTCCTCTCTCTGATTCCCTTACTGCTCTTAATAGATTTTGCTATTGTACATACCTTGGTAATCACAATGTTGTAAAACAGCGAGACACTCAATAATGGCGGGAAGATACAGCACGCTGGCCAACGCTGTCCATTTAAGATTTTAACTAATGGAAGTTGTACATAATACGATTTGATCCAACATATAATTTTCATCATTGAAAAAAGGCGGGAAAGAATACGAATTGCTCCAATATGAGATAAGGGCCTTAAAGAATGCCGTCTCAGTTATGCGAAATGGCTTCAAACTAAATTTCGACCGAGGATGTATTTAATACGACTTGAAACGACACTCCACATATCATATATCATATCATCTATCATGTCATGTCATCTCATATCATATCATATCATATCACATCACATCACATCACATCACATCACATCACATCACATCACACATCACACATCACACATCACACATCACACATCACACATCACACATCACACATCACACATCACACATCACACATCACACATCACACATCACACATCACACATCACACATCACACATCACACATCACACATCACACATCACACATCACACATCACACATCACACATCACACATCACACATCACACATCACACATCACACATCACACATCACACATCACACATCACACATCACACATCACACATCACACATCACACATCACACATCACACATCACACATCACACATCACACATCACACATCACACATCACACATCACACATCACACATCACACATCACACATCACACATCACACATCACACATCACACATCACACATCACACATCACACATCACACATCACACATCACACATCACACATCACACATCACACATCACACATCACACATCACACATCACACATCACACATCACACATCACACATCACACATCACACATCACACATCACACATCACACATCACACATCACACATCACACATCACACATCACACATCACACATCACACATCACACATCACACATCACACATCACACATCACACATCACACATCACACATCACACATCACACATCACACATCACACATCACACATCACACATCACACATCACACATCACACATCACACATCACACATCACACATCACACATCACACATCACACATCACACATCACACATCACACATCACACATCACACATCACACATCACACATCACACATCACACATCACACATCACACATCACACATCACACATCACACATCACACATCACACATCACACATCACACATCACACATCACACATCACACATCACACATCACACATCACACATCACACATCACACATCACACATCACACATCACACATCACACATCACACATCACACATCACACATCACACATCACACATCACACATCACACATCACACATCACACATCACACATCACACATCACACATCACACATCACACATCACACATCACACATCACACATCACACATCACACATCACACATCACACATCACACATCACACATCACACATCACACATCACACATCACACATCACACATCACACATCACACATCACACATCACACATCACACATCACACATCACACATCACACATCACACATCACACATCACACATCACACATCACACATCACACATCACACATCACACATCACACATCACACATCACACATCACACATCACACATCACACATCACACATCACACATCACACATCACACATCACACATCACACATCACACATCACACATCACACATCACACATCACACATCACACATCACACATCACACATCACACATCACACATCACACATCACACATCACACATCACACATCACACATCACACATCACACATCACACATCACACATCACACATCACACATCACACATCACACATCACACATCACACATCACACATCACACATCACACATCACACATCACACATCACACATCACACATCACACATCACACATCACACATCACACATCACACATCACACATCACACATCACACATCACACATCACACATCACACATCACACATCACACATCACACATCACACATCACACATCACACATCACACATCACACATCACACATCACACATCACACATCACACATCACACATCACACATCACACATCACACATCACACATCACACATCACACATCACACATCACACATCACACATCACACATCACACATCACACATCACACATCACACATCACACATCACACATCACACATCACACATCACACATCACACATCACACATCACACATCACACATCACACATCACACATCACACATCACACATCACACATCACACATCACACATCACACATCACACATCACACATCACACATCACACATCACACATCACACATCACACATCACACATCACACATCACACATCACACATCACACATCACACATCACACATCACACATCACACATCACACATCACACATCACACATCACACATCACACATCACACATCACACATCACACATCACACATCACACATCACACATCACACATCACACATCACACATCACACATCACACATCACACATCACACATCACACATCACACATCACACATCACACATCACACATCACACATCACACATCACACATCACACATCACACATCACACATCACACATCACACATCACACATCACACATCACACATCACACATCACACATCACACATCACACATCACACATCACACATCACACATCACACATCACACATCACACATCACACATCACACATCACACATCACACATCACACATCACACATCACACATCACACATCACACATCACACATCACACATCACACATCACACATCACACATCACACATCACACATCACACATCACACATCACACATCACACATCACACATCACACATCACACATCACACATCACACATCACACATCACACATCACACATCACACATCACACATCACACATCACACATCACACATCACACATCACACATCACACATCACACATCACACATCACACATCACACATCACACATCACACATCACACATCACACATCACACATCACACATCACACATCACACATCACACATCACACATCACACATCACACATCACACATCACACATCACACATCACACATCACACATCACACATCACACATCACACATCACACATCACACATCACACATCACACATCACACATCACACATCACACATCACACATCACACATCACACATCACACATCACACATCACACATCACACATCACACATCACACATCACACATCACACATCACACATCACACATCACACATCACACATCACACATCACACATCACACATCACACATCACACATCACACATCACACATCACACATCACACATCACACATCACACATCACACATCACACATCACACATCACACATCACACATCACACATCACACATCACACATCACACATCACACATCACACATCACACATCACACATCACACATCACACATCACACATCACACATCACACATCACACATCACACATCACACATCACACATCACACATCACACATCACACATCACACATCACACATCACACATCACACATCACACATCACACATCACACATCACACATCACACATCACACATCACACATCACACATCACACATCACACATCACACATCACACATCACACATCACACATCACACATCACACATCACACATCACACATCACACATCACACATCACACATCACACATCACACATCACACATCACACATCACACATCACACATCACACATCACACATCACACATCACACATCACACATCACACATCACACATCACACATCACACATCACACATCACACATCACACATCACACATCACACATCACACATCACACATCACACATCACACATCACACATCACACATCACACATCACACATCACACATCACACATCACACATCACACATCACACATCACACATCACACATCACACATCACACATCACACATCACACATCACACATCACACATCACACATCACACATCACACATCACACATCACACATCACACATCACACATCACACATCACACATCACACATCACACATCACACATCACACATCACACATCACACATCACACATCACACATCACACATCACACATCACACATCACACATCACACATCACACATCACACATCACACATCACACATCACACATCACACATCACACATCACACATCACACATCACACATCACACATCACACATCACACATCACACATCACACATCACACATCACACATCACACATCACACATCACACATCACACATCACACATCACACATCACACATCACACATCACACATCACACATCACACATCACACATCACACATCACACATCACACATCACACATCACACATCACACATCACACATCACACATCACACATCACACATCACACATCACACATCACACATCACACATCACACATCACACATCACACATCACACATCACACATCACACATCACACATCACACATCACACATCACACATCACACATCACACATCACACATCACACATCACACATCACACATCACACATCACACATCACACATCACACATCACACATCACACATCACACATCACACATCACACATCACACATCACACATCACACATCACACATCACACATCACACATCACACATCACACATCACACATCACACATCACACATCACACATCACACATCACACATCACACATCACACATCACACATCACACATCACACATCACACATCACACATCACACATCACACATCACACATCACACATCACACATCACACATCACACATCACACATCACACATCACACATCACACATCACACATCACACATCACACATCACACATCACACATCACACATCACACATCACACATCACACATCACACATCACACATCACACATCACACATCACACATCACACATCACACATCACACATCACACATCACACATCACACATCACACATCACACATCACACATCACACATCACACATCACACATCACACATCACACATCACACATCACACATCACACATCACACATCACACATCACACATCACACATCACACATCACACATCACACATCACACATCACACATCACACATCACACATCACACATCACACATCACACATCACACATCACACATCACACATCACACATCACACATCACACATCACACATCACACATCACACATCACACATCACACATCACACATCACACATCACACATCACACATCACACATCACACATCACACATCACACATCACACATCACACATCACACATCACACATCACACATCACACATCACACATCACACATCACACATCACACATCACACATCACACATCACACATCACACATCACACATCACACATCACACATCACACATCACACATCACACATCACACATCACACATCACACATCACACATCACACATCACACATCACACATCACACATCACACATCACACATCACACATCACACATCACACATCACACATCACACATCACACATCACACATCACACATCACACATCACACATCACACATCACACATCACACATCACACATCACACATCACACATCACACATCACACATCACACATCACACATCACACATCACACATCACACATCACACATCACACATCACACATCACACATCACACATCACACATCACACATCACACATCACACATCACACATCACACATCACACATCACACATCACACATCACACATCACACATCACACATCACACATCACACATCACACATCACACATCACACATCACACATCACACATCACACATCACACATCACACATCACACATCACACATCACACATCACACATCACACATCACACATCACACATCACACATCACACATCACACATCACACATCACACATCACACATCACACACCACACACCACCACCACACATCACACATCACACATCACACATCACACATCACACATCACACACATCACACATCACACATCACACACATCACACACCACACACATATCACACACATCACATCACACATATCACACACATCACATCACACATATCACACATATCACATATCACATCACATGTACATTTTTAATTGCATTTGAGTGTCCAGAGCACTAGTTATATAAGTGATATAAACCTAAAACAATGATTTAAAGTTAAGCGACAATGGAAAATTTTATGCTAAGTCTACCATGTCTATTTTATGCTTATATGTTGGGTCTTGGGTATATGAAGTGGTTCATTGAAGAAATTTTAACGTTAATACATTAAAAATAACCATTTTATAATAAGACGTTGCACTTGCACCTCTTGTGTTCCAAACTATTTTGCAGATTACATAAGGTTAAAAACTAAATAAAAAAAATGAAATATGTAAATTACGAAATACATTCTAAATTCAAACATATTTATGCGTATGAAAAAGTAGAAGTCTTTTAAACATGTAGAATGTCAATTTATTTTGCTCACACATATTTTTCCCCTCAGCTGCCAAATGAAAAACTGTTTTAAATAAACGTTGTTTAAGTACAATGGGGATTTAATACTACGGGTATATCTTTCGTGTAACCTTGTTCATTAAGCAGATACGAGTAATAACATCATTTTTATGTTACTATGGACTTATTATTCGATTAATCACTCAACTCTCTCAAGAACTGTTAAAATGCATCAAAATGTACTATTCTAATAAACAAAACGCTGAAGGGTGCAAAAATATGGAACTCGTAATGTACGTACTTACTGCAAGTTCAAAATAAAATTACACTTTGTTGAACTACAATATCGTTGTTGGGTCTTAGTTCACAAATGGTAACCTAAGTGACAGATGATATTCAAAATTCTGAAGAACAATTCTTCCTGATCTTTTGAAGGCCATACCGATACCTTTGACGAAAAGAATGGTTATGTGGTAAGAGCATGATGGATGACCAACACATAACGTCTTAAGAGCTCGTCGTGATCTGGACCAAAAATAACGTAGTAAGTGCATTGAACGTGGTAAATCAATTAGTTGGCCTGCTCGTTCTCCTGATATTACGCTACCAAATTTTTTTTCTTTGGGGAACGATTAAGAATGCTGTCTATCGAAGTGTTCCAACATCACCAAACGACATACACAATTCATCAAACCATCCCATACAACATAAACATGCAGCTTTCCGTACAATGGCACACATATTAATTAATATACCAATGAACAATAACAACTACACCGAAGAATTAAATAAAATAAAATATACAGAATGTGTCTAAATTCCTATGACAGACTTTGAAGGCTTGTAGTTGGGACCAAGGCGGTTAAGTTTTGCATAGGAACTCACGTCAGGAAACGTACCGTTTCCTCTCTACAAACAAAACCCCACCACATCACATGTTGAACTCTCCCACTTCTGCTGCTTACTGTACGTTATTTTTCTTCTGGATCCACTTACAAGAAGGGCAGTTGTCGTCACTAAAGGACATACAGCAACATATTATTGATGCCTGTGCATCAACCACTACGATGATCTAGGGCAGTGGTCGTCAGAACTCGCTGAAATGAGTAACGGGTAAGGATTGTATCGCAATATGCACCTTCGTGCAGAAGGGAGAGGTAGAAAGCATATCCGCCAGCAGCTACGGTAAGAGACGCTAGCCCGAAGGTGCACTTTGCTGATGACCACTGATCTAAGGCATCATTCATCCACATATTGCAACTATGCATTAATTTCTAACGATCACCACTTAGAGCAGGACATGAAAATGTTCTGTTTTCGTAGCAGTACCAGAGTGCTACAAAGTGCCATTTTACTTCGGACTTCGAGTAAGTATGTACAGTATGTATTCTGGAACAAACACCTTCCAGTCACTAGTCTTCTGGTCTCATTTCCTGAATCAGTTACATAAATTATGAATTTATAATTTACAGTCTGAATATTGATGTTAGGGATAACATAGTGCCAGAATTTGGGAATAAAATCTACAATCGTGTAATATCCTAACGGAAAGAATGGATCTCAATGAATATAACTGAAACAATTCTTGCGCTCGAAACCAAAGAACTGACTAGTTAAGTAGTTTTTTTTTAGATCTCTGTAATGCAGCATCTATTTTTAGTAACACACACAGCCCTTGTGCATTGAATAAAGGGGAATTTAGCTTCACTCTCCTATGTCTAACTTAAATAGGCCTATATTGAAAATTGCACTTATATCACTTACGCTTTAGACCCCTCATTTATAGTTCTGTAAAATGTAAATTATGTTGCAGGGAAAACGAAGTGTTTTATAATTTATTTTTGTAACAGAAAATGAACTTTAATTCATAAAATAATTCATGTAATTTTTCTAAGCTCTAAAATGATTAATTTTTAGATGGTTATTTAACGATTGTGTATCAGCTATTAACCCATATCTGCCTAGTGTTGCGTTTTCGCAACAGTCTGCATTAACTATTTTTCTGCAAAAATGCAAAGGAATGAATTAAAAAATTAACTTTTATTTCACTGCTGTGTATACTAGGAAGAATCAAAGGAGCCTGCAGCACAATAATTAACTTCCATTTCAGTTTCATGTGGCTGTGCGAAAATTATGAAAATATTCAACAAGAAAAAGTTATGGGCATAAATGGGTTAAATTATTGTCGATGGAGTTTGTGGCATCAAGATAGTATTTGGCGAGATGAGGCGAAGAATTCGCCTTGGAGTTCGAAAAAACGCAACTAGATAATCAATTCAAGTGGGAATCGAACCCACACAGAGCACAGATTTGGATTAAAATTTGTGTTGGAAGGATTTATGATTGACGAATAGACTAATTACTTAAGTAACAATTAATCTAGTGTATCTTTAGTACATAAGCTTATTATATGAGACTTTATTTTTCTCATGAAAGGGTGTCATTAATAGGCTATATCCCGAGAACCAATATACAGTACATATTCATTATTTTGAAATACCGTAGTTTCCCCTAACTGTGGCCCACATTTGTCACATTTTTCTTTGTATATTCAGTACTATTCATCCAGATTAAGTGAAATTTTGGCTTCGGACGCTTGTAAGTTTATATTGAATAAATATTGACATATGTGTTTGAAATTATTTAATTAAATGTATTAAACAATTAATAAGCCTTGGTACATAGTTATATTCTGGGTTGCCCAACTATGGTCCACTCATATATTCATGCTTTAAAGCATGAATCGACTATAGCTGGAGCTGTAATTATTCGTAAATCAAAACATTGAGTTTCTAATTTAAGGATAGAAACATAATCTAGCACAGAAATACTGAAAATAAATGAAAAGTACATGGATTCTTTTCATTAGTACACATTACATAAACACTCTATAAACAAGTGAAATCTGAAAGTCATTTTTCTGCAATAATGAACAACTACACTCGCCGGCAAGAAAAAAAAAAATCCGGGACACCTAAAGTTTCTCAATTTTATCATTCGCCGATTCAACCCTTCGATCAGATTCTGGATATCAGTCTGGTCGATTCTAGTCCATTCTTTATTTAGAACATTTCGGAGCTGCTGTAAGTGGCTGTGAGGAGTTAGACGACTTCTAACTCGCTTCCCTAGCATTTCCTACACATGTTCAATAGGGTTTATATCAGGACTTCTTGCTGGCCATGTCATCCTATTCAGTCCAACGTTGTGAAGGAACTCATCCACGATTCTTGTAGCATGAGGGCAAGCATTGTCATGCATTAACAGGAACTTTCCACCAATAAGTGGGGCATATGGTACCACATGTTAAATTAGACTTTCTTCGATGTATCTTGGAGCAGTCATTAATGAAAACAAGTTCTATGTGAGCTCCATACGAAATGCCATCCCATACCATTACTGATTCACCTTGGAAACTGACTCGTGAACTGAAGGTGCATGAAGAAAAACGTTCTCCTTCTCTTCTCCACACTCTTTCACGTCCATCTGTAAACTAAATCTCGATTCATCTGTGAAGAGCACTCGTCGCCACTCCCCCGGGTTCCAATTAGCATGATTGTGAGCAAAACGTAATCGTTCAACATGATGTTGCTGGAACAATTCTGGGCCTTTAGCTGGTTTTCTGGAATCAGCCCACATTCATCAAGATGTCCTCTTACAGTTCTCTCACACACGTTAACTTGTTTTATTTTCTGGAAGGCTCTTCTGGTCTCAATAGCTGTGGAATGGCGATTTCTTAAAGTGTTTAGGACAATAAAATGGTCGTCACGAGCCGAAGTTACTCGTTTTCTCCTTGAACTGGGTCTCCTGGAATAACCTCCTGTCTCTCCAAAGCGATGTTACACTCGTTGTACGGTCGATCGAGGAATCCAAAGAACTGCAGCCACATAACGCTGACTATTCCCACCTTCTATCACTGCAACCACTTTTGCTGAATCGGTAGGACTTAGTGACATTTGTATACAATGAAGTACTCCAATATTTCCTCAAAAGAGCTTACCAGTCTGTAGACATCTTCAGCTTAGCTCGAAATGAGTCCGAGAAGTTTACACACAATATTATAAGGAGAACGGATCTTTTTTTCAGATCATTGTTACGTATCACAAAATAAATGAATAACTAAATGAACCTCAACACACCTACAATTATTTTAAAAATCCTACAATTTTCACAAATTTTAAAGTAAATGTAGTTGGCCCGGTTTTTTGCAAGTGAGTGTACTTATATTAAAGAACAAAAGTACGGTATCGAAATTAACTAACACATTCTTAGCAAAATATTATGCAAATAAATTCACCGATAATGTTCAATTATCGTACTGAGAACTATATTCATTAGGCTTATTTCGAACCATTGAATCTCCACTTCTCTTGCAATTCTGAAATTGAAAATAGATCTCTCTTTTTCGAGACGCATTTGGGGTCTTTAATTTGTTTTATTATGTTTTCCTTTCTATAGAATAAAATGTCTTCCATTTCTCGCCACCTCAGTAGTTGCCGCTTCTTACTATACATGAAACAACAGTTCCATTGTTCTTCACTTCCAAAACTTTCCCTGGACACAATTCCTCCTCATAAGTAACTACCATATAACTATGTGCCTTTAGCATTAATTTAACAGATTTCGTCTTCTTTTCCATATCTGACTCATTGTCTGTAAATATGGAAAGAACACCGGAAACATCATAATCTGTATCCAATTAATTTTCATCGCTCTCATAGTCACTTACAGGGACGGTTGTTTTCATTCTACCCTTAAGTTTTCGTTTTACCGGACTTTCATTCGTGCTAGTACCATTGATGCTGGAACAGCTGTTTCTTTGTTTACTTGACTATAATCAGACTGTGACATGGCGGATAGCTGCTAGACACGTGTTATTACGCTCCGACTTAGGTGATTATTAGCAGCGGTTTTAGAGTGCATTACTATTTGAAAGTGTTTAAAAGTGTCGTGGTATATAATTTTGTGTTATTTCGCATTCGATTTCTACGACAAAATGGGTGGAAATAGCAATAATAAGAAGTCATCTCCCAGCGAGTTCTCCGATGAAGCTGTCCGACGCGTCATGGTGGAAGCGTTGAAAGATCCCGGCATGCTGCAGGTACTGACGCAGGCCATCAGGACTGTCATTGTGGAGGACTTGAAACAAACTATTGCTGAAAACAGTCCTGTGATAGAAAGCCTGAAAACAGCTCTAGAGGAGAAGGACAGGCACATTAGGCAGCTCCAGATGAAGGTGGACGATCTGGAGCAATATCAGAGGGGACAGTGTTTATGGATTTTCGGTGTGAGTGAAAGTGAATCTGAGAACACGGACACTATCGCCATTGACGTGGCTTCTAAAATAGGAGTACAATTAACTGAAAGTGATAACGACAGAAGTCACTTAGTGGGGCGAAGAAACAGTGATAGGCCTCGGTCTATCATTGTCAAATTCGTCAGCTATAGAAAGAGGGCTGAGGTATTCAGAAACAAAAAACTGTTAAAGGGTAGTCTTGTTACCGTCCTTGAAGACCTAACTAAAGCCAGGCATAATCTGTTAAAAGAATGCATAACTAAATACAGCCTGAAAAACGTGTGGACACAAGACGGAGACATTATTGTCAAAGTAGGCGAACACAAACACAGAATTAAATGCCCAGAAGACATGATCTGAACGAGTCGGCTGCGTAAAACTAGTAAGGCAACTAATTTTAATATACTGCAATATTCAATCTAGATTAAATTTTACTCTATCAGTAACTTTACTTAATAATTAATTCTTTTTCATTCTTATTTTTATCATTTAGTACCGTAAATTTAAGTCACTTCAACTTTTACTATATAATAACGTTATTTATTAGTTAATTATTTTTCTTCTTCATATTCTTTATCATTTAGTACTGTAATTTTAAGTTATTATTGCTAGAAAATAATTTAGAAACTTGAATTGCATATAAGTTGGTACCATTGAGAACAAAAAGCAGCATGTTCACCCGACAGTCCCTGAGGTCAGTGGACAGAGACCGGTCCTCTCTATTAACACGAACAATAGCAATCCTACATGCCCACTGCCCTGTACCGCAGACATACTCAAGGCTGCGCTTTCTTTCTCTCCTTTGTCACTTAATGTTGTTCACGTGAATGCTCAAAGTCTGTTGTGTCATTTTGACAAATTTTCTTCCATCTTCTCATCTTTAGACATTCACGTTATTTTTATCTCCGAATCTTGGTTACATTCTAATCTTCCTTCCACTCTCGTAAACCTTCCTGGCTAAACGCTTTGCCGTAATGACAGAGAGGGCAAGAGAGGAGGAGGGGTGGCTGGTTATATTAGATCCGATTTGCGACCTAAAATTATTCATCATTCTCCAAGCCAGTACTCTGCCAAACCCGAATATATGTTCATTGAAATTTGCACCTGATTTACAAAATGTATAGTGTGTGTCGTATATAAACCCCCACATATATATGACGTAGATGATTTCGAAACCTCCTTACTAAACGCAACGCCGCAATATGAAAACGTTATAATAATGGGTGACTTCAATTCAAACTTACTTGACTTACATTCTAGTACGACTAAAAGACTTCAATCATTCTTTCAGTGCCTTGATATGGTAATCTTACCCCTAGCTCCCACACATCACACGGAAGGTACAGACACATTACTGGACTTGATAATTATTAACAATGCCGACAAAATACTGACGCATGGACAGTTGCCTGCACCAGGACTATCAGGGCATGATATAATTTATCTATCGTTTAATCTGCAGTGTCCTAAATCGACTCCTAGACTAATTACTTACAGGGATATTAAAAGAATAGATGATATTGCACTGAAAGAAGACGCTGCACAACTTCCATGGCACATGATCTGGACATTACGAACTGTAGACGAGAAAGTAGACTTATTCAATACGTTAATACTTCAACTTTATGACAAACACGCACCATTAAAGACCAAACGTACCAGAAAGACCCCAGCCCCTTGGATGACGACTGAAATACGTAGCCTGATGTCCGAACGCGACTTAGCCTATAGGAAATACACCCGCAATAAAAACGACGAATATTTTAACTTATATAAACACCTAAGAAACAGAACGACTCAACTAATAAGAAACGCTAAACTCAAATACTCCTACAAACTTATAGAGCCCAACACAACCCCTTCCGAGTTATGGAAAAATCTGAAGGTTATTGGACTTGGAAGTCTAGTGAACAAGCAGACATACCCATCCCACTTGACCGATTGAACGAACACTTTGTAAAGGACCCGACCTTAAACAACACAACGAAACAAGACACAGTTTTGCCTGACTCAGCTCCCCCAACTCGAGACAAATTCTATTTTACTGACGTCACTCCTATTGACATAATGAAAGCCATCCGACGCATCAAGACGAAAGCTCAAGGGCCAGACAACATTGGCATATTACACATACAGAAAATACAAGACATAGTAATACCTACAATTGCACACATATTCAATAGTTCCTTAATCACTTCAACTTTCCCTAAAATATGGAAGCAAGCTTTCGTTCTTCCTCTTCCAAAAGTCAAAGTTCCCACCGACCCGAACGACTATAGACCAATCAGTATCCTGCCAGCCATATCAAAAGCACTGGAAAGAATCGTACACAGACAAATTACTAATTACATGAACGAACACAAACTATTCGACAAGTATCAGTCAGGTTTCAGAGCTGGACACAACACAAGCACTGCTCTACTTAAAGTGACCGAAGACATTCGTGAAGAAATCGACTCTAATAAAGTAACAATATTAACACTTCTTGACCTTAGCAAAGCTTTCAACTCTGTAAATTTTGACATGCTCACCCATAAATTGAGAAATCTGCATTTGTTAGACTGCTGTGAGTTGGTTCGAATCCAACCTACGGGAAAGACAACAATGTGTTGTATCCGGGAATCGAAGCTCTTCCTGGCTTAACATAACATCAGGTATACCACAGGGTTCGGTACTCGGACCATTGTTGTTCACAATATATGTCAATGATATTACATCTCATGTAAGGCATTGTAACTATCACTTGTATGCTGACGACTTTCAATGCTACATCTCTTCCCGCTTAGATCGAATAAATGACGCTATAGATAAATTGAACGAAGACATTGACTCGATTGTGACATGGACAAAGTAATTCCATCTTAATATCAATCCTGGAAAGACACAAGCAATCATATTAGGACACAAACGGCAAACCGACGCTGTAAAGCACCTCGACATTTCCCCCGTTAAAGTAAGTACAGTGCATATCCCTTTCAGTTCTTCGGTAAAAAATCTTGGCATTCACATGGATAATAATCTCAACTGGGACATGCAAATCACAGAAACCTGCAGAAAAGTATATTCTATTATCCATGTGCTAAAAAGGATAAATGTTCATCTTCCCTCTTGCTTAAAAAAGTCCCTTGTGCAGACCCTTGTATTTCCCTATTTTGACTATGCTGACATTTTACTGACTGACCTTTCCAGCGAAAACAAAACGAAACTTCAACGTGCTCATAATTTGTGTGTACGTTTTGTAAGCAATGTTCGTAAATATGATCACATTACCCCATCCCTGGAAGCAATAGGTTGGCTTAAACTAGATAAGAAAAGAAATTTACATTCACTTCGCCTTCTCTTCGAAATCTTGAACTCTTCTATTCCTTCGTACCTGTCGTCTCGCTTCACTTACCTTTCTTCCCACCACAATCTGAACACACACTCTCGCCATGAAACAATACTAACAATACCATCCCATCGCACCTGCACATACTCATCCTCTTTCACAATAGCCCTGCCAAGACTCTGGAATTCGTTACCTGCTAGCATCAGGGACTGTCGAAAAAAAATTCAATTCAAACGCAAACTTACTAGGCATTTGGTCAGTAATTGAGACTCGTTCAGACATGGTTTCTTGTAAATAGTTCTCTTAAGGGAACCCGTATGTTAAAATTGACCAAAATATGCATTTTTAGATTTTTACTTAATATTATTCCTTATTCAATTCTGAACAGATTGATATATACATTATTAGCGGTAGGACCTTTTTGAATGTCTTTTTATGACTTTAAATGGCTGAGTGTGCGTGGGTATTTAAATGCATGCTAGCGTCACGCCCACTTCTGTAGTTCGTTCGACTGCAGGCTGTTTCTATCATTATTTTCTCCTTGAATTCATGTAAGAAGAAGAAGAAAACATGTACAAGACGAAAATTGTGTTGGCTACTCTGTTCTAGCACAGAGTAGCCAACAGTGCTTTGCTTGTTACAGTTGTGAGAGTGAATTAGCACGTGGCTTTGTTTATTGTGATTTTGTGGTGTTGTGAATATAGTTCATAGTGCTCTTATTGTGTAAATATGCCTAGAAGAAAGAGTTTTAATAAAGGGAAAAAACGTAAGTTCCGTGGCAATCAATATACAAATACAAACAGTGTTAGTTGTACCCCCAGCATTGAGGTTAGGGCAGAGAAAAACAATGAGCCTACACCTAGCTCATCCAAGAAAAAACTTGTTTATTTGGAGAATGAGAATATAACAGGTACTGAAGGTCAAAATGTGTCATCATCTAGTAATAATGATATTATTATAGATTTAGGTATACTATCTGACTTCATAAAACAGCATGTGAAATGCAAATACTGCAATAGTGAAGACTGTGTGGAAATGTTTGAAAACATTAGTTCCAGGAAGGGATTGGCAACAAAAATAAATTTACATTGCAGTAATTGTGAAAGTGTAAAGTCCACAATGACATCTGCAATGAACAGAAATAGGCTGTACAATGTAAATACAAGACTTGTGTATGGTATGCGAAGCATTGGTAAGGGATAGACACGCTGCACAAACATTTTGTGCTATTATGAATCTACCTCCTCCACCTGCTAGGTTTGACAGAGAAGTTTTCTTTATAAATGAATCCCTCTCTGAAATTGCAGAAGCCTCAATGAGAAAAGCTGCAATGGAAACTGTGGAGTTGAATGGTAACAACAGAGACATATGTGGGGCTTTCGATGGCAGTTGGCAAAAGCGGGGGCATACGTCACTAAATGGTGTTGTCACTGCAACATCATTACTCACGGGCAAGGTGTTGGCAGTGGAAATATTGACTAAATATTGTCAGACATGTTCACAGGGAAAGGGAACTGTACATAAATGTACAAAAAACTATAAAGGTTATAGTGGAGGAATGGAGGTGCAAGGTGCAGTGAACATTTTTAGGCAGTCTGAGGATTCTCTGAATATTCGGTATGTGCAATATCTTGGTGATGGTGACAGCAAGGGTTTCAAAAAGGTACAAGAAGACAAACCCTATGGGGAGGGGGTAGAAATTGAAAAACTTGAATGCATAGGCCACGTTCACAAGAGAATGGGAGCACGACTGGGAAGACTCAAGAAGGAGCTAAAGGGGATAAAACTGGATGATGGCAAGACACTTGCTGGAGCGGGTCGTTTGACCAATACAGAAATTGATCTCTTTCAGACCTACTATGGCTTAGCCATTAGAAGGAACACAGGGAATGTGGAAGAAATGAGGAAGAGTGTATGGGCTACATACTTCCATAAAATTTCAACCAACGAGAAACCATACCATCAACTCTGTCCCAAAGGTCTGGATTCGTGGTGCGGTTATAATAAGGCACAAGCTCAAAATAAAGTATATGATCACAGACATTCCCTACCAGAAGCTGTCATGTTGAAGGTAAAGCCAATATTCAGAGATCTTGCTGACAAGAAGCTGTTAGAGAAATGTACACACGGCTGCACCCAAAACCCCAATGAAAGTTTCAACAACTGCATATGGGAAAGATTGCCAAAGACAGTGTTTGTGGGCCTGAATGTCCTCAAGACTGGTGTCCTGGATGCTGTTATCACTTTCAATGATGGCAGTAGCAGCAGAAAGAAAGTTCTGGAGTTGATGGGCATAAAACCAGGATTGAATATGGAACGTGCGCTATGTGCCATCGATGTCCGAAGAGTAAAAGAAGCTGAGAAAGCGATGCAAACCCAGTCAAAAAAGCATAGGACTGCAAAGAGGAACCAGAAAAGAAGACGAGAAGAGGAAGAAAAGGAGAAGGAAGATGATTACAATCCAGGGATGCATTGAAACTACAGTAATTGTAAGTTTGAACTTTATCCACTGTTTTCTCAAAACTACATTTTTTATATTTTAGGTACACTTTTCTAAAAAACTATTGCAGCTATCAGTCTGAAATTTGGAACAGTGCTTTATTATTGTATTAGTAACTGTTTGCTACCACAATTACTGTTCTAACATTATTAGTTCCATTACCAGTCACACAGGATTGATTGTTTTTCTATGTAAATTAATTATAAAAAAATGAAATTGATTTAAATAATGTTAGAAATAAGTCAGCATTCTAGCAGAGGTAGTAAATTATAGCCAAAAGCATTATTACTAGGCCTCCAAAGTTTCAAGTCTCTAGGCTTAATACATTCTTTGAAAAGTGTACCTATCAAATTGATTATGTATAATTAATTAGCATAATTTACATCTGAATTATTCCAAAACTACTATGTCGATTTATATGCAATTATAAATTATGTTTTCTCCTACCTTTAAGAACGAGTGTTCAAAATTTTATCTCATTATATGCAAAAACAGCCTAGTTACTTAAAAATATGTAAATGCATGAAAATCTAAAATTTTAACATACGGGTTCCCTTAATCTATCACAAAATATTTCAATATCCGGTAATTTCATCACTATAGAATTTTGTTATTGTAGGTTTAATTTTGTAATTTAGTAAATACAATAATATTCTTTGTTCTTAACTTCTATGATAAAATGCCTAGCTTTCATTAATCAGGTATTCTTGTCGTACTTTAATTTTTATTGTAATTGTAATTGTAAATTTAATATTAATTGTAATCTTATTGTTCATGTTATAGTTGTAATCCCCTGGTAGAGGGGCAGAGAAGGCCTGACGGCCTTATCTCTACCAGGTTAAATAAATAAATACTAAAATACTAAATACTAAATAATGTTAATGATGTTTTAGAATATACTGAGATACCGTATTTGCAGAAGTAAATAATCACTTTGATCACATTTTATTGAAACAAATATTTCAAAATGAAATAAAACTATGGTCCACGAAAAATTGTGGTACATAGTTGAGGGCTGACTTCTAGCCTTGAGGTTAAACATTTTTCACGCAGAGTCCTTAACCTCTGGCAGTGTAATTATTACGTGAAAGTAAACACTATATAGCCAGGTTTAATTGTACAAAGAATCATATATCTATAACATACCAGTTCTACAGAGGGGAGCTTAAGAAAACAGACAATCACAAAATGAATAATTTCGTGTCTTCACACATTCAATAGAACGATGCACACTGACCTTGTTAAGCATCCATATCATTGCCACGTGTAATGGCAGATAGAAGCATCTATGGGGAACATAATTCCATCAAAGTGGCGCCTTAAATGGCAAACACCGAACTCTTGGGGGACTAAGTAGTACATAATGCGTTTTGGACCATAGTTGGGTGTCTGGACCATAGTTATGGAAAATTACGGTATATTTATTACATTTGAAGTGCAATCAGGACCACAATCTTAGGAGAAAACTCACTCACTCACTCACTCACTCACTCACTCACTCACTCACTCACTCACTCACTCACTCACCCTCTGTCTACCTCTCTCTCTATCTCTTAATGAAGGCACTGAGTTAGAGACTGTGTGCCAAAATAATTGTCTACAATAATTATCAGGGTTCCTAAGAATATATATTTCCATATAGTCTCGAAATATAGTTCTTAAATATTTCATCTCATTCTTGTCACGATTGTAGCTCAATTGTCAAAGAATTGGCGTAGGATGACTGCGGAGACAGATTGGAATCCTGATGATGAGGAGGTCATATCTCCTTAGGGTTTTTCTCGGAGTAACTCTGGTCTTTTACATTACTACCCCGTCATTCTTCATAGCATTATTCATTGCCACTGCAATATTCATTATCATTATAATAGAATCACCCAATCATGTAATAGTGTTGTGACTGCTGTTCAGAAGGCATCAGCCTCAGTAGGCGTAGTATGTTGTCGGGGGGTGGGGTGGGGTGGAGGGAGATGCACTGAGACTCCATCGGAACCCTAAAGACGCACGAGCTGAATCGACAGAAACACCACACAGCTGTCACGATATCTACGAAAGCGCCTCCTTTTGGACAATTCCTACGACAGTAGCGGTGTGACACAATAAGTCTTCTAGGAGGTGCTCTGCTATTTTTCGGGCTCTACCTTTGCAACAGAAAAAAAACCTTCTCGTTTAATATAATTGGAAATAAACATAATATAAGTCTACTTTAAGGGAACACTTATATGACATTTATAACTTCCACAATTTCCATCCAAAATTTGTGAAATTTAAACTACACAAACAGGCCTAAAATATTATCATATGTACAAAATCTTGTGTCATTAGGTCTAATAGCTTTTTAATTAAATTATTTTTAATTATTTTACAGTTACGTCACTTTTTTACGTTAAAGGTTTCAAAATGTTTACTTCATATTTGCTGAAAAATTTGAAAATAGTTACGAGAATGAAAATTAATTAGCTTTTTGAGTTCAGTCTCAATAGGGAATCGCAATATATATTTCTTTAATTTCATGAATTTACCATTACAGCATATTTTAATCTAAATGCAATATGAATGTGTGCCAAAGGAACTTAATAGGCCTACTACACTTCATACAAATTCTAATTAAAATCTATTTATCAACATATAATTGATCTCTGTAAGACAAATCTGACAAATAACTGTTGTGTAAGGAATTTTTTTAATTCAATAAACTGCTTAAAATTTTAATATCGAGAATACAGTATTAAATAGGGAAATAACATTTCTCTCAACTCAGACATCGTTTGTTTGACCACATTTGATTATATGATTAGATAATTTAAAATGATCTAAAATTTAATTGCGATCATAAAAAAGTGGACTTTCTTGAGTTTTGAGCATTATTTCACCATAGTTTCCCCCTTAACTTCCAGTAATTTTATACTCCCATTGTCTATTATGTTTAAATCGTAATTCTAATGATATCCAGCCTAAGATCTCATTTTAATGAGATACAACACAGATTGCACCTAGTTACATATTCGGTCCTTGATTTCAGTAGTAGTTAAAATATTCGTTAAATATTTTGTCATTCATTTCCAACCAAATCCCCATGTCAGAAATACAGATCATGTTGACATGTTAAAAGGACCGACGAGAATTACGTGAACTTGGGGAAGGTACGTACTCAAAGTTCCATGAGTGTTCCCCTTTGTTCTGCTTCCACCCTCACAGTATTTCAACCCTAACACATTCCTACATCCCCATTTAATAATCCACACAATTATCAACCTTTAATATTCACTTCAGTGTTATCCGCAATTCTATATTGAAACACATTGGGATATATCCCCTCTTGTTTCCGCATGCGTTTTGTGCCGAGCGTTATTTTGTGCAGGAGGTATTTGACCTCTGATTCTGTTCGTTGCAGCTGATGGGTATTTCATTTCATTTAGTGGTGCAATATTGTTCAATAAAACCTGGTAGATAAAATTTCAAACCTTTGTAATGTGATGATAACATGATTTAAGTACCGGACAGGTGCTGTTATAATGCTAATGCAAAAAGCATAAATTTAAGGAAGATAAGTCCACCGCTGTGGAGTAACAGCATGTTTGAACGTGAAACGAGAGGGCGCGGGTTCAAGGTCTGATCGGGAAAAGTAACATGGTTGGGGTTTTCCCCCTAGAATTTTTGAAGCGGAATTATTAGGTAACTTTCTACGTGGGGTCTCGGACTTACATCGCCTTCACTAATTTCAACTTCATTTATCATCAATAGTTTCAGGTAGACCAGGAGATCCAGCAGACGTGGTACCGTGATTCGCCAAAAATATCATCTGTCCATGGGAGCTGCAGAGATCCCAGTGAGGCAAAGGGCTTTGACAGCGGATTACGGCAGATCAGGGAGCTTTGTAGTTCTCTCGGATATATGCCACCATGATGAATAGCGATACCTACGGTGCTGCGATCTGCAGGTCAATATAGGATGTAGCAAGACGTAATAGATCTGCGTGATTTGCCAACAGATTCCAACAATCTGAGATGGCTGGAAAATACCAACAGGGACACTCCGTCAGACCTTGATGCTGTAGCTCAGTCATGTCATCATCAGCCGGGCATGTGAACTTCGCCCATCATGAAAACAGTCGTGCTCGCGGGCGTGTTCTCTTCCCCTCTTGCGCTGCAGTGCTTTACAGTGCTTATTGAAAATAACATGATGGCACATGTTAGTAAGATCCTACAGACTTTCATGTTTTTTTTTAATGATTCTTGTTTAATTAGGCCGATTCCATTTAAAAATGTGTAATTTATTTTGATGGGGTAGGCCTAATGGCAAGAATTAATTATCTCATTTTATATTGATACGTTTATTTATGGAAAACTGATCCATTTGTGTTTTTATACGATTATATTACCTTAGGGATATCAATGACCGAGCGGGCTAGCGGCGTGATAGAGGGGAGGCCTTGCATTCGGGAGGTCCGGGGTTCGATTCCAGGAGCCGGCAATCCTAACTGACGTTTTTCATGGTTTCCTCAGTTATTTCCAGACAAATGCCGGGATTATACCTCTTGAAAGTCCGGCCATGGACGGTGATCCTTCCCTTAATCCTTTCATATGTGTGAGTTGAATGCTGTGTAATGTCTTCAATGTTTGTGTTGTATCGGAGGTGGCCCTGGCATTGAGCTGATCCCTCATCCGGGGAGGCCCTCAATCTCCTCATGTGGTCAAAAAAATATGTATGTGATCCAATAGATTAATTTCTCTCCCGACAGGTCGCGGCCCTGTAAGGCCCGGGAGGCGTGGGTCGTATAAATGAGCCTAAAAGGGAGAAGTTAAACTAAGGTAAAGAAAGAAAGAAAGAAAGAAAGAAAGAAAGAAAGAAAGAAAGAAAGAAAGAAAGAAAGGGACATCAATGTCATTATGAAGACCATTAATTAGAAATCATATCCTACTACTAATTCTATAATCAGCAGTAGCTGTTATTCAATCTTAGCATGAAGATTGGTTATTCAATCATTAAAGCCGTAATCACAATAGAGAAGCACAATACAAAAATTTTGAAAATCTAACTAGAAGTGATAACGCTGTGTTGTTATCAATTGTAAAAGTGTGATTATTATTTATTTATTTAAATTCTATGTCGCTCATAAGTTTTCAGAAGAAGTAATGTCAATATTTGGGAGCACGTGCAGTTACGAACATTTTTTTTTCTTTTACAAATGAATCTTAACAAAATTAGGCGAAGACTACGTTTGACAGATTCTCACATATAGTCAATTATGGGGATAGTTTCCAGGAAGACTGACTTTGGAAGAATTATTTCTAGAGAACGTCACAAAAATTTGTAATATTGAAACTCTCACGATGTGGAGCTTGCTCGCACCACTATGCTTTATTACGGTTTTACCATTTTCCTGTTTTCCCTGTTTCTTTGTTTCTGTTTGCTTTTCCTTTATTTACATTCATTTCTTTCTTAATTTATTGTTCCTAGTATGTTCTATGTAGTTTGTCTTTTTACGGTAGAAATCACCTCCTTCCAAGTGTTTCTTTTATACTCCGCAAAGTATCGTGACCTCATTTCATATCTTCCGTGAAGAGCTGTACGAGTCCTCGATGTTAGGTGCTGAGTGCCGACTTTCTTCAATAGGGGCGGCCCCGCGTCGGCCGAAGAAGGTTGTTGACTGCTGATTTAGGTCTGCCATTTAGTGATCGTCCCGTCTCATTTTCTATGAGGCTTGCGTCGTTTGGGAAGAGAGTAACGCCTAGAGATTTTCTAATTCTGAAGGTGCTGTGATGTACCAACTAGGTTTATGAACCCGTCAACAGTCATATTAAAAACTTTTCTGACTTCTACTGCCATTTTCTCCGTGTAGCCTATCGGACAACGTTATGGTAACTGTTATTTCAGGATGGGGCGTGATGACGTAGATTAATGGTTACCTTTTTTCATAGCAGTGTGGAGCTGTTGTATAGTGTACGTCGCTGGCCTGTTCCTTTTTAGGGAGGCACAGCATGGATCTTAAACAGAGTATTAACACACGGCCCGGCCGTAATATTTGTAATTGAGTATTTGATAATCTGGATGATGTGTGGGATAGGGGGCGTTAGTCTGGGCCACTAGCCTATTATGTTGCATTGTAATAACAAACACGAATTCAAGATATACAGGAAACCCACTACAACCACAACACACATGTAAAATTCATCAAACCATCCCATAGGCCTACAACATAAACATGCAGCTTTCCGTACAATGACACACAGGTTAATTAATATACAAATGAACAATAACAACTACACCGAAGAACTAAATACAATAAAATATACAGAATGTGTCTAAATTCCCATTATAGACTTTAAGGGCTTGTACAGGGACATCATTTTATTTTTACTTCAATTTTTATTGTACCTGAGTTTTTTAATGTACTTCACTCCCACCCCTTCTACTAGTAAACTTCCAACCGTTCACGACACAGAGCCGTAAGCAGTACTGAGTTAGCGAGTATAGTACGTTCCAGAAATATGTCAGCGTTTTCCAGTGACGGAAGAGCTTTCAATATTGAATCACATTTTCGTGCAGGTACTGTCGTCCGTTTGCCTACGTCGCATCCCGGTTTTCCCCACCTGCTTCTGTTCGCCCCTCTATAAAGTCTAGTAGCTGGGCTATCTTAGCTCTTTTCTGAAAACAATAATTTCTGTTAGGAATTGGACGCCTACGTAATATTATACAACTGTTTAAAATAACTTAAATAAAAGGGCCTCGTTAAGTAATTAACTGCCACGTGATCCCCCCCTTTCTACGACCCTGCGACAAAACCCCTTGAACGGACAGTAGATAGCATTTCTGAGTAATTTTATCTTTTCGGATCGGGCAGAAGTGAAGACTGAATTTACAGTACGTAAGGTATTCTTTTATAGAGTAGGTACGGAATTATTTCAACATGAGTTACTCGTACGAAGGACGAAATTGGTAATTGGAATTAGGTACAATAGTCTATAGTAGTTCCAGTGCAGTGAGTGAGTTGACAGCGAAATGAGTGTAATGTGGAAAGGTACTTGTGCAGATATGAACATATCATACTCGTGGGTGTTAATTCGAACTTAGATTTAAGATACAAATTAGATTTATTTTAAATGTTATTTTAAGTGATCGTGCTTCATTTAATTTTGGATATTCCCTATGATTATTATTATTATTATTATTATTATTATTATTATTATCATTATTATTATTATTATTATTATAAATTATTGTTAGTATTAATTATTTGTATTAATTATTGGTATTATTATTAACTGTATTTTTAATTAATAAGTTTCTTATTGTCATTATTGAGTGTAATTAGTTACCACTGCCACCGGGTATATACCCATTGCAGTGTGAATAAATACATACATGCATGCATGCATGCATACATACATACATACATACATACATACATACATACATACATACATACATACATACATACACACATACATACATACATACATACATACATAGTGCGATAATATGCACAAAAGAACTGAACCCTGTATCGAAATGAACGGCCACCATTTTCAAAATTGTGTTTAAATATCCATATTATGATTATTTTTCAATTTAACTTCATTCTCTATATTGTACGCTAATGTGCTGTAACAGTGCAATATACACTGCATAATTATTACGTCCGAATAGATAGCTCAATTCGTGAGTAAAAACACTAAGTGTTAATACAGTACTGTATTTTGATTAAACAAAAACCTAATGAAAATTATCAAACTCAAAATTGCGGTATTTCCTAATTTACATAAATGGATAAACTACTTTTCTTCCCTCCTATACCTAGTAAAGTGATTTGTAGTTTACGCCAGTATCATCGAACTCCAGTCGTGGAAGGGGTAGCAAACGGTGTTTCCTGTTTCAATCGTTAATAGAAAGGTACAGCCAGGTTAATATTAAAAATATTAGTAAAAATAAAATGATGTCCCTGTAGTCGGGACCAAGATGGTTAAGTTTTGCATAGGAACTAATGTCGTACCGTTTCCCCGCTACAAACAAAACACCACCACAGCACATGTTGAACTCTGCCACTTCTTCTGCTTACTGTACGTTGTTTTTCTTCTGGTACCACTTATAAGAAGGGCTCGATGTGATGTCCAGCGACTTCAACACATACACGGTACCTACATACAATGTTCTGGTACACACGATCACCAATACTTGGTAGTCCAACATCCGCCGCAACCATGACCCTCGTCAGCAAGTCTTCCTCTGATTCCACAAGGGTCTCGTAAACCATTCTCTTCATGTAGCCCCACAGGAAGTAGTCTAGCGGCGTCAAGCCGGGCGAACGTGCAGGCCAAGCAATCGTGCCACCACGACCTATCCACTATTGCCGTGGAGCACCACAGTCGGACCTGTTGGTGGTGAATGTACCCATCTCCGAGGCCCGCTGTTAAACTTTGGCAAAGAGGGTGTACGAAGGTGTCTGGCGGTGTGGAAAACGCTCCTCATACAGCTGACGAGCAGCCCTCCCATTGCACCGAGCTTCGCCATGGTTAATTACACGTTTAGGAAATACGTCGATATTATGTAATTGTATGGCGAGATATTTGAATGTGTGTTGCGGTGGTGTTTTGTTTGTAGCGGGGAAACGGTACGTTTCCGGACATGAGTTCCTATGCAAAACTTAACCATCTTGGTCCCAACTACAAGCCCTCAATGTCTGTAATGGGAATTTAGATACACCCTGTATAGCACAAGACAACGAATATAACCCTAACATAGTAGACACATTAAAAAAAGGCAAAACAAAAACATAACAAACCAACACAAAGAACACACGAGAATAAATACATAACATTAACATATCACAGTACCAACACATACAAAATCGCAACTTCATTCAGAAAACTACAGTAAAATGCAAGATAGCATATAAAACAAATATAAAAAATACACAAATATCTAAATAATCACATCAAAAATACAGATAAATATAATCGAACTGGGGTTTACAAATTAAAATGCAATAGCTGCCCAGATTTTTACACAGAACAGACAGAAAAATCCTTTCAAACAGTATACAACGAACACATTAAAGTTATAATTAAACTCTACATCAAATTACGCAGAGCATATTGCCAACAACAATCACGACTAAAATAACAAAGAAAATATACAGCATGTAAATACTACATCACACCAAAAAGTCCACAGTTAAACATATTAGAAAGTAACGAAATATACAAGAACACAATGACACACCCACAGTATAAGTTATACTTATACACAATTACAATTCAATACCCATACATTGTTCTATATCTTAACACATGACACACAAACAACCACCCCCACCATAAGAGCAATATACCCCATCCCTACAACTGGCGAACGAAAACATCGGAAATTAAGATCAGTTGGAGCAGCAGTAGTTCGAAGAACACTGAAGATGATACCACACTGGTGTCGAAACTGGATCCGTCTGTCGTAAGGTACATAACCTCTTTAAAATTATAACAATTTTATCGTTTCAATTAAATAAGTTTTAAGTTTTAAAGTAGTGTTAACGTGAACAAGAATCAATATAATATTGTTTTTTTGAATGCTATTTATTTGATATTTGATTATTATTAATTCATTTCTCTGTTTATGGTGAATAGTGCTATGTTTTATCCTCACCTACATATTAATGAGATATTCGAGAGGATATTTCCAAAAGATCTGCTGGAGTTCTATACGAGCGGGCGAGGCAGCAGGCTTTTCAGCGAATAAGGACAACCCGGATATTTGTATATGTGTGTAAAGACAAGAGAAACTTCAATCATTTTAGTGCTAGTTTGAAAAATTCTTCAATATATAACAATTTTTTAAAGGTCTCAGGATTTATTCATGAATGCGTAGTGTCATCCACAACAAAGTAATATTTAAATTGTTTGTGTAATAATTTTTGTTAAGAATTATTGTCAAGTATACCTCCAAAGAAATATTATTTAATATGATTGATGAAACAGAAACTTCCTGAGTAAATTATTCTAGTAGGGCTATGACTAGCCTAGTATTAACTCTACATTGCTCTAATACCTTATTTTATGCACATCGTACACCCCTGACTGAGGGTTTGTCTTACGCTCACTCCAACACAGCGCTCGCAATGTGTACTCTGATAGACAACAGTTGTAATTTTGTCCGTGTCCTTGACATGCATTCTGTAGCTGAATCAATAAGAAGGAACCAAGCAGTGAATCACGTACCCACAGGAATGCGATCCCAAAAAATTTCAGCAATCATTCTATAACAAGGAGGTCGGCACAATAAGCTTCAGGCTGCGGTGCAAGCCCTTGGGCCCTCCACAGAAATGAAAGGAAAAGAAAGACTGTAATCTAATGCTTAATGAAATATTACAGCGAAATTAACCGCGTTGTCCAAACGATAATTCGCAAGACGTTTTTAATTTATGTCGTACGTAAACATTTTAGATAAAAAAAATAAATTTTTCATGTAGAAATAATCATAATTAAGACTTTTTCCTAGAAATGGAAATTTTGATGTGTTATTTATTATATTTTGGAGGAGTAAAACCATAATACTGCGAAATTACCCGGGTTCTACTAGCTAAATAAAAGTGAATTTCTTTCCAAAACATACAATATCTTCACGGGAATAAGAAGTAAATAATTTATTTCCAAAAAGTAGTAATTTGACTTCAATAGTCTCACCAAATAATTTCTGTATTCCAAGAAATACTATATCCTTTATCTGTGGCTTTCATATTTTATATTGTTTGTAATTTTAATGTACAGTATATTCATTGACAATGAGTTGAATATTTTATTTCAAGTTGTTGATAACCCTTTCAAAAGCATAGCATAAAATTTAAAGATGTATTATTGTTTTACTGGTAGTTCGATGTGTGAAGTTTGACAACATCCAAGATACGTATATTTAAGTAATTTCAGAATGCTTTTAAATAGTGCAAGACATTTTTATGTAAATTGCGTAATATATTTGATTCTTTACTTTTATTTTATGATGGTAACAACATGGATAATAATGGGGAAGATGATGGAATGGGTCTCGATGATAAATGGGAGATTGCCGCTCCTAGTCACCAGAACATAGGAAGGAAGAGAAAATCAGATCCTATGTTAGATACCGTAGAAACAACCATGTATCTAATGATGCCGTACGGGCGAAAATGTTTATACATTTATTCATATTAACATGTAGTAGCAAATGTTAACTTGTAATAAGAATGATAAGTCATATGATTGAAAATTTAAATAAATATATTTTGTAATTATTAGCCATACCGAACCAAATCTTGGTTCTAGCAAAGAGATATCTCGAGGCAGACCAAGAAAACTTCTTTCTGAATCTTCTGAAAGGTCTAAGAGAAGGAAAGCTAGGAACACAGCGCAATTCCGAAACAAGGAGAAACTTCCATTTCTTACACAGATGAGCTTGAGAGATCAGGGAAAGAGGGATGCTGCTGATCTTGTCAAGAAAATTACAGATATTACAACAAAGCGTGTCACAAAAATAAAAAAAAGCGTACATGTCAGCTGCCACAAAGCCTATTCCGCTTACTCCTGAGAAAGCTTTAACTTTTATTACGCAAATCAAATTAACTAAGCGTCAGTATTTATCAATTCGAAGGGCAGCAATTAACTGTAATGTAAACATATTATACCCTCTTGCTGGAAATTCAATTACAACGTTTATTAGGTACAACCGTAGAACGAGCAATAGCAATCAACTAAACCTTGTTAAATTACACAAAAGTAAGAGAGTGTGTACACAAAACAAATATGTTACCTGTAACTACTGTACGAAGGACTCGCTATTAAATGCATTCGTGGTCAGAAAGGCAATAATACAAAATTTTGTCACGTAGCATATTAAGGAAGATGATCTGCTTAATTTCATTAGGACGTTTTATGCTCTTGATACTACCATAGAAAAACTGAAGTTTTATCCATATTGGGCTTACATCCCCCTCTCCTTTCTTTCATTGCCTCATCAGGTACTAAATTCCTTTTGGCTGCATTTCAAACCATTCTCTTAACGGACAGAACACTCAAGAAACTCTGGCAGCAGACTTGCTTACGGCCATCTGAACACTGAATAAAGTAAGAAGTTGACACTCTTCTATTTCTTTTTGCATCATTGTTAGAAAGATGACTTGTTTTGACATTATTCACAACAATGTGCCGTTGTTTTGATTAACCTTTTTTTTTTTTGCCCCTGTTCAATTCTTTTCTTTTATCTGCGAGACCCATTCTATCACCTTCACCATTATTATCCATGTTGTTTCCATCATAAAAATAAAAGTAAAAGTCAAATCTATCACAAAATTCATATAAAAATGTCTTGCACTATTTAAAAACATTCTAAAATTATTTAAATATTACTGTCTTGCATGTAGACAACCTTCACACAGAATCTGTATGATAGGAGGAAAATTATTCAAACCTGCTTTACAGGGAGCTACTACCTGAAAGCCAGATTTGTATTATTAAATTTGTCTAAATTTATCTCTATAATGGGGTAGTTTCTTTTATACAAATATATTGAGAGCTTGTATAGAAAATAAATTTGTTACCTGTAACTATTGTATGAAGTTTGATCAAAATCTGTAAGACAGGAGAAAAGTTATTAAATTTATGGAAATTCACCCCTATAACGAGGTAGTTTCTTTTACACAAATGTAATGAGAGCTTGTATACAAAACAAATATGTTACCTTTAACTACTACAGTATAGTATAAAGTTTGATGAAACTCTATTAGATAGGAGAAGAGTTGATAATTTTGTCTAAATTCAGCCCCTAAAATGAGTAATGAGAGTTTCTATACAAAACAAACATGTTACCTATAACTACTTCACAAAGTTTCACGAGAATCTGTTAGATACGAGAAAAGTTATTTATTCTGGCCAGCTAGATTTACGTTTTGGCAACTGTGCGAAGGCTCTATGACATAGCACATCCAAGTCAGTCTCATTAGATACTGTTGATGTTTGTGGGTAAACCTGCTATGTTATTATGCTTAACAGAATAACACTGTAATTAGTTGCGTCTAGTGTATGAATATTGCATCTTGTTTTTGTTGAAAAGAAACAATAATTGTAAGTATCTATTAATAAATTTCTTCTTGTACAAACACATTACATACGTTCGAAATTTGATGCTAAGTGCAATAAAACTGTATGAATTTGTATGTATAAACTCACTAATATTCGGTATAATAATGAATGAAATACTGTTTAAAAAATGATTTTGTACTCGTATACTGTGGTTATGTAGAGGTCTCGATTACTATGAAAATGTAAACTTGTATCTAAATTCAAACAGAATTTATATAATGTGATGTAGCTACGGATTTTGTGTTTATTAATTTTAATGTTATTAATTGAATAGTATTTTAATAACTAGGGCTTGGACTTCTATGGCATAAAAACTCTAAAAATATGTATGCACGTAAGCCTTAAAAGCATTAAAATTTGACACAAAAACTTGGAAATATGACGCAAAACAAATTAAATTTTGTCCAAAAATTATTTATGAAACTTTTTTATTCACATTCAACAAAATTGTTTTGGTGAATATTATCTCTCTTAATGTGGACTCTGTATGAATGTGATGTTTGCGAACCTTCCTAAGAACTTTCGAAAAGTATAGATATTTATTTTGTGAAAGGAATGGTCGATGAAAAACTGTCACCTAACAAAGATCCTTAGAAAACTCATCCACTGGCCGGAGATAAGCTGCTGACTGATTTCACAAACAGTCTGGTTTCTGTAGCGAATTTTATTGTTTGCTTAGACAGCTTTTATATTGACCAGTACTGCAATGTTGTTTAATTGTGAAAAATTTCTGAGCCGTAAATTTAATTTCACAAACTTTGAAAAATAATATTTCCCCATCACTACTAAAATATTTCTCACTAAACTCTTTAACACACTCACTACGAGAATACTTAACTTTAGCCAACTTAAAACTACACTTTCATACTGCAAAAATGAGTTCACACTTCACATTAGAGAAGATGAAAGGATTCTGAGAAAAGAGGAAAAAGAGGGTTAAAAAATGTCCAACCCTGCCCTCTGTGAGAGTAATGTTTCTATATCAATGTGATGTCAACAGGGCCACTGTTATGAATTAGCTACTGCCTGGTAACACCACGGAGAGAAAAAAAAAATATCGTCATATTTTTGGGAGTCATAAATGAGGTGAAGGCAAGATTTGTCATCAAAAGCTGCTCTTATTTCTAAAATTATGTTCCCTTTGTGTTTTGAGTTAAAGAACCACGCAATTTCGACAGGCGTGGAATGGAAAAACTACTCCAGCGTTGGCAGACTGTTGTAAACAGTGAAGAAGAATAATTATATTGTTGATGATTAACGTCTCTCTTATGTGTATCTGATGTGTTTAATAAACTTATGAAAAATCGATACGGAATTTTGCACCAACCTAATACATCTAGAAGACTATAAAAAGTTATTTTTTTCTCTCCGTATTTTCGCATGTTTAAGAAATAATTATCTATTATTAGGCAGTACATCTTACTTGACAATAGTCCACACCTGTGGAGTAACGGTCAGCGCGTCTGGCCGCGAAACCAGGTGGCTCGGGTTCGAATCCCGGTCGGGACAAGTTACCTGATTGAGGTTTATTCCGGGGTTTTCCCTCAACCCAATACGAGCAAATGCTGGGTAACTTTCGGTGCTTGACCCCGGACTCATTTCACCGGCATTATCACCTTCATTTCATTCAGACGCTAAATAACCTAGATGTTGATACAGCGTCGTAAAATAACCCAATGAAATAAAATAAATACTTTACGATATATGTAAGAGGAAGAACAATTGTTTGTATGCATGTGATGTATGACTAGTGTAATATGTAGCTAGTGGGCGATGTATGCAATGGAAGGGGAAAGGAACTGGCCACTCCACCTTATTATATCGTGGCCTAGCTTCCTCGTACGTGGTGCCTTCTTGGTATCACTTGTGAGGTTGCGACCTGTCTTCGGACAGTTGGCTAAATAGCAATAACAATAATAAACAATTTCAAGATCTTCTAGCAGGAATTACCAATGAACTCCCCCCCCCCCCAGAAAATACCGTGGTACAATATGCTGTATATTGTCATGGCTGGGCAAGGAATTGCTGTCATAACAGTCGTTCATTAGCAGTGCCACTGACGCGCCACTAATTCCCTGTATCGCAATGGGAAGCGTCACTTTTAATGGCTGCCACCAACGGCGAAGCCAACCATTCAGCGTCTGCAGCGCTACTATTCTGGAGCTGTGGCTGCATCTGAAAGCTCTCATCTATATCCATTATTCACAAGCGGCAGCTCTTTAGCACCGTTTTTAAAAGTGGCTTCGTCTGAAGTGGTTCTACGATTATAATTATTTATATATTATTTTTATAATTATTTACTTTCAGTTATTCAGTTTTCATACTGTTTATCTTTAAACGAAATATGGAATAGTTTTACATATTGTGGTTATGTGTTTGTATGTATGTAGTTATAGGCCTATGTTATTTTACGATGCTATATCAATATCTCGTCCCGCGCCGTGGCGTCGTGGTCTAAGGCATCCTGCCTAGGACCCGCGTTACGGAATGCGCGCTGGTTCGAGTCCTAATGGGGGAAGAAATTTTCTCGTCAAATTTCTGCCAGTGTATGGGACCGGTGCCCACCCAGCATCGTGATGCACTTGGGGAGCTGTGCTTATCTAATATTGTTCCAAAATTTTATAATCCAACAAGTAACACAAAGATTTTCATATTTTAATCAAAGGCAAATATTAGCTCCTCTGAAGCATTTGTATAACTGCGTTTATAGTAAACTCACCACGTAATTTTCATGATAGGGTCGAAGATTGCGCACCATTTGTCAGTTTATAGGCCCATACACAAAAGATCTGGAAGCATTAGTACACACAAATGGGGCTGCATCATTAGTTTTCCTCTTTCAGTGAAATTGTAGAGGATTCAAAACTGCCTCTCATTTTCTGTGTAACATACTCGTACATTGCGGAAATGGGGTCATGCTTATTTGCCCTCCTCTAGGCTGGATCGACTTCTCTTATATTTTCGCAGTGGTTTGTGTTGATGCCCTGCGGTGTACTAGGGAGGAGCCAAAGGTCCTGGGCTATCACATAAGGACGACATGGCTCTGTGGTTTCCTAGCAACCATTGCCAGACGCTATTATATAACAGAAAGCGAGAGAGAAAAATTCTCCATTGATACCATAAGAAGTTGGTCCTAAAAATGTCAATGTATTCCTTACGGAGCAGGCATATACCAGTTTAACGATTTCTTTTCTTGGCAATGAAATGCCAAGTGTAGCGGCCTTTCTCTGAATGCTCGGAGGTAGTATTTCAGTTATACTTAAATTGTAAGGATCGAGAGAGGCTTCCAGTTGTGTTTAAATGGCATGTGCAGGAACTATAAATATAGTCGAGAGTTTATTTCTTGGATCAGGAACAGAAAATAAAGGATATAGGGATTCTTTAGGAAGAAACGAGCGCTTTTCTTTGCAAATTTTGTAACAAGTAACTGAAGAATATTTATGCACCAGCATACACTGTAGGCAAATTACATTTAAAAAACCTTTCGAAACTAATTGTAAGACATGTTTCATGTTCTTTTGTCATACTGTACATTTGTACGTTTGGTCACGAGACCAGATAGTTATTTCAAAGAAAGTAGGCCAGTTTAAATATTTTCGTACATGTTAATAATTTGAAGGGATCTTAGCTACAGTATATATAACGACTTCGGTTTCTTCTTATTTATCCTGGCTCCTATATTTGAAGTAAAAATCTAAGCTATATATTTTAGTCTATAACAATTAAAGATCTCAAATTTTTGCTTATTTCTATATTGTATAAGAATACTGCTCAAAAAGATATAATTAATTCATAGTGTTATGCACAAGGACAGGTCTTTCACTGCAAACTCAACATTCTCCAGTCATTTCTATTTTCTGCCTTCCTCTTTGTCTCCTTATATGATCTATATATTTTAATGTGGTCTCTCATCCGATATATTTTCTGCCCCGAACTATTCTTCCGTTCACCATTCCTTCCAGTAAAGTCTTAAAAATGCACTTTCTTCTCAACCAGTGACCCAGCCAATTCGTTTTCCTCTTTCTGATCAATTTCAGCATCATTCCTTGTTGATCCAAAACAACTTCATTTCTTATTCTGTCTGTCCACTTCACACGCTCCATCCTTCTCCATATTCACATTTCAAATGCTTTTAGTCGCTCCTCTTCACTTCATCGTAATGTCCAATTTCTGCTTCATACAATGCTACACTCCACACAAAGCACTTCATTGATCTCTTCCTTTGTTCTTTTTCCAGAGGTCCGCAGAAAATCCTCCTTTTTCTATTAAAAGCTTCTTTTGCCATTGCTATTCTCCTTTTGCCGAGGTTACATCAGCGTCGCCGGAGTACCAGAATTTTGTCCCGTAGGAGTTCTTTTACATGCCAGCAAATCTGCTGACTAGAGCCTTTCGCATTTAAGGACAATTAAATGTCATCGACCTAGGCGGGATCGAATCCACAACTTCGGGCACAGAAGGCCAGCGCTATATCGACTACGCCACCCAGGACGACTCCACCATAGATGTCATAAGTTATAAGTCAAGACTTCAAGACTGGGAATTGACTACGAGTCCGCCGAGTGATAAATATGCGTTTTAGAACTGAGCTACCGAATAGGCTAAACATGTTATATTGTTATTTATACGCTATGGAGAAACATGAGAGGTAAGATGTTAGAACTGCACGCTTTCATGATATCAGCGCTAAAATGACGTAGTGTGATCAGTATTACGCTACCACCGCATTTATTATCGTTACTCAATTTTAAAAGGGTTAAGTGGACCGTTTGGGATTTGGATCTTTGGCAACCAGAAAAATCCCATCACTACTCAAGACTGAACGAGGATCTTTCGCTCTGTAGTCAATTTCTATACGAACTGAGAACTGAGCTATAATGCTGCCTTTTATAATTTACGGTGAGGTAACAGCGCAATGGTAATAAGTAATTAATATGTTGTGAAGCAAACTGTGAATCCAATTCCAATCTTCGTCATGGAAGTGAATATTCACAACCGTACCATGAGCATGATGTGAGTGTCATGATGCAAACGTAGATCTATTCCATTCTTAAATAAATTGCCAGTACTGATTTCATGAAGTTCATATGGACGGACAAGACAATCAACCGCAAGCTCAAGTTCGAGGCACTGAGACATTTGTAATCCCAGTTTTGCTATACGGCTACCAAATTTGAACATTGTCCTAGAGACAACGCTCAAGACGTATACAAACATGCCAGAGGAAGATGCAAAGAAAAATACTGGGCATCACGCTACGAGACAATGACGAACGAAACTCTACGGACACTATTGACGCAGTAGAACGAGCCGCGACAACGAAGTGAATCTGGAGGGACATGTGGCGAGACTACACCAGACAAGTTGGATCCATGCAGTCACGATGTGGGATCCCTACGTTGGAAAGAGAGGACAGGGAAGACCACGGCTAGGATGGTCTGATATGTTTGCCAAAGAGGCGGGGAAACAATGATCGAGGACAGCAAAGAACAGAGTTTTGTAGAAAGAACCACGGAAGGTCATTGTAAATAGATAACATAATCAGTGTTAAGATATTGTAAATAGTAAAGTCAGTATTAGTGAAAGTGTGAGATAAATTTTGTAAATAGTAAAGTCATTACTTGTGTTATATTTTAATTATTGTAATTGTTTCTGAATCATGTACAGTTTCCCTGAAAAGGAATGAGACGATTGAATATTCCTAAGTCTCAGATGTAAAACACTGCGCATGATCAGAGACCAGAGCACTGATACACAAGATAACGAATATTGAGTTACTTAGATTCAAGCTATTTGGATTGTTACTAGCATCGTTCCGGAATTCACTTCAAAAACTGCAAAAAATATGATATTACGTAAATAAGAGATAAATATATACGTAAATCGTGTAGTTAAATCGACAATGGACCTTCATGACTAGATCGACACTCCGCACAGAAAGTAAAGCTTTCGTGTCGTTGCAATAGCTCAGACGCTAAGATCTCTGCGTGTTGTGTAGAAGAGAGCGAGTTCGATTCTTAGTCTATATCAACGATTTTTTTCCCTAAATACCGTTGAAATAGAGTTTTACAAAGTCCTCAGATTAAGTGTTAATGATCACAGAAATTACAAAATTACAAGTTATAATATTATAAACGTTAATCTAATGAACGTATTTATACACATACATACAATGTAAATGCATATATATATATATATATATATATATTAAAAACTAACAATTAACATAAAATTAAAAATATATTCCTAAGCCACACAGACAAACGATTACAAAGGTTTGAGTCCTTAGACCATGTCATTTGTTGAGTAATTATTACAATATTTTAGTAGTAGCTTTCCCATATGTGTAATAAATGCACTCGCACAAAACAATTTTTGTTAAAAGTGTGGCTTTGGATTATTTCATTCTCACCCCTTCAGTTGATTTTAACTATTTTATCTACGTGTTTAATTTAATGTACATTCAATTTAATTCATGTTATGATTGAATGTATAAGCACTGTTGCAGTTATTGATTAATTACATATATTAATACTAACTATTAAATGCATGTGTTAACTAATTGCAGTATCTTTTGCAAAATCTTGAATGTTTAAGTTGTCAATAATATTTCGCACTATATACTGTAAGACGTTAAAAGAATTTGCAATAGATTTGGGATCCTCTACTTTATAATCACTAATTTTAATGAAAAAATATTTTCTTTCTTAGGATATCTACAAGTTTAACTTTAATAATATTCCGAATAGCTTTAATTGCATTATCTGGATTTTGTGTTTTTCTATTCAAATGTGTTCTATTTCCCTCTTTCATAAATTTTGATAAATTACACTGTACTTCTTGTAGTATTTAAGAATATGAGGATAGTTACATTGCAGCTCATTACATATAGATTCTTCTTTTTAATACATGAGATTTTTAAGTCCCTGCATTATCTACATGATTTTACTTTTGAATTTTTTCACAACATTGAGTGGAGAACATTCACTGAAGTGATTCTGAAATGAAGTGAAATATGTAATACATTTACTCTTAATATCAGTAGTACCAGTATCATATACGTTTTTCCAAGATTCATTTTGTAGACATAAATGTAAATAATCACTAGATACAGCATTTACGATCCTTTTTTAGTTTTTAAATTAATATTTTGAAATTGTTCAGTAACATTGGAAACAGGATTTGTTTATCATGTTCATACAAGCCATTGATTATAAGTGCTGCCGAATAGGAATTCAGTCTAATTCAGTGTACAAAACTTTTATCAATGGCTGTGCTACTTCAGCTTGTATGCTGGTGGGGAAATGAGTCTACGACTAAGATTTCCAGTTTCAAGGAGTGAATTTAATTTACTTTTGCGGAAAAGTTCCGAGAGATAATCTATGTCTATGTCACTACAGATCACAAATTCCTTATGAGATTTCTAAAGTCTTTTCTTTACAAATTTAATGTTGGCTATAAATATTAATAAATATGAATGATTGTAGTTAGAAGTCTGATTTACATTATAAAAAGCAAGAAGTTACATTCCTCGGCAAGATTGGAACTTTTCGATGTTTGGTTTTGTCGTCCAACACATAAGCACAGACCTATTCAATGCTTATATTAATAACCTACAATTTAGCTGTAGCAATGTGGTGTCATAACTTGGGGTTTGTTTACTTAATGTAATTAGATTTAATTTGCTTAGCTTCGCAACAATTGGACTTCCTGTTATATCCTGTTATTTAAGTATTTAAGTTAGAGTTGATTTATTAACTCTTACTGTGCAAGATGACCCTTATTTCAATAATTCTATATCATGTTAAATAGTCATTGTCTACACTAAAGTATTATCGTCATCCCTCATTTCTCATCTTAATGGCGAACCGACGTGACATGAGACAGCAATTATAGCTCTAGTTGAGGCTGGATATGGGGCTAGATCTGCTGGCCGTTTGGTCGGTGTTTCTGGAAGTACAGCCGAGAGGTGGGTTCATCGTTACCAAAATTCAGGGGAGGTCGAAAATCGCCATATTCCTGGGCGTCCCCGAATTTATTCATTGGAAGAGGATGCTCTCTTATTCGAGGAAGTTCGACAGGACCCCTTTCGGACTGCTAACGAAATAAGAGCAGCATCTAACTTTCCCGGTTCTTCACAGACTGTGATCAGCAGGTTGAGGAACCGCGGTATTAGGAGCCGGAGGGATGCGCAAATGAAAATATTGGGGGAAGCACAAGCTGTCGACCGTCTTGCCTTCGTTACCAATCGAGTGGATTTCGATTGGAGAAATGTAATTTTCTCCGACGAAACAACCATCTCGAGTGATTACGGAAGTCCTGTCCGTGTCTATCGTGAGGATGGTCTCCCACATGATCAGCGCTATGTGCACCGACGTGAAAGATCGGGGCGCTTTAGCATATTGTCACAGTCTTGTATATACAGTCGCGAAGCTCAATACGTAGTAAATATGCAAAAATTAGATTGTTGCTCACCACTAGGATCGCTAATATCGCCTCATTACAGGCAATGCAAAATAGTACCGTCACAGTCTATTGTTTCTAGCACCCTCAAAACTCAAGCTTCGTGACTGTATATAGTAGACTGTGATATCGTGTTGGGGTGGATGTCTTACGATGGACCTGGCGTTATAGAACGCATCGATGGCCGGTTTAATACGGGAACTTACGAGCACATTCTGGAAAATATATTCCTTCCTTCCGCCCCTAGAACGTTTTCCCGAAGGAGCATTGCTGTTCCAACTGGATAACCATCCCGTGCCCTATGCCGCAAGCATTCAAAGATGGTTTCAAAGTAGACCCGAGATCGAAATCATTAATTGGCCTCCGAAGTCACCTAATTTGGATGTCATCAATATTTATGGGCGGAATTGAAAAAGAGAAGGATAGCCACCTATGCCCACCGACGCCCTCAAAATCGAGACGAATTGTGGGATCAAGTTGTTGAAACCTGGGAAGATCTCGCCGGGGATTATAATTTATTCCACAATCTCGTGACATCCATGCCGGACCGACTTAGAGCTGTAATAGAAGCTGATGGCATGTGGAGAAGATTTTAATTTGACAGGTCTCTTTTTGTTTCTTGTGATTTTTGTTTGAGGAAAAATACTCTTAACTTTCAAGTAAGAATTATTTTTTTGACGAGGTTCAGCCCACTTGTAAGACCCAGAAATTTGGCATACATTATTCATATTTTTCGACAAATTAGATGGTCTAGGAACTCTGAAGAAATTAATTACATCTCAATAAAAAAAAGTTTCACCTGGGATCGAACACGAGACGTTTCGGTTAAGCAGTGGAACCGATACGCTACTATATGAGCTACTGAGACAAGACGGTGACAACAGCAGTCTAGAATGTAGATCCCATAACAGGCATTTGCCATTCGATACAGAGAAGCAATGATAGCTTGTGACCCTAGCTATGTTGTGAAATCGTGGCCTTAAATGGCTGTCTTCTTCGTGATTCTTATTTTGGTCCTTGTCCTTGTTGTGGTTCTCGTAACAATTCTTGCTGTATTTCTCATGTTATGTATCGTTACGTCGATATCGAGTGAACCGCGCTGTAGAACTTTAACTTCCGACGACCAAGAGTCGTCTCATTCCTTTTAAGGGTAACTGTACGTAACTTTTAACCGTAAATCATAGCTTATAATATCTCTTTATTACTCTTAACTGTTCCATTGTTCATGAATTAAGTATTAATTTGAAAGTGAAAGTGAAACTTTGTTTTATTAATCTACTATTGATTATCTTTTTAAGATCGTGATTTACTCTGAAACGGTTAGACATTCTCGTATATCTTTTATATTGATTATTCCTCAAACATCTCATTAATCTTTAACAGGAGCCATTCTTTCACTAATGTTCATGCTTCTACATAATTCATGTAAATTGTAACTGTGACCACTATTTTATGTTATCACTTTACTATGGTTTATTGGTTATAAAATATGTATTTTGATGCCAACTATAACCCTAATATACCTCAGAGTGATATAGGATTTATTAAATTCGATAATAAAAAAAAAGTCAGTGTTGAGAAAGTTTCAGTTAAATAGTGTAAATAGCAATCAGTGTTTGTCAAAATTATATGAAGAGTTCACTGCAAGAATGATGGATGTCACTTTCTTGTCGAAAATGAACCAAGACTGAAAATGCATAGCTTAAGACATTATAGAATGTACATAGAGAGTTATATGGCATTAACACTGATAGTTATTGTCCAGTAATGATCGGAAAATCACAGTTAAGCTTTGAGCGCTAAGCATTTCAAACTTTCAAGTGCTTCTCCTGTAAAATGTATTCCAAATGACATCCCTCATTCTTGCAGTTGACTTTTCATATGTGGACAGTGCATCGAATGAACAAAGAACAAAGTGCACGGACTAATTAAAGTTTAACAGGGTTATTAACCATGTCACGAAAGTAGTAGGCCTATACACGACAAGCTCATCTGGATTGGCTCACCAAGCTAGTACACTTGTGTGTGTATGTATATATATATATATATATATATATGGGGTTCTAACCCCATCACAGGAGACCTATGCCTAACATGGGACATCATTCATTCATTCATTCATTCATGCATTCATTCATTCATTCATTCATTCATTCATTCATTCATTCATTCATTCATTCATTCATTCATTCATTCATTCATTTCATGGTAGTTATAGTGGGACCCCGTTCTCGAACTGCAAATTAGGGGGAAAATAATTGTCCCTTCTCGATATCGAAGCCACGCTCTTCTACACTGTAGCAGCTTCTATAAAATGAGCTGCCGCCATGCTCCCAATGTGATGCTAGCAGTTTTCGTCTGTCTGTTTTGTATCCTCAAATGGCTAGGAATTCATTTCAAATGCGTGTAGTGTGTTTCAGGTTTGTTTTCAGTGGTATAATATATTTTTATTTCTGAATGTTTCATTTTATTTAAATATACATTTATCGTGCGCCGTTTTATAACTTCCTTTATTACTTCCTCTCTTCATTCTTTTTCGTGGTTGTGTTGTGTTTTCGGCTGGCTATAAAACGACTTTTACTACCATACAGAATACAGGGAATTTACAGTTTCTTAGTAGAATTACACTTTCAACGTTAGAAGGTTTAGTATTACTTTCTTTGGCCAGAAATGCAGTGGAGTCCAATTCGATTGCTGCCAGGAAATTGTAACTTTATCTCTACCATTAGAAATGGAACTATGTCTTTTTGATTTGTGACGCTCCTACAATTTTTTTTTTTATTTATAGCCTTATCGTATGCTATACAGCAGCGAAGGATAAATCCAGAAGCAGTTTTCTATGCAATACGCCAAACATTATCTGTAGATGTTTAAAAGAGGCGGGAGAAAGAACACAGGTATTCTATGAAAAGAACAAGATAAAGGAAATCTAACTGCTCAAATGCGCAGTGGCGTATCGCGGAATCCCACGCTGTAGATGAATGTAATTAGTAGAACTAGGATGTAAGTGTTTTACGAGTTAAGAATACATCGACAAAACTGAATGGATGTGCTATCGTTTAGGAGGCTTTTTGAGCCAGATTCATAAGACTCTGAAATGTAACAACAGAGCACTTAGTCACAAGGACTAGACATTACATCTTGTAAGCCTCACACTGATATGTAAGTGATGGTTAATATGATTAAAGACCCTTAACGGTATCAAATGGAAGTACCCGGTAGTAAATGACAAGAATGACGTAAATAAATGGGCATGGCTTATAGGCCTATGTGTATAGGCTAATCTAAACGGACTAAAATATTATATTCTTAATAGTGTTAAGGTGAGGTTATTTCAATACTATAAAAAGTTACAATTTCTCTTACTTTCCAGAGTTCGTCTGCAGTATTCGAAGCTGACATTAGGCGCCCAGTGCTTATAAAAATCTCCAACAGACATGCCGAAATATGATTTGTAGGCATCACACAGAACAACACACGATTTTAGATGTTTTTTTTTTTTTTTGCCCTTGTCTTGATAAATTCTCCACATATATAACAGAATCCATCTGGAAAATACTTACAGCATCTTGAAGCCATGGCATTTGCCGCTCAACTGACTGTGCTCAAGACCACACTGCACTTGCTGTGTACAGGTTAGAGTAGACCTGCAGAACTCTAGCTCCTCAGAGCGACTGTTTTACTCCCCTTTCTTACCCAACCCACCTTTTCTACCAGTGCGGTCATACGCTCGGCTGCATCAACATTCATTCTCGTGGCGGCAGGTATACAATACGCTTTCAAGAATTACAAATGAACAGACCATAAAATCCTTAGGAACATACCTTTAGAAGGTAAGAGAAAAATGAATGAGGGAAATAAATTAAAATACATGCAAAATAAATTTTAAAATATATGTGTGCATATAATGTAAGAAGTTCTATCTATGTATATATCGTACTATTACTAGTAAAGCCGATTAAATCCACTTTTTGTGTAAAATAAGTTAAGTACAGTCCCCGACTTGTCTTTCCGTGCTCTGTATTCTACAAAAATGAAATAAGTCCGAAATGTTGCATGAAGGCAACAAACCATTTACTTTATTTGAAAAATTTATTATGCTTTTTCGTTTTTACAAAACTTGTATTACTGGTATTAACTGGTTTTACTAGTAATAAGACGATAAATAAATTGTATGTTGATAAATGAGTGATAGCTATAAGTTTATGACCGAATGTCAATGCTGTCATTCAGCATTGTAACGCACTCCAGCCAAATAAATAAATAAATAAATAAATAAATAAATAAATAAATGATCGAATGAATGAATGAATGAATAAATGAATAAATTAATAAATTAATAAATAAATGATTAAATAAATGATTAAATAAATTATTAAATAAATGATTAAATAAATTATTAAATGATTAAATAAATTATTAAATGATTAAATACATTATTAAATTTTTAAATGAATGATTAAATAAACAAGTAAGTAAATAAATAAGTAAATAATAAATAAGTAAATAAATAAGTATGCCTAAATAAGTAAGTAAATAAGTTAGTAAGTAAATAAGTGAACAAATAAACAAATAATACGCGTACTGGAGTTTAAAGAGAACTGGAACATGGCAAAATCTAAACCCATGAAGGAATACTACTTGCAGAGAATGTAAATAACTCTATTCGGAAGTCGATCATCTCCAATAGAAGAGGAGTGAGGCTGACGTTATATTTCTCCTACTTACGAGTTCTGCAGCAGGCCTGGTTAGAGTATAGTCCTAGAAGTTTTTTTTTTTATTCACTGGTTACATCCACTCGGATTAGAAAGTAAGAAATTTGATATCTCAATATTTTTCTATGAGGGAAGTTAAAAATATCGAAGTCCTAGACATGGCAACAAAGTTTTTTTGGAAAAAATTGTTAATTCCTAAAGTAGTAAGACATAAATAATTTGAAAATAAGAGCTACTACCCAATGACAAGAAAAAAAAATTGTTATATAGGGTAATTATGACAACATTCATAATATACACGACGATGATAAGCATAACAATGATCATAAGCGATGACGAAAAATTACACTTACAAGTCAGACAATATTTTAAGGCGATATTATGACACTGACGAAAATGACGCAACAGGTAGACCACAATGTTTAAGATACTTAATGATGACTGACAATGACAATGAAGACGTAAATGACATGAAAGTGTCACGGCAATATTTAAAGTAACGATAAATTGGGCCAGTGATAAAATGACTCGCGGAATTAAGGCAATATTTAGGTAATGCTCATTGATTACAATGACATACACGGAATTCAGACGATAATGTTCAAGGTAACGGACATATATTATGACAATGACGGCGAAAGTAACATTCATGGAATTGAGAAAATATAGGTAATGGTGATTTATTACGACAATGGTGACGAAAATGACACTCATAGAATTGAGACGGTGATTAGAGTAATGGTGATTTATTAAGACAATGATGACGAAAATGAAACTCATAGAATTGAGACGGCGATTAAGATAATGGTGATTTATTAAAACAATGATGACGAAAATGACACACATGGAATTGAGACGGTGATTAAGTTAATGGTGATTTATTGAGACAATGACGACGAAAATGACAGTCATATAATTGAGACGGTGTTTATGGTAATGGTTATTTATTAAGACAATGATGACGAAAATGACACTTATATAATTGAGACGGTGTTTACGGTAATGGTGATTTATTGAGACAATGACGACGAAAATGACACTCATATAATTGAGACGGTGTTAATGGTAATGGTGATTTATTAAGACAGTGATGACGAAAATGACACTCATACAATTGAGACGGTGATTATGGTAATGATGACTTATTAAGACAATGATGACGAAAGTGACACTCATAGAATTGAAACGGTGTTTACGGTAATGGTGATTTATTAAGACATTGATGACGAAAATGACACTCATAGAGACAGTGATTAAGGTAATGGTGATTTATTAAGACAATGATGATAAAAATGACACTCACAGAATTGAGACGGTGATTAAGGTAATGGTGATTTATTAGGACAATGATGACGAAAATGACACAGAATTGAGACGGTGATTAATGTAATGGTGATTTATTAAGGCAGTGATGACGAAGATGACACTCATAGAATTGAGACGGTGGTTAAGGTAATGGTGATTTATTGAGACAATGATGACGAAAATGACACTCACAGAACTGAGACGGTGATTAAGGTAATGGTGATTTATTAAGGCAGTGATGACGAAGATGACACTCATAGAATTGAGACGGTGGTTAAGGTAATGGTGATTTATTGAGACAATGATGACGAAAATGACACTCACAGAACTGAGACGGTGATTAAGGTGATGGTGATTTATTAAGGCAGTGATGACGAAGATGACACTCATAGAATTGAGACGGTGGTTAAGGTAATGGTGATTTATTGAGACAATGATGACGAAAATGACACTCACAGAACTGAGACGGTGATTAAGGTAATGGTGATTTATTAAGGCAGTGATGACGAAGATGACACTCATAGAATTGAGACGGTGGTTAAGGTAATGGTGATTTATTGAGACAATGATGACGAAAATGACACTCACAGAACTGAGACGGTGATTAAGGTGATGGTGATTTATTAAGGCAGTGATGACGATGATGACACTCATAGAACTGAGACGGTGGTTAAGGTAATGGTGATTTATTATGATAATGAAGATGAGAATGATGCTTATGAAAGTGAGACGACGTTTATGATAATTATGATTTATTATGCCAATGGCGATGTAAATGACACTCTTGGATTAGAAACGACAATGATTAAGGTAATTGTGGTAGATTACGACAATGACTAAAGTGGCAATTATGGAAGTGAGACAACAAAATATTTAGGTAATAGGTGCTATTAATAACAATAGTACAAACACATATCACGATTATATCTCGAGAGCTGCGTGACGTTATTGGACATTGATATTAAGAAAGTACGTGGGTTCAAGCATTGATTACATTCCTGATATAGTACAAGTGATGTTTTGTAGTTAGAATGTAGATATTAGTCCAACGTATTCCTGGTAGTAGACCTACTACCTCAATTAGTGTCCTGCGATGTTCGAACATGAGAGAATCAACCAAGACATTAGACACTTCGTGTTATTTCATATCAAAAACTAATCGCAAGGTCTGTGCTAGAATCCATAAGAAGTTAAAATATGAATGGTTGGGAGTGAAGAACAGCTATTACAACTCATGCATTTTCTCAAGACACTCGCAATGTGCAGTATAGGGACAAAGTTTTTGTGGAGGGGGGTGAAAGTAGAAGGGAAGATCGGACGTGTGTCTACAGTGTTCAAGACAGAAACTAACCCATTCCCCTATAGCTCGTAAGCAGACTCATTCGATCTCGTGCGCAGCTCTGTAGGAAGAGTGGGGGAGTGCCTTGACAAAATGCATGAGCTGTATTTTCATAACGAGTTTCAAGAAACATGACAGGCCTCCTTCTGCAGAGCGAACATCGTCGAATATCGAACTTCGCCGTACTCGACAAACTTGTACCCGAATAGATTCTATAATTCACGACGCTAACCCCAATCTAACGTTCGCTATCAATCAAATTATATTAGTGTAATACATTCGCAGTAAGTAGGCCGAATACCTAAACGTTTACTATCAATAAGTTATACGGTAGGCCTACATGTAGATATTAATGTAACACATTCGCACAAGTAGGCCTACTACCTACTCCTAATTTAACGATCGCTATGAATCAAGTTATTTCGCGAGCAGTGGACCTGTAAATTATAACAATTAGGCCTATATTAGTGAAAATGATGGAGACAGTGCTGCCAATTTATTAAAGTAATATGAACATTAATATGGAATGTGAAGATTGTGATAGTGATAATGATGATAATAATAATAATAATAATAATAATAAAATTATAATAATAATAATAATAATAATAATAATAATAATAATAATAATAATGAATAGAATAATGATTGTAATAATGATAACTGTTTTTATTTCTAATGTTATAGAATTGTGTGTTTAATTGGCATTCGTAATATTGATTAATGCTGAGCAATATAATATTATGTCAGTGATAATAAATATAAACATTGTCATAATGACAACATTAATGAAGGGAAGAAAGATTGGAGAAAGATGGGTGAAAGTTGATAATGATTAGTTGATCACTATTGTGAAAACGATGTACAGGATTATGATTTAGATCAAAGAAACGTTCATAATATCGACTAAACTGCACTCTAATAACTTCAAACGTCATTTTTATATTAATTGACCATTAAAATATTATTTCTGTAACGTCTTTCACACTTACGTCAATTCAGTAGCGCTTTTTAAAAATGTCATGTTTCAAGCCTTGTTTTTATTTCATATTTTTCTATCTAAATTTGCTTTTTTTTATTTTGCTCCTTTTTTCTGTTGAGTTCGGTTCCTCTGGTGTTTTATTGTAGATAATGACTAAGGCTGTCTCTTCCGTCTTTCTTATTGTCTTCATTATGCCTAATTACTTCATTTTTCTAACTAATTTCTTTTCTTTTTTTATCTCGTATTTTGCTCTGTATGCTTTTGTTGGCGAATATTTCCGAGATTACGGCTTCCTTTTCCTGCCCTCTTCTCCTTTTTTTTTCGCATTGTCCCTTTCTTTTCTCTCTGATTGATTCAATTTCTCAGAAAAAGCTGAATCCTGCTTGAATTTTTATTCTATTTCGTTTCAGTTTTGTTTACTTTGTTCTGATTGTGCGCAGTGTCTCGTTTTCATCTCTTCCCACAATAGTTCCAATTCCTTCTGTTCATTTATGTCCTAGTCATGTCTTGCTAACATTTATATGAAGGATAAGCTTTCCGCACGATGTGAGACATAGTAATAGTAAATTAATTTTATTCTACTGTATATTAAAATATTAATAATCTCTTTGTGAAAGTCACATCAATATACACAATATAAATGTGACAATTTTTAGCAAATGTAAAAATTGATAAGATATTATTATAATTATTTTTAAAAACTTAATTCTTCTTCTCCATTTCTAGTTACATATTTTCCTAGAAATTTGTTGCTTAATTTTTATCAAAATATAATATATACTTTGTCATAGAGTTCTTTCAGAGGAAATATTATGCATTTTATTTCGTTAAAAATAAAATCTCATTTCTTTAGAAAGAGCGTAAGAAATAAGTACGTGCAGTAACAATGCAATATACTAGAATTGCGAGCGAAATAATTATGAAAGAAAGGCACATATAACAGTTAGATAGAGGTTGGTAAGTTATAAAATAGAAATCAAAAGTCATATGGTCATATTCTTCGCATAAGTGAAGAAAAATAAAGCAAATAAATCGAATGAACAATTGAGGACATAGGACATGTTTTTGGGAAATGTTCAGGATTGTCTTATTTATTGACAGGAAATGGCGAAGTGGCATTCATCAAGATATATAAGAATCCAGAAAAAGGATATCTGCCCTTGAAAAAGGGGTACCGGACAGTAACAGAACCTAAATTAATTGTAGATCAACACTATTTTATTTCTATTTTTAAATAACTTTTATGTAAATGGTGGTGATGGTGGTGGTGGTAGTAGTAATATTAATAATAATAATAATACTAATAATAATAAAAATAATAATAATGATAATAATACTAATGTTAATAATAATAATACTAATAATATTAATAATAATAATAATAATAATAATAATAATAATAATATTATTATTATTATTATTATTATTATTATTATTAAAAATTTAAAAGAAATAGTAGGGCCTACGAGTAAAATATCAAAAAATTTCCAAGTGGCTGAGTGTGTTTCTCCTCTATATCCAGAGGAAATAGCATTAGAGGCATCTATAAGAAAACAGAAATGTATAACCACCGCCAATAATAATAATAATAATAATAATAATAATAATAATAATAATAATAATAATGAAAGTAGGAAATACTCAGTATTTCCTTCCAGTCGTATAAATTTAATGACAGCAGCGATAGGAAGAAAATAAAAAAAATTATCTCCAGGATTTAAAAAAATATTTTCTTTCATCCGTGTCTGCTATGTAAACGATATCCGTTACTTAAAATTCAGCATTAAAAATGGAAGTTTGAGTCTTTGACTTTCTCTCCAAGTATAGGGAACAACTTTCTTTGGTGAAGTAAACATAAGGAAAGCAATTAAATTTGCACAGGATATTTCCTGTTTACTTCGTGCTACTCTTGGTACACAGCCGGAGGGAACAGGATGTAATCACAGAGCCATACAAAAATTTTTATGATATGTTTTTATGATTTTAATATCCTATCAAGAACCCAATTTATTAGCAATTAATTAAAATTATTAAAATTTTGCTTTCGATAGAAAATTCACTTTTAATGTATTACTTAGAGTAACGTATAGTTTCATCTAATGTATATAACAGAAAATGAAGTTATTGCACACTTCTGTAATAACTTACTCTCTTTCAAAATATGTAGGTAACATTAATACCTATCTAGCCACTCGTGATCTCTATATCTGTTGTAAGACTTATACAGTGATCTGTGCTCATGAGTTTCGATCATATTCGAGCTGACAAGAGATCTTCAAGATGCCATCGTCACCACCATAATAAAATTTTCTGTAGCGATATTTCGTCAGCATCTTTATGGTGTACATTCAATTTAATACATTTTTATATATTTATTTTTTCTTATGTCTTATTCACTTTTGTCTTAAACCTGTTTATATAATTTTTCATTTTAAATTTTATTGTGAGCCTATTCTGTGTCTCAGGGCAAACCCAAAATTTTGGGTCAGACTACTAAATTAAAAAATTATTTCAGTATTGGTTTGCCAGGGATATTTATTTCTTTATATTAGGTACTACTGTTATATAAAAGGGACATACAGATTTATTTATTTATTTATTCATTCATTCATTCATTAATGGATTAATTAATTAAATTATTTATTTATTTATTTATTTATTTATTTATTTATTTATTTATTTATTTATTTATTTATTTATTTATTTATTTATTTATTTATTTATTTATTTATTTATTTATTTATTTATTTATTTATTTATTGTAACGTAAAATATAATATAAACAGAAAAAACTTTAGCTCGTCCCTGTGTACAAAATGTATGAACTATAGAAAAAACAATTGATGAATCCTAACATTAAGAAGATAATATCTGACTTCCCTTATAAATTTTACAGCTCAAGTAGCTATTAGGAGTTTATTAACGTTGCACAAATTCACATAAAATACCTACGGTATCCATTTTTTGTAACATCTGTTAGTCCACACCTGTGGAGTAACGGTCAGCTCGTCTGGCCGCGAAACCAGGTGGCCCGGGTTCGATTCCCAGTCGGGGCAAGTTACCTGGTTGAGGTTTTTCCGGTGTTATTCCTCAACCCAATATGAGCAAATGCTGGGTAACTTTCGGTGTTGCACCCCGGATTCATTTCACCGGCATTATCACCTTCATCTCATTCAGACGCTAAATAACCTAAGCTGTTGATAAAGCGTCGTAAAAACCTACTAAAAACATCTGTTAGTAATCTGGTTTATACTCAAAATACATACTGAAATACTAAAAAGATGATCTATTATCAGCTTATGTGTGCATTACTTATTTGAAAATAAATAAGAGCACCGCAAAAAGAAATCGTAAAGTGGAAGTATCAAAACAGTATTTTAATATTGGAATTCTTTTGCACGTGTAAGTGTGCTACCTTTACGAACGATAAAGCCGAAACATTTCATATGTAAATGAGCTACATCCCTAGAAAGACAATAGTTCACGATGGTGTAGCAAAATAATTTTAGCTATTGCCTTCGAAATTCATAGGTGCAGACCAGTTCGAGGGCAATAAACCTTAGCATGGCTCCATCTCGGAACAGAGTAAGAGTAAAGCTGTTGATTTCGTGCCTTCGATTTGCAGAAAAGTAAAGGAATCCTATTCCTGAGAGAGGGCTTTGTGAAAAATTTGTTGGCCACTTCTTATCCGCGTTGAACTATGACGTTGAATAAACTACAGTTGAAATCGTCGTTAATGAAACTACTACTACTGTTGCTATTACTTTTGCTGCTCTGCTACTACTACTACTACTACTACTACTACTACTACTACTACTACTACTACTTCGTCTTATTATTATTATTATTATTATTATTATTATTATTATTATTATTATTATTATTATTTCTGTGTTAAATTCCTCATGGATACTCAATAGGAATAAATCTTTCTAGAAGTAAGATGTTGCTGTACATAGACAAATGAAAACTACTTTTCTGGACTGGATATGATAAAAATAATAAATCAATATTTTGCAGCTTTACAATAAGATAAACCTTATACTTCGTGAAAAGAGAAAATGAAAAAAATACATAATGAGAAATTTTGATTCAACAGCATATTCTGTACGTAGGTAGTAACTTCGGCTTTTCAACTAAATTGAAAAATGAAATCATTTTAATATTTTCTATTTTTGGCGTTCAGTGTTCCAAGATGTTAAATTTATTTGAGAGAAATAACTAACTTGGCACAAAATTCCTCAACACATAGGAACAAATTTTTTCTGGAAGTTAATTTTCCTACTGCTATAAATCTACCAATTCCTTTCTCCTTTCGGAGCCAAGAAAATATGTGTAATTGGATATGGGTGGTAATCCCTGAAGTAGGCCTACTACTAGACCTACTATTACTACTGTTACTGCTAGTGCTAGTGTCACCATCACCATTATCACTATCACTATCACTACCACTATTATTATCACTATCAATACCACTATCACTATCACTATCACTACCACATCACTATTAATAAAATTAGACATACAATCCGTATAGTTGTATCTAAATTTTAATTTTTCCAGAAGTCACCCAAGCGCCGCCCATCTAATAAAGAAGAGTTTAAGAGGGTTCTTGGATGTGTGATCTGAAATTTCTCCTGAAACGACGAGAAACTTGGTTCATTCATTGCCGAGGCGTCTGGGAGCTGTGATAATGGCTTGCATACAGGATACTGAAAATACATTACAGAGATCTATTTAGTATAATGTGCCACTACATTTTTTAAAATCAGAAAGTAGATTTTCTTTTGTAAATAATTATTTTGTGTTACTGTTCTGATTTCTGTGAAAAATTTTTAGTTTTACATTATATTAAGAAATAAACATTTTATTTTCTTAATTTTGCCCTTTATACAGGTCTTACAGTGAAAACATTGTAAGGTAAATTAGGGTATGTTGGACAGTCGGGCATGTTGGACACTTTGTACTTTAATGTGTTACCTCTCCACTTGTGGGCACCACATTCTGCTAGAAGTCAATGACGGAAGTAGCACCACTCGTGGCTACTACCGTCATTGACTTCTAGCAGAATGTGGTTCCCACAAGTGGCGAGGTAACACGTTAAAGTACAAAGTGTCCAACATGCCCGACTGTCCAACAGACCCTAATTTACCCTATAACATCACTACCGCGCGTTGCCGGCCGGAACATGTTAAAATACGTGATTGAAAGAAGACCTGAACGGAAAGACATTTTAATGTCAATTCAGCAGAAAGAGTTTTCGTATACTGTACTTTAAAACTAATCACAATGATAATAATGGTAGTAATAATAATGATGATAATATAATAATAGACTAATAATAATAATAATAATAATAATAATAATAATAATAATAATAATATCCACGGAAAATTATGAGAAGTGTCCAAAAGTATGAAGTTATTGTGCTAGCTGACGAGATACGTTTGCAGAAAGAACAAAATTCTATTAGTATAATTTTGTTCCATTATGGCTTTCGTACCTAGTTTGGAAATAAGTGGTTATTCTCATTCGTATGTAAGTAAAAACTATACCGTAGAGACGCTTATTATACAGAACAAGTTCATAAATATAGATAAAAATTTAGCACCCGAAAAAACAGACAATAGGAAATCTCTTTCAGGAGAGCTGTACTTCAGGGATTACCACCGATATCCAATTACACATATTTTCTTGGCTCCGAAAGGAGAAAGGAATTGACAGATTTATAGCAATAGGGAAATTAACTTCCGGAAAGATTTTGTTCCTCTATGTAGGAGACTTTGTGCCAATTTAGTTATTTCTCTGAAATAAATTTGACAACTCGGAAGACTCAAAGGCTGAAATAGAAAATATTAATATTATTTCATTTTTCAATTTAGATGAAAAGCTGAAATTACTACCTATATCCTGTTCAATCAATATTGCTCAATATGTATTTTTTTTTTCATTTTCTCTTTTCAAGAAATATAAGGATGTCTTATTGTAAAGCTGAAAAAATATTGATTTCATTATTTTTATCAACAGTAATCTCACTAGAGGTTTTGATTTATCTAGAGAAAATCAAAACTCGAGTGGGATTTAATTGACTATTACACGATTAGAAGAAAGTATATAAAGATAAGAAGTAACGAAGTACTCCAATACAATAAAATATTAATTGACTTACAAAAATACAACTGTCTTCAAATTTGTACCATCTCAACATTATAAATATTACGCTAGTAGATGGTAGTAGTGTGTTATGAATTGCTGTTTTCTTATCAGTTTTGCCAACTATGGAATCTTCATTGAACTCTGTGGACGGTTACTGGTAAAGAAGGCTTTGTTGATTCAGTTTCATTTTTATTAAAACAGTTGCATTCCACTTCAATAATCCCGATCCAATAATCAACGTCACTTGACAGATGATTTTCAATAAATCTTAGTACGAGTATTAAACAATCTCTGACACGTGACTATTCATAATATCATATAGCAGAAGCTATAACATAACCTAAATAATATAAACGAGTGTTAGAAAAGTTTTAATTAGGGATGATGAAATACACAAGAAACATTTTAATTGACGAAGATGAAATAAAAAATAAACATGAATAATTTTAAAAGAAACAATTATTGAAAGTAGGTACAATTTTCAAATTTGAATGTTTCAGTGGTTGGTGGTTCAGTTGATGTTATATTCGACGTGTGCGTAAAAGAAGTGAACTCTGTGATGTACATGGTGTATCCCTCAACTTATTCAGGATTTCCGAATGGTGCTATTCATTTATTTGTAAATAGTGTTTCAGGAAAGATGCATAGCTATGGCCAGTGATCTTTATTAATTCTTGTTCTTGAATGCCAATGTGAGTCATATTTGAAAGTGCTGTGCATCGACTGGAGTGGTTTGTAATTTTCTGTTTTTTTTTTTTTTTTTTTTTTTTTTTTTACGTCCAGACCAGTGCAGTTTGAAATGTTGGCAAACAAAGAAACAAATGCTAGGGTAGTGATAAAAATAAATAAATGCTAGGGACGCGATAAAATTGTGCGATAAGCAGCCATGAAAGACGTTCTTTCGTACCGTTTTATTGGTCAAAAGTAGTGTGACGTGGTAAAAGTGTAATAGTCAAAATAAATATTTTCAGCATACCCAGTCCACAAACATAGTTTTTATTTGTACACCATCTTACTACTAGATGGATTTATTCGAATTGAGTATCTATGAGGAATTTAATCCCGAAATAATGAATGTGTCAGAAATAAACCGACAAAATTATCTGAAATATTTTTCGGTGACAAGAAAAGTTGTGATTATTAATATTCTAAACAATATTCAAAACAAATAATAAATAAATAATCTAGTATGTATAATGAAGAGTTCGGAATAAATTTAAATTAAATACATAATCATCATTACCCCGATATATAAAATAATATTTTTTGTGTTACTAATTTGAATTGTAACAAAACAAAAGCTGATGAAATTAGTCCTCAGTTTCACATACTTTTCCAGGTAACACTGAAGTTTACCACATTTTGCGGAAAGAAGCAATCCTCATGATGCCCAAACTGAGAAAAATGCACTTTGAAGTTAAATTTATTTTTATTTTATTGGGTTATTTTACGACGCTGTAATAACATCTCAGGTTATTTAGCGTCTGAATGAAATGAAGGTGATAATGCCGGTGAAATGAGTCCGGGGTCCAGCATCGAAAGTTACCCTGCATTTGCTCGTATTGGGTTGAGGGAAAACCCCGGAAAAAACCTCAACCAGGTGACTTACCCCGACCGGGATTCGAACCCGGGTCACCTGGTTTCGCGGCCAGACGCGCTGACCGTTATTCCACAAGTGTGGACTTAAAGTTAAATGTGAACAATAAATTCACAAGTAAACGTAACAACCTTCGTATTGCTTTAACCAAACACGTTTTATAGGATTGATCTTTGTTCAAAATATAGATCCTTGTAATTACTTCATTATTGAGACATTAAGTGTGTTTGTCGGTTGGTTTATTTCTTCAGGATGCGGTCCAATTGAAATCAGGAGTTATGTTCCACTGTCAAAAATAATTCTTGGTCACAAAGATTCTGTCCTTTATGCGGGTCCTACATTTTGGTTTCACAGTTTTCATTCGTGAGAAATACTGCTCACAAATATACTGGGTGGACCGTAGGAAATGTAATTAATTTCAAGGAATTATTTTTTGAGATATTAAAAGAAAAGTTTAATACAATTTCACTCCTTTTTTGCTTCCTTCTCGAGATAAAATAGTTCAATATGAAACATTTCATAGCGTGTTTTGGGAAAGCAATTGTCTGAATTCCCAATATCCTCAGTCAATTTAAGAGAACCGTGTATTATGGTAATAAAGTATTGAAAGAATTTTAGTTTTGTCCTTTGAATGTGGAGAAATTTGATCCGAACAAATGCAACATTGAAAAAATTCTTTGCAGAACCAAATGTTACATTTGTTCGGATCAAATTTTTGCACGTTTAAAGAACAAAACTAAAATTCTTTCGATCAGTTATTATCACAATACGCTGCTCTCTCAAACTGACTGAGCATATTGCGAATTAAATCAATGGTTTTCTCAAAATACGCTATGAACTGTTTCATACAAAGCAATTTTTATCTCGAAAAGGAAGCACAAGCGAACAAAATTGTATTAAACTTTTTTGCTTGAATTATCTAAAAAAATAACCGCCTAAAATTAGTGACATTATTTACGGTTTAACCTGCATGTAGTTCCAAAGATGGCTTCCACAAAACTGGAGAAAATTCGAATCTTTCTTTATTTCTTATTTTATATTGACTCCACCTACAACTGCAGAAAAACTCTTCCCATTCTTAATAAATCATCTTCTGTTATTAAGACGTTAAATGCTTCGACAGAGACATACTTTTGATATGCTTCATTGCCTTCACTGTGTTCGTGTTCTAGTAATAGTAAGCAAGGGATGAGATTTACGGGGACGCAGAAGGGTTGAGGTGAAATTACATTGCAGGTTGCAATAGAGTGAGTCGCGAATCAAGTAAGGGACACCGATGGTGTAGTAGATAATAGATTTGTTTACTATCTAGCATCGAACTGTTCAACTTGCTGCGGAATGCGAGAATAGCTATCTATGGACTGCCTACGCACTTTGAGTTAGGTTGAGTGTACATAATTTTACCTATTAATGAAGTCGAAATCATTTTAGCAGAAAGAATCAAAACATCGGGATTGGCCATTCTACAAATAACACACACACCCATTTGCTTTTCTTAAAATTCCCTTCAGAGATTGTCTTTCATTACTGAGACTAGGATTAACAAATTCACAGAATGATATCTCGAAAAATATTTGAAATATGTTGTTATTTAATGCCTGGAATCTGGCAATGAAACCGTTAGCGCCCTTACTCTCCAGTACTTTTGAATTAGGTCTTTCTCTCCAGACAATGTGCTGCAGGTTTTCAGATGTTCTTCTTACGTATCAGTTTGGATGTTGCATAGAATGAAAGATAACGAAGTCAGAATTCCTATTTTATAGAGGTGGTTCACCTAACAATCATGGCCTGTAAGCAATCTAAAAGCTGCTCCTTGCTCCTTGAGGAGCTGCATCTTGGTTGGAGAGAAAGATGTCCCATTTCTACTCTGCAGTCTGTTTTTGCAATTCTTGGAAGTATTTTAATAATAATAATAATAATAATAATAATAATAATAATAATTCTTTATTTATAATGCCAGAGTTAAGGCCATAGGGCCTTCTCTTACACTCTACCAGGTCACAAATTATACCAGCAGTTAAAATTTAACAAAAATTTAAAGAACAGAATACTAACATATTACAAAAAAAAATAATAATAATAATAATAGGATAACAAAATCGACACTAAACAACATGAAAATAGTACCATAATAGAAAAAAAAGAAAGTAAAATACATTGGAATATAGTGAAAGCAACTCATTTAGTACAAATGGTTAATATGGAAAAACGTAAGAAAGAATATAACAAAATGGAATGTAATAAAATGATAAAAAAGAAAAGAAATACAAAAATTAAACAAAATTCACAATGAAAATGGTAAGATAATAAATTCATCGGCTGGTAAATAAAACAAAAAGAGGAAAGGAAGAAAAGAAATATATAGCCTATATTTTTACAAAACTATTGCAGAGAAAAGGGCTTATAACTGAAATGAATCTAATTAAAAAGTGCAGTTTTAATTTATTTTTGAAACTAGACAATTTCCGACAGTCTCTAACATGTTGTGGTAGAGAGTTCCAGAGATAGTGAGAGTTTTGATTTTATTACCCGTTTTATTGATGAAAATGGAAAATTCACTTTTTTTGTTTGTAATATTGTTGTTCTTCTCCTTGCAAGCATGTCGGCCAGTTCATTCCCTGAAATTCCACAATGTTCTGGAATCCATTGAAAGTATATTGTTTTGTGAAGTTTTTGAAGTTCAGCTATCATCTTATATACTTCCTTTATTTGTGATGATTTATTCGAATTATTTGAATATACTGCTTGTATTGCTGCTTTGGAATCAGATAAAAATGGGCTACTACTTTCATGAACTTGTTCGGTGGGAGTTTCTTGAAGGACTAGAGATAATGCAGTTATCTCTTCTTGATAGTAAGTGGTATCGGGACCTACAGAGCGATATAAGGAGAAGAGGGAACATGTTACTCCAGCTCCTGTGAGGTAGTCTGTAGATGACCCATCTGTGTAAATATGTAACTATTTTTCAGGGGGTATTTGTTGTTGATTGTTTCAAGAGCTAAGGCTTTTAAAATATCTTTGAGTGTTTCTGATTTTTTAAGTTATTCCAGCATCTGTAGGTCATAATTTGGTTGTATAAAATCTAGTGGATTTCCTTTTATTTGTAAATATTCCTTATTACTTGTTATTTTCAAACTTAATTTTACGTATGTAGACGTTTCTAAAAATGGATTGGAGGGAGATGGGATATGATGGTAAGGACTGAATTAATCTTGCTCAGAATAAAGACCGATGGCGGGAGTAAGTGAGGGCTGCAATGAACCTCCGGACTCCCTAAAAACCATAAGTAGGTAAGTAAGTATTAAGCTTTTCTAAAAAAACTCACTTGGTTTTTTTAATGTTACTGTAGAGGATTCTTTTTCTCCCATTTAAAGTGATGTAATCTTAACATTTTTAAATCTTAAATCAAAGATTTTTCTTGCAAGTTTATTGACATTGGTTCGTTGTGTGTCAGCATAGCATCCAAGGGTGTAGATTTAACGGGTCCTGTAGTCATACAAAGTGCCTGGTTTTGTATTACCTCTAGCTTATTGAATAATTAAAATATAACTGTAGGATTGTCACTGGCATATTTCGTAACTATATGACTACTACCACACTTATTTTGCCGTAAATTTTGAATTTTATTGACTTTTGTTTCGATAAGTTACAAGTACTTAAAACTGAATTTATATTTTATTAAGTCTATAACGTATCTGTTTAAATTCTATTATAAATTTATTCAACCATTTGACACAAATACAGAAATATGGAGGACGAACGTTCTCGCCTTTGCCGCATCATCAGATCATATTACGCAATATTATTTAATTTATGGACACATGTAATTTGTAAAAAATTAAAAATGTAATTACGTAAGTTGAAATTTCCGATGATTTCATTACTGTAACTTATAAATAAACATGCTCATAATAACGCAATATACTAAATCAGCAATTAGACACATCAGGATTTGTAGTTCCTCTATGCGTAATAACAACTCAATTATTAATGTGTTGAATATAAAGCAGTGAAACATTAAAAGAATATTATTATAATCTGTTTGCAAAATGAAACATTTGCTTGGTTAAATCAATGAGCGTACATGATTTTAATTTGTGGAAAATAAAACATTTATATAAAATCATTGCATGCTGCAAATTAGTTGAAGTATATTATAATGTTGCAAGGTAGGTGGTTAGCTACTTGTGCAGCTTAATGAACAAGTTGTACTGGAGTAAGTTCGTCGTACTATTGCGTGTCGCTAATGTACTTATGTATTATGATATGTTTATTATAATCATGCTGTACGGAAGCACGTTGTAGTCAGGGAATTGCAATTCTACGTGTACTTTAGATAACCTTTGTAAAGTCGTTTATAATAATTTTGGCGTACCTTCGTTTAAAAAACTAACATAAAATGATTCCTTACGTAAGTCAGATCTTAACTACATATCTCGAGAATTCTTCCCTGCTCAATATAAAGCGTCACTGAATCTGTGTCTACAATATATAATTTTGTACATTTTTTTTTTTTGGTGTGTGCGAGTTATATTTCTATAGTTTCACGCAAACAAAATCATCACAGCCGGTAATCTCTGGGAACGTGCGGGTCATAACACTCTGCAAATGAAATCATTTTCAAACGTCTCTTGTCCACCTGATAACGAAAATGAGGTTTCTGTGTCCATGCCAGTATCCTGCAATGTTCGAACACGAGAGAGACAACCGAGACATTAAAAACTTATGGCCGGTTTCACCAAGCTTCTTTAAATCAGCACAAACGACTTGTCAACAAATGGATCGTTTAATTTTAACGGGATCTTTAAAAGTTGACGGTTTCACCAAGCCTCGTATCTTTAAAAATAACAGGCGTTTACTAACGTGGGGATTTTGTACATGTATCTTGCATGTTTTGTTTTTCATACGACCATGGCTTCGAAATCGCGAATTTCATTGGTTACATATGATCATGGCTGACTTTGTTTGGCATGAGGAAACAATCATAGGCAAACGGGTAAGGGGCTATAATTTTAAGAACATCTTCCTAAATACAATATGTTGTCATACCGCAATTAAAAACAAAAAGACAGCTGCTTCCAAATGTAAATAATAGGAATGTAGAGCAGTTAAATTGTAACTTCTAAAGGAAATCTGAGAAAATTTAGCGGACTATAAGGCCGACAGCTTCAAACTGATGGCACAATTAATTATATACAAAGCATTCCAAGCAATTATATTAGACCTAAATTTAGGACGGGAAATCGCTCTTCCATAAATTGCATACTACTTTTCCACTGTATTTCATGCAGATTTATGTAGTACCCTGTAACAATTTTGCCATGCTTGTGTGGCAGGATTCAGAAGAGGTGTCATTAAATTGGATTTTAAGGGGTATCCATTGTCTCCTAAAAGAAAATCTCTTTGCACCCTTTTCATTTAAAAGGCATCCTCCTTTGGAATGTTGTGCTATCCGTGTAGACCGTAACATTATCTTAAACCGAGAAGAATCTGTTGGAGAGGCGTTAAGTGGGTGATTCCTGTCTGTCGTATTCTAACCTATTACAATTTCAATAAACTAGCGCTGAGGTTGTTCTGCTGGTTTCAGAAGTGAAAATCGTTGAATTTATAAGTGTTTTTTTGTGGTAATGCAGTTGATCGTATATGCAAGGCATAACAAAAACCTAAACTAATCAAACGTAGCCTGTCACAGATTCGTATGTGCAAGGTGTATAAGCAACGTACGAAGGAAAATACCTCAGCGCTAGTTTAGCCACAATTTTTCTATGCGGAGCGTTACATAGGCCTATGCAATTGTTTGAATATTGAATGAAAAACAGATCTTCTATTGCAGAATCTTTTGGCTATATTACTGCCAGAATATACGATTGGGACATGTACACAATCTATGTTGTCACAGACAACATAAAATTTAGCTATAAGCTGATTAAGCCTATAGAAATAATGACTGTTGTAATGTTGATGTACGTCTGATATTTTATTCACATATCTAGACAATGCAGCTTTTGATACCCCGTTCATATCATCAATTATTATTTCAAAACTTCCCGCGACATTATCTTAAAGCGAGAAGAATCTGTTGAAGAGGCGTTAAGTGGGTGATTCCTATCTGTCGTATTCTAACCTATATTCAGTTTCTTCTAGAATTATTCTTACTACTTATTTCCTTAATGTGTAGCCTTCGTGGAATTCTTTATCACTTAAATCTTCAAAATGATTATTCCGAGTATTATTACAACATAAAAGTTCGTCGTTACGTTTAAGTTCTAAATAAAGAACTTCATCACCGAATAATTACGTCCGCCATATTGTTGACTTCTTAACGCATCGTCACTGTTTTAACGCGACGAATAGGTCCTAATAAATTAACGATGAATTTAAAGATGCGTTAGCAATAATGATACTTGATGAAACACAAAATCTGACTAACGTGTCATTAAATTACTTAACGAGACGTTATAATGATAACGAAGGTTGGTGAAACCGGCCATTAGTCTTGTTTCTTATGCAAATCTATTCACAAGATCTGTGTTAGCGGTTAAAACATGAGTGGAGGACAGCAAATATTTTGGTTTGGTGCCAATTCATCCAGGAAATATTCGTCCAGGAGCATTTTTCATCATCGGAACAGTCGTCCATCGAATAATTTGCCCAAAATTATTAATCTAAAGGAAACTTCAACCAAAGAAAATTGTCCCAAATTTATAATATATATGTAAATGTGTCTGGAGCTGTATGGAATGTCCCGTCTATATATATATATATATATATATATATATATATATATATATAAACCAGGTTGCAGAACAGGACAGCTTTCGTAGGTGGGATTTCGAAGCAAGTATTATTATTCGATCAAAATCGTCTTCATCATCATTGTCATGGTCATCAAAACTATCGAACATCAAAAACTGTTCACCACTTGTTATTCGGAATTCTTGTGGTAAAGCATGAAGATCTGATAGTGACTTTGGGTTTGAGGGAAATTTTCTCTGACGTCTTTTATTCGTGTTCCTTTTTAGTGACTCACTCAAAGAAAGGGACGGGAGCACTCCTGATGGCACATTCTCCAGCTCAAATTGGATAATTTGCCTGGGCCTGCATCAGGCTCATTCTCTGCAGCTCTCTGTAGCCTAATACAACACCTTATAGCTTCCAATTCTTCTAGCAACGGTGGATGATCGTGATCAATAGCCTTCAAAACCTGTACAATATTAGCATCAGGCGTTGTAGTAATAGCCCGTTTCGTGCAATTTGGTTTTTTTCTACAAACACAATACAATTTAGTTCTCTTAGAATTTCTTGAGTGGAAGTTGTGTAGATATCCTTTGTGGACCAAAATCATTTCATTCCTTTCACTTTGTATAATTTCTCCCTGGTCGCCCATAAAACCATTTATGAGCAACTGGAAATTTAAAACTTTATACTTATGTATGAGCAAGTGGTAATTTAAAACTATGTACAAAATAGAAATATTGTCATGGATTTGGATATGGGAATATTGTTCGGTGAATGAATGTATTGGGTTATTTTTGGAAACTGTATCAACATCTCAGGTTATTTAGCGTCTGAATGAGATGAAGGTGATAATGCTGGTGAAATGAATGCGGGGTCCAGCACCGAAAGTTACCCAGTATTTTCTCGTTTTGGGTTGAGGGAAAACCCCGGAAAAAACCTCAATCAGGTAACTTGCCCCGATCGGAATTCGAACCGGGTTTCGCGGCCAGATGCGCTGACCGTTACTCCACAGGTGTGGGCTTGTTGGGTGAATGTTCCTAGAGTGAGGATGGGAATGGAATATGTTGGGCGAATAATCTTTGAATTAAGTTTCTTGAATGAATATTTTGGGTGAATTGTCCCTTGTGTGAAATATTCATGGATTAAATGGCCGGACTCCGAATATTTTATAACAATGTGGAACAAACACAACAGGCCTCGTCCTGCAGAGCGAACATCGGGGAATATCGAACTTCGTCATACTCGACAAACTTGAACCGAGCATAGCCCCTGTAATGCACGACTCTAGTCCATGCCAAGGGATATAGAACTGTCATGATTTGGCTTCAGATTGCCCTCTAAGCCACTAAAATCTTCCGTTAAATACAGTAGTTATTATTGGAATCAAACTGACTCTTGCAAACAGCAAAAATTTCGACAAAATATTACTTCCAGCTTTGGAATAAAAGAGTCTTATGCGTCAATTTGATTCTAAATGCACCCAAACTCTTTGTTTTCGTAGCGTCTCTTGCATAGCTAGTAATAAATTTTAAACCTAAAAACACTTTTCGTGATTTCCCACAAAGTTATGAGAATGGTTAAGTGTCGTTTTGAAAATAAGTTCCTAAATGATCCTTTTATCAAAAATGTCTCTTATAAATTCCAAAAATTACGAGCAGTGTGTATTGTGGGAGAATTTTGTTCATAATATGCATTTTTACTTCACTGTCTGACATAAACTGAAAAAAATTATCTGAATGTTTGTGTGCGATAGTTCCCTGTATATAGTGCATTTTCAAAAAATTGGGTCCTGTTATTCTGCATGCACTCAAAGCCAGCATACGGCAATTTTGTCACATGCAGCGGCAATTTTCATGTATTAATCGGAAATTATCTGTGCTCCAGTATCTATTGTTCTGTGAAGCAACATAACCACGTAAATGAAACCATGCCTCAGATCACAAACCTATTAAATGTGGATCAGCAATACCGTCAGGAAAATTCTATAAAATCAAGTTACATAAATATATTGGAATTACATAGCTATAGTACTGTTATTCAGTAGAAGTAAAAATATAACCAATTATGTGGAAATTATTATCAATAACATTTACAAAACTTGAATTACGAGGGCTTTCATAGATCGATAATTGCGCAACTTGAGCGGGCCAAGCATTCATTCTGCTTTTCAAATTGTATCAGTCATTAATCTTCCTCAAACATAATAACTTTTAAAAACAATGCAAGCGATACCTTTACTTTGTGTCATCATAAAGAGATAACTTCTTGTTTAAATACGGTAAAATTACAACGAAAGTTGTAGTTTCGACAGACAAATTATGTTGCGTGGACTATGCTCATCAGATACTACAAAACATACACACTCCCCTATTGTAAAATAAAAAAGTCATGAAGTCCAGAAGAAAACACGAATGTACACGCGGGCGCACACATACACACACATACACTCAAATACACACACATACACAAACACACACCAACGCTCACGCATACATATTCATATTTCAATTTACACAGGACAGTGGATTGTAAACAGAGCTCAATTAAAAACATGTAACTTAACATGAATTGATATTATTCGTGGACTGTATTTAATGTTGTAGCTGTACTCTTGAAATATCAATACACAGACTACTCTATATTACACAAATTTTACTCAAATTTAGTATAATTTATTTATTGTATGTAGTAAAACAGTGTAAATTGTATTTTAAAATAACTAATTAGTTGCATGTTGTAAAGTTTTATTTTCTCATTTTCCGACTAAAGAGAAATTATTTACATCAATTAAAAATTTGTCTTTAAGACTTCCGCTACATGCGAGATTTTAGCATCCCTTATTTCGATAAAGTGCTTCGGTATGCCGTCTAACAAACTTGATTGCCTACCTTTGGACAGCATTTCTTTTAATCCAGGTGACAGATTTTGTTAATATTGTGTCTTCAGGTTAATTTATTCATAACTGATGCATATGAGTTGCAATAATGTTTTAACATAAATAAACAATATATAAATTTTAGTTATAAGAATGAGAACAAAGTAATATTTGCAAAAATTATAGCTGTTGATGTAAAATATGTAACCATATCAACATCTTCATTTACAGTAAATATAGGTCTATGATGTGCTCAACCACAAAACTTATTAGACCAATTTCTAATCTGACAAAAATTATTTATAGACTTCCAAATACATTTTGACCTCATTTCATTGTATAATATTTTCTTCTTTTTAATTAATAAATGGCATATAGTTGGCAAATTATTTTCAAGTTTCTTTTTCCGAAAGTTAATTTTCTTGAAACTTTCTTTCGCAAGAAAATGTTTGTAAAATATTACATACTTTCCAAAGATTTTTCCAAAAGTAGAACAAACAGTTTAATATCGATAATAAAAATAACATCGATAGGAAACTTCCTTTCCCTCCTTTTTTATGTAGTACATTTCTACATTCCCGTGTACCGGTACCTCGTGTTCCGCTTTCAAAAATTATCCACCCACCAAAATCTAGATGCACGATCACTGCACATCTCAATACTATCCATACCTTTCCACCGAACATTCTCACACGGTTTTATTTTTCAACTTTAAGGGAAGACCCACACTGCGGTAAACAAACTTTCAGGCTGCTCGAAACAAAATATTTTTGTTACTGTTTCAAACGTCTTCAATACACAAGCAAACAACTCATTATCAGATAGTTGCTATGATCTTTCAAGTTAAAATTGTAAATAGAAGGACGTTTTCTGTTCACACAAGGAGCTTCTCAACATCACGCTTTTTTCAAAAAATTATTTTATTTTATTTTATTTTATTTTATTTTAAATAAATAAGCTCAATTTGTCACACAACGTATCTAAAAATGTTTGCATTTGTTTCTGTACATTAAAATAACTGTATTTTATTGGTCTAAATATTGAACTTAGTACTTACAAATGGCTTTAAGGAACCCGGAGGTTTAATGCCGCCCTCACATAAGCCCACCATTGGTCCCTGTCCTGAGCAAGATTAATCCAGTCGCTACCATCATATCCCACGTCTCTCAAATCCATTTTAATAATATTCTCCCATCTACATCTCGGCCTCCCAAAGGTCTTTTTCCTTCCGGCCACCCAAACTAACACTCTATATGAATTTCTGGATTCGCCCATACTTGCTACATGCCCTGCCCATCTCAAACGTCTGGATTTAATGTTCCTAATTATGTCAGGTGAAGAATGTAATGCGTGCAGTTCTACGTTGTGTAATTTTCTCAATTATCCTGTAAATTCGTCCCTTTTAACCCCAAATATTTTCCTAAGCACATCATTCTCGAACAGCCTTAGCCTCTGTTCCTCTCTCAGAAAGTTATCAACACAGACATTATGCAAACATCACGCCGCAACCGAATAGATTCCCAAACATCCGAATTGATATCCAATTATCGAAGTTATTCCGTAAGGGTGATTCAGAGTTGATTCCCAGTTCTTGAATGGAGCCTGCATACATTTTATCCGAGTTGATTCCCACATTTTACTTCCCAATGAATACAGAATTAGAACTGTGTATTTACAAGAAGTCAACTAACTTACTTCTGCACGCAGTTCCTTGTAAAAAGGTGTGGTTAAAATGTGTCACATAATCAAAACGGCTGATTGCTCCGTTTTGTCAGATTTGTGAATAAAATTAACTAAACGACAAAAAATAATTACTTAATGTTGGGGAGGAACTTGCAACACATAAGCTTTAAATAATCAAAACGGGTAATTGCTCCGCTATTGTAATTAATTATTTGCTATTCAATATACTGCTCTTTGTCCTGCCCTTTTTTCTTATCCGGGTGTTCTCATGACTTCGAAGCTTCACGTAAGTGTTACATTGAATTTCTTTTAGAACCTCAATGACATGAAAAATGTTCGGATGATGTGAATATTGAATTCTGCATTCAACTTACAGTGAAACGCTTTACAACAATTTGTAGTGCGTTCCGTGTTTGAACTAAATGCTGCCCACATTACAGTTGAAAATTCGCAATTTTCTTCGATGAAGGTACCCGGTAAGTAATCAAGAAATCATCCAGCTTTTCATTCACGGGTTTCCTAGTCATAAGGTCAAAAGTGAAACAGTGTGCCGCTTGAACCGGTGGAAGTACGGGTAAACCAAATATTAGATTTTAGAAGTCCCCCTATCTCAGATTCTTTATTTTTAAACTCATTTGACAAGCCCACAGCATGTATTTTCCTCCACCAACATTGTGCCAAATGGAATATGCAGACTTTTAGTATAGTTTCTGACCAAACAGAGAACTGCTGAGTGAATGCTTTTCTCAAAATCAACTAAAACAACATCGGATATTTTATGATTATTTTAGTACTTGAAGAGCCATTTTGTATTTTTCGACGGCTTTACCTGGCAGGAAGAAAAAACCAGGGGAACATAATGATTATTTCTTGATTCATGCACTATGTAAATATGATAAAAAAGCGACGGAGAGGATTTGAACGTGTCATGTAAAAATAGGGTTTTCATTTTCGATAGAACATCCATATTGCTTACACATGTTAATAGACAATGTTTTTTCTTCTGGATAATTCATCCACAGAAAGTTATGAACACAGACATTATGTAAAGATCACCCTCTCGTTGACTCTATACAAGCAAAGGGAATCAACTCGGACGTAAGATAAAGACAGGTAGAAATCAAATCGGGAATCAACTCGTACGTCATTCATGAGGATTTGGGAAACAATTCGGACGCAGCCATGTCTCAGCAGAATTGAAGGATCATCCAACCAGTACGGGGCTAGTGTGTGGTCACCATGATGTTTTCTCTGGTTTTACAACTGTCTTATACGCTAGAAGAAAATATAAATTTCGTGATGAATTATCTTTCCCCATGAAGATTCTATTTGTTGTGGATGAGTAACAGGAAAACTAAGCGATATTGCACCCGTGACATGAGATAAATATGATACTATGGCTCCACCCGAGACACAATAGAATATCACAGAAACAACGCAAAATTCTAACTAAAGAACTTTAGCCTCCAAGTAGTTCGAAAGCTTACATAAATAAATTAAGATCATAAAGGATTTCCACTTTCCGAAAATTATTTCAGATGAAAAAAGTTTCTGACATCCCATAAAGAAAGAATGAGGCTCGGCGAGTTTCCAAACATGTGTGGGGGCGTCACGAGTTTGTGCTTCGTAACGAGAACTGAGGCAGAGGTCGATACCTCTCATGTGCTACCCGACATGTCAAGGACCATCTGAATGTGCAGGAGTGTTGGGTCAGAGTGGATGTTATGCGGGAGCCTGTTTCACAACAATGCCGAGGGCAAGAACTTGTCGAAACCTGGGGAGTTTCTACTGCAAATACGCAGGTGAAAGAGGAAACACTAGAGGTCTCTAATTCTTGAGGTCATACTCACTTCCCAGCTCCATTTTCTGTGCTACGTCAGGCAACAGTAACGACCTCAACTCCTAAATCAAGTAAGATACAGTACTGTGCAATCATATGACTTCATTCTGCTATGTATGTCTTAGATATTTCCGAATAAAATAATTCAGTAAATACCACGTAAACGTTAGCAAAATATTGATTGTTACGTAGTCCTTATTTAATGGTTTTCTCTTTATGACTATCGTTTTTGAAACACATGTTCATGATTTCTGAATCGCTCCTTTCCAGGAGGGCCATAGTCCAAAAAATGGTAAGTTTGAGAAAAACTTAAAAAAACTGCTCATATTCAATAAATGGCTTTATTAGCATTGTGATGCCATAGATGTGATAATAATGTATTCATATAACATAGAAATGGCAATCAAAAATTATTTTCTGCTTATGTTATAAGTTCCCAAAATCATGGACTTAAGCCCATTTGGAAAGAAAATGTAATTTTTTTCTCAATATGTTTGCGACAAGTCGATACATAACCACAATAAAATCTTTAAATACACATACACACATTATATATATAGTGAACCATAAATAATATCATTAATTTCAGGGAGTTATTATTTGAGATATTTCGAACAAAAACTTTTAATATAATTTTACTCGCTTTATATGAAACATTTCATTGCGCGTTTTGGAAAGCCATTGATTTAATTCCCAATATGCCCAGTAAATTTAAGAGAGCAGTGCATTATGATAACAAATGACTGAAAGAATTTTTGTTTTGTCCTTCAAATATGGAGAAATTTCATCCGAACAAATGTAACACTATAAAATTCCTTTGCAAAAAGAAAAGCTACATGTGTCCGGATCTTCTTGTTTCAAAACTCTCACAATCATGCTAAAGTTTCTGTTCTTCTTGTAATTTACAGTATTCACTTTCATCTTTCTTGAAACATTTTCTTGATCCACTATTTACTTACAAAATGAACCAGGGATTTCTTCAACAACGATATAACAGAACATTACAATATACATCATTAGATACAGTATATTTCGATTATAAATATCAATCCAATCTCATGCATAAACTATGGTTGGCAATATATATATTTTAAATGAGCCACAGTCCAGGACTGACGTTCATTTGTAAAGAAACAACGCTCCTACACCTACAGCTCACACATAAGTATCAACTGGACTAACACTCTTTCATTGTAAAATGTTGCGTCAACTCCTAAACTGCCAATTCCAAAGGAAAACTCGTTTCGCCAAAAATTAGACTCAAGCCATTTTGGAAAGGAACGATTCTTATGTAAATGAAACCTCTACAGTATCCATACAAAAATGCCATTTTTATATTATTTAGAGGAAATACTATATGTGTCAATACATAGAATAGATAACTACTGAAATTGGATACTGCTCTATTAATCTTTAAATTATTGCATTTAAGTAAAGCGCTTTAATAAACTTCAGCATAAACACATTTTTGTAAATGAAAATTCATGTTAACTGACACCCTTTCTTATGGAACACTTTTTGAAAATAATTTACATTATTTTCTACACAACATTCATAACGTTCACGTAGATTCACAAATATGCTTGCTAATAGATATTGCTACCAAATTAGGCTTTTAGAAATTTCACCGTGTCCTGGAACTTGACATTTCCAATGCTTCGGAATTACATACAGCTTTAATCATAAAGACAGACAATTAACACCAGAGTAGACAATCCCTCTAGTCTCACCTATCTGACTTGATGATGGAACCTGTATGTAGTCCTGAAGCGTTGGAATTGTCAAGTTCCAGGACACGTTAAAATACCAAAAGCCTAGGTATTTCTGATCACAATCACGTGAAAGCCTAAAAACTACAATTGGTGAAAGAAAGCCACTGTCTTATCCTGTATTGTACAATTATTAGCCTTTTGCTGTCGGCGGATCAACCATGAAGACTTCTTTAATTAACGTAACTCACAAGCAGGCATCAGGCGATGTAAGCTCAAGTGAATGTGATGGGTAGGGAAATTGTGTTTCATGGACAATTATGGGTTTCTGTAGCAAATTGAATGTCTTCACTGCCGTGTGATTAATGAGAACGCTTGCTGTACCGACTAGTGAAACATTTCACGGAATCTATTTGAAAATTGTTTCAAATTTGGGACATTTTCACGTCCAAGTTCGTATGAAAGAAAATAATACTAAAGGCTGGTTCACAATAAACCGGGAACGGAAACGACAACGAGAACGAGAACGAAAATATTGTTAAATAAATGTATTTAATATTTCCGTTCTCGTTCTCGCTGTCGTTTCCATTCCCGGTTTATTGTGAACCAGCCTTAACAAATACGTTTTCCCTCTGTTCTTAGAACCATAATTGCAGAAGTAAGCCAAGCACTAAATCTATAATATGTTCAAATCTTCTGCAAAATAAATACTTGGTTGCTAGGCAATCATGCGCAGTAGCCGAGCGATAATTTCAGTCCTGTTTGTTTTGGAGCATACTGGACAACATATATGTATTTAAAAATTATACGACTCTATATTATGTGTGATATATAATATATGATTTAATCCTGTTCCTTAGAAACGCCTCAGTATACTTCGTTCCATAATGTGTAACAGGCGATATAAACATTGCCGACAGAGAAGGAGAGATGTATAATTGCTATTCAACTAATGGCAGCGGTCTCATTCTACGCTTGACTTGAAGTTGGGCGGTCTGAACCGTTCAAGATAAACGTAGATTGAGATCTCTGCCATTGGTTGAATAGCAATTATACTTTTCTGCTCTTCTGCCGCCAATGTCTACATCTCCTGTCAGACATTATGGAACGAAATATAATTTATTTCCGTTATTGAAAAAAAGTATCTGTAAGTCCATTGCAATTAATTGCTACTTACTTCTACAACTAACAAACTAAAGCGACAGCGATCCAATGTTAGTCAAACTTAATTGGTGTTCAGTCGTTCTTGCGTGTTAAGAGTTACAGAGAGAAGCCGAATGGTCTTTACCGATATTATATTACTTTCATGAAATACAGTAATAATAATAATAATAATAATAATAATAATAATAATAATCCGAGACACAATAGTCCAAGAAGGATCATGACCGACCAGCCGGCTGTTGGTCTCACGTCCACATGCCGAAGAAGAAGTGGACGATCATCCAACCAGAATGGAAGTATCGTGTGGTTAGCACGATGATCTCCCCAGCCGTTAAAGCTGGTATTATTTATAATATTTGTGATAATTATTATTGCTCAGAATGTCGCAAAGTGCATGCTTCTTGATACAACTTACTTGTTTCATATTTATGGTTGAATATGAGTGAAATGGAAAAAGAGAAACATAATCTGACAAGGGAATCAACTCACGTCATGGTGCTTGAATTAAATGAAAATGCACATTTAAGCTAATTTTCGTTCATTAATAATCGTGGTGATGGTCATTCGTTTCGTTTTTTCCTCATTTACGAAATATGATTTGAAAATCGATGCAACTTATGCCGCTTCTTGCGCGCACTCGCATTCTCATAGTCCCGTGACATCGTATCACAACTCTCGCATTACTGTTCTAGTATATTTTCTTTTTATCTTAACTCACATTAAGACAGTACACTTTGTAGAAACACAAATTTAATTTGAACTTGAAATGTGTATTAACTTTGCGATTCACCTTAAACATGTTAGTGTGGATTCGAAATGAAGTGGTCAGGACAAAGAACTATTGCACAGTACAAACATTTTATATAGGCAGATTTTGAAAACTCTTTTGTAACACACGCCTACTTAGGATCAGAGAGACGTACCTACAATTTCCCCATTTTTAAGTGACACAACTGTAAGAAACCAGAAATTGAGGTCTATCTGAGGATCAGAGAAACGTATCTGTATCTTAACTAGTTCGAATTTTAGGTGCTAGCGTATCTACATTTTATGAATAATAGCACGGATCAGACAAACGTAAGAGCTTATCCGTCTTTGAATTCTAAAAAGCAATCCCAATTAATGTAATATTCGAAACGTAACAGCGCTTACGTTTCTCTGATACTTGATAAATAGTTATGGTTCGCGCCATTCCTCTTAAACGTATAGACTATTACCCATGTTATTTTTCAGCAATGCATTAATTTAGATGATGATTTGTATCAGGAAGAGTGTAGCAGAGAAATGATGATTCTATCAGCAAATATTCAAAACAATTCAATCTGAAATTTCATAGGCCTCGAAACGATGTGTGATAAGTGCTTAAAATTTGCAAATTCTTCTCCAGAGGAAAAAAAGGACGACGTTTTGGAAAGGGAATAGGGATATCACATTAAAAAAAAGGAATGGCAAGAGACTTCAAAATGTTCGGAAGAAAAAGGCAAACAAGGTAAAAGTGTGTTAGTAATTCGACTGACTTGGAAGCTGTGCTTTCCTGTCCAAAAATAAATTGAAAGACAATATTCTGCAACAGGAGATTATCTGTTTATAATCTTACTGTTGTAATGTAGAGGTAAACAAATCATATTGGTATGTGTGAGACGAAACAATCGGAAAAAGATACTCGATAGATGTAGCTTCATGTGTATGAAATTTCCTAAAAATCAAGGAGGTGGGAAAGAAGTAACCTTGTTTTCCGTCACAAGTGGGGCCAGAATAGGAATGTCAAATTCAGTACTATATGTTTACTTGCAGTGAATGTAATAAATATTCCTATAATTAGTGTTTCTTCGAGCCCTGACATTCACGTATGGAAGTAGTAATGGCTATAAAGTAACAAAATATGAATATGTGAGTCAAAGAGGAAAATACAGTATTAGTAGAGAATGTAGTTCAGTTATATCTTTGAACTAAAAGTATGTATTATTTTAAGTTATTAGATTATTAAATTTGGACATGTAGTAGCTTGGAACTAACTCCTGCACATGCCGGATTTTGGAACTAACTTTCAAACATGTCGGATTTTGGAACTAACAATAAAATTTATGTCGGATTTTGAAATTTCTAATAACATTTTCTTATAAATAATTCACATTCTATATTAAATAACTGTTAATTTTATTGACTCCATATAATATAACAAACAATAATCATTTATTTAAGTATATCATCAGAATATTTCTGTACCTGAGAGCTAGAGTGGCGCAAGTCCACTTTTAATAATATTATTACACATTTTAAGTGCTCTTATTGCGATGCATGAGTGCCACAATGCAACAAGTCTCTAATAATAGTAATAAACGAAATAAACAAGATTAGAATGATACAAATCTAACTCAATTTAGTACCAAATTGAACTAAGGCCACTTACTACTATTTGGCTGTAATAATTTTTATAGGAAGCAAATGTAAGTCCATGTAAGCTATTTTAGCTCTCAGTTTTTATCTAAAATGTGCACAACGCATAACTGAAACTATCCGAAATAAAATTCATAAGGAATATTGGAGTGAAAACAGGTCCTGGGATTCAAAACGTCAATAATTTAACCTTCTTTAAGTTTAGATTTCATATCCTCACATTGTTTTCCGCCTGTGGTCCACAGATAGTAATATTTTTCATCCTCATCATCGTCTTACACACGTTCCAAGGTATTATTCAAAGGTTTCCATATGTTTCCGGTTATCTTAAAATGTTTTTCAAGTAATTCGGTAACATCGCTTACGTTTTTGTTTTTATTATGCATGTGTCAAGAGCAATTGTGATTTTTCCATTGCATAGCATGTTTTCCCCTTTTTAAAAATTCCTTTGTACAAATTTACAACACTTCTGTAGTTTTGTTCACAACTTATCACGATTATACTTTTTAAGTTCTTTATTTTGATTCTATTTACAGATTTTTAGTTTGAAATGTCAGCCATTCAGTGTTTCGAAAACTGTTTGTAGGCCTGTATTCGTTTTCCAGTAATAAACTGGACAGTCCCTACCTAATTTGATTACGGTGCCATAGTTGTTGAAGATATTAAAATAATCTTCGTGTTTAATAAGGTGTTCAGCTTCTTTGTCACCTCCAAAATTCTATAAAAAATTTTGTCCAGTGGGATAAAGAAAATAGAGCTCACTCATTCACCTAAATATGTAATAAGTTTTTCATGGCACATCTTTTCATTTCATAATTCTTGCTACGTACATCCCCTTATCTTTTTTTCTACTGGTGGAAGCTCAGCTTCTAAATGCAGGTTACGTGTAAGTCCCTCCCAATCCTTTGAGACTTGCAAGATTCCTGAGAAAGTTTATCGACAAACTGGTACAACACGACCTTCTCCCATCCTTGGATGTCTCACTGTTCTTACACAATATGTTTAGGGATAATCTGTTGTTGTGTATTCAATATGAATGCATTTTAAAACAAACTTTAAGAGACTCTTTCTTTCACGTCCTGGCTCCGATGGCGAAATTTCTGTGTGCGATTCTATGAAAATGTTATTTTTATAAAAGGCTCACGATAAGTCAACACGTTGTAACAATCAGCACAACTCTAATGTACAAAAATAATACAACATATTCTTGTTCTGCACAGTTCTGTTGTAGATTTTCCTACAAGTAAGTTCGCGCAGTGAAGAATAATTACAATATTCTAAAAGCAAACACTAGTGGAATAAAATCACACATTTTCCTTGTCCTAAGTAGTGTTGGCTTCTGGAACACTACTGCCTTCATAGTTCACAAAATGTAAGAATAAATGTCGGACTTCGGAATAAATAGCGCATGTCGAATGTTTGGAACTATGCCTTAACAAAATAAGTCGGGTTTTGGAAAAACACTCCATATTTTAAAACTTATTTAAGTCCTAATTGTCCACACCTGTGGAGTAACGGTCAGCGCGTCTGGCCGCGAAACCAGGTGGCCCGGGTTCGATCCCCGGTCGGGGCAAGTTACCTGGTTGAGGTTTTTTCCGGGGTTTTCCCTCAACCCAATTTGAGCAAATGCTGGGTAACTTTCGGTGCTGGACCCTGGACTCATTTCACCGGCATTATCACCTTCATCTCATTCAGACGCTAAATAACCATAGATGTTGATAAAGCGTCGTAAAATAACCTACTAAAAAAAGTCCTAATTATCGAGTTTTTAAGAATACACAAATGTTTTTCGAATGCATTTCAACCCAAAGAAGTAAGATATCATCCTAACTCAATTTTATTTTTAGAAAAAATAGCAGGTGTCGATTTTCGGAACTGTACACATCGGTAATAATCTCCTACTTCAATCACTGGACTCTATGTCTGTTGTGGTCTCTACTAACCAGTACAATTTTTCCAGTAACATTTCGTTCGCCCGTTTTTATTTTTATCTTGTGGTTACGAATCCATGACGTATTTTGGAATTCGTTGTTTCTTGAATGTAGACTTGTTTTATTGCTCCATATACTATTCCAGAGATTCCTCATAGGTTCTGTTGCGATAATTGGATTTAGCTTCTCATAATTCGTTACAGCAATATTTTATAGAAATTTTGTAGAACTTCTATTATACTCTATGTTAATTTAGGAGAAAATTTTATTCTAAAATAACATATGATAGGATATTAGTTACACCAATCTGTATGAAATAAATATAATACAACTAATAAAAGAACCACTATTGGTTTTGTTCAACGTTCTGAAATATATCATTTACAACATAATAATTAGAGACCGGATTTTAAAGGGAATATTTTTCATCAAAAAGGACAAAAAAAAAAGGGGGGGGAAATTATAGCCAAAAAAGAAAAGGAGTTTCAAAAGGGACTATATTATTCCCCAAAACACACTTCAGCACATTCATGGATATATATGGCCCACACAATCTTACATTTCTTTCTTCACAATCTACGGAAAGTGTTGTATTTGAAAAAATTTAAATTATGGTTTATTTAACGACGTTCGCAACTGCAGAGGTTATATCAGCGACGCCGGTGTGCCGGAATTTTGTCCCGCAGCAGTTCTTTTACATGCCAATAAATCTACTGACATGAGCCTGTTGCATTTAAACACACTTAAATGCCATCGACCTGGGCCGGGATCGAACCCACAACCTCGAGCATAGAAAGCCAGCGCTATACCAATTACGCCACCGACGTCGACGTATTCTATTTGATATGGTCAAACTAGGTCTTCAAGGACTCTCTCAAAAGATTGCTATTTTAGTTGGAAAGACACTTCAGCACATTCATGGATATACATACCACACACAAGCTTATATTTATCGCTTCACAACATAAGAAAAAGAAAATGATCGCTCAACATCAACTAAAACCAGAGGTGAATATTTTCTTTTTATTCTGAACTCTAAATCAGCACACTTTATTAGTTTTTCAATATCTGGATTCAGAAGAAGAACGATATTTATTTTCGCTTGCTCAGGATGTTATAGGCCTATCGGAAAAAATATAAGAATATTATCTAAATGTTTGCGATATTCTATCAAAAAATGACCAAAATAAGAGATGTTTCTAAAGAACGGGAAAAAGGGGAATATTGACTGAAAAGGGGAAAAAAGGGAAGTCAAAACCACATAATTTGGTCGGTGGAAGATAGTTTTGAATATCGTAATTAATTATTTCATGTTTCGTGTTGAAAAAATAAAAGGGATTCCATTTAATATCCGGTCTCTAGTAATAATAAACAAAACCTTGAAAATATGCTACATGCATTGTAAAATCACTTACAAGCTAATATAAGATTGGAAATGGGTACATAAAAAATCAACCACTTTAGGTACATATCGATAGAATGACATTAAAGTTAAGACTTGAAAAGGATATATAAAATTCGACACAGTCATGGCTATACCTAACTTCTCATATGGTCGTAAAACTTTCGTAATTAAGAAGGGAACAGAAGAAATACGTGAAGAAAAAATTAATTGTGTAAATACGTCAAAGGCTGATCTACAAAGTAATCCCTTGGAAAGCTGGTATTCAGGATACAAGACGAGTCCAAGAGGTTACTGAGAGAACTCACAATTTAGTCACTTATAAAGACTGTATAATAACATGTTTATAATGATGGCATACAAGTATAGACTGCATGTCAAAAGGAATGAGGACCGTCCTAGAAATCGATGAATGAAGTGCAATCAGGATATATTTTTGTTGCACAGTTACTAATAATATTATTATGGTGCCTGTGATACTTCACATAAATCTACTGTGAATTTCTATTTCATAATATACTCTAATGAGATATAGTCTTCAAAGGAAGAACTTGAGATTATGTATTACATGCCTTTCTTGTGTTATATTCTATCGTACCTGGCGCCAAGACCAGCAAAAACCAGTTCTGAAGAAGGTCCATAACAGACCGAAACATGTTAACCAGGTACGATAGATTTTAACACAAGAAAGACATGTAATACATATTCTGAAGTGATATAGTGCTAAAAGTTGTGTAATCAAGATTTGTGATGAACTTGAATTAATCATACAAGTAATTTTAATAATAATTACTGCTATAAAGAGATTGGGCGCTTGTGGTTTTTTTAGTTAAAATGAAATAAAGTTGAAGATGAGAAATAAAGGAGAAATATCTAAAATTCTTGCACGAGTATCTCAGTACAGTAATACTATCCAATATTGATTTTAAATTAAAGTTCTTCATAGTTAATAAAATGCCTAATAATATTTAATCAACTTTAAACTTAGCTTTTACTTTAGAGTTAAGTTTATTCAGATAGACATTACTCATGCTGAAACATAACTGAAATTTACGGTCTGATGTATGTAATGTAATGTAATGTAATGTGTGTGTGTGCTTGCGTGCGTGTGTTCGTGTATGTGGGGGGATATGGGTGTGACTGGGGGTATGTTTTTCATTCATTCATAGTTTCCTGCCGAAGGACAGGCATTTCAGTGCAAACTCAGCATTCAAAGTGCCAAAGTTAATTTTTTTTTCTATATTTATTTACTAGATAAAATATTAATTGGCCAGTGACATACGACATTAATCACACAACTTCGAAGAAGTGGTCTTTGCGTCCTTAACAAGTAGTTCGCATTACCAGAGCAGTGATCAAAAGTTTGTGGACTTAATTTGCAAGGACATATAGGATCATCTATGATTCTGAATCTATGAATATATGACCTTAGTTTCCCATTATCTGTTGTGATGATAGATAAGTTTGTACACATACGTAGATTTTTAGATAAACCATCTTTTATGTTAGAGAAGAAATTTCTTGATAGTTCACCTTGGCTGAGTTGTCCCATTGACTTTGCAATACTTGTACACTTGGTCAAAATGAAAGTGGCCGGTCTCTTGAGCAGAGAAAAATTTTCAAAGTCCCTTCGGGTGGGCGCGCAATTCACTACCGTAAACCTCCGTGCGCCACTTTAGTTAACTCCATAATACAAGGTGCTGATTTGGGCTGCATCCATAGCATGCTTCGAATTTCCGTAAATAGTTTTTTGTTTAGTCCTTTCTATTATTTTTACAACTCCTTTTAGTGTAATATAATCAAATAATTTTGCTTATGTTAATTCATGTTACAGATAATTATAAAATTGGTGAAAATTTGTGATTATAATTCCAGGACATCAAAATATATTTACTCTTCAGATTTATGGTTTTTCTTGTTGTTAACAATTAGGTACTACGTTTAGACCCTGATGATCACGGATTTAGATTAGTATAATAATCATATTCCTTGTAGCATAATTTGCAAATTAATTAGTCGACAAAAATTAATTTTTTTTCTTTCACAAGAAGTAAAATAACATTTTCTAGAAGAATATTTCGTGCTGAATTCAAATATAATTTCAGTTTTTCCCCATCGGGCAGGAGTTTTTTGTGATATTCATTGAATTTTTATAATATTCTAAAAAAAAATCTGTAACTAGCTATCTAACTCAACATTATAACTACTCATTCTGACTTACCTAGCAAGTGGTAGATAGTGATTTTCGGGCATATTTTGCATCTGGAACGTCTCTCTTCTTGGTCCAACAGTAGTCAGCCAGCATATTGGAACTCCACTTGCCTTGGTACCTCTTTTCCATAGTAGAAATTTGCTGATGAAAACGCTCACTGTGCTCATCGCTGACAGCTCCAAGATTTTCGGGGAAGAAGTCCAAGTGAGAGTCCAAGAAGTGAATTTTTAAAGACATGTTGCATCCCATAGCTTTATAAGAATGCAGAAGATCAGTCACTATGTCAGGATAGTTTTCTGCTTTATGGTTTCCAAGAAAATTGAAACATAAACTTTTGAAAGACTGCCTGGCTGCTTTCTCCAGTGGATTTAACAGTCCTTCGAAATGATCATCACCCATTAATGACCGGATTTGTGGTCCTATAAAAATTCCTTCTTTCAGTTAAGTATCACTGACTTTGGAGAATTTCGATTTCAAGTATAAGAATCCATCAGACTGTTTATCCATAGCTTTGACAAAATTTTTCATTACTCCTAACTTAATATGCAATGGAGGTAACAATATTTTTTCAGGATTCACTAAAGGGACATATGACACATTTTTCTGGCCAGGGATATGAGATTCACGTTTAGGCCATGATTTTGTAACATAGTGAGACTTCCTATCTCTGCTGTCCCAGAGGCACAAAAAACAGCAAAATTGGGTGAACCCAAGTTGCAAACCAAGCAATAAAGCAATGACCTTTAAATCACCACAGATATACCATTCATATTTTTCATATTGTATTTTCTCTAGAATTACTTTCATATTTTGATATGTCTCTTTCATATCAGCGGCATGCGCTACAGGTATTGATGGAAGTTTATTGCCAATATGTAGCAGCACAGCATTCAAACTAACTTTAGACGAATCTATGAATAGTCGCCACTCATCTGGCCGGTGTTGAAGCCCGAGAGTTTCCATAACTGAACAAATATCATTACAGAACACAATACCATTTTCTTCAGAGAAGCAGTCCTTGAAATCACTATGGCGGCTACGATAACTACATATTCTTACGTCTTTTTGGAGTAGATTCCACCCTTTGAGTCTGGAAGCTAAACCTTCAGCTTGCTGTTTAGACAGATTTAAATCCCGAATCAGGTCATTAAGGTCTTTCTGATTGGGAAAGTATGGTTCTGATGAACAGGTTTTGGCTTCAAATGTAGGATCATTTTTATTTTCATCTGAAGCATTTTCAGTTTCAGTGAGGTCAGAATCAGAGTTATTACCTAAGGTCGTATCGGCATATACTGGTAGAGGGAACTGTTCATTGTGTAAGACAGGTCTTATTGCAGATTTCAAATTAGAATACTTAACTGTATGTTTTGTTTTAGATGTGATTCCTGTAATATTTGTCAAACAGAAATAACAATCACTTAAATGATCCTTCGGTTCCCTCCAAATCATAGGAATTGCAAATGGCATACGATGTGTACTCTTCTTCCATCCAGTCAGCAATCTAACACACGAAACACAGCATGTATTTGGGGCCCAGCTCTTATCAAAATCACCAGCCTGACAGCCAAAGTAAAGTTGATAACACTTCTTTACAAGTGTGTCAAATGTCGCCTCTGAGACTTGAAGGTCAGCTGACCACAAATCTAGCAGAAACTGTCTACATGATTTACACACTTTCTTGGCATGGTGAACAACACTAAGCACTAAAACACTACATACACAATACACTTCCGAAAAGAAAGGAAGGAACTATTTCACTACTGAACAAACTCACGGCCAGCTCGATACTGACACATCACAATGCCAGATGAACAGGTCTGAACATGTCCAAACATGAATGAACCTGCACAGGATTGTTTTATGGTGCTTCAACATAATATTACAAATCATTTCCTTGAATACAGCTTGGATAAAATCACTACATATGAGGTAACGGTTCCTATGACAGGTCAAAGAAAACGCTAAAATCCGATTTTAAAAAGTAGCTGTCACAAAAAAACTATGCCTGATGGAAAAATTCTGACTACATATCTGAATTCAGCATGAAAAACTGCACTAGAATCACTAATCAAATTTCTTGTTAAGAAAACCTTGTCGACCAGTTTATTTAACCGTCAACATATTTACTGAATGTTCCTTAGGCAATAGATTGTAAAGCAGCAGGGATTAATAAAACAATTAACCTTCACAGGATGCTTGGCGTGGACTGGTGGTTAAGCTACTTAACTTCTATGCAACTTCTATACAGACAGTTCGTGTTCGAATCGCCGTAGTGAATTTTTTGTTTTGTCCTTTCTTCTATTTCTTGCAACTCCTTTTAGTGTAATATAATAATTTTGCTTATGTTAATTCATGTTACTTACAGATAATCACAAAATTGGTGAACATTTGTGGTTATAATTCCAGGCAGTCAGAATATATTTTCTCATCAGAACTATGTTTTTTTTCTTGTTTCAATTACTACATTTAGGCCCTGGTGATTACGGATTTAGATTAGCATATTAATCATATTTCCTTCAGCACAACTTGCAAATTAATTATTGCCAATTATTTAATAGTCTACATATTTACTGAATGTTCCTTAAGCAATAGAGTGCAAAGTAACAGGGATTAATAAAATAATTAACACAGCATTTTAATATGAAAGCCTCTAATTGTCGTCTTTAGTGTTACTTCCATCAGCTAGCGTCAAAAGGTTCTATTAACACGAAAAAAAACAATAAAGCGAAAAGTATCCTAAGGGGAAAAAAAATGACGAAAACCTGTTATATTTTCACTAATGCATTTAAAAGGCAACAAAAAAAAAGTTTCACTCCACGAAGATGTGAATTTGCAACCTCATGAAATCTTAGCTAACACTCTACCAACCCCGCTAAGAGTTTTACTGCAGTCACAATGACATTTTAACGAGGAATGGTCGTACTCCACTTGAGAATCTGTTATACAGTATAGTGTTTGTGTTATAATATTCACTGTTTAAACATTCTTAACGATCTGCCTGTTTTAAATCTCGTATATGAATTATTTTCTCGAAAGATCTTAGTGATTAATAGTTGTGTTCCTCATTATAGCTACTAGAAGAATATACGCAATCTTTTGAACAAAGCCTGGCTGTCCCGAGCGCTCATGGAAATACTCGATTCGAACGTAGTCTCTCAGACGCTGGCTACTTTCAATTTTACCAAGTGTACACCTTTCTCCAGTAGTCCACTTTTCACTGCACAGTTGCTTTCTTCGCCAGCTGATCAGCAATCTCGTTTCCAAGGTTCCAACTTGTGCCTTTACTCATGTCAAGTGGAAGGTCCAGTTGTCTTTTTCTTGTCTTATTTATTCTCTAATTTTTACAGTGTATGGTGATTTATGCATATTGTTACTGCATCCAATATTATTGGATTACTGCTCTTCGTTAACAATTTTATTCCAGTATGTACTGTATGTATGTACCCGTTTGTATCTACCTACGTACGTACATTCGTACGTGCACATGTACATGTGTATGTACGAGTATGTACGTATGTGCCTCTGTACGTTATAATATTTTATAATATTTGACAGAGTCCACACCTGAGGAGTAACGGCCAGCGCGTCTGACCGCGAAACCAGGTGGCCCGGGTTCGAATCCCGGCTGGGGCAAGTTACCTGGTTGAGGTTTATTCCGAGGTTTTCCCTCAACCCAATACGAGCAAATGCTGGGTAACTTTCGGTGCTGGACTCCGGACTCATTTCACCGGCATTATCACCTTCATTTCATTCAGACGCTAAATAACCTATATGTTGATACAGCGTCGTAAAATAACCCAATAAAATAAAAAAAATATTTGACAGAGTAATTTGTGTAATATTTTATAAACATTTTTAAGTATGAATAATACGAGTTTCGTTCTCATATCATTCCTTTTATTTATCAGAAAGAGTTACTGAAAACGTGTTTCATAATTATTGGCAATTCATAAGTTAAAATTGCCTTAATTCGGGAATGAAATTTTGTTCATTATTCTTAGTCTTAACATTACTGCAGACTTTATTTATGAATACAAATTAATTATGTCTTTCTTATTCTTTTTCATGCAAACTATACATCGGTGTTAAGGTAAGTGAGAAAGTTTGAATGCAGTAATGTACTAGCCATACTTCGATACATCATCATCTCATCATCATCATCTGCCTGTAGCTACTGAATTTATTTGACCACTCCATAATTTAGGAGGTATTCTCAAGTTGCTCTTGCCGGTGGGTTTGCATTTCCAAACCTTATACGGTACAATGTAACAACTCATCTGTTCAAATGCTCATTTCATTTCACTCAATATACACAAAGACACACATAATCCATGTTTCATTTCCATATATTACAGTTTACATTTTACACCGACATAACTCCGTCTCATTTCTTGTTTTATTTTTTAAACTTTCAAATCTGGATATATTATTTGAATATAAATTAAGACAACTTTACACTAAATTACCAATATGTCGAAATCTCGTAAAATTTTGTATACCATTTGAGAATTATAGAATTTTTGCCAGTTCTATATAATTTAGCTGCAAAAATTTGACATTCAAGAATTTTTTAACAAAATTCTTTAATTTTTAATAATGAAATTTAATTAATCAATATTTCAATGTAAAATTATCTCAGGACAGTAGTAAATTTTAGGCACAATATAATTTTATCCTCATTCTTTATACAAGGAAATAAGAAATTCTCCCGTGCCATTAATAGGCCTATATCCAGACTCTTTAATGCAGAGACGTTATAATTGCTTTTATTTTTTTCCAGAATTAAGATTTTTATCATGATCAAATTGTTTAACGAATGTCAACGTACAGTTTCCCTAGAAAAGGATGAGACGATTGAATATTCCTAAGTCTCAGATGTAAGACACTGCGCATGATCAGAGACCAGAGCACTGATACACAAGATAGCGAATATTGAGTTACTTAAATTCAGGCTATTTGGTTTGTTACTAGCATCGTTCCGAAATTCACTTCAAAAACTGCAAAAAATATGATAATATTACGTAAATAAAAGATAAATATATACATAAATCGTGTAGTTAAATCGACAATGGACCTTCATGACTAGATCAACACTCAGCACAGAAAGGAAAGCTTTCGTGTCGTTTCAATAGCTCAGACGATAAGACTTTTGCGTCTCGTGTAGAAGAGTGCGAGTTAGATTCTTAATCTACCCAACGATTTTTTTTGTCTAAATAACTTTGAAATAGCTAAATAACGTTGAAATAGAGTTTTACAAATTCCTCAGATTAAGTGTTAATGATCACAGACAATACAAAATTACAAGTTATAATATTGTAAACGTTAATCTAATGAATGCATTTATACATATACACACATACAATGTAAATGCATATATATTAAAAACTAACAATTAAAATGAAATTAAAAAATATTCCTAAGCCACACAGACAAACTTTTACAAAGGTTTAGAGTCCTTAGGCTATGTCATTTGTTGAGTAGTTGTTACAATATTTTATTAGTAGCTTTCCCATATGTGTTAGAAATGCACTCGCACAAAACAATTTTTGTTAAAAGTGTGGCTTTGGATTATTTCATTCTCATCCCTTCAGTAGATTTTAACTATCTTATCTACGTGTTTGCAATAGTGTTTAATTTAATGTTCATTCAATTTTATTCATGTTATGATTGAATGAAAAAGCACTGTTGCAGTTATTGACTAATTATATATATTAATACTAATTATTAAATGCATCTGTTAAGTAATGAATTGCAGTATCTTTTGCAAAATCTTGAATGATTAAGTTGTCAATAATATTTCTGTACTATATACTATAAGACATTAAAAGAATTTGCAATAGATTTGGGGTCCTCTAGTTTATAATCACTGGTTTTAATGAAAAAATATTTTCTTTCTTAGAATATCTACAAGTTTAATTTTAATAATGTTCCAAATAGCTTTAATTGCATTATCTGAATGTTGTACTTTTCTATTCAAGTGTATTCTATTTCCCTCTTTCATAATTTTTTATAAATTACACCGTACGTCTTGTAGTATTTAAGAACATGAGGATCATTACATTGCTACTCAATACATATAGATTCTTCTTTTTAATACATGAGATTTTTAAGTCCCTGCGTTATCTACATGTTTTTACTTTTGGATTTTTTCACAACATTGAGTGGAGAACATCCACTAAAGTGATTCTGAAATTAAAGTGAAATATGTAATACATTTACTCTTAATATCAGTAGTACCAGTATCATATACGTTGTTCCAAGATTCATTTTGTAGACATAAATGTAAATAGTCACTAGATACTGCATTTACGATCCTTTTTTTAGTTTTTAAATTAATGTTTTCAAATTGTTCTGTGACATTGGAAACACTTAGGATTTGTTTATCATGTTCAGACAAGCCATTGATTATAGGTTCTGTCGAATAGGAATTCAGTCTAATTCTGAGTACAAAACTTTTATCAATGGCTGTGCTACTTCAGCTTGTATGCTGGTGGGAAAATGAGTCTACGACTAAGGTTTCCAGTTTCAAGGAGTGAATTTAATTTACTTTTACGGAAAAGTTCCGAGAGATAATCTATGTTTATGTCACTACAGATCACAAATTCCATATGAGATTTCTAAAGCCTTATCTTTACAAATTCAATGTTGGCTATAAATATTAATAAATATGAATGATTGTAGTTAGAAGTCTGATTTACATTATAAAAAGCAAGAAGTTACATTCCTCGGCAAGATTGGAACTTTTCGATGTTTGGTTTTGTCGTCCAACGCATAAGCACGGACCTATTCAATGCTTATGTTAATAACCTAGAATTTAGCTGTAGCAATGTGGTGTCATAACTTGGGATTTGTTTACTTAATGTAATTAGATTTAATTTGATTAGTTTCGCAACAATAATTGGACTTCTGTTATATCATGTTATTTAAATATTTAATTTAGGGTTGATTTATTAACTCTTACTGTGCAAGATGACCCTTCTTTCAATAATTCTATATCACGCTAAACAGTCATTGTCTATACTAAAGTATTATCGTCATCCCTCATTTCTCATCGTAATGGCGAACCGACGTGACATGAGACAGCGAGTTATAGCTCTAGTTGAGGTTGGATATGGGGCTAGATCTGCTGGCCGTTTGGTCGGTGTTCCTGGAAGTACAGCCGCGAGGGGTTTCATCGTTACAAAATTCAGGGGAGGTCGAAAATCACCCTATTCCTGGGCGTCCGCGGATTTCTTCATTGGAAGAGGATGCTCTCTTATTCGAGACAGTTCGACTGGACCCCTTTCGGACTGCTAACGAAATAAGAGCAGCATCTAACTTTCCCGGGTCTTCATAGATTGTGATCAGCAGGTTGAGGAACCGCGGTATTAGGAGCCGGAGGGCTGCGCTAATGGAAATATTGGGGGAAGCAGAAGCTGTCAACCATCTTGCCTTCGCTACCAATCGAGTGGATTTCGATTGGAGAAATGTATGATGGTATGTGGACAAGATTTTAAGTTAACGGGTCCCTTTTTTATGATTTTTGTTTCATGAAGAATACTTTTAACTTCCAAGTAAGATTTATTTATTTTTTGACGAGGTTCAGCCCACTTGTAGACCAAAAAATTGGGCATAAATTATTCCATATTTTTTGACAAATTATACAGTCGAGGAACTCTGAACAAATTAATTACACCTCAATAAAAAAAGAGTTTTACCTGGGATCGAACACGAAACATCTCGGTTATACGGTGGAACCGACACGTTACTGTATGAGCTACCAAGACAAGACAGTGACAGCCGCAGTCCAGAATGTAGATCCGATAGCAGGCATTTGCCATTCGGTACAGAGAAGCAATGATATTTTGTTACCCGAGCTATATTGTGAAATCCTGGCCTTAAATGGCTGTCTTCTTCGTGATCCTTATTCTGGTCCTTGTCCTTGTTGTGGTCCTTGTAACAATTCTTGTTCTATTTGTCATGGTACTTATCGTTATACTTCGATATCGAGTGAACCGCGCTGTAGAACTTTAACTTCCGACAACCAAGAATCGTCTCATTCTTTTTAAGTGTAACTGTACTTTTCAATATTTATTCACTCTACTGTGCTAAATCATATGAAAAATTTCATGCTTATAACTTTGATTTATTCCATAGAAAATAAATAAGAAATTAGAAATGTAGAAAACTCACGTCTGTGTCCTCCGAAGTCGTTTTTTCTCTGTTTCTGTTGATATCTGAAATGTGAAAGAGTGAGCCCAAACATTTGAATTTGTTTACCTTTTTATGTGAATATCTTTCATCTTAATCTTAGACCTTACGCGCTTTTGACATAAAATATCGCTATTTTAGTTCTTTCATGCCCTAGTTCTTTGTTATACTTGTTACATAAACTAAAATACTGGTATTGCCTTTTTAAAATTATTTTCATTATTTGTGACTATAACTTGATCGTCAACATATGTAATTGTCATTATTAGATGTGATTTTTAAAGTCAGTCTGTCTGTCTGTCTGTCTGTTTGTAATTTTCGAAACCCGAAAGGTCATATGTGCAACTCTAGGTATGGAGGGTGGAAGTAAAATAGTCTTTGAGATTTTCAGGCGTATAGCCCATGTTGTACATAAAAAATGACTATATCTTATTGGTGGAAAGTTAATAGTTTTCTCAGAAAACAAATGTTTTTCTCAAATGTTTAACAATCCCTTATTCGGTAACTATTGCGTGTAGAATCATGATTTTTGTACTATGTCGATACAAAAACTAATAAGGAATAATTTATCCTTCTGGCGTGTTTCAATTTTGTGGGCGGTTTTCATCTAAATTTAATTTTAAAAACTTCTAAATTAAAATCTCTGTATTCTGCGAGCTGGTTGCCACACAGCGCCAGGGAGAACAGCTCATCTAGCGGGACACACCGAGTTACCGAGTTCGTTGGCCTCTTACATCTGTATCACGAGAAACGTACGTTCGCGGCGATGTTGTCAGACTTCTGAAACTTCAAACGTTTTTTTCTAATTAATCACGCATTTAATCACAAAACGTAATATTGGTTTTCTATTTACTTCAGTGTACCCTATAGTCCCTTTCAATCTGCAAGGTTATTTCACTTCCACTCTGTATTTTAAGAAATATTGGTGAAATGCCACAGCCTTGTATCACACCTACATTTTCTATTTCTGTCTTCTACTCGTATGTTTTAAATAAAATATTCTGATTGCCGAGTTATGAGATTTTGAAACAGGGTGTTCATATTAAAAGCGTTGTATATCTAAATTGTTTGGACTGTATGTCAAACTTATCGTTGCAATTTTCAGTACATAATTATTATAGGTAACTTTTTTAATAACTGATTTTATATTTTCATGCATTAAAAATATAACTTGAAAATATCAGAAGGGTAAAATAATAGAGAGAGAAAGAAAGGTTTTAGTTTTATAGCAGACTTGTATTAATTTTTATAGAAGGTAAACATTTTGAAATAAAAATAACTGTTAATAACATCCTGAATTGAAGTTTATGTTGATGAGAAACAAACAAGAATATTATCGTCTTAAGTCAAGGAGAAATAATGGTCATATTTAAATGTCTTTATAAAATGAATTGATCAGCCAATCATTCATTCAACAACTTTCCATCTATCAATTAGTCAAACATTCAACTAAATAAATATATACACAATTAGGTGAACAAGTACAGAGCATACATTTTATCTTTCAACGCTCACGGAGATAGAGCGGAAGCGGGTGTGCACAGCGCTACTCTCAAAATGTGAGCTTGAAACGATCAAATGTATGCACTGTACATAAGTAGACAAATAATTATAATACTTTTTCCACTATTATTAATTTTCCAGTGTAATTTACAAACGAGTCGCTTATCTAATCAAGCCCTTTCACGAGCAATATTTTGTTCCTCATTCACTTGATATGGCAGAATCGAATCAAGTGCTTTTCTTATAAACATGTTGTGCCAATGAACACTTTTAGACACGACACAATTTCAGCAGTATTCAAGTTGATCATTTTCTCTCTAAACAAGAACACTAGAAAATACAAGCAAACAGTTTAGCTTAAAGTTATAGGCCTACGTATTAACGACTGTAGTAATCGAGGAGTAGAATTGAATCACTTCAAGTGAAATAGTATTTAAAATTCAGTTAACAATAATTCTTCAAAACATAATTAGTACAATGAATGAAGAGCCTTGGTGTGAAACAATTTAACTCAAATAGTAGTTTAGAGAAGGGCAAATGGTTCATTCACAGACATAAAGATTAATTTCTAGATCAAATTTTCGTCTATAAATTTTTTGGTTGGTGCAAGAACCTTGCAACCCTCACATAGCTCGTTCTGAGAAAATCAAAGTTAAATAAATTTGTAAGCATTGTACTGTACATAATGGTAATGCAGTATGTTGTCATCTCTCTTCTATATCTGATATGGATACTTAGGCCTACACAATAATCACAGTAAAGGCTGGTTCACAATAAACCGGAAACGAGAACAAGAACGAGAACGGAAAAATTGTTAAAATGTATATATTTAAATGTATTCACATTTAACGAGAAGCTTGTCGGAGACCGGGAACGAGAAAAATAAGGTTGCCCAAGTTTTAACTTTGCCGTTCTCGTTTCCGATCACAGCCTTCTACCCATAGATTCATTCTGTTGTCATGATAAAGCTATTTTGATCGTCGTATAATTGGAGCAAGGAGGCCATGACATAATCTCTTCTTCATACATCGTTTCTAACTAACTCGGAAATTTAGTCGAATAACTTTCAATATATGCTATGTGTATATGTGACCAGATTACCACGTGAACTATATTATTAAATATTCTGTATCATAAATTCTGAAGCTGGTTATTCTGTGTTTATGTTGGCAGCTTTTTCTCATGAGAAAACGTCATTAGTCAATTGAAGTGTTCAGAGCCATAGTGGGCCAAGCGCCATTTACTAAAACCGTAGAAAATAAGGGTTAAAATTAAATTATTACTAAATTGAATGGAAATATATAGCAAGTAATACAAAATATACAAATTAAAACTATATGATATATCAATCTTCATTAAACTATGGTATTCACTTAACTTTAGCCCTTGTTTTCTCCATTCTAATAAACGACGCTTAGCCCACTATAGCTCTGAACCCTTCAATTATACACATATAACATCAGAATGCGTAATATCGACTTTACATATCGTTATTGACATAGGCCTACATATCGATATGCATAACCGTTTCCGTTCTCGTTTTATTGTGAATCAAAGACCATCATTTTCACGTCATCCGTTTCCAATTATCGTTCTGGTTCTCGTTCCCGGTTTATTGTTAGCCAGCCTTAAGAGGTATGATAAATAAAAGGTTTAGATACATGTTAATAATATTTCTAACTTTTGAGGAATTACAGAGTTCTTGCACTGGACCACAGATATAGAAATCTCCTTTTATTCTGTCGTTTCCATTTTTATCACTAAGTTTCTGTCAGAAACACCTTTATCAACAGTATTCTCACTAGACGTTTTGATTTATCTAGAGAAAATCAAAACTCGATTGGGATTTAATTGACTATTACACGATTAGAAGAAAGTATATAAAGATTAGAAGTAACGAAGTACTCTAATATTATTTGACTTACGAAAATACAACTCTCTTGAAATGTATTATTGTACCATCTCAACATTACAAATATTACGCTAGATGCATGCTAGATGGCAGTAGTGAGCAATGCCTTCTCGTCGAGAAGTTCTCGATATATATACACGATGGTAATGTTACTAGTCAAGAAGGCTTTGTATATTCAGTTTCATTTTTATTAAAATGCAACATTTCACTTCAATTATCCGAATCCCAGTTATCAACGTCACTTGACAGATGATTTTCAATAAATCTTAATATTAAACAATCTCTGATACGTGGCTATCCATAATATCATATAGCAGAAGCTATAACATAACCTAACTAATATACACAAGTGTTAGAAAAGTTTTAATTAACGACAATGACATAAAAAATATACATGAATAATTTTAAAAGGAATAATTATTGAATGTACAATTTTCAAATTTGAATGTGATTGGTGGTTCAATTGATGTTATATTGGACGTGTGCGTAATAGAAGTGGAACTCGTTGATTTAGGCCTACATGGTGTATTCAACTTATTCAGGATTTCCGAATGGTGCTCTTCATTTATTTGTAAATCGGATTTCAGAAGATGCATAGGTATGATCAGTGATTTTTATTAATTCTTGTTCTTGAATGCCAATGCGAGTCATATTTGAAACTGCTGTGCATCGACTGGAGTGGTTTGTAATAATATATAATGTATTTTTTGACGTCCAGACCAGCGCAGTTTCAAATGTTGGCAAACAAAGAAACAAATGCTAGGGACGCGATAAAATTAAACAAATGCTAGGGATGCGATAAAATTGTGCGATAAGCAGCCATGATTGGTTGAAATTCGTCCTTTCGTACCGTTTTATTGGTCAAAAGTAGTATGACGTAGTAGGAGTGTAATAGTCTGTTTAACTTCTTTGTATTCGTTTCATATTTTAAAATTACTTTCAGGTTATTTTATGGGCTTGTTCTCTGTTCTTTACTCATGAAAATTTGAGTTCTTCGTTAAATGTGAAAAAATTGGTGCTTACTTACACTAGTAAATTTATTACAAACGAATGTCGTGCTTCCCTGCAGTCGGCTCTACATTATGCGACAAATGCCTCCCAATGTTGAACGATAATATTGGATGCAAAATTGGACAGAAATTAGCAATATAGATGAGTTTGATAATTTTTCCTTCTGAAATGTGCATCCAGCTTTGAAACAACATTCGTTCCCATGTGTGTAGCATTCCAGGCAGTAGTTTCGATTATATTTTCATGCAGGACGGCATTGTTATCGATGTAGTACAAACCACCATTGTGTGTACTTGAATATTGGTTGGGAGAGAAAACTAAAGAAAGACTCCGTAAGAGACAATGAATTTTACCTCTCAACCGGAGTATAGAAAATTAATTTGAGTGGTTTTAGGGCATAATTATGATGTTATTGTTTCCATCAATAATGCTTCTTCATTTTAGATATAGTGGGTGAAATATGCTGTTAGATTTTATGAAAAAAGTCTCCAAAAATTGTTTGAAAATTTTGACAGAATGTCTCTTAACAGTTTTTTGAGTTTGTAGTAAATTTGATTGTACCAAATTATCTCAACAGAATATACACTTGAGAAATACAATGCCAGTAGAAAAGAACCTCAGAGTTGCCATGAAATTATTGGCTTCTTGATAATCTTTTACATGTCTGAACTACTTTCCAAGATGTAATTTAAGCATGGATTTCTACTTCATTTCTGGAATTTACAACATGCCTAGAGAGTACAGTCATATAGTTAAGTAATTATTAAAGAACTGTAGTAAGGAACCGTTGAGTATTAAAGCAATCTTGGATATATATCTATACATATAATTGGCTATAAAGGAAATAAGAAGTTCTTTATAAATTTACAGGGGCAATATTTCACTTCCCTCAAGGAGAAAAACTTCAGTGTTCACTAAGATTCTCGTAAAACCCTGCAATCTTTTAAAAGATGGTCCTGTTTCTTACTTTATGTTACCTATATTTTAAAAGTATCTTGTTCTTGATGGAGACACATACAATAAAATTGTGTAGCTATGTGTAAAAACTGGTTGCAGAAAAAAGATCCAACATTAAAGTTTGTCCTTGTGCCTTGTTTATAGTTATGGAAAAGTTGTAGTTATCGGAAATTGTATGATAGATTAAATAAATTGTATAGAGTAGACAGATTGGATAAATTAGATAGATTTGATAGGCCTAGATTTGAAAGTTTGGATGAATTGAATTGCATACAATGGATAGATTACATAGATTGAATAGATTATACAATTGGAAAGATTAGATTGATCGGATGGATTAGATTGGATAAATTGCACAGATTGGATGAATTACATAAATTGGATAAGTTGGAGGTTAGATAGATTAGGTGAATTAGATAGATTGGATGGATGAAAATAATTTTCGACAAAATTATTATATATTTACGGTCTTACTAATAAAAACTCTTATACAAACGTTAAACTGTCTTGTACTTACACAATGAATTGCTCGTTTACATGTCGTGTGTAAATTTCTTACAATAATCACTACATACGTTGTGTATAACAGTGTAACATTTACACAGTTACTTCACAGTTTCGTCATTACTTCATTACGAAAGGTAATAGAATACTTGAAGTTCTCTATTGCATGCGGTATAGCGCGCTAGTGTGCCTCGTTAAATGTCGATATTATAACTGTGCCTGATCAATTACCACCTATACAGAGTGGCCCACATAAAGTATTACAAGTTAATGTTCCTTAAATGAATAATAAAACCGAATGTTTTGTCTTCTAAATTTTATTAAGGGAGGGATCTTCCAAACTGAGATATGGGAAATATTTCCCTGGGTGCGCCGGGTTGTATCTTCAGATTTTTAAAATGAACCCATGGAACTTTTTAAAATATTTTTGTTCCTCTCAATATATAGTACAAGCAACTTTTACTGAAACTATTTTTTTTAATAAATTCTTGAGCAGTTACAGGATGTATTCATTGAAGTATACAGTAGCAGGAAACATTACAAAATGAATAAGAAAATACTAAGGTATTTACTTTACATTATGTCATTAAGTGCTCTAAGTAGCCTCTATTAACATCTAAGCACTTGGCGATTCTTGTGGAAAGGTTTTCTCTAACATTTAACAACATGTAGGGGCTAATAGTGCGATAAGCTTAATTTATTCGATGTTTCATATCCTCTTTTGCTTTAGGTGGTGTAAATATGACTTTTTGTTTCATGTACTCCAAAAAATAGTCTAATGGTGTTTTATCGGGCGAGTTAGGTGGCCATTCAACAGGTCCAGCACGTCCAATCTAAATGTAACGAAATTTCTGATTTAATATTTCACGTGTACGTATTGCAAAATGTGGTAGTGCGCCATCCTGTTGATACCACATTTCTCTTCTCTTATGTATCTAGCCTTGTTACAATTATTTATAATTTACATTTTCAGTTTACCAAAAATATACTTGTCTGTGTTCAAGAAATAGTATTTATACGCTGAAAATGTTCGCTCTACGTCATAAGACGTAACTGGAGCAAATCTGGAATATGATACAGTACAGTACTGTATGACCAAGTGAATACAAGCTTCGTAAATGTAATATATTAAACCCATAATTTGTTTCAAAAACACTTTTCATTTTTGCTTTAATGACTATTGGGACTTCTGCGGATTGGTATATATATATATATATATATATATATATATATATATATATATATATATATGTACAGTAATAATTATTCTTCCACATCTCGCGGCGTCAGTCATTTCTATATTACTGGATTATAGCAGAGTGACTGCTGTAGGTAATTGCTGTAATGGATATTGAAACATATCAACATCATACATTGGTCGAGAAAGCCAAAAAAAAAAAAAATCTACTTTGAATCAAATTTTGAAATATGTTTCAATTCATTGTTGTATCTCTCATGCAAAGAAAATTATTCCATGTAATTATTTCGTAGCACAGCGTCTCTGAAATAATATTCGTTCTTTACATTATGTATACACATTACATAATGACCACTTAACATGTATCTCCATTTGCTGATAGACTTGTATGATAACCAATAAATCTTGATAATCAACTTCATGTGATTGGAAGATTTGAATTCTGCCATGTTAAAAACCGCCCACTAAATTGCATAACTTCGCAGCGAACGTTAGCACGTAATGAAACTACTTCCCTATTGTGCATATTGCCGTAATGCAGTTACGAAAGTCATCCATTCACAGTTGCGGAGATACTGCGAGTTGCTTATGTAAACGGAGTATAGCATACACAGCAGACAACCAGTGAGATGATCTATATGCGTGGCTGTACACAACCTGAAATCTATTACTGCTCTTTGGAGAATTGTTGTTTTATACGATATTCCATAGATAATCCATTATTATGTATATTATATCAGTTTATTCGGTTCAGAGTTCTCATAATTAAGATATTTCTGAACTATGTACCGGTAGCGAGTGCACTTTTTTTTTTTCAATTCTGTTCTTACATTGTGTGTTGTTTAGTCAACTGTCTGAAGACAGATTGTAACTTCATAAGTGACACCAATAAGGCACTACGCATGAGGAAACTGAGCCAGGAGGTAATAGGGTAGGGGAGTCAGTTTCTTTCCCCTTTCATTGCTTTGTATATATCGCTGTGTAGCAACTTATTTCATAATCAGACTTGAGTTGTATACAAACAATGTTGTTCTTCCTCTGACAAATAAAAATATATATTACCTGTTAATAGAAGTACATATCAGCCAGAATCTCAGTCAGATGTACTTATTATAGGTATTCAATCCGCAGGGCATAAAATTTTCTTCGACACTGCACTGCATTTGTCTTCTTGCGTTACGTAGGCTATATTTATTGTTGTAGCATACAGATATTCATGATTTGAAATGGTTTGATTACTTAAATTTTTATTAAAATATTTATTTTTTTATTACACAAATGTTTTGTCATTTATTTATATATGAGTTATTCAAAGTCAGGATAAATTATTTTATATTGACAGAATCTTTTATTTCATTTGTTTACCCCCTTTTCCTATGGTAAATGAAATAAATAAACTAGCCTATAATAAAATTCAAAGTTTTCTTAAATGAATTAATGTTCGTGTTTTTTTATAAATTAATACCAGTAAATAATGGTTTGTCGCTACAAATACGAATTGTTTATATTCAGTATTGGTATAAATGTAATGGAGATTGTTGCAGCACACTGAGACGATTCAAAACATTCGATGCAGTTGTCTTCATTATTAAAGTTCATAAAGAAATTGAAGAGACCGGTTCCTTGACAGATCAAATATGTTTATGGTGAAAAAGTCGGTACAAGAATAATTATGTAATTACTGCAATTATCTTGTTTAACATGTTATTTTAAAAAATAAATGTCTGTATTGATATTTTTCTACAAACGTCTTTAAGAAGTCGGAGGACTTGAACTTAGAAATCTTTCTTGACTCTCGAATAACCTTATCCTACAAAAAGTTCTGAAGTAGATTATTGATTTTATCTAGAAAAGAGTTGAAAATGAAAACTCTACGAAAAAGAAATACCAAAGTAATTAGGAAGTTCATGTTGACAGAATGTATTAGGAAAGACTAATCACATTTTTGTACTGTACTCCGAAAAGACTTAAACATTTAAAAAGACAGAAGGGTGTATGGATGGATTGATGGATTGATGGATGGATGGCTGGAAGGATGGATGGATGGATGGATGGATGGATGGATGGATGGATGGATATTGTAACAGGCTATTTAGTCGTAATAATTTGATGTTGATAATTTTTATGAGACTGAGGATGACGACGAAATTCAGTGTGTGAAAGAATAAACTTTTTTATTTTCATAAATAATATTCTATGAAACCAAGCAATTGAAATTCAAGGACTTCTTCCCCATCCACAACATATTATAACAGTTTTGTTTAGTTGAAACATACACCGTTATTTGTGATTTTTGTAGATGCTGGATTTTGAAAAGGCATTTGTTAGGAAACTAGTTTTTGAAGCCGATATAAATTATAATACGCTTGTAGTCATGAATATGATTGATTCATATTTAAACTTAATCGAATGGTGCAAATGAACATAGTTTTGGCCATCCTTTAATCGTGTAAACATTACCCCGGCGGTAAATTTTATTAGGGTGCTGTCAATAAAACCATAAATTATTTTCCGTATATTGAATAACTTTTCTTTAATCTACTGGTACCACAGTGTTGGCAGATAATATATTTAATATATCTAGTAAAATCTATGCTTTTCATTTATATATGATCTGTCACATCATTTAATTTAATCCGATGCCACAAAGGCATGTAACATGATCTGTGGCTAATATTCTACCACGAGCCCACAAATTGTGATATGAAACCGTCAACAAGGTTTGTTCCACCGCAATGCTGTATGATTTAAAATGCAATTATCAATGGCTTTCTCTCAGGGAGGAAGACAAAGATGACTAGTGAAACTGATGTGAACTCTTCAGCCAAAATAAATAACATTTATCAATTAAGAGTAATTTACAAATAAATACCTGTAGTGTATCAACAGCCCACAAAGGCCTATTAACGTCCAGAATAAACTATTATTATTATTATTATTATTATTATTATTATTATTATTATTATTATTATTATTATTATTATTATCTTCATCATCATCATCATGATATACGTTAGGGGAAGAACAATTTTTTTGTATGCATGTGAAGTCTGATTAATGTAATATGTAGCTAATCGGCGATGTGTGCAATGGAGAGGGAAAGGAACTGACTACCCTACCCCATTATCTCCTGGCCTAATTGCGTCATAAGTGGTGTCTTGTTGGTAACAATTGTGAGGTTCAGACCTGTCTTAGGACAATTAACTCAACAACAACAAACATCACCATAATCGACATCATCAACAATATCATCTTCACTTTCCGAAGATTAGGCAATTTTTCTAGTTTCATCCTGATTTTTGTAAATATTATGAACCAGTATTCTTCTTCTTCTTCTTCTTCTTCTTCTTCTTCTTCTTCTTCTTCTTCAGTAGGTGCTACAACTTCGTCGAAGTTTTGACCTTCTCAATTAATTTACGCCATTCTTTTCTGTTATGAACAAGATTTGGCCAATTCTTCACATTCAGTGTTTTCAAATCATTGATCTTCCTTTTGTTCTTTTACTGACGGGGTTCCATTTATATATTTTCTTAACTGTTTTTCCTTCGTCCATACGATTGATACGGCCAAACCATGCCATCCTTTGCGCTTTGATATAGTTTACTATGTGTTGGTTTTGTATTAAAATGTTTAACTCTTTATTATTTCTAATTCTCCACTCATCGCTTGCATCTTTATTGGTCCAAATATCCTTCGTAATATTTTCCTTTCAAAAACCAGGAGCTTTTGCTTAGAGAATTCGGTTAGGGTCTAGGTTTCACTTGCATATATTACAATTGGTCTTATTACTGTTTAATATGGTCTTAATTTTGCTTGTTCGGATGCGTATTTGCTTTTGAATAGGTTGAGATTTGCAAAGTATGCTTTATTTGCCATAACAATTCTATTGTTTATTTCTTCCTCGATATTGTTTTCGTCGTTTACCATTGATCCCAACCAAGTATTTGAAGGATTTTACTCCTTCAAAAAAAGTATTATCCATCTGTAAGTTTTCTGGTTCATTAATGAACCAGTATTAGACATTACAAACAATAGATTATCTAATTTGCACGACGAAAACGAAGGCAACAGAGAAAACTTTCACGCCCTGTAGGAAATAGATATAATTAGCCTATTTCCCTACAAGTAATCTGACTCCAATTTACTGAATTTACAACTCAAAACAATACCACATAGACCACAGCAGATAGAGTGGATCGGGGGGAAGATGCTTGACTTTTTCTTTGATTGAAAATTTAAGATAGGTACTGTTCATTTAGTTTTGAATTTCATATTGAAATATCAAAGTTTCGAAGGTATTTTGAAACTATATTTTTGGTACAAAAGAGAAAACATTAATTACCTTGTTTATAGATACAGGTTTTCTTCTTACCTGCACTGTAGGCATCTTTCCCCGATAGTCAGGTAAGATAGCAAATGCAATTAGTACATTTACTGATATATGTATTTTACCTGAACTTGGTTTGATACATGTATATAACAAAAATTACTTAATCTGAAGCTCATGTACACTTTCTCACTCGTTTATCACTACTTAGCAACACAGTCATTGCACATATTTTATTGCCGTGCACAAGACTCGTGAAATCACTTCTTGCACACAATGAATTCAGTCCAGTACATTTTTTGTCTTCATTCTTTTTTAAGAGGCGTTTAAGGATACGGTAAGAAATCCCGTATGCTTGCGATCCTCTAAAACAGTTCATACCCTCTTTTATGACGTTCCATCGCAAGTTGAAGATTGTCTTCAATCCACTGACTTCCATCAGAGGATCTTACGTTATGTTTACACGTTTCCTATAGTAAAACAAAAAATAAAATTCTTGCAACAAGTTGTCACTTACCCCGAAAAAAGTGATCATCTTCCCCAAGTATCGGGGTAAGATGCCTAGTGCTGTGACGCAACCTAAGATGGCGGAACAAGGTCGTTGATTATTAACAATGCAAACTTTAGAACCTTTACAAAGGTTTGACAGTTATTACGAATTCAAGGATGTATTAAAATTTTAGCATACCTTTGCAATTATTTTATAGCAGAAAAATGAGCTCTTTTCTTGCTTTTCTTCTTCTCACAACAAGAACACGTGGCAAAATGAGTTAGCTTCCACTCTACAGACATTCAACTGTCTCAGTGATGATGACATGTGCGTGGCGTTCTCTCTTGGATGAATGTGAAACTACAAAGAAATAAGCATCTTCCCCGATAGTCATCTCCCCCCGATTCACTCTAATAATTGCAAAATCTTGTCAGTTTTCTAGCTCTTTTACCTTTTGATTTTATGAAATTATGGAAGGTAGAAACCTAAATCCAGTCTTCATTGCAAGGTCTAACAATTTGATCGATCATAGAGTTACTCATCGTACATCGATCGTCATTAAATATCTGGGTGACCGGTACATATTGCAAAGTCTTTCCGTGGAAAAAAAGAGTTGGCGATCTCACTCTCACATCTTAGGGTTCTCACTTGCATTTTTCCCCTCTTAGGACGTCTTCATAGACGGTTCGAGATCTATTTGATTAATATAAGTTGCAACCACGTGGCTTAGCGGTTACGAAGCTGGACTATTCCCAGAGGCTGCGGGCGTTGGTTCGAATGTCGCTTGGGCTAATCATAGGCCTGTTATTGGATATATTCCTAGATTATTCAATTTTCTCTTCTTTTCTCCATTCTCCATGCTTGTCTCTTTCGTCATCTTACCCCCATGCGGGCAAGATGGCGAAAGAATATTTTTATTTAAGAATGAAATTACATTTTATTGAAGCCTACTTAATTATCACAAAATCACAAATATAAGACTCATCCTTTGTTGCTTTCCTGTCCAAACCTGTACAGTGGACATGTGCTCACTCTTGACATCGTGAACATTTTTACCATAGTTATTTCTTTCCTAACTCTCCAAAAATGATGCAGTCTCTTTCTTCTACGTAAACGGAATCAGTATTTGCATATTATATTTCAATGGACGACGTGGAAGAGGAGCCGGAACATTGTTTAGTTGACTCTTTTCAAATCTTCTGAGCTAATTCCTAGTTTACGTTTAGCCCTACAGTTTATTCTTACTCTCGGCTAAATAAAAAAGGAAGATACAAACTGACCTGTCGCACTTAACACAACAAGCAACGCGACATATTTTGTTCCTCTCTCAGCAGAGGAAATTTTTATAACTCTTCTATAACCAATAGGGCTTACAATTGACTGTGTCTTTATAGGAACAGTCGAGCATTATGTCTCATCAACGTTGTAAATCTGATGGAGTTCAGATTTGTACTTCGATTGTATTCTCTACATAAATTAAAGAATGCATCAACATTCACTTTTTTAAATGCGGCCAGTCGAGCAGCCGACCTATCTTTGGGTTTGCGAAAAGGAAATTTGAAAATTTTAATGAAATGCAGAATAAAATCTGTTCCCGCTTGTTTCATTTCCTTGTTGAATCGGTGTGGTATCTTCTTCTATTCGGCATAGTCATATAAATGTAGATAAAATTCAGACCTTCTTAGACTGATAGCTCTTTTATCTACTTCTACAACATATTCTTTTAATTCCTGTAATTGGTCATCATTATACGTGTTCTTATATCTGCCTACATTTTGTGATAGATTCCGAAACGGTATTAGAATTTACCATAAGAATGTTGAAATAATAAATAATAATTAATATTATTCAAATATACAGTAACGCATCTCACATCTTCGGTATAATTTTTCACATAGCGACGGAAGATAGCTTCAGGTACATTGACAGGGACTCCATTTCTCACTTCCCGAATTGCTATCTTCAATGATTCGTAGTTCCATCTTTGCTGCTTTGTCTTCCGAACATACACTTTTTCCATGTCAGTGCCCTGAAAATCGAATCAGATTACGGTATTACAAAATAAGAAAGGCACTAGGTCTAGAAACTTAAAAAAGAATGGCGGGTAAGATGACAAAATCGCCATTTTACTCTCTGCATCATTCGTCATCTTAACCTAAGACGTCATTTTTTAGTTAACATTGAATAGCCTTTATAGGCCTACGAGAGTTATAAAATATTTTAATTTAAACTTTATCAGGAAATCATTAAACCTATGTTATTAAAAGGGAAATAAAGTGAGTTACGTTAAAAGCTCAGATATACTTACATGGAATTTATTCTATAATATTCTGAAAAATAGTAGCGAAATCCGTTTCTGCTTCCAAACTTCTGTTCTCAACAAAACAATATGGTGAAACAGCTTCCGTTCAAAGCAATGTCTTAAGAGGCGCTGTAACGCAGTAACACTATGAAACAGGTACTGCTATCTGTGAAAACTTCGGAAAAATTAAGTATTCGTCATTTTAACCACTTCATCAACTTACCCGACCTTCCCATACAATTTCAGTTAAATCATCGAAATACTGGACTAAGATTCAAAAGCTGATATCAAAACATTACAAACTTATAATGTTGAAATTTACGCGGTAAAACATCCCGAGGTCCATTTCAGCATAAAAACAGGGTCGAAGATGAAGAGAAATATAATGCAGGAGTAGTTGAAACAAAAGGCCTACATAAGATGATTGAATTAGATGAAGGAATATATATTAATTTATGGTAATGCTTTGTGATGTTAAGAGTAAATATATATAATAATTCTTTCAACATTTATTTTGCGTTTGCTATTTAAGTTTTTGTGATTAATTAGTTGGATTACTATTGTAATCCACGAGTCTACTGGCGTACAAAATATTATGAACTACTGAAAGGTTAATTACGTTTGTCCTGGTAACGAAATGTTCTATTTTATTAGAATATAATTTTTTTTAAGATTTCGTTTGAGAGCCATTATGTATACTATAATTTACATTCAACATTATGAACTTTTAGCTCGTTACATTTCCTCTATCTAGAAGACATTGCAGTAACTAGAGCACGACTATGGAAAAATTCAGTGCAAACACAATACAAAAGTAATCACTATAGTAAAGAGGAAATATCCGTCTCTCTTTCGGAAATCGAACTCACATCTTCCATCTCTCGTTAAAAATATTATTGCTAAGATTTACAACTTTCGTTTTCGTAGTAGGCTACGATTTTATTTTCTGTCTTCGTGTGAAACTTTATAAATTGATTTGATATAAACCAACAGATATCGGAAAACTTTACGTGATTAAAGACTCTACGTTTTCTTGAAAGAGCACGACTTACAAAGTATAAATTTAGAAACTCGCTCCTCTTTTGTTTGAAGTATAAATCATTCTCTTTGTTCACGAAAGAATACATAATGGGTTTCCAATTACGAAAAATGTGTCAGTTAGAGGAAGGAGGAAATTTATGTTTGGGAAAATTGGCTGGCTTTCTACGGAAAAAAATGTTTAAGACATAACTTTGTTTATATGTAGTATTGTTTGTAGAAATTTCCCAATCAGATAAAGCGTTCTTAATTCTCGGCTAAACTTCTCTGAACTTTCTTTTGCATAATACAGTACCTGAACATTTGTTTAGCTTTCATTTTGTATGTTATTAATTAGCTATCAAAATAGAACATTAAACATAATAGATTCACATTTTATGTAAATAATACAATAATTTTATAGCGATGTAAATTATAAACTGACTTAAGTAATTAGAGATGATGATGATGATAATAATAATAATAATAATAATAATAATAATAATAATAATAATAATAATAATAATAATAAGACACCGGAGTAGTTCATTCGGCGCTAAGGCGCTTGCCTGCCGAACCTGAGTTGCGCTTAGTCGCTATTCGATTCCCGTTTCGGCCGATTACCTGGTTGGATTTTTTTCTGAGTTTTCCCCAACCGTAAGGCAAATATCAGGTAATCTATGGCGAATCCTCAACCTCATCTCGCCAAATATCATCTCGCTGTCACCAATTCCATCGACGCTAAATAACCACACAGTTAATACAGCGTCGTTAAATAACCAAGTAATAATAATAATAATAATAATAATAATGATAATAATAATAATGATAATAATGTACAGAAACTCATTGATCAATACTTTACTTACTAAGTTATGAGTACAACGATTCAAGTCTTCTCAAAAAGTGAGTAGTAATGCAGAGTTTATTGGGACAGAATAGTTGCCACAAAATATCAATTTGTCCAGTGAAACTTACAATTGAGTTGTAGTAGATAAAACTTACAAGTGTGTTAAAAAACTAATGTGTGGTATAAATAATTTGAAAAAGATTCTAAATATCACGTGTGAAACAAAATCAGCTAGTACATACAAGTAACCCTATATATATATATATATATATATATATATATATATATATATATATATATATATTGCAGAAACAAGAATTCGTCGAGTCACATTAACTACAAGAATCACGCATAGCAAGTTCAAGCTGGATATATCCTATACCGGTATGTGTTCACGTGCTTGGAAAGCTGAAAATTTTGTAACACGAGTTACAATGTTGTAACGTTCCCGTCACTTTCAAAGCTGTCATTACGAGTATTATTGTGTGTGAAGTATTTCAAGAGTCTTCATGCGTTTTATAATTTAGAGAATATAACATATATTCTGAGAATGGGCCCATAATGTATTATTATTATTATTATTATTATTATTATTATTATTATTATTATTATTATTATTATTATTATTATTACTGTCAACAGGACAGCATTTAATATTGTTAATAATGTCACTATGTGGTAACTAGGGAAAAGAGAATGTGATTTTGTATTCACGGTTTCGAAAATGCTGTTTCGTACGGCAGTTAACGATAGGCCAAATATGAATAGCATATTGGCCACATTGAATGCAGTCATCATCAATATTATGATAATGGGCGCATGAGTATTATTATTACTATTATTATTATTATTATTATTATTTTTTTATTTTTATTATTATTATTATTATTATTATTATTATTATTATTATTATTATTATTATTATTATTATAACTGACAGCAAGACAGCATTTAATATATTTAATAATGTTATTATGTGACAACCGTGGAAAAGAGAATATGATTTTGTATTTACCGGTTTCGAAAATACTGTTTCTAAACGGAAAATATGACATACTCAATTCCAATTTATTATTGTCTACATTACTTAAAGTTTGTTGAGTTATTATCGACGATGGTTGTGGTGCGTTATTTTACGACTCTGTTGACTTGAAGCAATTAAACAGATAGGTTTGGAAATTAATCCCGAAAAGACAATGTATATGATTATGTTTCGTGGCCAGAATATTGTACGAAATGGAAATATAAAAATTGAAAATTTATCCTTTTAAGAGATGGAAAAATTCAAGTTTCTTGGAGGAACAGCGACAAATATAAATGACACTCGGGAGGAAAATAAACGCAGAATAAATATGGGAAATGCCTGTTATTATTCGGTTGCGAAGCTTTTGTCATCCAGTGTGCTCTCAAAAAAACTGAAAGTTAGAATTTGTAAAACAATTATACTATATTACCGGTTGTTCTGTATGGTTTCGTAACTTATACTCTTACTTTGAGAAAAGAACACAGGTTAAAGGTGTTTGAGAATAATGTGATTAAGAAAATATTTAGTGCTAAGAGGGATGAAGTAACAAGAGAATGGAGAAAGTTATGCAACACAGAAAGAAACGCATTTTATTCTTCAATTGACATAATTAGGAACATTAAATCTAGACGTTTGAGAAGGGCAATGCATAATATAGCACATATGAGCAAATCTAGAAATGTATATAGAGTGTTAGTTGGGAGGCCGGAGGGAAATAAACCTTTGGGGAGGCCGAGACGTAGATGGGATGATAATATAAATAGATTTGAGGGAGGTGGTACTTGATTATAGAGATTGGATTAATCTTACTTAGGATAGGAACCGATGTTGGGTTTTATGTGAGGGCGGCAATGAACCTTCGGGTTTCTTAAAAGCCATAAGTACAGTCGGGCACTAAAGTCTACATACACCCTCATTTTTAGCATATTTTGTACAACCCTGAATGTACAGAGGTTAACATGGAACTCTATGTCTGCGTCCACTTCCATAACAACAAAAACCAAGGTATTCAGGCTAGTATCTTGCACTACAAGGGTGTTAGTTGCAACTGTTTGTGTTTACTGAAGTATAGAAGTCAACATACACTGCGATTCTTTCGTCAGTTGTAGGAGAGACGTTGCAGTGAACACAGTGAAATAGGTGCAGTTTGTAGATGTGTATTGCAATACATAATTTGATCGCGTATCATGGATCCAAAAAGAACTGAAATACCAGTGGAAGTGAAAAAATATGTAATTGAGCTCAATAAAAAGGACTTTTCACTGCGTCAAATTGGGGAAATTGTTAGAAGGAGCCATGCAAGTGTCCAAACCGTAATAAGAAACTACAATGACCGAGGAAGTGTAGAAAACAAAGCTAGATGTGGAAGACCAACAAAATTATCTAACAGGGAGAAATGACACCATTAAAAAAGTGAATTCAGATCCCAAAACTACAGCTACGGAGTTGGCGGTAGATGTCGCAAATACTAGTGGAAATATTATTCATCCCATTACAGTACGAAGATTTCTGAAAAAAACATGAGTTTCGAAGTAGAATAGCAAGGAAAAAACCGTTCATAAGCACGGTAAATGAACAGAAGCGCCTAGAATTTGTAGCTTTGCACGAAGTAAAGATTCCACATATTGGAATACAGTGCTTTTCACGGATGAGAGTAAATTCAACATCTTTCAGTGTGATGGAAAGCAAAAGGTGATGCGAAAAAGGACTGAAAAATTGAAAAAGAAAAATCTTTTTCCATCAGTGAAGCATGGTAGTGGAAGTATTCGTGTGTGGGGTTTCATGTCTGGAGCTCGGGTTGGGAATTTAGTATTTATTGAGGACATTATGGATAAATGGAAGTATCTCACCATATTAAAGGAGAATTTGAAACAATCTGTTGAGAAACTGGGACTAGGAACAGACTGGGTATTTCAACAAGACAATGACCACAAGCATACGGTCATTCTCGTAAAAGAATGGCTATTTTGCAATCTACCAAAACAGTTACATTCTCCTCCCCAGTCACCAGACATCAACCGAATTGAACATCTTTGGGGAGAACTAAAGCAGAGTTTAAAAAATACAAAAGCAAAAGCAAGAAGGGTTTTAAAGTTACCTTAGTTAAATTTACATCAGCAGACACAAAAAAAAATTGGTCGAATCTACGCCTCGACATTTGGAAGCTATGATAGAAGCAAAAGGTAGAAATACAAAATATTAAATAGGCTTGAAAGTGAGTGAAATTAATCAAAGTGTATGTTTACTTTTGTACCTGAACGGTTTTTCATTTGTGTGCTCAAGATGTTATTATATGGAAATATTATTAATGATGCAATGTTGTTTTTCATTTCCTAAAATGTCTGTTTATGTCACAGAAAGTGAATACATAATATTTTCTTCATTGACTTTTAACTTTTGTTCTTTTTAAGATGTATGTAGACGTTAGTGTCCGACTGTAAGTAAGTATCAACATCTCAGATTATTTAGCGTCTGAATGAAATGAAAGTGATAATGCGGGTGAAATGAGTCCGAGGTCCAGCACTGATATCGGGTTGACTGAAAGCCTCGGGAAAAACTCTACCAGAGTAACTTGCACCGAAAGGGATTCGAATTTGGGCCACCTCATTTCGCTGTTAGACGCGCTAACTGTTACTCCACAGATGTGGACTTCTCTTTATTAAATATATTAATATTCACCGCGTTTTTATTAAGAAGTCGTGCTAACTTAGTGCATATATGGGAGTATGGTAACGCAGATGTCCTAAAGTCGAGACATCTTCTTTTTTATGGCATTCTTCACTTCATTACAATTCCACGACTTGACTTACTACGTTTGTCATATATTTTAAATAGCAGAAAACAGAGAGAAAACTATTACAGGTAGATATAAACTTAAAGCAATGTCCCACTGGAAGTGGTAATATAAACATTATTTGCTTATCGGAAATGACCGAACTTTTACTAATTATTTATTGATAAGTGGTCAATATTACTGCATGAAGATTATGTATGCATTTTCGTTATTATGATAGAGCGCAATCGAAAGTAGTCGCTCTTTATATACCATAAGTTGAACAAGGGATACCCGTGACTATGGAGTGGTTAAAGATGGCAGTGTTATGCTACCTCTCTCCATGTAATACAAACTCTCTTGTTTTGTGTAAAGACACATTGAAGATATTATGTTGAAATAGTATCGGCCATAGTAAGGCACTACATTATAGCTATAACAGACTTTTCGTCAGACTTTATGAACATAAAGGAAACAAAGGCATAAATATAGTAAAATGATAGTTCTGAATATAAAATTACTTAGCGAAAAGAAAGGTCATGATAAGAATCAACTAAACGAGTCCAAACTCTCGACCTCACATTTAATAGTCTCGTATTACTCGACCAAGGCCAGTGGAGTCCTGCAGCCTGGAGCCTTGGCGCTACTGCTCCTGCGTTCGCAATACCGCATCGCGATAGTTCACATTACGCCCGCGGCTCCACTCGCCTTGGTCGAGTAATACCTGCAGTACGATTATTTAGTTCTGACAGTCGCCGGCAATGTGCGCCTGGGTCAGGCGAGTCCATTAAGTTATGCCAAGGGATGTTCAGGTTAGTCTATCGCCTGCACTCAGAGCGGTCGGATGTCATGCATGCGGTATAGCGTTGTGTTTCCAGTAAAGGTAAGCTGTACTGCATTCCTTTACCGACCGCTCCCTTTATCTCTACTCCGGAACTCTCCCAACTACTATTACTTCCCCTCTTTCGCGTCGCTGAGCTGTCAGGACTAAATAATCAGTCTGTTTACGCACTGACCTAATGCGAGTACCCAACAGGAGTGCAAAGGAGATGAAATATATTCACTAGAAAGATGGCTAGGTTATTGATGTGTACATGTTGGTAATTTATTGTTCTATGTTGTCTCAGACCGAAGGCTGGTATTATGCTGACTTTATGTCAGAGATGGCTCGCATATCTGATATTAGGGTGTCAAAACATTTTGTGACGAAGTCCATAGTTAAGAAGGAATGTAGATTCATTGTTGAATGATTGTAAATGCATGTTGATTTGCATAATTTTATTCCATCAGGTACTAGTTTATTAAAAATGATAATAGCAGTAGCTCATCCTCTGTTTGTAAGAATTAAAGTGAAATAATATGAGTTCGCATTTTTCTTTCGATGAACAGTTTTATTTCATTGACTATACCTATATTTTTTACATAGGCTACATTGGGGCAGAAAGGAAAGTCTATATCGGAGGAATTCGTTTAGTTTATTCGAGATACAAATGTCGATTGTCTAGCTATATGAAATTCGTATTGCTTCCCGCTAAACGACAGATCCCACCTAAATTGTTTTCTAGCTTTACTCGGATTACCTTATTGCTTCTAGAACCTTTGGACGCAGATCTTCTGCTCAGAATTGCTGTAATATATTACAATATACATTACAGCCAATAGCGTTACTTCCATATACGTATTTTACTCCCCCTTTGTTTCCTCGGCATCTATTTTCCAACATTGCCTTTCTAGGAATTATTTCTCTCGACAAAACGAGAGGTTCTCTCTCGAACGGTCATCCACCTTTCAGTCCCCACTTGTATTAGTAGTGGCTGTACATCAAGTGAAGTGCTGTTCCTGGAAAAACAACCTTAGTTTTTAAATCCCTTTGGAACGACCAATATATCATTCATTATACCATCCTCTCTTCTTCTAAAATAATTGAAGAATAAATATTATTTATACTTGGGTATAATATATTTGTGCACAGTGACATAATTAAGTTTGATATAAATATCTCTAGTCGCAGTCAAATAAGGACGAGATTTAAATTTGACATTTCTTGCAGTTATTTTGCTATGAGAATAGATAGACGTAGCGGAAGGAATCAATGTTGACTTGTAGAAGAGAGAACTTATTGTTAGGGTATTGAGAAACTATATTATATGATTTTAAATCATAGTTGAAGTCATGTTTCATACCAGCGGCCCTTAAACATTTCGACTCTGTGAAATAAAATAACATGTTCCTTCTCTTTTCATCAAAATAATGTAATATAACTATTTCTCTTCTTCTCCTATTTCTCCTCCTGTTATTCTCCCTTTTACTTTATGTGCCCTCCTGGGTGGGATCCTTATTTGAAACCAAAACACACATTGATGCTCCGATTCAAGAATCGTAACAAAGTTTTCTTCGTAATTATTTGCAATATATGGAATAAACTGACTATTGAGGTGATACAGTCTGCATAATAGTAAAGTAATTGTTATTAAATATATTTATAATTATTTATGCTTTTCGTATGTTCTTCCACCCCGGCCAGAATCTACCTATAGGTAGAAAAGGAGAGCAGAAATAAAACTTAGCTTCATTACTGAAAGTCTGTCCTTATTATAAACTCATTTTTGCGCGTAAGTGTGCAACGGAAGTAAGCTCGAATGTATTTTGAAATTAATATTCATTAGTAGGGGAAAATACTGGACGTTATTATGTAAATTGTGTGTAACAATTAAATAGGTTCATAAAAATAAATCGTACAGTGTATAACTGAATTCAAGTCTCTTAATTTTAGTTCATTAATATTTAATATGTATCTGAACAAAATATGAAATTTATAAATGAAATCAAGTGACTTAGGCTGAAAGAATTGTAGTTTTCTTCATTAAATGTGCAGAAATTTGATCCGAACAAATGTAATATTTTAAATTACTTTTCAGAACGGAAAGTTACATTTGTTCAGATCAAATTTTTGCAAATTTAATGGATAAAACAATTTTTTTTCAATAATTTGCTTTCATAATACACTGCTCTCTTAAATTGACAGAGCACATTGGGAATTATTTCAGTAGTTTTCCGAAAATACTCCATGAAATGTCTCATATAAAATCATTTATTTTCTCGAAAAGGAAGCAAAAACGAACAAAATTGTACGAAAATTTTTTGTTTGAAATATATCAAAGAATAACCACTTGAAATTAATGACATTACGGTTCATTCTGCACACTTGGCAAGGAAGGAAGTAGACAAAATTACATGAAAGGCATAAATAATTGAATAAATTTTAATTTCTAGAACTAACTTGAAAGAAAAACAGAAAAAAACAATATAATTGATTGTTTAACTGATTGAACTTTGAAGTAGTTTATGTATGGTGATAATTTATGAGAAAAATTCGAATATATTATCCCAAATGATCATTAATCAAATAAATTATTTCTGTAGACTACTTATTTTATATTGTTTCATGTTGCAAAATAATGATTCGCAAAGATAGGTTGAAATATTATAAACACTTCAGTCTTAACGACATATTAGCTAACATAAGTTTCATTTAAGAAAAGGAGAGCAAAGTGATGAAGAAGCAATACATTTTAGTTCTTCATTATTTTTCAGGAAAATTATTATTTGTATTCTGCACAGTGCCAGTTGCAGGGCCTATTTTTCTCTTTAGGTAATCACACTATTTAATGAAAGCAGTAAATAAACATTCAGTAACGAATAATTAGAATCACAGTGTCATAACCTTTTTTCCTAAAATCCATTGAGTCTGTGCAATCGACGATATCTACCTTCATGATCAACTGGTTGTCGACCAATGGACTAAGGCAGGCATCGTAAAATGTCACAAATTCATAACGCAATATAAATACTACCCGCTACACACAAAGTGAAGACGGGGGTGGGGAGCATCGGTCACAGTAAGTAGACAGCAGAGGCGGTTTGTGATCGTTACTACCTTCCGTGTTCATAGGAAATAAGTAACAAGAGAAAGAAGGAATGAATATATTTTTAGGATTAAATTACTTTCATCTACATTCTCTTATTTTTTATTACAATATTTCCATTCGGTAAGATTTCCAAATTAGGGGTTGCCTCATATAGTCACTGCCAAATGTGCACGAATATTGTTAAGCGTATCCTTTTTGATTTCAATATGTTTCATTTTGAAAAAAAATATATATTCACAAATATACACGCAGAACCGAACATAGCTGCGATTGTGGCATCAAATTATCTACGACGTGGATATTTAGAGAAGTTAATATTTTTAAATACATCTAAACCAACACAATCCTTATGGTTGATTTTCATAAAGGTGTTATTTCGGAGATCAGGAACCTCAAATTGGACGAAGTTACGCCACAATAGACCAACCGACAATTAAAAAAAAAAAAAAAAAGACATTTGCACAAATCTGTTGTTGGCAGGATTATTTAAATCTGAGAAAATAAAGAACGCGATATCTGCATTTTGCTACTAATTATAAGCAAAATTCGTTTATTGGATAAAGTGTACTGATTTATTTATTTTGTTTTGCAATATTAAATCAACTGCTGGTCTGTTATTAAAAATCGGTTAATCCCTTTTAGTATTATTTGTCTTATTTTTGTAATAGTATGAATGTTACAATAGTTCTTGCATAAAATGTTTAATAAAAACCAGAATTAGTTCAATGGCCAGTATCTCGAAAACAGATTTTTGGCGGTTGGTCTCTTATTGCGTAACATCGTCCAATTGTAAGTTTGATCGTACCTTTAGATTGGGTGTGTTAAAAGCATTTGTAAAAAGAGAAAAATCATTTTCCAATTGTTTAAAATCATAAAACATTCTATCTCTAAATTCTTAAAATAATGTTTCCAGGATGTCGCAGTATTTATCTGTTTTTTAATCAGAAAATTTGAAAGTGTCTTCAGACAAGAAAAATGATGAAACTCATTTTCTTTCAATTGCACTTTCCAAATATTTATCATCATGGAAAAAGATTTCACCGCGCCATACATGTCATCTGTGTTATGATCACATCCTTGAAGTCGTCATTTAGTTTGTTCAGCTGTTCATAAATATCTGTTATGAACGCCAAATCACTATCTAGTACTGGAGAATAAGCCTTTGCAGACAGCACTGACAACGCTAGAAGAAGTGGTTCAGCGCGGAGAGGGATGTTGTCACGTGGAACTTACGTCAGAGTTCAGGCGCTGTTTCACGAAACACAATTTTGCTATATCTGGACTAAGGTAACAGAGGTCGTCACAAGATGCCTTAGACTTTAATTAAAATTAAAATAGTGACTTCTATACAGGTTTAATTTTACATGAATTGGTAAACAGAAAAAAATATACAATGGTAAGGTACACTCTTAGACAAAAAAAAAGTGACCGGACTCTTGAAGCGTAAATTTTTCTAAGTTCCATTCGGCTGAACGCCTGATACACAAGACTAAAATCAGAGTAGCAAGGACGAAACCAGCGAGATCCAAGAACATACTCTTATATCGGCAAACAACGGTTTGAACTGTATATGTGTCATAGCTCCGTGGTAAAACTCTGACTTCACACGCAGAAAACCCGGGTTCATATCCGCCTTCGTATAAGTATATATATATATATATATATATATATATATTTGTTTCGTTTTATTTTTTTCTCTAGCTGGAAACGAATGATACATTTATTAACGTGCACAGGAGTTAGGATTAGTTGTCAAATTAAACAAAAACGTTCATTAATATTAGAGACTTCTTCCTAATTACCCTTGAATTAAAATAGATGCTCAGTTCTTGGATCTTCTCCCTTCTCCATAAGGAGTATTGTTCAGTTACTAAAAGTAGTAGTAGTAGTAGTAGTAGTAGTAGTAGTGGTAGTAGTGGTAGTAGTGGTGGTAGTGGTGGTAGTGGTGGTAGTGGTGGTAGTGGTGGTAGTGGTAGTAGTGGTAGTAGTGGTAGTAGTGGTAGTAGTGGTAGTAGTAGTAGCAGCAGCAGCAGCAGCAGCAGCAGCAGCAGCAGCAGCAGCAGCAGCAGTAGCAGTAGCAGTAGTAGTGCAACAACGAGAATAATAACAATAATACTATTCATCTTCATCATTAGCCTTCAAGTGTTAGACTCCAGTGGATCTGTTACGGTCTCTTGCCAGCGTTTCCTAGGTCGTCCTAAATTTCTTCGACCTCTTGGGACATAGACAAAATCTGCCTGGGCCATCTAGAGCGATCCTCCTCTTGACATCTGTCTGCCACTGAAGCCTGCATTGCTGCAGATAATGGACAATAGAGTCAGTCTTTAATTCCTTCAGAATATCTACGTTCCGATGATGGTCGAGAAGGGAGTATCCAGCTTGTTTTGTCATGAATCTCATTTCGGCAGTTGTTAGCCGTTTATACTATTCACAGTAATACAAACACGAGAATAATAATAATAATAATAATAATAATAATCATGTTAATAGTATTGCAAAAACTAGATGAATAATGTTAAAGACAAAACCAATGCGTTCCAGATATAGGCTACACTCGTAAATAGTGCCGTTACATATCTGCTTTGTAATAGCCCAGATCATATATAGATTGTTCATTCCTATGTTAAAATCGGTTGCACTTTGAAGAGAACAACCGCCAGGATCGCCACACATCCGCCGTAAACGAACAGGAGATGGCAGTACAGTCGCTAATGCAATTATTAAAATGGGAGTGCATTACTGATGTCCACAGATTATTCCGCCTTTACATTTGCAGAGGAAAACGTTAATTTCGATTGAAATAAGGTAATATTTTCAGACGAAGTTACTTTGACCTCTGACAATTACGGGCGGCAAATAGTCCACCTATCACGGGGATCCCGATATGATCCTATGCATGTGACAACTCGCTTTCGCAGTGGCCATGTATCTGTTCCATGTTGGAGCTTTATGTCCAGTGACGGTCTAGGTGTTCTATGGCGGCTCGACGGAAATCTTAATGCCCAACAATACAAGGTCTTATTGGAAAATGTTATGCTTCCCTCTGTACGGATGATATATTCTGATGACGATGATAATGATGATGATGATGATATCATCATATTTCAACAGGATAATCATCGTGTTCACACATGTGTCGAGATCATGAGATGATTTTCAGACAGGCCATATATCAGACTGATAGCATGGCCTCCCTGTTCACCAGATCTGGATGTCCTAGAAAATGTGTGGTCGGAGGTGAAGAAAACTGTGAATGCGATGATAAATATAATGCCACGTCGACCGACCACAAAAGATGCACTCTGGAATATTATCGAGGACGCTTGGGATCGTGTATCTTCATGTCGACAGTCCTGAGACGCCTGATCGCATCCATACCCAGTAGGATGCAGGCGGTTATAGATGCGGAGGGATTACATACCCGGTATTGAATTTTTTGTCTATTTTGATTTTTGTTTATTGGTCTCCGAGATGTATTTCTTTATTTTGTTTAATACACAGAAAAGGATTGTGTTTGTTTATTCCTATCCAAGAAGGATTTCTTTTACTTAAGGTTTATTTTTGTTTATTTCTATCCGAGAAGATTTCGTTTAGTATCTTTAAATACAAGATACAAGGGAAGGGATTGCTATTATGTATCTAACTTGCCCTTTGTAAATATTTAACTACGTGTTAAATATTTCACAATACTGGTTATTATCAGTATACAAGAAGTAAAAAGTGCGAATGAAAAAAAACAAAGTATAGACTGAGATTCGAACTCGAAACCTTTAGAATACAAGACCACAAGGCTACCGACTGCGCTATGCGAGAGAGACTATGAATCTTCCCTTAAGAAGCATGTTATATAATCATCATATAGTGGTGGCAGTGGAGTGTTGGAAACATTTACGACAGAAGAAATTCGTCCGCGTGTATATCATGCTCTGGCGAATCCACTCGAAGTCTTCCGAATCGGACATAGAATCTGGAGCCCGGTCACTTTTTTTGTCTAAGAGTGTACAACAAAGTGAATCATATCTAGTTTTCTCGAATAGGTCCTACTAATTTGATTTCTACTTACTTGTTGCTTACATTATATTATTATTATCTTATTCAGTTTTGTGTGTAAAATTGTAGTGTACTTTGTAAATTTGTAGTGTTTTTTGTAACGCAGTTTTACTCCTGGTTGAGTGTTAGAGAAGGCCGTATGGCCTTAACTCTGCCTGGTTAAATAAACAAATTATTATTATTATTATTATTATTATTATTATTATTATTATTATTATTATTATTATTATTATTATTATTATTAAATAAATTCTTCAGAACTGTCTATGGATTCGTAATACCACCACTCATAATTACATAATTGGATCCAATAAATTAGAATCCCTCGGAAACATAATATCATACTATATGTACAATTTTTTGGTCTGTAACTTGTGCTGTTGAACGTATGATGTACGGCTGGGTAGCCACAATTATGGCAATATTCGTGGCGTGCTGCTACACCCACCTGGAGATGTACGGGTCAGCAAGTTTGCAGACTGTAATAGGCTAATCATTGGTGAGCATACACGAAGTGGCATGATGGATTGTAATTGCTTCTGGGCATAATTTTGCGATATTTATGAGCGTATAGCTACGAATTGTAGGGATCCCTTGTGTGTGATCTCTGTTCTTTGTGTATTGTACACGAGTACCAGATGGCCTAGTACAAACCATTCACATCAGAGATTCTCTCTGTATAATTCCATAGACGACGAGACAAAATGTTGTACGTTATATATGTACAATGTGTTCAATTCAGTTTCACTAAACATTTCGTGTGAGTAGAATTTCCGTATCAGCAGTATTAATACGTGTGCTGACTTTCTCGATCGGGTTTTGTTTTAAGTTATTTATTATAGTACAGATGGGATGATAATATTAAAATGGACTTGAGGGAGGTGGGATATGATGGTAGGAACTGGATTAATCTTGCTTAGGATAGGGACCGATTGCGGGTTTATATTGTGAAAGTCATAAGTAAGTATTATGGCACATCATTTATTTAAAATAATTGAGCATGGAGTGATAAAGAATAGTGAAATGAGTGTAGTGCTGAAAGGTTCTTGTGCAGGTATGAACATATCATACTCTTGGGTTTTAGTTCGAACTTAGGGTTAAGATACAAATTAGATTTGCTTTTGTTGTTATTATTCTTCGCGTATTCGTTCATTATGTTTATAACCCGTCAGTTTATAGCCTCCACTGTCCTTAAGGAGTGCACCTCTGCTGCATCAAGCACTTTCTGTTGGCATTTAGTCAGCGTCCAAAATTCAGATCCGTACGGGAGTCTAGGCACTGTCACGACCTTGTATAATCTCTATAACGTTTCTGTTCTACTTTTCCACCCAGAGTTTTATTAATACATTTTGCAGATATATGTTGAACTCGTTGTTTGTTAATATCGATTTCTTTATTAAGATCCATACTAAATTTTACATAATTATAATTTGAAACCTGATCTAAAACGTTTTCATTTATTACAGCCTTAATTTTTATAACGTTCTTCCCTCTAAAAGTTAAAACTTTTATTTTATATGTGGATATTTTCAGATTGTAATCGAAACTTAATAAATCTAGTTTATATGCAGCTCTCTTGCAGTTCAACTTCTGGACTGCCATTATTACTTGAGCACCAGTAAAAAGGAAGATTTTAAGTTGAGTTCCGTTTATACATAATTTGTTTTATAAATTCCATCTGCCATCATCTTATGACATCGTCATTAATAAATTTATCATTAAATTGAATCAGTACTATATTAGGATTATTTATTATTCCAATAAGATTCTGATTGATTCCATCACGACATTATATTTTATGAAATAAATTATTAACAAATTTACATACAGAGTTTAAACGGCATAGATTAAAGAATGCGGGCGATAGGATAATGAACATCCTTATCTAACTCCCTGATTTATGAAAATCTTTGTGTCATGTCTTTCTTCTTCTTTATAAATTTCAATTCTAGTTTCATAGTACAGTAATTATTATTCTTAAATAACCGATTCTGAAAACCGTGTGTGGGAGTAGCTGTGTGTGTGTGCTACTGCGTCGCTCACAAGATGTATTGTTTTAACAATGACAGTTATATGCTTAATATAACTTCTCAGACAACCATTGTTAGCAGTCCGATGTAAGCGTAAAGCACAGGTTTTCCTTAGGGCGTCATGAAGTTCATACAAGAGTTTCACCTGAGAAAGCGAACTTTGCTGCCGCTTTGCTTTCAGTTGGAACAATGCAGCTGTCTAGAGAGCCACAGGCAAATATCAAAAGTATAAACTGTGGCAGATATTTGTGTAGGTCACTGTTTGCACGATCGAATCTTTACACCACCCAGATGTTAAAACTTGCTCAATAATCTTCCCCTTGCTGCCCCATAGGACAACCTGTCACACTCTATCAGGGCCATTATTTTTCATATAAGAGAGGAGCACTCCCTCCGTCGAGCCCTCGCTTTACCCTCGCTCGGTTCTTGTGCGACGCATTGTGAGCTTCATTAATTAATTATACTTACACTGGCTGGCCGGTACTTAGTGCCCCGCGGAGCAGCAAGCCTCGCCCAGGCGGGATCTAGGACTTTGCCGGAACAATAGGCCTAACGGGGGGTTAGATCCTTTGTCCGGTAAGATCCCTCCCTTACACGAGCCGCCTAGGCTATGTACAACGCGCGCTGAAACCCGCTGGTGTGAACGAATAATTGAAGCATTGTGCACACAATCGAGCCCATAAAACATTCTATAATCGTGCGGACCAACACCCAAGTGGCTGTATTGGCTCCGAAAGGAAATGCTTACTGTCATGTTACACGGTTATGAATTTATAGTCATAATTATTCTGCAAATGATAGTTTAACACAAAAATGGAAGCACGACATATCTGTATAAAGCGAACAAAGTGGCCCCTAATTAAGGGCTTTTCTGTTCTCTGTAATGACCAGTGGCCACCATATTTAGGATTTTCTGAGTTTTATCTTATCAACAAAATATTGTCAACAATATCATTAGGCTATTAATGTTATCACCTCCACCCCTGTTGTTGAATCCATTTGAAGGATTGATAGCAGAAATCGTATAAGTCCAAAATATTACTTTTTCAGAAAACGAAAAAACTGTCCCTCACGTTTCTAATATAATATAATAATCTTACATATTTTATATAGGTATCTCATAATATACCACCCTCAAGGACGACGACGACCTGGACGTCCACAGAAATGTCTATTCGATCCTGTATAGCCGGAACCGAAACAGGCCAACAATGACCTAATTTCGTGCCGGGAATATGATGATGATCTCATAATACGGTAAATAATTTCACTGTTCTCTTTTATATGGTTTCTTGAAAAAAAAAATCATTTGGACCTATCCACTTTTTGCGGATTTTTTTAAAATTTCAAATAGCCTTCGATGAAGTTCTACAATATACCCACCACTCCCAAATTATGTATGATAACATCATTATAAAAACTACGTAATTCTAACCGCAGAATCAGTCTAATTAGACATCTCTCTAACAATGAATATAATATCTCTACAATAATCTTTCTCCTTTTAGAAATATTTCGACAATAGTTCCACAGTTTGCATCATCAAATTATACAAGACTGGAATACAAGAGCAACTACATATATTGAAATTTTATCTATCAAACGAAAACTTCACATCTCATAAACAAGTAAACAATACAGACATTAATTACTGATTACAGGTACGGAATGTAATATAGTTTATATAAAATGCAAATTATTCTACATGATACAAACAAAAAAATTGTAAACGAGTTTTCACTCACATATAACCATAGGCTAGGAAGTTAATGATTTATACAACAATATTGCACGATTTTAATTATAAACATACAACACAAAAATGTTGGTTTTACTAGTAAGTGAAGGCTCGTAGTGTGTCTTTTACAATGTTTTTAATTTTTTTACTTAATTTAAGTCGTTTAACATTCACCTTTAATATTGTGTTAACAATTCCACTCTACTATTATAATACAATCAAATGCCACAAAAATGAGGTTACCATATTGAAAATAAAATGTTCTGATGATGTCACAATAGTGATGAAAACGTTCATACAAATTGTAAAATTTGTAATAGAAAGAGTTCCACTCTATGATATTATAAGGAAATACATATAACAAAACATTATTTGATATTAACTTACAAGATCTACGAACAACATCGGTAAGATTGTTAAAAAACACAATCGGCCAAAAAAATGTATTAGAGTTCTTTTCAAATACCATAATGATATAGGACCAGTAGCGGCTGGTGGTGAAAATAATGAGTGTACTACAATCTCTTTATTGGCCTACTGTATACACTTATATGTATTTATCTCAATTTGAGACTCGCCTAGTGACGAAATATGAAATCCATACGATATTCCTTCCTACTGCAGAACTTGTCATTTACCCTGGTGTTAAACCCCTCCATCCTGGACATCATACTATTTTCTATTGATAGTGTTCCTTAAAAACGTTTTTATGCGTTTTAAGCAAGAAAAACTTATTTCTGGTTCTGCAGTAGTCATTGGTTTTGTAACCAAAATATTTAACAACTTCGTTACTTCACAGAATGGATCCTGTGAATTGTTGGAGACTATGTATTGTAACAATTGAACAGCTCCATCTATATTCCGGAAGTCTGGTCTTCCGCATAGAACTCAAAGTTGTGTCTTTAACACTCTTTTGTTCAGTACAATATAGCTGTTGACAGCAACTTCAAGTTCGCGTTCAGGAAAATTATGCGAAATATTGTCAAAAAATTTTCTGTTCAACAATTTTGTTGCGTCTAGGTAGCTTAAAGACTGGAAACGATAAGCAGTTTCCTGAATTATACGGTCATATACTTCCTTGGCATCAATTTTCTGGGATTCCATTTTCCGTCTCTTGCCGACGGATTCAGGAGGAACCTCAAAAAACAGGTAGACGGCAGCAGCAGTCGGACACTTTAATTACCAAATACATTGTACATAGTTCCGAGTTCTTCCACAAACAAGCATTCTTTCATTACGCTTTACTTTATCAATCTCCAAGCTGTGTTGTGCTGAAGCTGACTACAGCACTTCCCCGCGTAAAAATAGCCAATCAGGGCAGTGATTTCAGCTTCGCACATGCGCATTAATTGTCTACATTCTCATGTAGAGTTTTGAGTAGCACAACGTACCCCCTGAGGCACCAAAGAGCGAAGAGCGAAGACTAAACACTCTATAACGCGTCGTGAACATAACCACGGGAAATTGTCAAATAGCAGATCAGATACTATGGTGATATTGCAAATACATTATTTGAGCAAAAATTATCTTTGTGCTGTAGCACTGTAGCACATAAGGACGGGCCGCCTCTGTATAGGACATATTATGAATCACACGTCTTAGCATTTCTTATAACATCATGGGTAGAAGATGTACAATACAGAGGAAAAATATTATAATTAACATTCAATAAAACTGCAAGTCGTGTAGCAAAAACCGGCTATGTTAGATTAATAAGAAATAGGAAGTAAAATTACAATCTGTAACTAAATACTGGAATAGATCATGTTTTCAGTAGGATGAATGTCACACTGAACTCTTATTTGAAAATAATTTTTCAGCCGCTTTAGATTCATCGCAGAAGTTTTATTCCGATAGTAGATACAGTGTTTCCAACATAGGCTACTAGCAATTTCAGACAACTCGCAAGGCATTCAAGTTCGCTTTATCAGTTGACCAACGGACTGGCCCTCCTCGACTAATCCAGCTGTTCATATAAGCAAAACAGAGGTAATTTCTCAGTAATTAAATAAATACCCAGAACCACCATCGTTTGCAAACCATATACGGTTCGCGAAGCGAGAGAATTTATTAGTATTATTTGCGAATGATTTTTTTACTGCGGCCCTTGAATAGATAATCTGAGAAATTTCACAACATATCTCTACCTACATTATGCCACTAAAATTATTAAATTATTTGTACTTACTAAGAACTCTAGGGCCTATAAGAGTGTTAAATTTACACCTTCAAGAAGAATTATTATTTCCTTTAGATTACGATGTTACGTGTAGCGTACGTGAGTGTGAGATGGTCGCCGTTCTTCAGGAATTAAATTTGTTAATCATTCATTAATACTAAGGATGGGACGATACCGCTTTTTGTCGATACTCGATACTCAGTCGTTAAAACATCTTTGTAAATTTTTCTGATGATACACAATGTACTGTACGCTGTTGAATAATTAGACACAAATGAACTACACACTACAGTAGGCCTACTGACAGTAACACTATAACCTGCTAAACGAAATCTCGAAGCTGAGAGGGAAGGTTTGGGGAAAGTATAATATGAGATGTCTTTTGTAGTGATTTCTGATTATTTTATCAATAATAATAATAATAATAATAATAATAATAATAATAATAATAATAGAGAAATGCGCACGAGTATGCATTGTTTGAGTTACTAATAAATATCACTTTTTCCCATGTCAGTTATTGATTTCTCTGCCTTCTTACGCGTTAGTATGTGATATTGCCGACATAGTTCACCACATAGTTTGCACACAAAATCCTGATTATTTTGAAAGCATTAAGAATAGCACCCTCTTTTCCTTCGTCTCCCAAGAACTGTTCTCACACCAACATTTCAACCCCCTTGCATCACTGCTTTTGTTTTAAATTACAAGTATTGTAACTAGTTCTACGAATTTACGGTTTATTCTTCTTTTATATTTACGGTAATACTTATATAATTATTTATAACTTAAGCTGTTTTGACAAGTTAACTGCTATAAGCAAAAAAAGATCGGTACTCTTCCCACACCACCAGTTTTTGTTATTCGGTATTCACTAATTCAACCGACTGATAATATGAGAAGGGTAAAGGGGACACATGTATTGTATTGGACAGATAACAGATACTTTGTTTTCTAGTCAGTTGAGGGAACTGTGCGTGCCAGGAACAATGATTTTTGCCTTTTGGAGAGAGGATTTTAACATATGATCACTGCGTGCTGAAATTCTTGCATTTAGGATTGAATATTATTTGAAATGCAGAAATTGAAAGTATCGAAAAGGTATGGAGAACTTATCCCGAAGTATTAGACATGCTTATATACTACTGAGTATCGTAGGTATCGAGGTATCGCGAGTATCGAGGTCCCATCCCTAATTAATATTTGAAATTACAAAAGGTCATGAAATTCTGAAATGTGTACTTGTGCTCAAATAAATTAAATTATTATTATTATTATTATTATTATTATTATTATTATTATATTGCTAATGAAAATAATTTTAAGTAGAAAATATTAGACAAGAAAAATTATCCGGGAGGAATCATCTCACATCCACCATATGAGAAATTATTGTTTAGAATTAATTTTAACTTTATAAAATGATCCTATTTCAACCTTAACGGAATATCAAGTTCCTGATAAATTAGTTCACAAGCTTTATTCTTTTTTCTTATTAACCTGTCATTTCTTCGCTGATAATAAGTATCACTTGTATATGAACCCTGTACTCTATCTTTCTTTTTAATCATTTTTGTTAACTTTTTCAGTAGGTTATTTTACGAAGCTTTATCAACATCTTAGGTTATTTAGCGTCTGAATGAGATGAAGGTGATAATGCCGGTGAAATGAGTCCAGGGTCCAGCACCGAAAGTTGCCCAGCATTTGCTCATATTGGGTTGAGGGAAAATTCTGGAAAAAACCTCAACCAGGTAACTTGCGCCGACCGGGAATCGAGCTCGGGCAGACACATGAATTTAATATTTTTTTAAGAAATTTGAAGAATCCGATGGTATTTGTAATTTTTTCATGTTTTGCGGCCAGACGCGCTAACCGTTGCTCCACAGGTGTGAAAGGTGTGGACTCTCTCTGTATCAAATAGAAACGTTTCATAAACCTACTTTTAACTGAATTACGTAACTAAGCTTACATAAAGTAACTACTATTTCTTAAATCTCTAAGTGCACTGTATGCTTCGTCGCTCGAAAAATCTAACTTAAAGTTTGACAGTTGATCACAGTTTTAATGTATATTTCTCGTATGTGGTATGTATATTTGCCTTCGTGCTTAAAATACATTTCTTGTCTAATAATAATTTTATTTTGTTAAAATAAATTGATTCAAAAGACAGAAAGGAAAACATACACGTATACTTCTTGCATACAAAGTAGAAGCATTTCGAGGTGAAATTTTCCAAGGGAGTATTTTGGATTTGTTACAAGATACGTTTGAAGCCTTTTCCTGTAGTTGAGTGCAACGTCGTCTTTTATTCATAATTAAACCCAGGAGTTTCGTTTAGCTGCTATATAAACTTAAGGTCATTTCCCGGACTCGTATTCCCAGAGGTTTGAATTTCTTCCTACCTCGTACTAACTTGCTTTCTACTGACTTGTACGGAAGCTACTAAGGCTGCAGCGTATAGCGTATAATCTAAACGCGAAGTTGCAGGCGCATGTGTAAGGAGATAGCTACTTCATACAACGCTGTTTCTGGAATTTCAATTGTAAATTTCCTCTCGCTTCCGTGGAGCTGGAAAGATTAAGTAGACTGGTGCAGATAGCAGAATAGTTCGACTTCTAAATAAAACCAATGACTTGCACTGATTCACTTGTTCCGTTATTCGGATGATTGGAAATATATTGGTGCCTTGAGAGATCTTGAATACAGAAAATGAAACTCCTGAGAATGAAACGATTATTTGGATTCTAATGAAATAACTCGAGTGCACGTGCTGTATCGACGGATTTAAACGCGTACGTACCTTTCCTATTCTTTATTTTGCATCTATATTGCATTTATACAGACTGGAGAATGCACATGAATAAAAATGGAATGTTTTTATGCAGCATGAAGAAAGATTGTTTGATAGAGTTCTATACGTAGAACTCTATACGGTGAAAAGATTGGTGCTAATATACGGTGTAGGATATTACATATTACATTTCATTTCATTTTCTAAGCGCTGAGAAAAGGTCAGAAATGGGAAACTGATTTTATTCATTAGTAGTATTAGAAAATATGTAAATCATTGTGGTCATATTTCACAATTTTTACGATATAATAGTTTTATCTCATATTAATTTAACTAAATTCCTATTTGGTGTCATGATATACGTTAAATTAATGGGGCGCATTACTCTTAGAAACTTGACACATATCCTTTCTTCTGCATTTTTCTATACAGGAATGCATAATTTGTAATATACAAGAATAACATTATGTTTTGAAAACTTGACAATTAAATTCTTTATTCCTTGTTTTTATACTTAATAATAATAATAATAATAATAATAATAATAATAATATTTAATTATTTATTCTGGCGGAGTTAAGGCCATCAGGCCTTCTCTTCCACTTAGCAAGAAACAAAAGAAGCTGATACAAGTTAATGATGACAGACTAATATGTAAAGAAGAGTAATAAAAAATTTATATAGTCATGCAAGCACAGGTTGAGTAAAATAATGCAAATATACTAAATAATAATTACAGAAAAAAATATAGGGCTAGAAGTTACACTCAGTGAATATGCAAGCGGTAAGTGAACCAATATTACAGTTTACAAGAATTACAAATTCAAATGTAAATTATAACTATACAACACTGAGGAAAATTACATAACTTATATACACATATAAACACAAAGAGGAATTAAATGTGAATGAGGAAAAAAGAAACCTATGCACTAACAATTTGTAGAATTGTAATGAAGATTTATAATGTCAATAATAGAAGTACATACAACAACCAAAATAGGCTAAAGGAACGTGAAAATTAAATCTGAAGCTAGGAGTTATATGGCTTAGTACTGGTGACATATTTAAACAATTTACTTTTAAATTGCAATATCGTTCGACAGTTCCTGAGGGATCTGGGTAGGGAGTTCCAGAAACGAATTGCCTGATGCTGTGAAAGAGGAAGAATAGTGAGCTGTTTTATGGCAAGGTGTAGATAATGAAGGATCATTTTTAGAACGAGTACCCAGGCTGTGATAAAAGGACAAGAAATTAAAACGCACCGTAAGATAGTTAGGCAAAGAAGTATTGATGAAGCGATATAGGAAAGTTAGTCATCTTACCCAATGGAGCGTTTCAAGGGAAGGTGTAATGTGGTCGTATTTGTGGATGTTGCAGGCATTATGAACGCGCTGCAATCTTTGGGGTAAGTTGGAATTTAAATCTGTTAGTAGAATATCGCAATAGTCAAAATGTGGCAACATCAATGTTTGTATGAGAATTATTTTTAATTGAAAAGGTAGAAAACTTTTCAGGCGATTTAATAAATGTAGGATGGAGAAGACGGTCTTGCATGTGTGTATGGCTTGAACATTCCACTTGAGGCCCTCATCCATGCACACATCTAAATATTTAACTTAGGGACTGCGTGGGATTACAGTTTCATTTAATTTTACAGATTTATAATAGCGGATTTTGAAATGTGTAAGAGCCGTTGTTGCCCGATTAGAATTGCCTACGAATTATTTGAATTGACCGTATTATTCGTAAAATGTAAGAAGCCTGTATTTTTGTACAGCTGTAACAATACCATAAATAGATGTATTCCATGTAGTGTAATGATGTAGAAACTATGTGAGGGAGTGTGTGGGAAACATGCAGCAGCATCATGAGTTGTCTCCTGTATAACATTCTATTTGCAGAGACGATCAATCGAACTACAACAGTATGGAGAAAGCACATTAGAAATCCAAACTCATCCAGATACTCCTGTCGCTAATTTATTTAGGTGCACAATATTAGTTGTTTCCAGAGACTGTAGGTCTGTATTGAATAATTATTTTATGGTAGGGAGACGTATTACCAATACTCTTGTTTACATTAACAACATTTCGCATTTAAATTTTAATTTTATTTGCACCGGAATCATCATTATTACCATAATCATAATCAAATCATCATCATCATAATCATCAACCGTTGGCAATTACTGTATGATAGAGGGTTCCTCATCTGTGTTCCAATAATGATAAATTAATTTCCAAAGGACTCGGACAAAAGCTTTCGTTTCTTTTGCGCATTTAATGTGTGGTCGTTTTCTAATCTCTTGGTGTCCCTTGGATTCAGTGAAGAATTTCTGTTGACTATCTCTTATCTGTTCTTTTTTCTCGGTGACTTGCCAAATATATTTAAGATTTTAAATTGTTATTATGATGGTTTCCATCCTTCTTTGCTCGATAATCTATTGGTTCTTTTTGCGGTCACTCCTTGTAATGTCTAACATGCATCTCTCCATACTCTTCTGTGTTGTCTGTAGCCTCTGAATTGCTTTCATAATAAGCGTCCACTTCCCGGATCCATGAGTAAGAACTGGTAGAATGTACTGATTGAATTCTTAACGTATCATGCATCAGAGTATTTAGTATTTATACCTTTATCATATAATTTCCCCAAAGACACTCCATCCTAATTTTATGCGATAATATATTTCCATAGGCATTTGACAATAAATTACCTGAAACGTCTTCTATATTAATGTAAAATGAAAAAGATGAAGATTAATGAGGATAAATTAAATACGTAATTTATAATAATGCTGTAAAATAAATATTTATACCTGAATATTATTCCCAAAATATTATGTGACAAAACGCACAAAATTCAGAGTATCATTTATACTTAAAATTATTGTATTGATATTTAAATAAATTAAAGTCGGAAGTTTGGCTGGTGAAATGTTATTGCGATGGACAGAAGTATTTATGATATTTCCGTGCAGGAATTCTGCGTTATCATACTGTGGACAGGAGAAAAATTCCCTCCGGAACCGGAATTTGAACCCGGGTTTTCAGTTCTACGTACTGACGCTCTATCCACAAAGCCACACCGCATTCCAATTCCGATGCCGGATTGAATCCTCTCAGTTTAAGCTCCACCTATTAGTTTCCCTTTACTGGCCAACCCTCATGCTCTGTCACAGATGTGTTACACTGGCACAATGTCCAACACACTAATGTGCAGAGGTGCACTCGTTACAAGTGACTAAGTGGCCGGGATCTGACGGAAAGTTCGCCGTCTTAAATCACTATGTGATTGTATATGCATATCATATTATTGCGACGTACCAAAGTAGATATATTTCCGTGCAGGAATTCTGCGTTATCATATGATGAAGGATCGGTGGAGCGGATATGCGTGTATAATCAATTAATGATTTAAGACGGCGCTCATTCCGTCGGATCCCGAACACTTAGTTACTCGTAATGAGTGCATCTCTGCACTTTAGTGTGTTGGATATTGTGTCACTGTCACACATCTATGACACAGTGCATGAGGGTTGGCCACTAAAGGGAAACTAAGAGGTGTAGCTTAAACTGAGAGGATTCAATCCGGCATCGGAATTGGAATGCGGTGTGGCTTAGTGGATAGGGCGTCAGCACGTAGAGCTGAAAACTCGGGTTCGAATCCCGGTGCCGGAGAGAATTTTTCTCCGTTCCATCGATCCTTCATGTTTAAATATTGTTTTCATGTGTGAAATACAGTAAACTTCATTGTATTATTCATGGAAATTGACGTTTCAATTTTCTTTAAATCGTGCTAAAGGCCATATTATCCAAATAATGTACTAGTATTTTCTAATAGATATTTGTTATTTTTCTGTTACCAAAGAAACTTGAATTGCAGATGTACGAGGCGTGTTCTTAAAGTAAGTTCCATTTTAAATTATAGCTGTCGCATCGCTGCAATCGTTATTTTGCGCATACGTGTTTTCTTCTTCAGTCCTCAGGCAAGCTGTGCATGCAGTTTCAGAGCTTCAGTCCGTGTGTGTGGTTAGTTGTGATCAGGTGAAATGATTAAAGTGATCGAGCACCCCGCCGACTGTGAGATGCGGTCTGTTATCCGTTTTTTGAATGCGATAAACATCAAACCAGCTGACATTCATCATCAACTTTGTGAGGTGTATGGTGATGATGCCATTAGTGATGGAATGGTCAGGAGATGGGTTAGAAAGTTCAACGAGGGCTGCATCTCTGTGCATGACGAGCAGCATACCGGTCGGCCATCTTTGATCAATGACGATTTGGTGCGTGCTGTCGATGAAAAAATTCATGAGGACAGGAGGTTCACAATTTCTTCGCTTTCCTTGAATTTTCCACAAATGTTGCGGAGTGATTCGGAGGCGGGTGAATTCTACAATGAGGGGATAGAAAGACTTGTGCCACGACTCGATAAATGCCTCAATAATGGTGGAGATTATGGTGAGAAGTAATTGAAGTGTGGGAATACAATGGTACAAAAGTGGTTTGTAAATATTTTCCCGTTTACTTTCTACACCCTTTTGGAACTTACTTTAAGAACACGCCTCGTAGTATCACATTATAACAATAGTTCGGCTAATTAGAGATACACATGTTAGATACAATCCCATTTAAGAAATTGAAACATTTATGCAACTTATCTTCAAGGAATACTTTTGTGACTTAGAATATCTTTTACAATCCAATATGTAGTGTTCTGTTTTGTCTAAGGTGGAAAAAGATGTCAGGAATACATTTTAGTCCGGCATTTTTAATAACGACCATTTCATTTGTTCTGATTCAGTTAAATCTGTATTGCTAATTCGCACAATTTAGCTAGTAAGTAGGCCTATATCTGTAGTTGTTCATTTTATTTATTTTATTGGGTTATTTCACGACGCTTTATCAACATCTCAGGTTATTTGGCGTCTGAGTGAAATAAAGATGATAATGCTGGTGAAATGAGTCCGGGGTCCAGCACCGAAAGTTTTCTCAGCATTTGCTCGTATTGGGTTGAGGAAAAACCCCGGAAAAAACCTCAACCAAATAATTTGCCCCGACCGGGATTCGAACCAGGGCCACCTGGTTTCGCGGCCAGACGCGCTGACCGTAACTCCACAGGTGTGGGCTTCTGTAGTTGTTATTTTTCAGATGATGTAACTCAGTGTGTGCTACTTGCTATACAGAGTGGAAGTGAAATAACGCTGCAGATTTTCAGAGCGAATAGCTCATGTTGTATGTAACAAAAAAGTGTCATACTATGTTGGTGCAAAGTTCATAGTTTTCTCAGAAATAAAATATTTTCAACCAAATGTTTAACACCCTCTTATTCGGTAACTAATAAGAGTAGGGTCGTGATTTTTGTCCATATAGATAGACAATGTAATAGAATCATTTATCGCTCTGACGTATTTCAATAGCGTGGACAGTTTTCGTAAGAATTTAATTCAAAAGCCATTAAATTCAACCCGCTGACCTATGCAAACAGATTGCAACGTTGTAACCAGAGAAAGAGAGAGGCGAGAGGCAGTTCACGTAGGCTGAATTCGTTTGCCTATTACATCTGTATTACGAGAAGAGAGGGGACTGTGTTAGTGGCGTGATTGCCAGACTTCCAACTTCCAACTTAATTTTCTAATTAACCGTGCATTTAACCACAAGACGTAATAAAGGTTTTTTATTCATTTAAGTGTATCCTATCTTCCCTTTTAATATGCAGGACTTCATTTCCACTCTGTAAATTGTAAATTCAGCTAGTACAACTATTTGGTTCCGAATGGAGTTCCACTGCATTGTACTCTACCACTCTGAAAGCGTAGACCTACTACGATTTCTTTAGGCCGTTATAACTTGTACTCCAATTATAATAATGTATTATGCCGGCAGGAACCTTTTTGCTAATAATAATCAATACTAAAATGAAGAATAACAGTAGAATGGAGGATAACGAGAGAATCCTGATAAGAAAATTGGATCTTTTGCTTTGTTTACCATAAACAGGACTCCATCAGGATTCGAACCCAAGTCCGCAGTCATCATAAGTTGGTGTTATGTTTACAAGAATAGCTTGATAACTATATTAAGAATTCTTAGTGTAGTGTCACTAAAGCGACCGAGCCCTGGCGGTAACACATTTGCCTACTATTTCGGAGCTCAATTCGGGTGTGGGTTCCATTTTCGCTTGGGCTCAATGCCTGGTTGGACTGTTCTGTTATTTTCCTCATTTTTTGGACGAATTTCAGATAATCACGTGGTGAATTCTCGGTTTCGTCTCGCCAGATACCATCTCGTTAATACCATGGACGCTAAATTATCGAGTGGTTAAGTCGTAGGGTCGTCGAAACGGGTGAAATCATGTGACAGTTCTACTTTTTTATTTTGAACATTTGTATAATATTACGTAGACTTCTAATTTGAGAGGTGGACTCCAAAGTGTTTTAAGTATTTTTTTTTTAAGATTTAACTTGCTTTATTCGAGTTTTAATTTTCCTTCTCAAGCCTATATAAACAATTATGTAAGTTTATTTAACAGACACCCTAAGTCTTGGCTTAGTGTCCACATAAGTATTTTTTTTAACGGATCTAAAAGCGTCAAATTTATTTTATCAGTTTTTGTCATTTTTCTCAAGACTTGTCATTTGGACTTAGCCCAGTTTGGAATCCAACTCTCAATTCCGTACACCAAATATTTGGAGGAAAGAGCCTAACAACCCAGCCACTAGCTTTTACAGAGGGGACAACAGAAACGGCTGGGGGAAACAGGAATTGGACATAACCACTCTGCCGGACATTAGTTGATACAGTGTCGTTAAATAATCGGCTGAAAATTTAACTAAACAAACATTTTTCTACACTTATATTTTATAAATGTTTGTATTTCTAACTTATATTCTATAAGCGGTAATAGGACTGCGGTCTACCACTGCGGAATAACGGTTAGCATGTCTGACCGTGTAACGAGCGGGCACGGGTTCAAATCCTGGTTGGAACAAATTAACTGGTTGAGGTTTTTTCCGGGGCTTCCCTCAATCCTCATCTCAGTCAAATACTATATAACCATAACAGTTGAAAAGGCGTCGTAAAATAACCAATTAAAATTTTCGATTGCGAATTTTGACATGAATAAAAAGAAGTCAAATTATTTTAAATAAGTTTTTGTTATTTCACATCGTATTGAATTAATTATTTATCAAGTTCAATAAACTGAAGTCTTTTGTTTTACAGTTATAAACGCTCGTAAACTTTTCTTTGCTCCGAGTGAACTAACGAGCAGTTTGATTGAGGTATAAACACGCACTACGTCCACACGAACTTCCTTCTTTTGAGCTGCTTTGCCTTCATATCGCACGAGCTTTTTTTATTGCCTCTTTTAACGTTCATAAGTTCTTGTCCATGAAAATCAAAATCCCTCAAGACATTTCTTTAGTCTACTGAATTGTTCTAGAATGAAAAAGTCTTTCCAGTCTCGATACGCTTGGTTAATCTCGACCCTATGAAGTTGATTAGTAACCCACCCTCTTACACACCTCCTATTCCATCTGGGCTTAACAAAAGGAGCGGACCACAAAAGTAAAAAGCGATAAATGGCACTAGGGAAATGGGGAGAGGGAAAGGAAGTGGGGTAAGAAATGGTACATTCTCAGCTGCAGAAATATGGAAGGGGAGTTAATACTGGGGGATTAATCATAAGCATAATAAATTCAATTTCGTAAGCGAACCTAATTTTATTATGCGGCTGAAATGTGCTGCTAACGGGTGAGCGTTTTTAAAGTCTCTTTTCGTTCATTTAATAAATTGCTTTCTGAATGGATACCGGTGATGCATTGTATCGAAGCAATGGGAGGATAATGGCATGGGGGAGGTATGTTGACGATTTTAGCGAGGAGTATACGGTTGACGCATTGACAGGGATTTGACACGAGTCATGTTGTCCCATTGAATGCTTTTAAAGGGAGCTGAAAATGTGATTGGCAACAGTGCATTTGTGCAGATTGAATTTAATACCTTTAAGTTGGATGGGTATACGCAATATCAGACAAAGGAAAAGGTTCGTACCGTGTGAACAAGGGGCGGTTAAAGCTCTTTATGTTCTGTCAATCATTTTCTCTTCTGTTTTTGTGTGTAGCGTAATGGGCGCAAAGACTCTGCACTTGGGGGAAATTGGGAATTGACCTTAAACGCAAGCAACACACTAGTGGTTTTCCTATGTTGAGGGTGAAGAGCACTGAGGGAGAAGGTTTATCGTTGAAAAGTCGGATTTCAACTCTTCAGCCCACGACATAAACTTGGCTAAAGCCATAAGAACCGTATATACTACTACCACGAAGCAATGTGATGTGTACTGGGGCGGAGCCTCGAGTAGCAAAAGGCGCATTTCCTACTACATCTGCTCTGATTTCCATACCCCACTAAGCGAAGCATATTCAGTGTTATATAGCTCCGGCAGACGCTACAGTCCCTCTCCACAACTACAGTAATGTAACCGTGCCTTTACACAGTTCTCGGTTTTTCCTCCGACTTGTCTTTCAGTGCGTATTCACTGATGTAAATGCTACCACGCTAATGTATAAATTTCATTAACTTGGATGCAAACGAATATATAGCTATGACATTTAATTAGATTCACTTTATTTTGAACGCTGTCTTATTTTTATTTTGAAATGAACTTGAATATTGAATGTAATGCTTTCAATAAGAAACGTAATATTAACAATAATAATAATAATAATAATAATAATAATAATAATAATAATAATAATAATAATAATAATAAACTAGCGAACATAGAGGAAGACAGAAATATGACAATTACTTCGTAGTGAAACTTGAAACTATCTAGGTTTTGATTAAGTAGGATGTACCACAAATGACAAAACTACAGTATAATGAAAAAATAGAAATGAATCCTACTGTGAATTGAAAAAATTAAATAATATTTGCAAGTATACAGTTTTTTGTGTTTTCCCACACTTTGTCATTTTGGCACATATACCGTTTTCCTTGTCCAGTACACAATTTTGTTTTCATGTTGTAAATTCGTTCCACTGCAATCACGACCCCTTATACAGACGTAGACAAATTATTAGCAAAATTTAAGATTTTTGTGACATAGTTTTACAAAACTTGACTTTTTAATTTGTATTAATGTTGACATTTGTATGTTTACAGTACTCAGAAATATGTAAAAATATCAACTGTAGCTTAAATTTAAAAGTCATATTTTGTAAAATTATACAATACAAATCGCCAATTTTGCGAATAATTTATCCACGTCTGCATATCATAAACTCTAAAAAGTAAGTACAGAACTCTGATTATGTGCCACATAGGAAGAAAATTTTATCTTTATATTGATCCACAGAACAGTTAGTTTTCTTTGAATTTATATGTACTCGTAACTCAGGTTTAAACATAGACTATATGTGGAAAATTCGAAACAATTAATAAAAATAATAACAATACTGATTATAATTGAAGGGTTCAGAACCATAGTGGGCAAGCGCCATATACTAAAACGTAGAAAACAAGGGTTAAAATGAAGTTATCACCATAATTCAATGGAAAAATGTAGCAAGTAATATAAAGTATACACATTAAAACTAAAAGATATGTCAATCTTCAATAAACAACAGTATTCATTTAACTTTAACCTTTTCTTTCTTCGTTTTTAATAATTGGCGCTTGGCCCACTATGGCTCTGAATCCAATTATAGGAAGTGAATGGCTGAAATTATATAAACATTTATGGACTCAACGCGATCAAGAAAATGTCTATTTGTAAAAGTTTCTTTCAACCCATAAGCAGTGCTGACTAGATCAGACGCTATGGACAGTACTCTATAACAGAGTCGCCAGTATGAAAGGATAATGCCAAGCCTTTGACGTGAGACGAACTCGATAGCTCAGTGGTAGAGCGCCTGACCGGAGAACGGGAAGTCGCAGGTTCGATTCCCGTTTGAGATTGTGAAATTTTTCTTTCATACCATGGCATGATTGTGACTATAATAGTATTTAACACATCAACGGACGTGTATACGTCACCAAACGTCGTAATGATGATTGCAGAATATTATTAAAAAACGAACAACATGGATTCCGGAAAAGACGATCAACAATAGATTGCAGCTTCACCATAAACCAGATAATTTAAAAAAAGAAGAGAATATAACTTGAAACATACTTATCATTCATCGATTATAAAAAGGCTTTTGATAGAGTGAATGGGAAATAATGGAGAAACAAGGATACCCCCAACATCTAAAAAGAACAATACGTAGCATGTATCTTAATAACATTATTTGCATTGACAAAGGAAATGGTCTAGGTAAATTAACAACAGAAATTAAGGGGGGGGGTGTTAGACAAGGGTGGCTTCTATCACCCACTTTATTTAACGTATGTCTTTACGAAGCTATTGATGACTGGCTGAATATTTTAAACTACGATTTATCTTAAATGAAATACCTGTAAATTGCCTTCTTTTTGCAGATGACCAAGTGGTGATTGCTGGTACAAAGTACACACTCCAAAGTGTAGCTCATAATCTGATTCAAATAACTAAAAGCTACAATTTAAAAATATCATACACTAAAACATAAACAGTGGTTTTCATAGAAACCCAACATAAAGGTCGAAAATAGTTATTGACTCCAAAATTATTGAACAAGTTAGTAATTGTAAATATTTAGGATGCAACATTTCTTACGTGGAAAGAGGAGATATGGAAGAAAAGTTACTGAACAATCAACACAAAAATCTACAGCCGACTGAATCGCAATGATATGAATAAACATTACAGAGATGCCACGTCCTTATAGCCACGACACCCACTCTTTTATAACAGAGGCACATAATCGTTTGTTATAGTTTATACAGTCCTATAATTATAATATCTGAATTTAACTACAGCACTCGAAACCTAGACAGTATTCAAGTAATCTTAATTCAATATATCTGTTATACAAATGAATCCGATTTTTTTTTCTACTGAAGTGCTCTCTAAAGAAGGATCAGGTTCTTTGTCAGCTTCTGCGTTTGATGCAGCATCTAACCAAAGTCGGAATGAATTTGACATAATTTTAGGAATAAATGTGATATAATTTTAAACGGCTTACTGTAGGAGTCCGATCAATATAGCATGTGAGTAGTGAGTGGAGCACTATTTGTAACATGATCCAGATTTATTTACAAATTCTTTGTTATAAGTTGCAGGTGACCAGGAATTTCGGGAATTTTTTATCTTTAACATGGCTAGCTGGAGCTAAATATAACAATATTAATTAATTTTTAATCTTTCTCAACTTGGTGAGGTTGCCAAAGAGAAAGAGTGTTGAACAGTATCATTTAAGATGTGACATTAAAAATGTCTTACAAGAAGTTTGTTTACAATAAACTGAAATTTACAGTAGATAATGTTTTCAAATAATGAAAATTTGCATTAAAATAAAAATAGATAAAAATAGAATGAGAAAATTAAACTGTAATTTGAATTGCAATACAAGTTTCTCCGTAAAAACTGCACAGAACCCTTCAAAGTTATCATAGAAATTTCCTTAATTGTTGTTGGGACTCCAAATTTATGACAGAATGAGACGAATTGTTTTGTTATGGTATCTCTAGCGCCCCCCATTAATCCGATCACTTCTATATCCCTGAATTTTTATGATGTTTTGTAATAAGCGTCAGTTGGTTCATAAATTGCCCTTTTCTGTAGATTAACCTCCTCGGGTTGATTCTGATGCGTCTCGAATCTGATGGTTGGAGCCAGAATATAACCTTTTGTCTCTCCAGGTTTAAATGTTATAATATCAATACGCCGAAGACTTCCGGTATCCGCTATTCCATGGACTTCTTCATAGGTGTGTAGCCATTGGACTTAAGGCATGTTGCGATTACAGACCTGACCTTGTGATGCCTGCTGTTACGAAGAGTTTCGCCAAATGGGCATGAACCTAAGACATGAGCCAAAGTTTCAACCTCACTGTGGCATCGCTTCAGTGGTTATTGTCTTGAGATCTGCCTGGAAAAGTTCGTATAGGAGCAACATTACCGGTCACCTTCAGCGCATCTCTCCATTCGGAACTAGAAAGGCCTGTATGATGTCTGACCCAGCTGTTTACGGGTGTGAAGCCTTGATATAAGCTGACTCCTTTACCTCTAATATCCCCTTCGATATAATTGGGAACAATAACATGTTCCATTGATTTGAGATGAAGCTTGTAGGTGTGTCAATAATGCTTAAATGAAATCACAGTTCATAGCAATCTAATGAATTCATCGAATCGTCCGTATAAATAGTCAAAACGTATTTTCCTTCCTTGAAGTGTAGCCCTTGCAACGCCAAAAATTGACTGTTCATTCATACTTTAAACCTAATTTAAATTTGAAAATGTTTCTTGATAAATGGGGGGGGGGTGTCAGTCGGGTGAGCTCTCCTGCTTACTCAACTGCCTTTGAACGACTTCTGAAAAATAACTTGTCTAATGTTAAATTATCACCCAGGAGGAAAATGACTTTCGAACCGTCGATTAAAACGGTGGAATGAGATCCAACAGGCCATTAGGCTTAATGCATAAAAGAAAGAAGAAGTTATTTATCTGTAGTGATTTGAAAAACGAATGGTGTCAGTAACGATGAAAATTTGGACTTAGAATGCGAAACCAAAACTTTAGGCTACCTTGCTACTCTACAGTTAAATGTGTAACATTTGAAATTAGAAATAAATTTAACATAGGAAATCTTCCATTTACTCTGAGTTCTTTGCTTGTCTTTAATGGGGTTGTGGACAAACTACATCACAAGGCAGTTTTCTTGTCTCTTTTGCATGATTGCAGATACTTTACACTCGCTGAAATAGACTGATACTGATAATTTGCGAACAGTCTTACAAGTAGGCATTATATTGTCACAGAATATATTGCACAAATGGGTTGTAACGTTCTATTTCTATTTTTGCTATTCTAGGTTGCGTTCTCTTTCTTTGAATTAGACTGCGATAAGTCCGTTGAAAGAGTGCTTCAGTTTAAGTGCATCATGTCCATAGTATTTCATCTCGTTATCGCTATTGTTCAGATCTATACAAATTACTCATCGGTGTATGGAGCTAGCAAACATACAACGCCCACCTTTCTTAGATGAAGATATCATGAAGGAATACGGCACGCAAGGCGGCTCACGGGAGATAAAGTAGGTCACTAATCAACCAATAACGAGCCTGAGTTTGTAAGCTCGACATACCACTTTAGCTTTAGCGTATGGAATTTTTATATCACGTGATTGTACCTCTTCAGGAATTTAATATGTTAAGAAATAGGACAGTGTGAACTATACGCCTCTTGTATAATTTTAAATTGAACAGAATTTCTGAAGCTCGTCGTAACTAATATTCACGACCTTTTATAATTACATATTTTTTTCCGGATCTCACTTGGATGACAATGTATTCAAATATATTTTATGTAGATTTTTGTTGTGTTTGTTACTTTCGATTCATGTGAAGGAAAACTTCTGTATGCCATAATCCTTTACTGTCGATGATACAATGATAGACAAGAATATCACAGGGGCAATTGAATTATGACGTGAAAGAAATAAGATTGGACAATTTTACGTGAAACCTTCTCACTTAGGAAAGGTTTTCTTTGGATAAAATAGACAATAGGTATAGACAAACCCGTACGATCCCTAAAGAGCAAGAGCCTCCTACCACCAGGTAAGCATAGCTCGGAGTAACTCATAGCGTCAGTTAGTCATAAGCTTTCTTTTCGTCATGAGGTATAAATTTTATCTCAGAACATATAGGTACTTATAATTATTCACATACACCTTTGTCTTTATCCCAATTAACTTAAACCTAAGAGCGTTTGACTCCATCTTATTCTGTCTCTTGCATTTTTGGTCCACTTCCCTGAATTCTTGGACCATCTTTGTTGTTGGCGTCCTCTGCTTCTTTTTCTTTGCCTCGGATTTCATATTGTTTTGGCATAGGCCCACCTGTCTTTCTGCATTCTAGTCACTTGTCTCTCCAACTCCATTTGAGTGTTTTTCTATACATGCGATATCGTAAATCTGCTTTGTGAACCCAGAGATTTTTAACTAACTGTATATATTTATCTCCCTTAAATTCAATGTCCTATGTTGAGTTCCGTCATAGAATTAGTTCTTTCATTTACCGTAGAAAGCAACAAGAATGGCTTCTTCTAGTTTACCTTGGAGAGTCTCATTTTGTATAATTTGGATACTCTCGTCTATTTTAGCATCGGTGTTCTCATCTATTTCAGCCTGGGTACTTTCGCCTACTCTAGTCTGGTTGCATTCGCCTACTGTAACCCGGAAACTCTCGCCTAGTTTGATTTAGAAATCATAGCAATATCTTTGTCTAGTTTAGTCTGCATATCCTCGAATCATTCAGTTTAACTTGAACATTCTTTCCTAGTTTTACCTATATATCCTCGCCTAGTTTTTGCTGGATGCTTTTCTTTTAGTTTTCCCTGGATACTGTCGCTAGTTTGGCCTAAATATTCTCGTCTATTTTAACCTGAACGTCTCCGCCTAATCTGGCATGAATATTCTCGCCTAGTTTGGTGTACATATTTTCCCATACTTTAATCTGGATATTCTCGCCTAGTTTGGGCTGAATACTCTCGCCTATTTGGCCTGAATACAGTCGATGTCCTCACCTAGTTTGACCTGGATACGTTTGCCTAGTTCAGGGATGTCAAGGTCAGAGCACGTGAATGACTCTACGTGCTACTAAGCGCTCACGGGTTCCAATGAATCTATTCTGAAGGCAGTAGCGGTGAAAAAGAAGGGGTGAGCAAAATGAACTCTATTGACCTACCACTGCAAGATGATTTAAACTGTTCTTCAGTAATAGATAATGTGTTACGCTCGTATAAAAAAAAAACAAGAAATAAAAGCATGTTTTGCAGAATGTACCTCTCTAATAAATGCAGTTAATTATAAAATAGTAGGATATAACAAATAATAAACATAGCTTCTTTTTAACTTAAAGAGTTTTACATAATGAAGTCTATAATTAGCCTACTCATTGTTATTAACTGTTACATAATCATGTACTACTTATATGAGTATCATCACACTTCCAGAAACAAATTCCTCACTTTTCGCCTAATTCAAAAGTCCTTTTTCTGATTTTTGCCGACACCAGCCTTCTTATGTCCGGTGAAATGTTGTTTGCTGCAGCAAAATAATTTCTAATGAAAGATCTGAATTGGCTAACATTCCAAGTCCATTGAAGTAAATTTTTCAGGACCGCAAAGAAACTATAGTCTATAGCCTTGCATTATGAGTATTGAAAGAAACATTTGTATGATTCAAAAACACACGATTAGAATCGGACTTGGAGTATTCTTTTTTACAGAATGATAGCCTATGTAAAACACAACTTGTTAGGTAAAAAGTCGAATTCGGCAATTTTGGACTTGAGTGTTTGTCAATTCAGGTATTCAATTGTAACTGTGTTGATATATTTTCTGGGTTTGATGAGTAAGGATCCTAAAACAAATTCAACTTGGGCTGGAGCAGGTCAATATCTTTAAATCGTTTATGGAACTTTTATCAGACCATCAGGTCGGCTCTTTTGATGTTCAAGACTCGAACCACCCCTGCCCAAGCAGGAGGCTTTGCTCCACTGGGTATCTACGGCTTAGATTATTATTATTAGTAGTAGTAGTAGTAGTAGTAGTAGTAGTAGTAGTAGTAGTAGTAGTAGTAGTAGTGTTAGTGGTGGTGGTGGTGGTGGTGGTGGTAGTTTATACTGTTGAGCAGAAGTTCAGTGACTGAAGGCATTTGAATTATAAAAATTGTGCTGTGAGATTTGTGACATCCACAATGAAATCTTCATCTGGAAGCTTTTAACACAAATCAATTGATTCTTTTCTTGCGATCTCAAATTCAAAACGTTTAGATGCTCGAATATATCCTTCAGAAGGTTAAGTTCTTCGATCCATGTACAGTCTACTAGTTCTGGACTGTCTCTATTTTTCTATTATGAATTCTGATGAATATTTTCGCAATTCAAAATACCTTGACAGAACAATATCGTAATGTTAAGAAACATCGTCAAACTGTACGGAAATCTGGACAGTTTATAGACTCAACTCGTAACTGACATGTTAACGAGTCTACGCCATTAGCAGCACACACCTTTATTTGTACTTTATTCTGTAAACATAAATATAATGTTGTGAGGAAGAAGTTCTACTATGTATCTTCACATACATTTACGACAATTTAATTTCAATAAAAAACAAACTAATTTGAATATTATATATTCTGTAGATGAATTAATAATTTCAGGCGTTCGACACTGCTTATCTTTGTAACCAACAAAAAACATCACCTCATCTTTCACTGACATAAAAAGTTAAGAGTCTAGTCAGCCTGAAACATAATGCACGACTTCGTCAATGTGTAATGCACCCCAGTGACTTGTACCTGCGTGCCTTACGTGCTCTGATCAGCGCATACGGGTTGTGAGCACCTTTGCGCTCTCGTTGACATCACTGGTCTAGTTTAGCATGGATATCCGCTGGTAGTTCAAATTGAACATTATCGTACAGTTTAGCTGAATATCCTCGTCTGGTTTAGCCTGGAATCTCTTTTATAATTCAGACTTAATTTTTCCATTTATTTTAATCTGCTAAGGACCTCCTAACATAGCTTGAATGTTCTCTCCTAATTTAGCATTGAGACTATGACCTCATTTTCTTTATTCCGAACAATAACATCTAATTAAACTTGGATACTGTCTCCTTTGGGTCTACATAATTCCAGGATTGTGCCACAGTGAGGCAATAAGTTGTAAGAGATTTGCAGATCACCTCGATATTTAGTTATAAAAATCGTCGATAGAGCGATATTATCACTAATAACTTTAGTTTACATCCCACAAAAATTAATTCCATCTTATATTACAAAGAATGTACTAATGCCTATGAAAGCGTTTTCAGACGAAAATTACATGTTTCATAATCCTAACACTTGTGATGAATTATTTATTTCAGGTTCAACTAGTTTGTTAATTCGATCTAAAGTTACTTTCAGTGATAAGGAGTTAGCCGAGGTCGTTTACCTCAGACAGTATTCCCTCGAGATAAAAGAGTTTAAACTTCTGTACTGGGAAAATACGGGGTCCATTGTTCAGTTAACCTGTATGAAACTTTGATGATTAAATTAAGTTATTCGAGTGTGAAAAGTGTGAGAATTGCATGCGAGTTTTAATCTTTGCTAAGATTAATTACTCCACTTCTCAAAGCTAGTTTAATGACCAGAATCTCGGCCTAATACCGTGTGAGGCAGAAAGAGATACGGTTTATTCTGAAGGAACAGATAATAGTATACCAAGGAATTAATTATACAGATCAACTTCAGAGTTCTATGAAAATTTAAGTTTTATTGGAGAAGTTCGCCAACATTAGAAATTATATTACCAAATAGTAACCAATATTACTTATAATATATTATTTTATTTATACGAGAAATAGTGAAGATATATAAAGCTGTATTATAGTTATTGCCGAAATTTATACCAATACGTTTCAGTTACTTCAAGATATTAAATACTTTTTTGGTTCTATTTGAAAAACAATTATTCATAGATAATAGGCCTATACACCAAATTACAAGATAAATCTAAACTCGAATCTACAGACATGGTCTTCTTCAGAAGGTTTCCGCGATTTTCAGAACTAAATGAAGTAATATATGAGGAAATTGGGGAACTGAATAAAAAAAAATTGGAATGTTGGACGAAGTGAGGGAATGCAGAATGCAGTAACAGGGAGCTATGAAGAAATTAATGAACTAGAGAAGAAATGCATGGAAAAGTCGCCTTGGAAGCTCAGTTCATAGATCTTACGACGAAAACAGACATGATTTAAATTCTCGACAATGGGAGAATTCTGTATGTTGTGGAAAGAGGCAAATTACAAACGTTCTTCCGTTTTCCCTCTACCAATCATTCATTTGTCTACGTATCCATTAATTTTTATATCATCTTTCAGTTCATATTTGTATTCATTCTTTCATTCGTTACTTCATACTTGCATTCCTTAGGTCTACTTATTTTACTTAGTAATACATTCATTAAATCAAATCATTTACTTAGCCTATTTGATTCGTTATTTCCCATTTTACATTCATTCATTCCATTCATCCCCTCACTCATTTTTTTTCATCCACTCACTCACTCACTCACTCACTCACTCACTCACTCACTCACTCACTCACTCACTCACTCACTCACTCACTCACTCACTTATTTTCATTATGTAGGTTAACCCCTTTACGCCCACTGTTCCCAAATGGGAACATGCATTATTTACGGCGTAAATGATTTGAGAGGACCAATAATCATCTTATTTTGTTTCTTATGTGTCAATAAGTAGTAAAATAAGAAACACCAACATTTTTAATAAAAAATAATTTGGGCATAAATGGGTTAATATCAATTCTGAAATATTTATATTCCAATCATTGAAAGTGTCTTGGGATCAAATGGGTTAATAGTTAATTCTATCTGTTCATTTAGCCTATTAAATTTATTCGTCCTGTAGATTGATTAAGATATTTTTTTGTTCGTTCGTACTTCAGTTGATTCACTTGTCCGTTCTCCATTCATATATTGATATAGGTATTAATTAGTTCCTTCATTGTTTGTAGTTTTTCCTTTAATTTCTTTACCCTCAATTTATTTGTTTTTTTTTTCGTCCATTTATACGCTTATTAATTGGATCCTCTTCCAGTCCATAATTTCCGTCCTAAAACACATTAATTTATTCATTCATTTATACTGTTATTCGTCCATTGTTTATTCACTATTTATTTTGTCCTTTTCATTACGTCTTCCAAATTGATATGTATTCATTTGTGTAGCTTAATCTATATCATACTTTCTCCTTTGCTGTTAGTATTTGTAGTGTCTTATATATCACACTTCCTTGCCAGTTATTTTTTTTTACATAGGGAATCATCCTGCTCTGTGTGTTGCGGGCACAATATTGCTACAGCATCAAACTTTGCTTCTTGCTTGCCACAAATACTGATTATAAATGTCTTTGTGCGGGTAAACAGGCAGCCATTTCTACTAACTAAACACAGTTTTCCTCCCTTCTGATGTCTGTTTTGTGCATTAAATCTATAGACCATGTAGACACCCCAATTAGCAAAGCATGTTGTAGTGGATAGTAGAAATAACGGCACTTGCAATTCCAGCAACACTATTGCTGACAGATTCGCGAATTATTAATTCAAAGCTGCGTTGTATTGAGCACGCGAATTGGATGAAGTTGGAGTCTAGTTATGAGCAACATTAAAAATAGATTGGAAATGGAAGAGATGGAAAAACCGTGTATAGGTTTTAAAATTCCAGATTTTAACGACATGTGTGATTATTAAGTTAGAAACCAATTATTAGCTCCACATACTGATTGTTATGCCATTGAAACAAATTTGCATAATATCTGAAATGTTCTATAAACATCCGACTAACTGGAGAGAAAACTTCCAAAATACAATGTAATGAGCATTGTAACTCTCAACTTGTGGGCTCAAAAATATTGGTTCACTATTGCGAAAACTACCAAGAAAATTTCCTGTCCAATTTTATATAGAAGTCAGTGTTTCACTATTACTAGTTACAGAACACATTTTACACATTAATTACTATTCATTCATTCATAGTTTCCTGCCCAAGGGCAGATCTTTCGCTGCAAACCCAGTATTCTTCAATCTTCTCTGTTTTCTGTCTTCCTCTTAATTTCAGCATTTGATTCATATATCTGAATGTCGTCTACCAACTGATACTTTCTTCTGCCCCGAACATTTCTTCCGTTCACCATAATTACTACAAGACAGTCTATTCCAATCTATCTTTGAAATATAATATTTCTAAGGAAAATTGGGCACTCCACTTTTAAGCAAAAATTGTCCACACTAATGATATCTTACATATTACAATAATGATACGACTGCTTTCACTAATACAGTCAACTTCGGATATAGCGTACCTCTGTAGACTTGCATATTTTGTTCATTATATCCGAGGTTCACTATATCCGAAGTGTCTCTCCCCTAACATTAAATGACAGGAATGAATGAAATTGTGAACAAGAAAATAACATACTATAGGCCTACAGTAATTAAAATATTTCATTTTTATGGAATGGATTACACTGTATACTGTATATTGTTACACACAGTTGATTTACTTAAACTATGCTGTCGAGCCACGTCCGCTTGTGAAAGACCACGTTCAATGTCTCTTAAAATATTCGCCTTTTCTATCAAAGAAAACACTTTATGCTTCGACATTTTTATACGGTACATTCACTGTTCGGACACTAGAAACAGACTGATCAGGTAGAAATAACAAACGCTGTTATGGTGTGACTGCGTATTCAGCCTTAGAATTTCCCAGGTCATTTAATGAAAACTGAATGGGGATTGATGGAGTTTGAAAACCAACGGAATCTTACTTTCATTTATGCTCTGGACATAATGTCCGTCCTCTTTTAATAAAACAAGATAATTTCATTTTCCTTTGTTTCGATGCTATCCGTCATAATAGAAATGTTCCTGAGAACAAAAGGCAGATCTTTGACGGTAGAGGATTAGAAACAACAGTAGAGTAGTGTGCCTGAGAACAGAATCGAAACCCTTTGACATTGGAGTGAGACTAGGTCGCATTGCCTAGATTTACAGTACAGCTCATTGTCTAGGAATCACTAATCCTACCTTTGTCCTTTGACTAAAGGAGTAAGAAACTTAGAAGGTTTGACTTCAAATAAGAATTTATCAGGATAAAACTTGTAATTTCAATTTTTAAGGTTCACTATAGACGATGCGAGGGTTCACTATAAACGGAAATATTAATGTACTTTTAATGTATGCGGGTCGGGACCAACGATTTAGGTTCACTATAACCGAGTTCACTATATCGAAAGTTGAGTGTAGGGTAAACATTGGTAATTTCGCGGCAGTGGTTATTTCGTGATACTTTTTCTTTGCTCTTTCGTGAACTAACCAATGGTGTTACGAGATTAAAATTTCCGCCAAGGGATTGCATATGTTGTCCAGTTTCCAGAAACATACAGCCACGCTTTATGTGACTATTGTAGCTGCTTCAGTGAGCTTTTATGTTTGGAGAGAGCAAGTTAGCGTCGACTTCTCAGGCGTACAAATTTTGTGGATGTTTGTAATTACATTACAGGCTTATTACTAAAGGTAAGCATATGATATTTGGTACAAAGATTTATTGTATCTTCATGAAATTTTAGGAAATCTTTTCGGAATGTTAGATACAGCTGTAGTCGCCATATAGGCTTAGCTTTACTGATAGAAATCTTAGCTGTTTGAGGCGAAATTTTGTTGAGCATTAAGCGTTACATTTTATACTATTTTAAAAATTGTATTACCATACGAATTTTAGAAATCTGAAGATAAGATGTGATAACAGAAAAGAAAAGGGAGACGTAATGAGTTCAGTGTAGCTTCTGTTTGATTTGTTATTATGCTAAGTACCAATGATAAGTGCTAGATGACTTACTTGCAAGAATTGTGATAGAAGATGAAACATGGCTCCACCATTTTGGCCGGAGACAGAGGCAGACAATGGAGTGGTACCATGCAAATTCACCAAAAAAAGTAGAAATTCAAAAGTACACCTTCGGCAGGAAAAGTTATGGATACTGTGTTTTTCGATTCAGAAGGAATCTTGCTTGTGGACATCATGCTACACGCAACCATAATTAATTCTGACGGGTATGTTGCAACTCTCAAGAAACTTCAAGTTCGACTGAGTCGTGTTCGACGACATCGGGAGAAGCAGGATGTTCTGCTATTGCACGACAACGCACAGTCATATGTCAGTCACAAGACCACAGACCAGATCAGAAAATTCGTATAGACAACACTGAAACATCCGCCTTACAGTCCTGAACTGGCACCGTGCGATTACCATCTCTTTAGTAAACTGAAGGATCCCTTCGCGGAACGAGGTTAGAAGATAACTCCCTTGTGCACGCTGCTAAAGAGTGGCTCAGACGTGTTGGTCCAGACTTTTACCGTGCTGGTCTACAGGCCCTCGTTTCTAGGTTACGTAAGGCAGTTGAAAGGGACGGGGATTATGTGGAAAAGTGACATTTTGTTCCTAAAGGATGTATCTACATTCTGTGAAAATAGCAAAGCTGTAGGATAAAAATATAATTTTTAAACAAATGTTATGCATTACTTTAGGAGTTACCCTAGTAATATAGGCTATAGTAAAGCCCGTAATAAAAATGTTCATCCTTTCAGGGCAAAGAAGATCCCTTTTCAATTTAAATTTTTACTTTGATTTCACTCTTATTGCGTGTTGATATGTATTTCTATGTTTTCTTGGTACGGTATGAATATTAGACGGAATTACTATGTTTGAAGTCCTGTAATAATAAATGAGAATTTCATCTGACTTTAATGAATTTTTCCACAATTCTTCTACCTCTCACGAAAGTATCAATGTAATATCGCGAAATTACCAAGATTATCACGAAATAACCAACCTTTTAGCTTAAGTTGTAAAAGTAGTTTTTGGCACTTGTTCAAGAACGTATCCAATCTTTCATGTGTCCATATTTGTACAGCAAGTTATCGTCTTTTAGATGAAAAAATCAGAATAAGGATATATTTACACATTTGCATTTTAAATTAATTTTCATGAAATTATCACGAAATTACCAATGATTACCCTATATTAATTCTTGTTGTTACTACTACTACTACTACTACTACTACTACTACTACTACTACTACTACTACTACTACTACTACTACTACTGCTACTACTGCTACCGGTACTACTACTGTTGCTGCTGTCATCGTTCATTCAACGGCCACTACCAACGGAGAACCAGTCATAATTAAATTTCCGCCTTAATGACCATTGCAGATCTAAAGACCACAACTACAATTGAATGTTAAAAAAAAAGCACCAAAAAATGAAAATTTGAGATAGTAAGAATATAGTGAGCTCATTGTAGCGGCCATCTACTGAATTATTTGTTATGGAAAAAAAACACCATAGGCCTATGTTATAGGAGTGGAAACTAGAAATTTATAAATGTATTTATTTAATCTAACAGAATTAAAGCCATAAGGCCTTCTCTTCCATCCTACCAGATATCACACATCAATACAAAAAATACAAACACTAAAAAATGCAAATTAAATTAAAGCCCCATAGAGGGTCAACAGGGTCAAGAGAACACTATAGAGCTCTCATTGAGCTAATACAAGAAAGAAAAGATAGAAGTGATAATAATAATAATAATAATAATAATAATAATAATAATAATGAATGCATTAGGCATTAAAGGTAAAATTGATAACAGCATAGTTACAATATTTATTGTAGTACATTATGGATTAAACCGAAGTTGCGCAGCCTAACCTGACACGTGTTTAAAAAGCAATTCCATAAACTAGAATGTGATTCCTTAATTTAAATTTAAATTTTGATATTGTTCGACAGTCTCTGTGATAGTCAGGGAGAGAATTCCAAAGGCGTGGAATCGATATGCTGAAAGATGATGAGTGGAAGGATGTTCTGTGCAGAGGAATAGAGAAAGTGTTCCGGGTACGAGGTAGTGGAAGGTAAACAAAACGCTGGGTAAGAAGATGTGTAGATGTGGATGAATTTAAATAGTAATAAAAGGGCGTTGAAGAATCTTCTTTCTTTAAGTGGATTCCAAGACAACAGTTCTAGTGACGGTGTTACATGATCGAGTTTTATAATGTTACGAACGAAAGGAACACAGATATTGTGAACACGTTATGATCTGTGGGCAAGATGAGTGTTTATATTCGTGAATACAGAATAACAATAATCGAAGTGGAGCATCACTAAAATTTGGATGAGATTCTTTTTGAGGCTAAGAGACGTTCGTCTAGTGTTTGAGGGAATGAAATATTTAAAATTTGTTCTTACATATTTAAGTCACTTGACTTTGAAAAGTTAGATTTGAATCTAAATATACTCCTAAATTTTTTACTCTTTTACTAATGTAATTATGGTATTATTTATTTTTATATTTGATACAGTGGCTAGATCTATTTTGTTTAATGCTCATTAGTGGCCCGTTATTATCGCTTGCGATTTGTCTCGATTTAGTCTGATACCAAATTTTTGCACCCACTGAGCTATAGATACTAGGTCCTCATTAATTGTGGTCACAGAGTCATTGATTGTATAAGTTCGGGAGTGGATATAATGTTGTAAGTCATCAGCGTATAGGTGATGTTCAGAATATTTTAAGCCCATTGTTAGGTCAGTTATGTAAAGAATAAAAAGTAATGGCCCAAGAACCGAGCCTTGAGGGATTCCGGCCTTTACGATACGCCAATTGGAAGAATGACCACCGGCGTTGTTGACGTTCGCGAAGGTAGGAATCGAGCCAAGCTACGGCACTGTTAGAAAGATTGTAGTTTTTAAATTTACATAAGAGGAGATTCGTGTCAACTGTGTCAAAAGCTTTGCCGAAGTAGAGCAAGTTCTTCTCTGCAACTGGCTTCTCGAGAGTCTTTAATCACTTTTAAAAGGGCAGTAATAGTATTTTGTCCTGATCGTAAACCAGATAGTAGTCATCAAGTAAATGATGAGTATGTACTACAGGTTTCATTGCTTTTGGCATAGTGGCAGGAGACTGAATGGTCTATAGTCGTTTGGGGATTGAGGAATTTTATTTTTCGAGATAGGTGTAATGAAGGCTTATTTGCAAAGTCTATGATATGTAGAGGTTATGAGTGAGGCGTTAAAAATGTGGGTCAAGGGCGTAGTTTTATTTCAGTCCGATCTGATCCTTCAGCTTTGGTCGAAATACACTTTATTGCCTTCCTTACGTAATCATGTGAGAGGTGCAGAAAGTGAAACTCTTCCCTCTCTGGTAGGGCAATACTGTTTAGTTCGTCAATTGTAAATTGTTTTGATTTTCGTTCACGCCCGTTGTTTGTGTCAATTCAAAGTAGTCATTCAGTGCGTCTACTGTGAATGATGTCTCGTTTACCTGTCTTGCTGTGTTCTAAGCCTATTTTTCGTAAGTTCCTCCACAAATCGACTGAATCTGAATCCGGTGTTATAAGTTCATTGAAGAGCCTCAGTTTTGCATTTCTTATTGCCTGAGTCTTGTTTCGTAACTGTCTATACTCTATAATGCTGAAGATTTGAGTCAGTTTTATCATGTCTGTACTTACGATGTGCCGCGTCTCTGGAAGTCATTAGGGTCTTGATTTCAGTAATCATCCAGGGGGCAGGAGTTCTCTTAACACGACTCGTCTGGGTGGGCGCGTGATTATCGAATAACGATAATATATAGGCTTATTTATTAAGTCGGTCAATTTTTTCGTCTACTGTCCGCAATGTCCAGATAGTATGCCACGGTACTTTCAGTGCGTCTTCAGTTAATGTTGCATCGTCAACACGTTTTAAGTCAAAGACTTATTTTTGTAAAAACCGCCATTGTCCAGCCAGTATGATGGTAGCATTTACAGATATCGTATTCATATTATCTTGAAACATTTATCCATAAAATTTTTAACTGTAGCAGGTTGGCAGCACTGCTTTTTACGTACGCGGCAAAAGGTACCTTAAAGAAAAATATTTTGGCGCGTGAATTGTTGTATTAGTTATGGAGTCATCTTTAGGTACAGAAGTGACCCCATGGAGAAAATGTAAGCAACGAAAGGAGAAGAAACAGGATATAATAAAGAAAAAGAAGATTAAAGGAGGGACACACTTGAGCCACAGCAGAGTAGTTTTCTTGAAACAACTATTGTCCAGAGTTACCTACATTTACACATGTATTTTTATGAGGCAATTTAAGTTATAAATGTACTTCAATTTACTCAAGTTTCTACAACACCTTAAGAATTGGTATGATGAATTTCTTACTTGAAGTGTCAACAACAGCCATAGTTTTGTGTTTCTCCAGAAAATTTATGTTTTTGGACTAAGATTGTTTTTTTTAACCCTTTAATTCTTCATAATCATCAGCACCATTACCATCGTCACCATTATCATGAAAGTCATTACCGCTAATAGCACAAGCACTTCCATTGCTTATTCCACTTTGAAAATTATTACTACCATCACCATATATGAAATATGAAAATGAAAAGCGTGAAATCCCATAAGAGCAACGGCCTCCTATAGAAGTGTAGGGTAAGCCGAAGGTCTACTACACTTGGGCAGCCAGTCCAAGGGAACTTACACTATGCACTTACAAACAAAACACATAAACACACTATACAAACTAACACGAAAAACTATACTGACTAAAGACATAAATTATACAAACTAAACTCCCACAAAAAACTATACAAACTGAACACATACTCTATATTATACAGTCTTAACACACACAAAATATTGAAACTAAACACACAAAAAAACTATACAAACTTAACACATAAATTATACAGTCTAAACACACAAACAAACTATTCAAACTAAACACACAAAAACTATACAATTAAACACATAAATTATACCAAATAGATACATAAATTATACCAAATAAACATGGAAACAAACTATCCAAACTAACACACACAAAAATAACTATATAAACAATACACAACTATACTCAGTTTACGTAGTGTACGTAATTCCTTCCTGTCTTTTCCATGCCTGTCTGTCCCTCGCTGTTCTCGTACACTGCACTCGTCTCTCTCCGGAAAGCGTCCGACCACCTTCTCCTTGGACGTCTTCTGCTTCTTTTCCCAATGCGTGGATCCCACGTGGTCGAGGCATAGGTCCACTTGCTTTAGTCCTTCCTACTCACCTGTCTGTCCCATTACATTTCAGATGTTGCGCCAGCCTCACTGCATCCTGCATACCGCTTCTTTTTGGGTGTCGGTGTTTCTTACTCTGTCTTGCAGTCTCAGCTGGAGGACTTTTCTTTCCATTTTTCTCTGGTACACACGAAGCAGGTGTCAGGGACCAAACTTGGCATCCATACAATATTACTGGGATTACGCAGGTTTCCAGAACTTCAAATTTCAGTTTGGTTTTGCAGGATGAATTTCAAGCTCCAAAAGTTTTTCTATGCCAAACATAATCTTCTTCGTATCTCTTTCTCTCTCATACAAGAGAGTAACATAGTTTGTCTCAGGCGAAGTATTCGAGCGTCATGTTAATCGTTATAGGGATGTTGTCTGCATTGGTCATTATTTAACTTTTTTCCCGGTATAACAGTAATCATAATAGACTGCTGCTCTAATATAATCATAATTACTATCATCACTACCGCAATTGAAGGGTTCAGAAACATAGTGGGCCAAACGCCATTTACTAAAACCGTAGAAAACAATGGTTAAAATGAAGTTATTACCAGAATTCAATGGAAACATATAGCAAGTAATATAAAGTATACACATTAAAACTAAATGTCAATCTTCATTAAAATATGGTATTCACTTAACTTTAACCCTTGCTTTCTCCGTTTTTAATAAATGGCGCTTGGCCCACTATGACTCTGAACCCTTCAATTAACATAAACACTACCGCCATAAACAAATCATTATTATGACAAAAATATAATCATCACAACCAAAATTAACACTGGAATCACAGCCGCAATCAATATCACCGTCACTGTCACAATCAACGTAACCCATCTGTACCGTAACCAACATGAACATCAGTAGCCTAGTCAACATAACCATGACTACAAAAATTAACATAACCATCACCACAATCAAATAAAAATCACTACTACAATGAACATCATCGTCAATACCATAATTAACATAGTCGTCACTATCACAGTCAACATGACCATCACTAGATAAATAAATTTTACTGTAACTACCACAATCAAAATAACCATCTGTGCGGCAATTAACATAGACATCACCACCATCAATCAACATAATTATCACTACCGCAATCAATTTTAGCTTTACTGCCACAATCAACATAAACATCACTACCACTATCAGTTATACCATTACTGCCACTATCAACATAACCATATGTACGACAATTAACGCAACTATCGGCACTACCATCCACTAACACAATAATTTTTACTATTACTACCACAATAAAAATAATCACCACTACCACCACAACCACTTTTACAATTACTACCACAATCAACATAAACTGTCACTACCAAAATCACTTTTATTATTACTACACAATCATCTGTACTATAATTAACACAACCATCACCATCACCATCACCATCACCATGTCCTTGAAAGCAAGTGTTCTATATGATTGGTGTATCAAAATGTGCTACCTCTGAAAATAAACGAGGAAACAAATCCGATAAATAGTTTCTCATTGACTAGTTCCAGTGAAAAGTCCCAGTTATCTTTTATTGAATTCAATTAATATGTGTTTGTTAAGTGTAGAGGGAATTCAATAGACAATTTTAAAGGCTTTCATGATGCAACCTGAGGTACTGATTAACGATTGTACATAAAGTAACTTAAGTATCATGTAACAAATTCTTGTTATAGGGCCTTTGGTCCACTACGTTTCGTCCAACTTTTGTTTTGTCCACTGACATATTTGTCTATTTCATGATTCGTCCATTAAGTTTTTTCCACTGACCATTTAGTCCATTTTCATGCTTCGTCCAGTATGTTTTCGTCCACTATGGCATATGGCATATGGTGAAAAAGTAATTTATTTAAATTTAAATGTGTTGTTGAATGTACATACGTTTGTATTATAAACATGATTAGTCGTCATTTTCTTCTTCCTGAAGAACTTAATCAGGGTTAATTTTTAATCTGTATTAAATTCCTCTCATATATTTCCAGCCGACCGATATTCTTGTAGTCTTCATATCGTGTAACCATTTCCCTGATGCGTTCATGATTATTGACATATGTCTTACTTAATGGTGCACGGACTCGCGTGTGTTCTCCCAACAATTGAGTAATCACCTGCTCATTTGATTCCTGTTCATCCAGCAAGACTTCCAAAAACATCCAAGTGATGGGATGATGAACAACCATGAATTTTTTTTATTTACTATTCCAACCTTCGACGGCATTGTTAATCCTCTGTTCCCCACTCAAGACTGTTTCGTACATATTACTATTATTATTATTATTATTATTATTATTATTATTATTACTATTATTATTATTATTATTATTATTATTATTATTATAACTATTTCTTACCAATGTTTATTATTGTCACACTAACAATAGTTATCCAATTTTCATTATTTACTTTCATGTTGTTTTATGATCTAGATATTAATGTAATAACTATGTAAGCAATTGTATTCAATTAGAATTAGAGTCTAGCTGGGCGGAAGAGAAGGCCTACTGACCTTAGCTCTGCCAGATTAAATAAATAAATAAATTATTATTATTATTATTATTATTATTATTATTATTATTATTATTATTATTATTATTATTATTATTATTATTATTATTATTATTATATTCCATAACCATGTTTCCGGTGTTGTAATTGTAGATGGGAAACACAAATACGTATTCTAAGATAGACGTAAAAGGTGTGGACAAAATATGTGATTGAACGTAAATTGTATGGATCAATCGGTTGTGGACAAGAGAACATGGGCGAAAGTGAGTGGACGTAAGTTAATGGACGAAACAAATTGTGGACAAAAGGTAGTGGACAAAAGGCCCGCAAACCCAAATTCTTTTTTATTTCAAATAAAATTACTGTATTTGGGTGTAAATAAATTCTGAATGATTTTATTCGCAGATTATGGTTGTGATAAAAAAACATCTGTCAAGTTATGCCTATAAGAATGACTGTAATCAGACAGATAGTTGGATGGGCTGTTGCACGATATGGCTCGCAATGCCTTTTCTTGATTAAATGAGAAACGAAAAAAATATGAATATTTATTTTTATAGTATGCTTACAGAAACATAACTCTTCTCTTCTCCAAGCAATTTGTTCTTGATTTTGTGCTTTGTTCAGTACATACTAACAGTCTTACTAATAAACCGTGTATAGTTTTTATACGAGACTTATGCAGAGTTGAGACAGAAAACATTACTAATAAATCGTGAATAAGCTATGGACGTATAAACAGGCTGTAACTATACAATGGGAATTGCTTTGCAGTAGTTATATACATGAAACCCCTTGTTTAAGCGTTGTATATAGCGAAAAAATGGCTGCCTCTCTAACAGCTATTCGTATCGACTGTCATTTTATGATGATGGTTACCTTGTAACCACAGAAGAACAAACCAATGATCATAAAATTATTAGAATAATATTGCTGTAGCTTTTACTCTTTGCCCAAAATGTAGTGTGGTAATCGATTAGAGCCAGTTGTACCATCGATATTTAACACGCCACACTAGAGCGCTCTACCGGATGCAATAGAGAACCTCAGATATTCTATTACCTTTCGTAACGAAGTAATGACGAAACTATGACGTAGCTGTGTAACAGTCATACTGTTATACACGACGTATGTAGTGATTATTAGTAAGGAATTTACACTCGACTTATAAACGAGCTACTCATTGTATAAGTATAACACAGTTAAACGTCTGTATATAGAGTTTTTATTAGTAAGGCCGTAAGTAATTGCGAAATATAACCGAATATTTTATAGTTCAATATTTTAATTTTCTTTGTATAGCCTATCTTAATTCAACCTGATATTGTTCTAATCTCTAATACAAATATTAACATTCTTGCTTCGACTACTCTTTGTGGTACTTATTTTATATTTTTCACTTTTATCTATGACATAACGATATTGAAAAAACAAAAACAATTTTTATAAAGTATTACATTTGAGTTGTAACATATAATATGACAATTACATTTGGAATTGAAAATCGATTTTAGAATTATGTGTACAAACCCAAAACATGGAATTTTTATTATATATTCTGGAAGTCAATGTTCGCTGTTTTAGGCGGTAATATCTTGCAATCACCTAGAGATATGTCAATTGAAAGTCAACGAAATCACGATAGCCTGCTCAAATGAAATAGAAATATACCCACCGAAAGCCGGCGTAGCACGCTATACGGCTATCCATCAAGCGTTTTAAGTGATACGTAAATAAAGATAGCCGCAAGAATTTGTAACAATTGACGTGAAATGTCGCTCACTTTTCTATAACAAAAACAGAGTGAACTGTTTATGAAATGCTTAATGAAAAACTAACTATAGAAAGAAGTTACGTGCCAAGTGATCATTTGAGTTAGTTTTCCACTCATTTATGCTTCTACTCATATTACATGCTTTTAGCTACCCGAATAAATTAATTCCTTTGTATTACCTTCAATTATTGCTGCTTCTCTAAAACAATTTGGATTGTAATATTAAAATAATAATAGCAATTGTAATATATGGGCTATAATAAAAGAATACAAATCATGGACACTGACTGCTCGTTTCCATGATATGAGACTTAATTTGAACGCATCATGTTCCTCCCCCTTCGACTGCACTCCCTGTGCTTATTATCATACTTTCACGCAGTTTGGTGACGTCTACGTATCAATGTACACCTTAGAACGTTTCGGATGGAACGAATTAGCAGACATGCACTTAGCATAAGGAGCAGCATCTGGTTCTGATCCTGGAGCTCATAAGATTTAACAGGAAATATTCCCGAACTGATGGGTTCTCCACCACATTACATTTGCCAGCATTGGTAGTAGACTACATGACTAAATTACTGGCGTAGCTCAGTCGGCTGAGCGCTTGCCTGCCGATTCGGATTTGCGAGCGGGCGTGAGTTCGATTCGTGCGTGGGATGATTACCCATGTTTAGATTTTTTCAGAAGTTCTCCCCAACCGTAAGGCAAATGTCAGGTAATTTATAGCGATTCCTCGGCCTCATCTTGCTATCACCAATCCCATCGACACTAATTAACCAAGTAGTTGATACAGCCTCGTTAAGAAACCAACTTAAAGGACTACGTGATAACGCGGTCATTGCTATTTAATTTTCAAATAACTGATTGATTTAGTCTCTTCATGTTACTTTAGACCAACATAAATAAGTACATGATACCTTCTCTCAGTCTGTCGCTTCCTTACAAAATGTATTAATGTAAGTTCCCTTATCCGATCCTAAAGTGTATCCGTATAATGATGATACATTCTGTATTAATATAGAATGAAGGCAGGAACATGCATTTAAATCCTTAAATATTTAATCCGAATTACTCTTTATAAAATATATTACAGTATATTCGTAATCTATTATAACACCGTAATAAAACTCTACAGGCGTAAACTGCAAAGAGATAAACTGTATGAATGGAATAGAACCTAATGTCAACATACGAGTAAGTAAAAAGAATAACGGTTCCTCCGAGTCAGCCAAATGAAATGAGATAATATATTGTCTTCTATTAGATATAAGATGTGTAATGAGGCGGGAAAACTTGTAATGAACATTTTATTAAATTTCGCACATCATCACGAAAACATCATTAATGAAGCAAGGAAATCTTCAAATCAGATGATATGATTGCTTTGCTTTTTAACAAGAAAGCGAACTACACATGAACTACTAGTTTTCTTAGCAACATAACATGGGGGAAAAGAACAACTCCTGGATTCCCATGAGCACAAAGGCCACGTGTAGCGCGTTGCGGGACTGTTTCAGGTTTATTTCTCTTGGTAAGCTAGTTCAAGTGAGCCTAACATCAAGTAATGAACTATAACAACAGTCATACGCGAAGGTGGTCCAATTTGGGGAGCTTCTGCGCAAATACTGCGCATGAACTCAACAGGTTTACTTGACCTAGCCACATCAATAAATTAGACTTCTTGATTAGATAGTTCTGTATACCATTTAACGACTCTCAATTGTCAATTATACAATAATAAAAATTCTTGTTTACGGAAGTAACGTAAGAAATGCGAGAATATTCCAAGACTGTCTACAGAAATACCATTAAATACTTTACTGTTTAGACCAATTCGCAATCATTGTAGTTCCCTGACAGTTTTCTATCTAAATCATATTGGCTAGTGACATCACGTGATTATACAGTGGCAAAATGTTCTGAATCGAGCCAGTATAATGTTATAAAATTTTAAATGTAGCCTACATGTAATGAAGAGAAAATCCACCGTATCTATGTCTTAATAATGTAGAAGATATTCCAGAGACATGTAGCATCACAGAACAAAAATAGATGTTACAGGAACTGAAACAATAAATAAATAAGTAAACAAATAAATCAATAAATAAATAAATAAATAAATAAATAAAAAAATAAATAAATAAATAAATAAATAAATAAATAAGTAAGTAAATAAATAAATAAATAAGTAAATGCGTGAGTGATTCGGTGAGTGAATGAGTCAATGAATGATTAGCTTAATAAGCGAGTGAGCCAATGAATGAATAAGTGAATGCGTGAATGAATATGTAGGTAGATAGATATCGTGAAATATTACTTTGTTTTGTTACATATAATGTGAAAGTATGAAAAAATATATTTTTTAAATACGTTCTGTATCCAAAGTTGTACAACCAGGGACTTGTAGAGGTTAATGTGTTCTAAGTTGCCTCCTTGGCATGATTAATAATAATAATAATAATAATAATAATAATAATAATAAATAAGAATTATTACTATTATAATTATTATTATTATTATTATTATTATTATTATTATTATTATTATTATTATTATTATTATTATTAAGATATATTTTGGAATAAGTAACAAAATTAACAAAATCTGGAATAATTCCTCACGATATTAAGTGAGGGAAATAGGTATAAGCAGAAAAACCAAATATAATTTTTGACAATTTGAATTAAAAGTTGTTTCGTATAGGTAGAAACAAACACTACCATATGTAGCAGCTATGATTTTCTTTCTTAACCATTTGCATGCAGTTTTCATAGTGAAAAAAAGTGACACAGTTACAAAATGTACCATAATTGAAAATCTCTTCTAACGTAGAAACAGAAAGTACCATTTGCATTTGCATTATGCAACGTTTACACGTTACAAGTATGAACATGTTTTTCTTAGTTGGAAATAGGTTTCTGAGTTAGCTAGTGATTACGTCGATCCTTCAAAATGTGAAATGAATCCTGTTGTGAGGACTAGGCATTCCGGACCATGACATGGGTCTTGTGTAATTTTTTCAGTTACAAGAAAATTCCAAGGTATTTTAATTGCTTGTCCTATGTAATCGGTTATAGAGACAAATTGTTCAGAGTCTTTCTTCTTTATGCAATGTTTTATACAGCAAAATCGAATAAATGTTTATTTTTAAAGTATATAATTTCAATGATTTGGTATCAAAACGTACCAAGTGCAATTTAAATTAAAAGTTTTGAGTATTTCTGTAAACAAATTATTTCCAAAAGTAACGACATTTCATTTAAAATCACTAAAATCTATTAACTTGGAAAAAAGAAAATAGAAAATATTTAAACACAAAGTAGTAGAATGTTTTTGCATTTTCCCGAAAAACACGATTTTGTATGTCGTAGTTCTGTTTCTAGACCCCTCAGATATCGTTTCGCTTTAAATTTCAGTGACTAGAATTGTTCGAAAAACTAATTTTAGATCATATGACACATCAAAAGTGAAACTGTTACTATTCATTCTTAATTAACTATTCGCTTAAGTTGGCTTCCCTTGGCTTAAAAGGACCAAACCCAATATGCAACCATGAACGTAGGCTCACATCGGCCCATTATGCGCCCCATATGCAATGATTTTAAAAGTTCAACGCGTGGCCATTAGACAAAATTCTTAATCAAACGCTGACAGTAAGGCAGAATGTTTCAGCCGTGTAGGGCAAGGTCCTATCCCCAGATGAAGCTCCAGTTCTAGAGCCTTAAGCCTCAAATCCCTAGAACGTGTATGAGCATCAAGAAACTTATACAACTTCCAAATCTACACTGCAGTTTATATTTTACTAATGAAGATGAAAATATGAAACCAAGAGGAGGTTAAGTGAAAGAATGAAACTAAGTATACCGATGGAGTATTCCGATAAAATCACTCATAAAGTTCACCACAAATTCCTTCAATGGAACTGGGATCAAACCCATGCCTTTTGGAATGAAAACCAGCTGGCATACTGAGATCCATAGACATGGCAGCCAATAAATTATAGAATATGTATACTTGGTAGAGACATATCGTTTCTATATGCGTAACTAGGCATTCGTACAGGAAATAGAAATAATAATATTGTGGAAGTACCGGTATGTCATAAATATAAATTATACATACTGGTAAAATATAATATAATTAATTACGATTTAGAAGCTTTACTGATATTCTTTGTATGTAAGGTACCTGAAGCCTAAATAACAAATATAATTTAAATGAATTATAATATTAAGCCTAGCATTACAATGTCTAACAGTAGTAAATACATGCATGGTGGACAAATAAGAATCAGCATTAATAATGATGAAAATACCCCGGAAAATCTGAAAAACGAACCTCCGTAAAGATTAATTAATTTTGGTCCTACATCATACATCTGTTATGGTAACAATTAATACTAGGCGAGAAAAACTCACTCCGGCGACGGGGATTGAACCCGGGTCCTTGGTTTTATGTACCAAGCGCTGTAATCATTGAGCTACGCCGAAATTTAATCCATAGCACCGGAACGAATCCCCCTCCTCCAGTGTTTTTCCCTTTTTGGCCTGACTCCAAGTTCGAGATTAATTAATTAATCTTTACGTAGATTCTTCGAGCAACAGTGCATAATATTGTACAGATTAGGCCTACTATGCATATTACTATGGAATCTCGGGCACCAAGTTACTCAACTGAGTGCGTTCCTTATATGATGACAGGAGACTTAATATAAAATGTCAACATACATGTCGAAGTTGGAGTCAGGCCAAAAAGGAAAAAATACTGGAGGAGGGGGATTCGATCCGGTGCTGTGGATTGAACTTCGGCGTAGCTCAATGGTTACAGTGCTTTGTACGTAGAACCAAGGACCCGGGTTCGATCCCCGGCGCCGGAGCGAGTTTTTCTCCCATAATATTAACTGAAAAAGAAAGTTTTTATTCGCCACATAATATAATACATTCCAACTCATCGAAATGTGACGTATAGTTAACGTATATCTAACTAAAAGATACTATCTGTAATGCAACTTTTAATTGCTATGAGCATTATTAAATCGTCATGTTACTGTGGCAGAATAATTTAGACTTCATTTCACATGAGTAACAAATGTAAAATCATACAATTATCTTCTGCTACAGTCGTGTGTTATTTCCATTTAAATTTAGCTGCATTGAAAGACATTATATATTCAGTTTCTGGCATGCGGGCGGAGTTACTTTTGCACTTTGATATAATGTACTATTGTGTATGATGAAACTGCAATTGTCATGGCAATGCGGTCTTAATTCTGTAACAATTGAAAACTACAATGCTTGAACGGGCGCGCTTTCCGCATCGGGAATGTTCTGACAGACTCGTCAAGACACGTTGAAGTCGAAACCGCCAGCGCTGATAATATAATAACAGCAATTGGAAAACGTGGTAGTACTGCTGCCGCAGGCACATCCCCCTTGTACTAGTCTGTAATCATCATTAATTGTATTCAAATTGTGGTGGGGTGGGGTGTGGTGCTGTTGCAAGCTTCTTGACTGAGAAAGGTGTTATTACTGTCGCACTAATGATCTTCCTTTGGCTTTCTAGAATTTCAAGTGACGGTCGTATTTAAGCCTATTAACTGCCTTATTAAAAGCAATTTTACAAATACGTATCAAACATGAAATGGTTTACATCGTTCTCTTTGGCTTTCGTTGAATTTAATAGTTTGTGTTACGTGTTTTATTCTTTTGTGGGTTGGTATTATAGTACATTATTAGCCAGATATATTGTTTTATATTTCACGATTAATGCTGTACATGTAAGATGAAGTACAGTGTTACTAAAGATGCTAGTATGAAATATTCGTCTAAATACTGTATTTAGTAACATGTAAAAGATCGTTAACAGAAACGGAATTGAAATTATTAGTATATGCAGAGAAAAATGGAGAAAAAATATTGGGCTTCTATTTGCATGTAAATGTCTTTCAATTTTCTGAATTTGAAGTGAGGAGGAAACATAATAAGAATGAACAAAACAGATGGACGTATCGAGATACAACCTGGGACCAAAGAATTGTCACCAGGAACGTTAGCAAGCAAAAGAGAAGATGGAGGAACGTTCTTAGGAGGAACTTCGGCAGCCACTTGGTAGATCATGGCGAAGAAGAGGGAGAAATTGTGTCGTGTAATCCGGCAGATATCGAGAAATTAAGCAGCTTTTGGTAAGATGTCCTTCAAAGAATTGTTGGGCTATTATTATTATTATTATTATTATTATTATTATTATTATTATTCCCTTATTCATCTGTCGTAAAAATCTTTGTTTCTTTTTCGATAATAATCCAAATTGGAATTTTCACGTTAAAGAAACGATAAACCAAAATCTGTTCCTCCATTCTGTGTTTGAGTCCCTTAAGAAACTTCTTGCCTCAGCAACTAAAACTTACCCTAGTACAAACCCTAATAATGTCACAATTCGATTGTTGTGACGTTCTGTTAAGTGACCGAAGTTCTGAACCGTGAGACAAGTTAGAGTTCAAAATATGTGCGTCAGAGACGTGTGCAACATCCGGCGATATGACCACATATATCAGCGTCCTTTGCAAGTCCTTCGTCGCTCCGACTCAAAGAACGTAGAACTTTATACTCTTTTTCTTTACTCTTTCGATTTCTGCACACCTCAACACCAAATTACCTATCGTCTCGTTTCTCTTATCTATACTCTAACCACAACGTAAATACCAAATCACTTATCTGTGGCACGTTAAATATACCTCTTCATAGAACATCTTTTATAGTATCCACCTCGCGACAGTGGAATTCCTTGTCACAAAGTATTAGGGACTGCAAGACAATACACACTTTTAAAAATAGCTTAAAGGATAACCTTCTTATCAATTCACTCTAATTATGCTGACATAAACGGTCACTGACTATATGGTAACTTCTTTCTTTAGACATGCTCGTGATAGCACTGTATTTTCACCATTTTCTCGTAATAATCTCTTCCTATTATCTAACATTATTTGAAGTATATTAACATTCTACGTTTAATTCTGCTATACAGTTTGTATTTCATTATTTAATTTAATAATACGGCCTTAACTCTGCCAGCTAAAATAAAGTATTATTATTATTATTATTATTATTATTATTATTATTATTATTATTATTATTATTATTATTATTATTAAATATTTTAAAGTTTAGAAGCTTAAAATTTTTCAAACAGACAAGCTCTGATCCATATGTAATATCAGGCTTAACTGTCATTATGTTCACAAGAAGAATATGAGGATTCCTAACATATTTTACAATATTCCGATGTTACAGAACTGATTTCCTCATAGTGGTACTTGTGATTGTGGTACTAGTGGTAGTAGTGTTTTACTTATGGACGCTATTAGCCTATCTGCATAGTTATTCAGCGTCGAAATTCAACATAATCGAGAAATGATAGACAAATTTTCTCTGATGGACAGGGTTCTTTTACATGCCACAAATCTACAACACATGACGTACAATATTATGTCCCTCTCGAAGGAAGCCATTCCAAAAGTGTTGTGCTTCTAAAATTCATCGTCTGAGAACTTTGGAAAGTCAGACATAGGAACTACTGTATTAGATCACTGTACAAGACCTATCATCAGAGTCACCATACACTAATCCTTAAGGATCGCCTATTATGATCCGTTAAACCTGGCTATACCTCTTTTTATGCGACTTGGTTCATGGAGGTCGCGGCCTTCAGCAGCCCAGAACAACACGAGCCATTCTTGCTTATGCAGCGTTGCCTAACTGTAATGTTACGATTCAGTTCCTGTACACTTTTAGGTCTTTTAGGTTAGGATATATTATATAATGTATTTTATTGTGCCATTTACATTTTAATATGTGTGTTCTTGTAGAGAGTAGTTGGATGTAATCATAGGTGGGGGGGGGGGGAACCTACAAAGGAAAACTTGTTTCGGGTACAAAGCACGAACGGTCAGAAGACCCGTGCATTGCATTAGACAAAATTATGATAATATAAAATTTGTATGTATAATATTACTCATTAAATCTATCTATCTATCTATCTATCTATCTATCTATCTATCTATCTATCTATCTATCTATCTATCTATCTATCTATCTATCTATCTATCTATCTATCTATCTATCTATCTATCTATCTATCTATCTATCTATCTATCTATCTATCTATCTATCTATCTATCTATCTATCTATCTATCTATCTATCTATCTATCTATCTATCTATCTATCTATCTATCTATCTATCTATCTATCTATCTATCTATCTATCTATCTATCTATCTATCTATCTATCTATCTATCTATCTATCTATCTATCTATCTATCTATCTATCTATCTATCTATCTATCTATCTATCTATCTATCTATCTATCTATCTATCTATCTATCTATCTATCTATCTATCTATCTATCTATCTATCTATCTATCTATCTATCTATCTATCTATCTATCTATCTATCTATCTATCTATCTATCTATCTATCTATCTATCTATCTATCTATCTATCTATCTATCTATCTATCTATCTATCTATCTATCTATCTATCTATCTATCTATCTATCTATCTATCTATCTATCTATCTATCTATCTATCTATCTATCTATCTATCTATCTATCTATCTATCTATCTATCTATCTATCTATCTATCTATCTATCTATCTATCTATCTATCTATCTATCTATCTATCTATCTATCTATCTATCTATCTATCTATCTATCTATCTATCTATCTATCTATCTATCTATCTATCTATCTATCTATCTATCTATCTATCTATCTATCTATCTATCTATCTATCTATCTATCTATCTATCTATCTATCTATCTATCTATCTATCTATCTATCTATCTATCTATCTATCTATCTATCTATCTATCTATCTATCTATCTATCTATCTATCTATCTATCTATCTATCTATCTATCTATCTATCTATCTATCTATCTATCTATCTATCTATCTATCTATCTATCTATCTATCTATCTATCTATCTATCTATCTATCTATCTATCTATCTATCTATCTATCTATCTATCTATCTATCTATCTATCTATCTATCTATCTATCTATCTATCTATCTATCTATCTATCTATCTATCTATCTATCTATCTATCTATCTATCTATCTATCTATCTATCTATCTATCTATCTATCTATCTATCTATCTATCTATCTATCTATCTATCTATCTATCTATCTATCTATCTATCTATCTATCTATCTATCTATCTATCTATCTATCTATCTATCTATCTATCTATCTATCTATCTATCTATCTATCTATCTATCTATCTATCTATCTATCTATCTATCTATCTATCTATCTATCTATCTATCTATCTATCTATCTATCTATCTATCTATCTATCTATCTATCTATCTATCTATCTATCTATCTATCCATCCATCCATCCATCCATCCATCCATCCATCCATCCATCCATCCATCCATCCATCCATCCATCCATCCATCCATCCATCCATCCATCCATCCATCCATCCATCCATCCATCCATCCATCCATCCATCCATCCATCCATCCATCCATCCATCCATCCATCCATCCATCCATCCATCCATCCATCCATCCATCCATCCATCCATCCATCCATCCATCCATCCATCCATCCATCCATCCATCTATCCATCCATCCATCCATCCATCCATCTAGTTATTGTAAGTTAAATATCACGCGCGCCCAGACAAAATGTTGGGACCACGAAGAAGATGGGTTGTTTGAAGTAAGTGGCGCGAGAAGCATTGAAGGTAAAGGAGTTGTATAGACTTTGTTTTGCCTCTCCTCGTTAGTCATTGCGTCCTGAAATACGTTTTGAGTTCCCTAGGTAGAATTTTAACTTTGATATAAAGCCAGAATATTCCTAAGGACCGCATCTTTAATATGCCCAGCTCTGAATATACAGGATGATCTGTTTGGAAAGACATAAAATAAAAATGTGATACATTGAGAACCGTCGTTATTAATCGTTAAACAAATTGTACATACATTTATAAGAATGGGAATTTTGTCCAAATTAGACCTCAATGTGCCCATATTGCGAACACGACATCATATCTTGAGGCTAATTCATGTGTAGTTTAACATATGAGAGGTAACTTTCTCGAAAGCTGAGAAAATCTTTGCTCTGAGGTCATAAACATCATTCTTCACGAAACCCCAGAGAAATAAATCGGGTGCTGCCAGGACTAGGGAATTTGAAGGCCACATAATTGGCTTTCCTCGACCACATCATTTGTTACTAAATGTGTCATCCTGAAAATCACGGACGTCTGTTGCCCAATAAGGTGGTGCACCATCCTATTGGAACACCATATCCATGTTGGCTTCCATGTTACAGTTGTGATTCGAAAAATGTTTTCTACATGTTCAGGTATTGTCCTGATAGAACTGTTTCCTCTGCGAAGATAATCGGCCCATACAGACTACAGCGACTTACCGCGCACCAAACATTAACTTTAGGACTAGCCCATTCCAGTTCATATGAGACTTGTAACTCGGAGGCCTCCAAACACCTGAAACCGCCGTTGAACAGACGTTACGCTTTCAAATTTAGCAAACCACAAGACACATTTCGCTCGTTGTTGTGCAGTAAACGGCATTTTGTTTATTCGGTCGTTGCTGAGTAACTTATTTTATTTCTTATGCGGTAACAATGATGATACAAAACTGCTCCAGCATCACGTTGGAACTGAAATGAATTCTTCAGCACCCCGATTATAAATTTTCATATTCATTCTAATTAGGTACATATGATGAAGGATAGGTGAAGAGGAGAAAAATTCTCTCCGGCACAGGGATTCGAACCCGGGTTTTCAGCTCTACGTGTTGACGGTCTATCCACTAAGCCACACCGGATTCCAATTCCGATGCCGGTTTGAATCGTCTCAGTTTAAGCTCCACCTCTTAGTTTCCCTTTAGTGACCAATCCTTATGCACTGTGTCACAGATGTGTGACCGTGGCACGATGTCCAGCATACTAATGTGCACTCATTACGAGTGAATAAGTGGCAGGGATATGCTTATATAATCACTTAGTGATTTAAGACGGCGCTCATTCCGTCATTCACCCATATGAAGCCAGTTATGCAGGCTAATTTACCGACAGAGTCCTTGCCCATAGGAAGCTGTCTACGTTACACCCTCGATGAGATGAGATGATTATGGAGATTTGTTGGGATGCCACAGGAAAACCGAAGCTTCCCGGATAAAACCCCCTATGTTACCTGGACCACGGGCTTCCACGGCACAAGTTATAAATCGGAGTACACCGGGTATCGAACTCGGGTCCACAGTATTATAAGTCCAGCGCCCTAGCCACTAGACCACTTTGAATGAATATTAATAATTAAAATAAATATAGATGACATAATTTAGCTACAATCAAATTATATGCGAGGGAAAATTAATAGATATATTTTTTTAATAGAATGATTCTCTTTCCACCTGTAATGTGTGATATTTTTCTATTAATTTGAGCGTTGCTAAAAAAATATGATCATATGTTTGCCGCAAACTGATAATAAGCTTCGTTACAGTCACCTTTGGCATGACAATTACGACATTTCTATCAGTTTACCGATCTAGAAGTGTTATGAATTATTAATTCACATGAATATTTCCATCCGTACAACTGTTTGACCCACGTTATTACAATGCGAGATGATATCGTATAAGCGACACATAAGGAAACACTTGCACAGAATGTAGTCCCTATACTATGTACAGGATGGAAGCGAAATAAACTTTCAGATTGAAAGGGACGATATGGTACACGTAAATGAATGGAAAATCTATATTACGTTTTGTGATTAAATCCACGATTAATTAGAAAATTAAGTTTGAAGTTCCAGTAGCCCGGCAACATAATCGCTAATACGCTCTACTTGAGATAAAGATGAAAGAGATCAACGAACTCGGCGAGTCTCCGTACGTAAGTTGCTGCCTGCTGAGACGTTGTCACAAGCTCGCTTCATGCAATGTCTTGAAATTAGGGGCTTTTTAAATTAAATTTACACGAAAACTGTGCACGCTATTGAAATACGCCAGAGGGATAAATTATTATTTATTAGATTTCCTATCGATATAGACGACTCTACTCACAGTAGTTACCAAATAAGAGATTGTTAAACATTTGGGGAAAAAATATATATATATTTTTTCTGAAAAATCTTTGAATTTTCCACCAATATGATATTATAGTGTTTTGTTACATACAACATACGCTATTCGCCCTCGAAATCTGCAAGACTATTTCACTTCCACTCTGTATATATGTATATATGTGTGTATATGTGTGTATATATATGTATATATGTATATGTATATATATGTATATGTATGTGTATGTATATGTGTATATATATATATTCATCTGAATGTTCCTTTATGATTAAAATCTTTTCAGTTATGAAGTATAAATTGAGGATGTAGTTTCAAATAATATTGTAACAAGACGTAAGTGCAAGTTTGAACCAATAAATTATTGTCATTTGCGATAGATTAATTAGTTTAGGAAATTGTATATTTATTATGTAGAACTACATTTGTATATAGATCTTTTGTTAAATTATTAAGTTTTGTACTTTTGTGAACAATATCAATAAAGCTATCATAAATAATATTGTAATAAAATTTTGACCTATCGTTCCTTCAAAATTCATGTTTCTACATAGAATATTATTTATAAAACAGATGAGAGTCCAAGACTATGCTTTATAAATTGTTATTATTATTTTTGGTTATTTCACGACGCTTTATCAACATCTTTTAGTTATTTAGCGTCTGAATGAGATGAAGGTGATAATGCCGGTGAAATAAGTCCGGGATCCAGCACCGAAATCTACCCAACATTTCCTCATATTGGGCTGAGGGAAAACTCCGGAAAAAAAACCTCAACCAGGTAACTTGCCTCGACCCATTTTAAGAAACAAGAAACATGTGAGCCGTCAGTCGAGTACTTCTCTTGCTATATACAAGTGCGTCGTCCACTTAAAAACTACAATAACACTTAATTTTGGAGCTTCCTGAGACAAAGTACAGACCCAGAGACACACTTTGGGCACCTAGTTCCGGATACAACACATTGCGCATGTGCAGTTATCGAGAGCGCCTAAATTGTGCTACTTGTGGACAGTTTTGCGAAGCTTGTTGCCTACAGAGAGAAGGACTGCTACTAAGGCTCAGCTCGTTTTTTTTTAATTCCGTACCTGTACGATCCCTCATTATAACAGTATCATAAATGTCATTTCTACTACAGTAGAGGGGACGAGACCTGTCCTGTGATCGTATCATGTGTCGTGGCTATATCACCAATGTGTATGGAGAGGGGGAAGCTAGATGAACGTCCATGTCGTTAGGTTTGTATGGTATTAACTATCATGAAACAAACTTTCTGATAGCTCATTTTTTCTCTCATGCGCAACTTACATGCCAGGTCTCGCCTCCTCATCTATACCTATGAATGACTGAGTTCCAGACGTAGTTCCTGAATGACTGTCTGTTAGAGCTTTGGCACAATTATTTATTTTTATTCTACTATTTTTAAATACACTGATTTTTATAAGAATGTGTTGGTATAAATGGTATTTTACTTATACACTATTTTAATATTGTACCATTATCTACAACAAAAAATATCTCTAGTTCTACTTTTGCATTAAGCAACAATCTGAATGTGAAATTTAATTCTAAATATATTTGTAGATCTCCAACATTTACTTTTTGTTCCTTTTAATTAATGGTCGTACTTGATAGGTTATGTGGGGCACATTTGAATACTTCTTTGGGAGGATATTTGAACAGTGTTCAAAACTGCCCCACAATATTTATTTAATAATACTGTGAAAAACGTTTTGAAAATGTTATAGCCTATAACGAATTTATTGATGATATTATATTGGTTTTTAAGGCATAAAATTGTTCGGACATGCATAAAGTAAAGAACAAGCATGAATTGTCTGATGAAGTTGTTCAGGAAGCAGCAAGATCTGTAAGTGAAGAAAAATTCTCGTTAAGAGCTGCGACTTCAAAGTATAATATGTCTCACACGTCATTATTTTACGATGTGAAGAAGTTCAAGAAGACGATGACATAGGTGGAAATTATGATTTACGATACACGAGCCAACAAAAATTCACCGTGGAGCTAGAGTCCAAATTATTTAATTATATTACTAAATGTAATACAGCAATTAGCATATGATTATGCTCATCATATAGCTTGCAAGTATACCGAAGCATGAGATAATAACAGAATTGCTGGAATTGACTGACTTTAGGACTTCATGAATCTAGATGACAACTCAGAATGCCAAAATCTGAGAACACCAGTCTGCCAAGAGCTGCATCTACAATGTCAGGTTTATGTGGAACTCTACTTAGAAAGAAAGACAAAGAGGAAAATTTTTGCCGACGTAATACGCAAGAAAGGAAACCAAAGTTCTCTATGTTTGACAAGTGGAAGAGGTAGGCGGACAATGTCATGTTTACGTGGATGTTTCGACAAGAGTAGAATTTTACATTTCCTAAAACTAAAGACTGCAGTGAGATAGAGAAAAGTGAAATTGTCATGAAATTCACTCAGTTACAGTAGTGATTTTTACATAATATATTTGGCGTTAATTAGTTTTTTGACAGATGATTTCGACATCGTTCAAAAGTTTCCCATACCTATTCAAAGGTACCCCATACATGGGGCAGTTTTGAACATGTTACAAGGATTAGTTCTAACTTAATTTACGTTTCGTGTGTATGTGTGTGTGTTTTTGTGTGTATTTTTTGTGTTTATTTGTGTTTTTTGTGTGAGTTTTCTTGTGTTTTGGTGTGTGTTTTTGTGTTTTTTTGTGTTTTTGTGTTTGTTCTGTAAATATAAAATTCTGAGTTGCTTATTAAACAATGTCTTATAATGCTGTTGCATTTAAGGTTCTAAAAAATTTGATAATGGATGTGAATAACAACTGTAAATAGAAAAAATGTTCAAATATGCTCTTCTTCCACTAAGTGCTCCTTTATTTAATATTCGTGTAACACCAAGATGTCTAAAGGAGCGCATTTTTGACATTTCTGTTTCTGTTAAATTTATTTAGTAGGCTACATATTTTTCTCTTGCAAATCGAAGTCGTTTCCTCTGTGATTTAAAGTAGCCTATTCTTATTATTTGTGCTAGCTAGTATTAATTTTTTTTAATATTGGAGTCCAAACCTAATTTGAATTGCGAAATGGTATTTCCAATATCTATGTAATCTGTTACTTTCACTATTATTTTACAATTTAATTCAGTCTTGGCTCTCATTAAATTTCCTCAGTGCATAGCCGTAGCTTTAATTTAAGAAGTGAAAAATTAATCGGATATTATTTAGCTATCTTATTGGAATAGAAAGCTGCTCATCGTAGGTTATCTCCTGATGTGGAAATTATGATTTGTTCATTTGCATATAAAGCAATTTTGAGTGAGTACTTTGCTAGTCGATAACTTGATTGAACAAGTTGCTATACTTTCTGGTCTTGTATGATATTATTGTAAATTATATAATATAATTATCCATTTCTCTGAAACAAATAAATCTGCGGTACAGTACAAGTATACCTCATTCAATTTATCTCTTAATCTAATGTGAACAATGAACTCAATAAATCATTACTAGTGATTACGAATAAACACCCATTTTACGTTTTCGTTCCTAAATAAACGCCCATTAAATATTAGTAAAATCATTATATTTTACAATATCTTCTTCCGGGATAAATTGAGTTATTATTTCATTTTCATTTCATTTCATTTATTATAGTTCATAGTTCTTACATTAGCAATGAAGCTTTAAGATGTGAAACAAGTCAATATTTTACAAGATTACAATTACAAGTTTGACAATTTTTTACAATTTTTACAATATTTCACAATTTTGCAATTTTCTACAATTTATTACAATATTTTGGCGAGATGTAATGAGATGAAGTGAGGTCCGAGGATTCGCTAAAAGATTACCTAGCATTTGCCAAATGGTTGGGGAAAACCTCGGAAAAACCCAACCAGGTAATCAGATCAAAGGGGATGAAATGAAATGAGGCCGAGGACTCGCCATTGAGGCCCAGGATTCGCCATTAATAACACATATTAACCAAATTCTTCAAATAATTCCCTAGAAAATAGCCGCCAGTGACAGATGGAAGATAAAAGCTTACCCAAAGCCACTTTCTTTGTGTCAGAGACGCGAACTCAGAGAAATAGAATTTTCTTAGAACAACGCAACACTTTACCTTTGTACTCATATAATAGACGGTAAAATAATTGCCACTCCTGATTTTCGTACTCTCGTAAATTAGAGTTCGCATTTCTCGCATCAAGCGCTGGCGATTTCTCTGTAGCGTTCTCTTAACTTCCATGCTGAAAAGTCACGTAATGATAGCTGTAACATCCGGTGTGCTTCAATGTTTGCAGCATTTGTTGCTTTGTTCCGGGACATAAGAATAATCGATTGCAGTGAAGAGGCAGATATGGTTTCACATGGCAATAAATCCAGCAGAAGGAAGAAGAAACGCCTTTCTGCAGTCGTAACATGGGGTACTGTACAGCCAAATCTTGATAATAAAACAGGCACGTGTTTACAATAATTACAACTATGTTCTCCTTTCTGTATTCTCTCTTCCTCACCCACATTTGTATCTGTTTGCAATACCATATTATATTAATTACTTTGCGTACGTAATATAGACTCTCATGTAGGCTAAATACATACTGTACATCCACATGCAAGCACTTACACTCTTTCGTTCACTGGTTAAATCGTTCCTTAATTAATTATTTCGTTCATTCATATTTTCATCCATTAATTAACTCATTCATCCATACACTCATTCGTTAATTCATTCGTATTCCTACACTCACTCACTCACTCACTCACTCACTCACTCACTCACTCACTCACTCACTCACTCACTCGTTCCTGCATTTATTTGTAAATTAATTAATTCATTCATTCGTACACTCATTCGTTCATTCAATCATTCATACACTCATTCGTTCATTCAAAGATTCATACACTCAATTGTTTATTCATTCGTTCCTTCGTACACTCATTCTGTTCATTCGTACATTCAATTGTTTGTTCATTCGAACACACATTCGTTCGTTCATTCGTACATTGATTCGTTCACTCATTCGTAAACTTATTCGTTTACTCATTCATACACTCAATCGCTCGTTCATTCATCCATCCATTAATTAATTAATTCATTCATTCGTTCGTTTACTCACTCGTACACTTATTTGTTTACTCATTTGTAAACTTAATCGTTCATTCATTTGTACACTCATTCGTTCCTTCATTCGTTCACTCAATCATTCATTCGTTCGTTCATACACTCGTTCGTTCATTTATGCACCCATTTGTTCAATCATACATTCATTGGTCATTTAATTTCTAGGAATCCCGTGGAACGCCTCTAACCTAGCTGCTAGATTCGAAATGGAGGTAGATAGTATTATGGGAACGATATTAGTAAGGAAAATAAAATTCTTAGGTCATATTATGGAGAAGGGAGATAGTGCCATTGAAAAGAAGTGTTTTCAGTTTCTTCGGGACACGGATTTGAAATCCAATTGGCTAGAGGATTTAAAGGACAAGGTGAGTAGATTAGGTCTAAGATGGTTATGGGAAGAAATTGGCGTAATGAATTTAAATGTAATTTGTAAAATCGTAAAAGAGAGGTGTAATGAAATTACGAGACAGGAAGTATATCAAAATCTCAAGGAATTAAGAACACTAAGTAACTATGAGGACATTAAAACGTCATGGGAACAAGAAGAATATGTCAGAATAAATAATAGGAAAGTGATGATGGGCTTAGCTTGGTGGAAACTGCGAATATGGAAATTGAAAAACAGGAGGGGTACCATAGAGAAGGATACCGTATCTGCCCCGTTAGCGGCAAGGGAGAAGGCACGTTCCATATAGTATTAGAATGTCAAGAAACAGACAATACAAGGAAAAAGTGGATAGATAAAAAAACTGTTGACTATGAATAAATATGTTGCGTATAGGAAAATATATAATACAACTAATATAAAAGAGTTAAATAAATTGGGCAAATTTTTAATGATAGTGAAGATGAAATGGGAAGAGAAAGTTAAAAGTAATGGTGTATTAAATTGATCTTGTAGTGTGTATGTGTGTATCTGTTTTTTGGTTTGTTTTTGTTTGTTTTAGCTGTGAGATTTGGCATAGGTAAATAAAATTGTAAAGGAAGACAGATCTGGGGTAATTTAGAATTGTAACAGGTTTGTCTTACAGATATATGATAGATGAATAAATATATCATATATGATATATCACATCACATCACACACCACATCATATATCATATCATATCATATCATATCACGGACTCATTCATTCATTCATTCATTCATTCATTCATTCATTCATTCATTCATTCATTCATTCATTCGTTCATTTATTCATTTATTCAATCATTCATTTGTATCTATAATTAATACCTTCATGCATTCTTTGATACAAATATACATACATACCCAAATACATAACCTGAATACATAGACTACCTACATACATACATACATACATACTTACACACACGCTCTCACACGCACGCACACGAAAAATGCTGCTCAAGGAGGACAAGAAGTGAGAGAGATGATTCTAAGATGTATAGTTCCAGAAAAAATCGCCCTCCAATTTTACTAAATTCCAAATACAACGCATTGCAGATGTGCAGTAAACAAAAGCGCCTATATATGTATACACTACATGTGTACAGTCGTACAAAACTTGGTGCCTATGTACAGGTGGACTCCCATCAAGACTAGGACCATGTTTTCTCCTGGAACTGTACAGTCAGAATAGTAACTTAATTCACACAGTCTCGTCGCCCTCGGTGGTTTTCCTGTTACCATAAAAGTGGTTAGATCCGAGATTTCTGATTTCAGACTCGGCCGAATGTGATTGACTTAAAAGTGATGATGAAATCTGAGATGGATGTAAAGCTGTTGGTTCCGTATTGTGGACTTATGAACGTGATAAAATCCTGCTCCAGATTGAGAGGTCGAGGCAAATGTGTTGATAATTTTTTCCTACACTTAATAACGAGACTAGATAACCTCTTCAGTTGAAAGCATTGTCGAATATACGCTACTACTACTACTACTACTACTACTACTACTACTACTACTACTACCTACAACTAAATACTACTACTACTACTACTACTACTACCATTACCACCACCTCCACCACTACCACTACCATTACCACTACGAATACCACTACTACGACTGCTGCTACTGCTGCTGGCACTGTTATGCGTACTACTCCTAGAAGGAATAGATGTTTTCGGTAGGTAACCATTTAGATGATGAAAATAACTTGAGTTAACATTGACAGGTCTCTAGTACTATCTTGACCTCAGCCCGGCACCGAGCATAGGCCTAAACCATATTGTTTGATGACATGAAATTGTATGAAACGGAGATCTTTCGTAAGATGAAAGTGATAGGTAATTTAAGAGAAAAATAAATAACTTATTATTAAGGAAGAAATGAGTGTTCAATCATGTCTTCATTGGCCTAACAGTACTTTAAAACATTTTTGAAATGCCTATGTCACATGCTTACTTACATTTCAGAACTCTATTATTTATATGAGTAAACAAGTGCAGACTTCATTTCTTAGCTGTTCTTCTTTCTTTCTCGTATTTCTGTGCGGTTCTGTCGTAATGAACTTCAAGTCTCTCTCTCTCTCTCTCTCTCTCTCTCTCTCTCTCTCTCTCTCTCTCTATCAACGGACTGGAGGGTTTGATTTATTTTCCGCGACAACCTCTATGCAGACCATGCTGTTGTTGTTGAAACTGAAGGGTAATCTAGGAACACCACACTTGTAGTCCTTCCCCACACCTCCCTCCAGAGGCAGACATTATAATGAGGATACTTTAAACGAGCGCCTTCAAACTTAACACGAGGCTTGTGTTCGTAACATGGTTTTCTAAAATATTCTTCAAAATTACATTTCCTCGTTCTGTATCGTCAGCGAGGAGAATGGGCTTGTCGTTTTAATATTTTACTAACTATGTTTAGAACTAAAGGTGAACATATGGTGATTCTGTCGTCATTTCCCCATGCAATAAAACACCGACTTTCTCCCATATGAATAATGATACAGACAAAGCATTCACACACAGACACACACTGAACAGTACTTGGCCCCTGGAAAACAAGAGCAATTATTTAGATTTAACATTTTAAAATGGTTTACAGCGAACATGCGCATATGTTGTAATGTTTATTCCTATGTTCGTGCTGTTTTGTAAAACACGTAATCTGCATTTCAAAGAAGAACTGTACTACAAATGCAAATTATATGCATGTAATTTATCAAGAAAATACAGACAAAATATGTGTTAGTTCATAAAATAATCTGAATGACTTAGGTATATTTGGTTCGTACTACAGTTCGGATATGCACAAAAATCAATTCAGCACGTCAATTACAAAGAATTAATAATTGACAGTTATTTTCGTTCGGCGTTTTTACATGTATTTAATTGCGCATATGAACGAATATATCAATTTGAAAACCTTGTAAATATATGTTCTCTATATTCATATATTTAAGATTAGATCGTATGATAAAGCGGTATTTCTTGAAGGAAATTGATAACAAATCGTCGTTGTTCCTGCAATAACTCCTATATGCAAAATATAAATTCTTCAGTAGGAAGAGAAAACACATTTACTCATCCTTTGGCAGCCGTGCATAGGAGACTGTGAATTCTTACGTTTTCGAAACAAAGAAATATAATTTTATTATTTGCTGTATCATTATTTAAGATATTTAATAGAGCAAAAATCTGAAAATCGATAATTAATAGGTCACATAGTTATTGCAGGAACAACGACGAAATATTAGTTAAACTTGTTTTCTTCCATTTCTGTAATGAGTGATGAGAAAACAAAACTTCACATTAAATTCATAATACAACAAGAATTCATAAGTTATAAAGAGACAGTGCATCTGTCTGGTCTGCTCCCCCAAAGACCCAAGAATTCGCTTGAGCAATACTGGGTCATATTTCATTTGCTGGAAGGCATCTACAATCCGACAATGCAATTCTTCAAGTATGATGATTTCTGTTGTGTAAACTAGGCTTTTTGCAGGCTACACAAAAATCCAAATGATTTTAATCTGATGATCTAGGTACAGGCTCTCCTCTATCTATCCACCGTTCACCATATCGTCTGTTTAGATATCGTCTTATACTTGCAAGAAAGTGTAATGGGGAGAGTGCGACATACGTACGAAGCACGAATTTTGCAACTTTACCGTATCCAGGTGCTTGGTTCAGTGACGGCCCTAACCAGCAAAAAGATATCTCGTAAATGGTTAATTTCTGACCCATGTTTACTGGAGCTAGTTTGCTTCTCTTCGTTATTACTTCTCATCTCTAAATTTTTTACCATTACTTTTGACACACCCTGCATACAGTAATTATGTGATAACTGATAGGCATTAGTAGGTCTAAGTTCTTTTGAAGTGGTATATGAAATGATTTTTCTTTTATTGTACATTAATTACATGCTTTATCTATTTTATAATAATCAGAGACCTGAATTTTTATTGCATTGGTAATATGTAAGATAATTATTTATTTGTTTATTTATTTATCGGAATAAGCAAACGTAATATTTGCATTTCCCATGAGGGGTGTAAAGAGACGCATGATCGTGTCACACACACGGACGCTTATCAGGTTGCGATATGCACGATAACTTTGTGAGAAAGTGAAGAATACACACTGCATGTCAGTTACATAGAGTAATTAGTAGCCTGGAGTCAAACTCGAAAAATTGTTTGGTTTTCTATTCCTCTCATTTCTTATTTATTTATTTATTTATTTATTTATTTATTTATTTATTTATTTATTTATTTATTTATTTATTTATTTGCTTGTTTATTTATTTATTCATTCATGTAACTATTTATTTACTTGTTGTAATTCATTATTTTCATAAAATCTCATGTACTTTCGCTTGTTCTTCATTTATTAACTCACTCACTCACTCACTCACTCACTCACTCACTCACTCTTCATTTCAACCTTCATTATTGACTCTGCCTCCTGTCCTTCTTTCTTTTCTTCCATTTGTTTTTCATTTATGATTATTTTATGATTATTCCTTGGATAAGCTACTAGAGTCTGAAAGGTATATCTCGTCGGCTTAGAGTGTAAACCTGCTAAATTCATTTTTTGTCTAAAATTAGATTTTATTACATTAGAAAGGGAAAGAGACGACGAATTGCGTAGGAAAAATAGCTATGCACAATTGAACTCGTAAGCATACAAAAATGCATGATGAGTCAAACAGCCAAATCCACTTCGTTCAAATCTCGCTGCTAACTCCATAGCGACTGTCCGTGTGGATAGTGTCATCGACCTTTGCTCATATCCTCATGTAGTCAAAGAAGTTTTGAGTGTTTATTGCTGTTATTCAAGCTTTTAATGACTGAAATATTGCAGACGGGTGTATAATTACGATTGTACATTTACTCTTTAGTGTCAAAGTAATTAGAAATTCAGTTAGTTTTCAATTTAATTTTTTAATCTTCTACGTACTGAGATTAGTAATTTTTTTCTGTGCATTTTCGTACTTAGCAAGAATTTTGCATGATGTTTGCCGGTACATATTTCAATTAATTTTATTACTTTCTTTGATTTACGTTTTCTGTTACTCGAAAATGGGGTTTCTATTGTTCTAGATGTCTTCAAACAGTTGTAACCATCTTTGGCAAGGCAACGTCGTTATAGAACAAATGTTTTTCTAGGTTGAACATACCCAAACGGAAGCAGACTGCATCCATTCTACAGTTGAGCGGGCTCTTAAAAGAAAAACAATAGCTTATCAGAGATTACATAGAAATCTGCAGATCAGCCAGGAAAATTCCCCGTCCTTATGACGTGACATACTTAAATCAAGAATACTTAAAACTCGATGAGGTTAAATTTTATAAGTGCATTCGTCCTGGTCGTGGTAGATGCGATCCTAAGTTTACTGACTTAACAGCTCTTCGCTACACTCCAAATGGTGACCATATTATTCAAATTGACTTTCCCAGATGATTGGAAAATAGTACCGCAAAGAAAATCGACATCACTGGTTCCCTTGCTTTTTACAGACTTACAAAATCTGCACCAAACAGAAAGAAGATATCTACAAGAAAGTTTTAAGACTTGCAATATTTAAAGAATACTTTACCAGAAGATTACCGCCAGTATTGTGACCAATTAACTCATGATTGAATTAAATGGAGACTGAAAAGTATTTAGAGTTAACGAATTAGATAACTTATCTATTTTTCAGTAGCAAATGTTTCTTAGTTTGACTTCCTTATTTTTATGTCATTAATATTTTTCATTATGAATATTTTAAGAATTATAATAGGAAAGAAGAAAATGTTCAGTTAATTTTTAAGGAAGAGAATAAAAGGGAATGTTTACTTACCATTTTATTTTCCTTTCAATTTTGTTAACTATGTCTCGAATAGAAGCTTCCCTTTTAAGAAAGACTGAAAGAATGTCAAAGATAAGTTAGATGTATGTAAATTATTTATTTTTCAGCTGATTATATGTTAAATCATTCGTTTTAAATAATAGAAAGACTGTAATAAATAAAACAACAATTTTCATTAATTTGCTTAATTTTCTTCAAAACCCTGCTAACTCCATCTTAATAAAATTCCTAGCTGCAGAAACCTCTTAATTACAAAAACGAATATAAATAAAAACAATACATTATATTGTAAAATTACTTTTTATCTGTTAATGGACAAAATCAAAATATGTGCCACCTGTACTTTGGATTTGGTCCTAAAGTTTTAGGGTTAATTTTTAATCAGTTTTTTGTTTCCCTTGTAAAATTTCCTTTTTGTTAGTTAGCAGGTTTACACTCTAAGCCGACGATGTGTTGCAGTGTAAATTACTCTAATTTGGAAACTACATAGCAGAGAGGGAGTACGTAGACTACCCCAGCCAATGAGCGCCAACTTGATTTTGGTTTTGTATTGTGACAATTCATGTCTACCACACTTCTGTTTTAGTGTGTTCTACTTTTTTCTTTTTAAATTTGTTCACGAAGTTTTGGATAAGGAGATCGTAAACTCGCAAAATATCACAAACAACAAAGGGAAGTAATGGGTAAGTGTATCGCAACTTAAAAGTTACATATTGTAACACCAAATAACTAACAACACGCTCATATCTGCTAGCAATCTCCACGAGTGACAAAATATTACTTGAAATTATCAAATTTATCATTGACAGTATCATATGATAACTACAAGATTAGGCTTGTATTGATAACACTGGTCTACATCAATTTCGCTGACTGTAAAAGAACAGCTGATCTTTATTAATTCGAGGGTGCTTAATCCATAATTCATATCCAGGTTTTTTCTCAAATAGCAACTTTATATATTTTCCCTGTTGCAGATTCCTGTAAGAATGATCGCCGTTAATCGAAAATATAAAAACGGCTAAAACATAACCTGTTACATTTGTGGCTGTTTTACAACATCAAAGCAAAGACAAATATATCAGACTTTGTATCCTAAGAATATCATGCATATTTCGTGATTAAACTAGGCGACCAGGACAAATGCTGGGAACCACATAAAGTGTATAGGACATATGTTGAAAATCTGAGAGAGTGGACTATGGGAGAAACAAAAAGCCTCACTTTTGGCGTTCAAATATCTAGCATGAGCTCCTTCCTGGTCCCAAGAAGGTATTATTACCCCCACTTCAAATAAAGGTAGGCCTTAAAAAGCAGTATGTGAAGGCTCTAAATAAGGGCAGTACTTTCTTCGAATTATGTGCTCTTAATTTCGTGTACTTGCACATGAGTAATTGAAAGCCGGAACTTTCGACGGACGACAAATAAGGCTTCTAATAAAAGATAGAGAATTCTTGAAAACCATAAAAATCTTGGAGAGAGATGCTTGGTGTTCTTTCTCTGATGTAAGAAACTTTCTTGGCAACTTCAGGGCAGGTAACTAAGAGGTACTAATTGAAACACTAGTTGACAGCATATCAGAGATTATGAGTGAACATGAGTGTCAAGACGCATTTCCTTCACAAACATATAAATGTTTTTTCCTCAAGTCTTGGTGCAGTAAGAAACAGGGTCAGCGTTTTCACCAAGGTATAAAAACTATGAAATGAAAATATCAAGGCAAGTGGGATATAATATAAATATTGCTCTCTAGTGCTGGTGCTTGCAGTGTGACATTCCTGATTCCAGTCACTGCAGAAGATCAAAGAAGCGACAGTTTATTAGTAAATGAGGTAATTAAAGATCCTGACTACTCTGTGTACTGTGCAAATAAATTTACACCAATCACTATTAACTTTTTGCCCGAAGAGAACATAGTATACATTAGCATGCTGTTGAAACTCATGAAAAGAAGGCAATATTTTAATTCCATTTTGTGAAGAATTGTGACGTGATAGGCAATTTCTGACTGCATATTTGAAATTAGCGAACTGAAATTATATAAATTCGGCCAAAACATCCAAGTCGACAGAAAAAAAAAAGTTTTCATAATGTAAACTAGTGTAATAAGTTAAGTTATCCTATTCATTTGATATAAATTCTTATTGTATTGAAACCGCATAAGGTAGCGATATCACACTAGAGGATTGTGGATAAATAATAAGTTTTCTAATTAATTTCATAACATAAAATAATTATATGATTAGTCACAATGACAAAGACCCTAGTTGTAATAGTCCGAGCGTCCAAATAATACCCAGCTGGAAGGTTTTGTGTTGGATATATCGTTTTTGCACTCATCAGTACCTGTAATGTCAAACGGTGTTGTCACATTTTCGTCGTAAAGATCATTCCTGATTACAATTATTTTTATATCGACATAAAATACCGTAAATTGATTTCTACCGCCACAATCCTTACTTAATTATTTACTTACTTACGCCTTTTAAGAAATGCACAGGTTCATTGCCGCCCTCACATAAGCCCGCAATCAGTACCTATCCTGTGCAAGATTAATCCAATCTCTATCATCATATCCCACCTCCCTTAAATACATTTTAATATCTCCTCCCATCTACGTCTCGTTCTCCCCAGAGGTCTTTTTCCCTCCGGTCTCCCAACTAACACTCTATATGCATTTCTGGATTCGCCCATTCGTGCTATATATCCTGCCCATCTCAAACGTCTGGATTTAATGTTCCTAATTATGTCAGGTGAAGAATACGATGCGTGCAGTTCTGCCTTGTGTAACTTCCTCCATTTTTCTGTGATTTTTACCACCACCATCCACCAGTTAATGAATGCTAAGCTTTAAGATTATTTTTAATTAAAATTGAAGTTAAATTTACTGAATTTTTTGTCACCATCAACAAACTCCATATAACTTACGAAAACATTGGTTTTTACTCCACGTGGAATAGATATGAGAATGTCAATTAAACTGTTAACGAATCATTGGTAAACATAATGTTACCGCTTCTTGTGATAGGAGCGACATCTTAGAAGGTCTAATCAATAAATAAACTCCTATTTAATCACTTCAAAAGACATCGCCCTCTTTGACACCGCTTGAGTATTAAATGAACGCATATCGTCTATGCCTACTGTTCATAAGTAGGAGAAATATTTTGCACAGAACTAGTTTCGCAATGTTAGTGCGTTTATATGGTTAAAAAGTAGCTGGACAGACCATTTCAATTTAGTAGCAATCCCACTTACAATTGTCATGCTCCATTATTAATATGTACCGAACTAGGTTATACCTTTCGTAGCGTCCTGACGTAAGCATTTACAGTCAGAGTTTGAACCCTAAAACTCCAGGCTATACTAACCGATAACTTTTCTAACTTGTTTGGCAACGAAAATGCTCTAACTGATTGTTACTGCCATGGGGTGATATTTGGACTCTCCGTACAGTACATGGAAAAGTCGGAGTTTACAACAACCATGTTATTACATTATGTGACAAATATGCCCCAATAAAAGACTAGACGTATTACGAGACCTCCAACTACCTGGATGACTGCAGAAATCCGATCACTGATGAGACAAAGAGACGTCGCTTTCGGAAATTTAAGACCAAAAAGTGACACAGAATTCTTGCAGTACAAGCGACTAAAAAATATAACCACAGAGACCATTAAAATTGCTAAGCTTAGACTTGCTTACAGCCTCATTGAACCTGATATTAGAACATCAATGGGACTGGTACAGTCTAAGTCACAAACTGAAAGTACTATGTCTCTGGATAATCTAAATAATCTCTTCACATTCTCCACTACCCAAGCATCTGACGCCGCAATGAAACAACAGACTATTAACGAATTAATCTCGTCTCCATACCCATCCCAGTACGAGAGAAGTTCTTCGTTATCTACTGTACATAACGCCTAATAACGTAGAATCAACATTAAGGGTGCTATGCATAGACATTTCGCTAGCCCGCGCTACGAGTGTGCTAAACTAGCCCCGGCTATCGAATGATTACTTGTATCATATCGCTAACACTGGTTTATGAATACGAAAAACGTTAGTTCGCTGATCATCCACCGGAAGCCCGCGCTAAGAATGACTATGAATATGGCCCTTAAGCACTTAAAGTCGAAATCACAAGGAATAGACAATATAAATATAGAACATCTCAGCAAAATTATAGACATAATTCTCCTACACGAACCCCTATTTTCATTGCATCCATAATGACTTCACATTACCCAGACTTATGACAAAATGCTATTGTTCGTCACCTTCCTAAAATTAAGCTACCTGTATTACCTATCACTATAGATCAATTAGTATTCTTTCTATTCTCTCAAAAGCTTTGGAATTAAGTTATTGTGAACAAACAATAGACTGATTTCCTCAATACTCACAACATTCTTGACCCCTATCAATCAGGCTTCAGAACGGGGCATAGCACAACGACTGCACTCCTTAAAGTGACTGAGAATTATACGTGAAGCTTTAGATAAAAGAAATATCACAATACTAACAGTATTAGACTACACCAAAGCCTTCGCCACTGTACACATTGAAGAGCACTGCATTTTTCTGATAATGCTTTAGCGTGGATAGACTCTTACCTTCGTGATCGCCAACGCTGCTTATCTGTTAGATATAATAATCATTATTCCACTTGGCGTACCACGAATACTTGAGCACCAAAAGCTTCTGTGTTATAAGAACTTTATTATTCTCTATTTACACGAACGATATTTCTTCTAATTTAACAGACTGCCGACACCATATGCATGCTGACGATAGAAAAATATATCTCCATACTCGACCTAACTGCTTAATTGACGCCATAACTAAAGTTAATGATGACTTGAATTCAATATACTTCTGCTCGAAAACGCAAGGACATAATTTAAATGCAAGTAAGTCGTAGGCTATCTTAATAGAACATAAAAGATCAAAGTGTGGCAAATAAAATGCAAGCCACCGGCATAGCTCAGTCGGCTAAGACGCTTGCCTGCCGATGTGGAGTTCCGCTCGGCACGGGTTCGATTCCCGCTTGAGCTGATTGCCTGGTATGGTTTTTTCCGAGGTTTTTTTCAACCGTATGACAAATGTCAGGAATGCATGGCGAATCCTCGGCAAATATATCGCTACCGCCAATTCCATTGACGCTAAATAACCTCATAGTTAATACATCATCGTTAAAAATAACCAAGTTAAAAAAAATACAAAATTTGCAACCGTTAATTTTAAACAATACCACTATTTCATACAGTTCGACTGTGAAAAACCTAGGAATTTATATTAATTTTCACCTGGAATGGAGTGAACAAGTGAATCACACTTCCAAAAAAATATTTTCGTTTATGCACTCATTACAGCGAATGAAGTATTTCCTTACTGATAAAAGTAAAATGAATCCTTGTGCAAACTCTCGTGATACCGTACCTCCTGCAATGTCATATAAAGTAGGCTAAACTAAATGCAAATTTGAGTAGCATGGTACAACATGTGCATAATGCGTGCGTCCATTATATTTGCAATGTTCGTAAGTATGATCGTGTTTCCCCGTCTTTCCAAACTCTGTCTTGGTTAAGGCTTAGCAATTGACGATCCCTGCATTCTCTTATTCCCATATTTCAAATTTTACGCACCACTACACAAATCTACTTGACTTCGTGTGTTCAAAATTTATCCGCATATCATTATCTAAGTACCAGATCTCATCACAATTTCCTCATTATACCCTGCCACAAGACATCTTTATATTCTTCAATCTATACAGTTTCAGTTGCTAGAAATTGGAAATCGCTTCCGAGAGATGTAAGGGGTTGTTAAGCAATAACGTCATTTAGGTCAAAATTACATAAATTATTTCTTAAGAGATTTTAGTGATTAATATTTGTTACTTATAATAGAACTAGCATATTTCCGCTCTTAGTATTGCCATAAATTTCTTTAAATATAATACAAAACCTCTAATGGCAAAATCTCATTACATTAATATTATTCTCATTATATCAATATATTTTATATTCATATTTTGCTCCCTATAACGTAGTTCCATTAAACTACTATTAAATTAATTTTTATAATTTAAATAACTAGCTATTTCAACTTAATTATAAGTCTTTACATATTGCATATAGATTTATTTGAATTATATTAGCTAATAAATGGAGTAATTAATTTTTCGTGTAGGCTTTCTAAATGTGTACCAGTCGTTAAAATTTAACTCAAGGATATTGGTGTAGAATCTTTAGTGTATTATAAATATTCATAATTTAAATGTGTATGTAACTACTATATTGATTAAGGCTGAGTGGTGGAAGTGAAGGCCTTATGACCTCAACTGTGCCAACGAAAGTAAAACATTCTATAAATATAAGACATCACATTTGAAACTGTGAAACATTCATTTCCTTTGTGAAATGTGAAACATATTTTTATCAGAGGGTTCAATCAGTCATTGAGTCAGAGAGGCAGTTAGTCATAGTCCGTGGGTCAGTCAGTCAGTTAGCTCAAATATTGACCAGTGTATGTGAAATTAACATTGGATTCTATGACTTAACATTATACATATTTAAATACTTTGATCTTATACCTTTTCTTAAATATTAATGGTAAAACATGTAACATTTAATACGGACTCATCTTTTGAAATCTACATTGCTAAAAGCACACAGTATTGCAATATATAGTATTGGTATACAGTAGCATTTGCCTGTAAAGCTACACGATCTAAGAGTGAAAATAAACTGTGTTGTATAATGTAAAAACAGTCTCATAAAAATAGCTTGGAACATTGAACGAATCCAGTAATAATACAACCTCACGAGAATAAAATGAAGTCGATAATGCAAATGAGTCTTGTACAATAAAATAGAAAGAAAATACAAGTTACATGTTATTATAGAAAATATAGCTTCTTAAATTTTTTTACTACAGTCACTGTCATTTTAAAGTACTACATTGCATTATGCTAATTTAATACGTCAACGATTTTAATTCGTGCTCTTTTCTCATTCATTGTTGTACAGTAATTGTTTTCCCTCCAGATAATTGTCAAGATGAATTAGAATACAAGATACATGTTATTATAGAAAAAGCTTCTTAAACTTTTTACTGCAGTAATTGTCATTTTAAAGTACTACATTGCTTTATGCTAATTTAATACATCAATGATTTTAATTCGTGCTGTATTCTCATTTATTGTCCTAATTGTTTTTCCCTCTAGATAATTGTCAAGGTGAATTAGAACACAAGTTATATGTTATTATAGAAAATATAGCCTCTTAAACTTTTCACTACAGTAATTGTCATTTTAAAGTACTACATTGCATTATACTAATTCAATATGTCAGTGATTTTAATTCGTGCTGCATTCTCATTTATTATTGTAATTGTTTTTCCCTCCAGATAATTGTCAAGGTGAATTAGAACTTTCCTTCTATGTTTCCTAGTGCTATTACTACTACTGTTTAGGTCTGCTGTACTACGTCAGGAGATCGTGCTGGCCATTCCCTTCTCTTCCAATTCATCGTTTTCTAAATGTATCATCCAGGTACGGGCGAACAACCAGTGCGTAGTGAGCTGGCGCACCGTCGTGTTGGAAGTAATTTGACTGCAAGATATTGAGTGCGATATTCTCTTCCATGAAAGTGCGCAGCATGGCGAAGTGTTCTTCTATGTTAAGGGTACCTTCATAAAAAAAAATAATGAGCCCAAAATGCCCAGTTTAGAGATACCACGCTGGACCTTTTCTTTTTGGTGAATCGCGTACAATTTTCCGGAGTTCATGAGGATGTTCTGTGATCCATATCACACAGTTATGCTTTTTAGCGTTAACATAGACGTGAAATGTAGCTTCATTCCAAAATAAAAAGAGAAAATCGGGATCGCAATTTGTCATTTCAACCAAAAGTTGCAACGTTTTCAACGAGTCATCTTATCGTCTGCAGACAATGCCTGCACCATTTTCAGATGGTACAGCTTCATTCCCAGAACGCACTATTGCGTGAAAGGTCCACCTCCGGTGAGAGACATCTGGTTAACTTGTTGAAAGACCATATCATGGACACGCACAATGTTCTCCTCAACACGCACAGTTCTCCTCCGTCCACAGTTTCCTCTGCAATCTTCTGTAACAGAACTGACACAAACCCACCTGGCGTAGATCCGAAGTACAGTCAGACGAGATGGATGATCCTTCTCAAAACAGTCCCGAAACTTCTTACGCACCACACTAACTGATCCATACACATCCATCCAAGCCGCCACCTTCCTCCTCTTCTCCAGACTCAACCGTATTGCCATAACTCAAACCGACAACCTACTCAAATTTGCAATGACAGAAAATCAAATAACACACGTCAATAAAATTGTCACATAACATATAACTGGTCTCCATTTAAAACATATAACTCAACCTTCATGTAAATGGTAACATCTTTGTGGTCCATCCTGTAGGCCTATTAGGCAATTACAGCTACAGACACATAAAGCCTTTCATAGAAAAGTTGAATGAATTCTGGCACTTTCACTCATATTACTAAAACCTGTTAGTGCAGCTCAATTATAACAATTGTCTATAGTTAGCTTCTATGAATTTTGAAACAACTTGGCAGTATTAGGACACATTACAAAAAGAGAGTGACGTTATACTTTGACATGACATATTAATAATAATAATAATAATAATAATAATAATAATATTATTATTATTTATTTATTTATTTATTTATTTATTTATTACAATCATCATCATATTCAAAAGTTATTCAAAACTATACATCTTGATTATATAACTTTTAACACTATATCACTTCGGAAAACGTATTATGTGTCTTTCACATTTTACCTTGTTAACATGTTTCATCCTGCTGTTGGCCATCTTCAGAACTGGTTGTTGCTGCTCTTGGCGCCTTTTGTTTGTGTTTACTGTGGGGATGTGTTTGTGTAGTGTAATGTGGAGTCAAAGAGTGTATGTGTTCTGAAATTGAGTTGTGTGTTGAGAATTTCATTTGGATGTTTTTTTTTGTGTGTCTGTATATTTCATATTGTTCTAGTGTGTTTAGTTTCTGGCTTTTTGGTTGGATGTGTAGAATTTCCATGTCTGTGTTGATGTCTCTGTATTTGTGGTTAACATTTGTTATGTGTTCTGCATATGTGGAAGTGTCTTGTAATTTTGTTGTGGCTGTGATGTGTTCTTTGTAACGTGTTTGAAATTATCTGCCTGCCTGTCCTATGTAGAAGTTGTTGCAGGTGTTACATTTGAGTTTGTATACGCCTGTGTGGTTATATTTGTTTGTTTGTTTTTGTTGTTTGTGTGTTGAGATGTTTTTGTGCAGTATTATTTTTTCTTAAACACAAACAAAAGGCGCCAAGACCAGCAACAACCAGTTCTGAAGATGGCCAATAGCATGCTGAAACATGTTAACAAGATAATGTAAAATTTAACACGTGAAAGACACATAGTATGTTTTCCGAACTATACAAAACTGTTGTAACTGATCAAAGTGGCTGTATGTCCCAATACGAGTATATAAAGATAGAATATCATAGATATATGTACCGTACCTGCGTGCTTTTATTTATAAGTTGCGCCTACGGATATTTTATCGATTTCTGTCTCTTTGCAGGACATTGCCGCCTGAACTCGTGCTAGTCAGCTAATCGCAATTGATGTATTAAGTAATCAGTGGCACCATCATTATATTCATTATATATTAATAGATTATTATAATGATTTATTCCGGTTCCTTTCATCTCATTTTTGGACTGTCCAAATTCTATCTTCTATATTTACATTTTATAATTGGATGTATGACAAACTTCATTTTACTAGATTGGCTTACTGGTAGTGTCCTGATGACACTAAATCCATCTGTCCTGTAATTATAATTATATTAAGACTAGTAGCTTGTGCAGCAAATGCTGCACACTAAATTCATTAGAAGTTCAAATAAAAACTTTTCAGATTTATTTTGAATGAAAAATACCAGACATTTTGAAAGCCATGTTCTTCCATAATAATGAAACCTACTCCTTGTGGTTGTTTTTTTTATGCCAAATAGTTTTTCTTGAACTTATCCATCTCCAGTTTTTGAGTTTAATAGCGAAAACACAAGTAACAATATCAGGACGATCAGCGGGTTTTTCATGTGGGAGTAAAGCAGCCGTCGGCAGAAATGTCATAGCAATGCCTGTTACTAAGTGACGTTGCAGGGGCAGGCAAGCAATACACATCCCCTTTGCAGGTACACTGTACAAGCACCTACAGTGGCGTAACATATAGCTAGTTAAGCATGGCTCTGTCCAAACGTAGGAAACGTGTATTTAAAGAAGAATGGGAGGAGACGTATTTGTCTTGTGCTTTTGGAAACAACAGTATATGTTTATTGTGTTCGAAAGTTTTAAAGGGGATTTATCAACACGATATTAAACGTCATTATAATGTAGCCTATGCCATAAAGAGCATCAGAAGTTCGCAGATATTTATGAATATTTTAAATCCAAATTGCAGGACGAAGGTCAATAGCAAAACGTAGTAGATATGTACGATATGGTACAATCGTTACAATGATAGATATCTGGAAATAAAATATGAGGGAAAAACAGTTCCATCATTTCCTATTCTTATAATCTCTTTCTGATATTTCTGAATAATGTTAAGGATTTTATCAACAGTAATCTCACTAGAGGTTTTGATTGATCTAGAGAAAATCAAAACTCGAGTGGGAATTAATTGACTATTACACGATTAGAAGAAAGTACATAAAAATTAGAAGTAACGAAGTACTCCAAGACATTAAAATACTAATTGACTTACGAAAATAGAATTGTCTTAAAATGTATTATTGTACCATCTCAACATTACAAATATTACGCTAGATGGCAGTAGTGTGTTAGGATTAGCTGTTTTCTTGTTATCATTTGTGCCAAATATGAAATCTTCATTGAACTCCGTGGACGGTTACTAGTCAAGAAGGCTTTGTGTGCTTCAGTTTCATTTTTATTAAAACAGTTGCATTCCACTTCAATTATCCGGATCCCAGTAATCAACGTCACTTGACAGATGATTTTCAATAAATCTTAATATTAAACAATCTCTGATACGTAACTATCCATAATATCATATAACAGAAGCTATAACATAACCTAAATAATATAAACAAGTATTAGAAAAGTTTTAATTAGAGATGATTAAATAAACAAGAAAAGTTTTAATTAACGATGAAGAAATAAAAAATAAACATGAATAATTTTGAAAGGAAAAATTATTGAAAGTACGATTTTCAAATTTGAATATTTTAGTGATTTGTGGTTCAGTTGATGTTATATTGGACATGTGCGTAAAAGAAGTAGAACCCGTTGATGTACATTGTGTATTCCTCAAATTATTCAGGATTTCCTAATGGTGCTCTTCATTTATTTGTAAATAGGATTTCAGGGAAGATGCATAGCTATGACCAGTGATATTTATTAATTCTTGTTCTTGAATTCCAATGCGAGTCATATTTGAAACTGCTGTACATCAACTGGAGCGGTTTGTAATTTTCTGTTTTTTTTTTTTTTTGACGTCCAGACCAGTGCAGTTTGAAATGTTGGAAAACAAAGAAACAAATGCTAGGGTAGCCTTGGTGTAAAAGCCGATGCAACACCAGGTCGCTAAACCAAGTCAGACTTCTAATTAATCGACCTGGTGATAAAAACAAACAAATGCTAGGGATGCGATAATAAAATTAAACAAATGCTAGCGACGCGATAAAATTGTGCGATAAGCAGTCATGATTGGTTGAAAGACGTCGTTTCGTAGCGTTTTATTGGTCAAAAGTAGTATGACGTAGTAAAAGTGTAATAGTCGCCTATAAAATTCATCGTCTTCACACGAATTTCAACCCAAGACATCAGATCGAACGAATAACATGGCAGTAATTAGACCACAGTAGATGACGTATGTCAGTGTGAGAGGCACAGATTTTACTGTGTACAGAATGTCATCATCTCGTATACCATTAGACCTGTTGCAAATCCTTGATTCAGAATTAATTGGTCACGTCATGTCTTGCATGCTTAGATAATTACACAGGATGTTAGGGAAACATATTAGGTATGAATGTTTGAAAAATGTTAGATGAAATCAGTACAAATTGAGAACTCTCATGCAAACTTTTTGTTATTTTAAATAAAAAATTTAGGGGTCACGCACTATCATTTTTTTAACAATTGAAATAGTTAAATTCCTGCAAAATGATATTTTCGAAATACAAGTAGAAAAGTAATGACTGATTTTATATGGAGACATTTCATTAATGATTCATTCTCATTTCTAATTTATTTTAGCTAAAACTTAAACTTTGTAATTTTTAATCATTTTTGGTGATATTGAAATTTATTGAATTTATTGATATTATAAATGGCGTATTGATATATGACATATATTTGATAAATATTTGTCAAACAACTTTTTATATGTAATGGTGGACCTCATAATAAGTTATCGAATTTTTACTTGCAAAAAAAAATATACATGATTATAGAATAAGCCACTACACTTCAACATTTGTTTCAGTTACTTGTGTAATACAGGAATACCACTATATTTGAGCTCTATTTCCCCACAACCTAATTTTTGTCCATCTATAACTGTAAATGATTGGTCAATGTCTACAGCCAGCTGCATTTCACTGAAACAAATAGAACATTATGACACACCACCTGATGAGTTCCTGTTGTGGTTTGTGCTTTGTCCTTGGTCACTATGTTTCTGTCCATCGGGTTCCCTTCTATCGAAAGTAGAGTGCGCTGCAGGCAAATCAAAACCCTAAAAACACAGGCACTTGAGGAGGGAAAGAAAGGCATTACATTTCCGTATCGTGCACATTGCGAAACTTCTCACACTATTGTGTGAAGGGAAGCATGCCTCCCAGGCGCAGCAAAAAATTCTCTCTAGTAGTTTTGTTCCAGGATTACATTTCCTAATACGTGTATTGGGGATTATCAGTGTGGTTTTAGGCGTAATGGATCAACTATTGATAAGATATTTTGTATTCGACAGATAATGGAGAAAAATGGGATTATAAGGGTACAGTGCATCAGTTATTCATAGATTTCAAAAAGGCATATGGCTCGGTTAAGAGATAAGTTTTGTATGACATTCTTACTGAATTTGGTATTCCCAAGAAACTAGTTCGATTAATTAAAATTTGTCTCAGTGAGACGTACAGCAGAGTTCGTATAGGTCGCTTTCTGTCAGATGTGTTTCCAATTCACAGTGGGCTAAAGCAAGGAGATGCACTACCATCTTTACTTTTTAACTTTGTTTTAGAGTATGCCATTAGGAAAGTCCAGGATAACAGAGAGGGTTTGGAATTGAACGGGTTACTTCAGCTGCTTGTCTATACGGATGACATGAATATGTTAGGAGGAAATCAACAAACGATTAGGGATAATACGTGAATTTTACTTGAAGCAAGCAAAGCGATAGGTTTGGAAGTAAATCCTGAAAATACAAAGTATATGATTATGTCTCGTGACCAGAATAATGTACGAAATGAAAATATAAAAATTGGAAATGTATCTTTTGAATAGATGGAAAAATTCACATACCTGGGAGCAAGAGTAACAAATATAAATGATACTGGGGAGAAAATTAAACATACAGAATAAATATGGGAAATGACTGCACTAAAACCATAAGTAAGTGCAAGTTTGAAACAATAAATTATTCAGATTTGCGATAAATTAATTATTTATTATGTATAACTACATTTGTATATAGATATTTTCATTAAATTATTAAGTTTTGTACTTTTGTGAACTAATATCAATAAATTTATCTTCTATCTAAATATGGGAAATGCCTGTTATTATTCGGTTGAGAAGCTTTTATCATCCAGTCTGCTGTCAAAAAATCTGAAAATTAGAATTTATAAACAGTATATTACCGACTGTTCTTTATGGTTGTGAAACTTGGACTCTCACTTTGAGAGAGGAACATAGGTTAAGGGTATTTGAGAATAAGGTACTTAGGTAAATATTTGGGGCTAAGAGGGATGAAGTTACAGGAGAATGGAGTCAGTTACACAACGCAGAACTGCACGCATTGCATTCTTCACCTGACATAATTAGGAAAATTAAATCCAGACGTTTGAGATGGGCAGGGCATGTAGCACGTATGGGCGAATGCAGAAATGCATATTGATTGTTAATTGGGAGGCCGGAGAGAAAAAGACCTTTTGGGGAGGCCGAGACGTAGATGGAAATAATAATATTAAAACGGATTTGAGGGAGGTGGGATATAATGGCAGAGACTGGATTAATCTTCCTCAGGATAGAGACCAATGGCGGGCTTATGTGAGGGTGGAAATGAACCTCCGGATTCTTTAAAAGCAAGTAAGTAATTAAGTAAATAAGTAAGTAAGTAAGGAAGAGTAGGAATAGACGATATTACGACGAATTGTTTTGTAAATGTTTTTGTGGAAATTTATTAATTCTCAGCAATTATAGTAATTTCTGTTACTGAATTTCCCATTTATTTCGCCATATTTCCTTTTTTCAAGTTTAAATTTCCCTTTACCTAATATGAACTCCCGACTAGTGGAGTCCCGTGTAGCAGAAGGAAGAAAAATGTTAGGTTTTGTTGATTCAGAGTATTCTTAATTGTGGAAAAAGCTAGTTTTGAAGTTTCTTTACCTTTCTTGTGAAATGACGTGGAATTTACTCGGAATATCATTAAACATATTTATTGAGGACAATTATAACAACACAAAAGATGATCTCTTATTTTAGTCCTAATGGTGGATGCTTGGTCTCAGCCATCTGTATATCACATTTTACTATATACAGTCACGAAGCTTGAGTTTTGAGGGTGCCAGAAACAATAGACTCTGCCGGTACTATTTCGCATTGTCTGTAATGAGGCGATATTAGCGATCCTAGTGGTAAGCAACTATCTAATGTATGCATATTTACTACATATTTAGCTTCGTGACTGTATATACTAGACTGTGAGTATATCATGCAGGCGATACGAGTTCGAGTGTAAGTCAGAATTGGGAATTTTCATAATAATATCCATGGTGACAGTTTCGAGAACAGTTGAGGTTTTACTCGTGGTTCTCCATATCATCATGTTAGGCATTAACATCATCCCAGCCGGTTTCTATTTCGTTTCTACATTCTTAGCATTTCTACGATGACTTTGTGACATGAAATAAAGACAATATTAATCTTATTTCTTAACTTAACCTAGAAATAAATACATTATGATTAATCTATAAATTCCGAGAGTTTTCATATCAAACCCTATGTTGAATTAATTTATATTGGTTTCCATTGCGTAGAATTAATTTCTTTCAGTTATTAATCGTGTACTGTTGTCTGGGAAAGTATAAAGTTATGCTCATTTTTGGTCAATTTTGTTATTACTAGTTGGTACCTTTTTGTAACGGTATAAATCATAGATGTCCAATTGTAACTCGTACAAGGTAAATCCTGGCGTAAGCAACCCGCAGAACATATTGTTTAAGGTCTTTTTCCTATTTTATATGGAAAGTTATTGACCTTAGGAGAGCATTCTTGACGTGCAGTATCTCCTGGTTCTATAGGTGTTTGGGCATCCATGGTCTAAATAATTATAGTTAGGTGTTTTACTTTTAACAGAAATTATAGACAAGATGTCTCATGAATTTATTTTATAATTTATATTCTACAATGTTTCAAGTGTCACTTTCTGTAGTAACATTAAACATGTTGGTTAAGAGTATTTTTTGTGTTTTTATAATAATAATAATAATAATAATAATAATAATAATAATATATTAATAATAATATACTAATAATAACATATTTACTTTCGATTATAAAGGTGACGTACAAAATTAGTACATCGAAGGAGCAAAGTTCGTTCTCGGCTGCAGCTCATTATTATGAATTAGTACATTATTTACATTATTATGAACTTATTATCAGCAATTTTCTGTCTATTTATTATCCCTCCTTATCGGTCTGTCCATGTAGACACGGTGGGCACTTATCATTTCACATCTACCAAATCTATTTTCTGTGCTCTATTCCTTAACATATTCCTTTTTTCTTAGAGAACTATCAGGAGTTTTTATAATTGTATGACGGCAAGGAAAGTTAAAAATATAATTCTTGAAGGGAATGAAAACATTTAAAATAGATTAGTTTACATAGTACCCTCTTAACCTAGTCATTATCACCGGCAAAAATTCAGTTGATGAAGATGAATATTTTCAATGTAATTTTTAAACGCAGCAGCTTCGCGCTGTAGCTGAAGTAACATTAATTGATAAGCAAGTTAAAGCGAAACAAAGAAATTTTGACCATTTGAACATAAACTGAAAAAATAAGTTGGGAACATGATGACATAGTTGTTCGTTCATACGTCCTATTAAAGGGCCAGGAACATCATCTACTAGCCCTTCATGTCATAAAAATCACATGTTCCCAGTGATATACAATACGATGGTTGCGAGCACTACATTCATAAAATCGAAAAAAAAAAGAGAAGTTGTGTACAACCATACTCCAGTAACAAGGCGTGAGCAGTTCGCACAAATTGTGAAAAAAGAAACCCTGACGAAGGGTTGTGTGTTGAACGTTTTGAAGTATATCATGAACGCCAATAAATTTCAAATGTGTTAAATTATTTTCTGTATTTTCTGTTATACATAGTTTGAGAAGATGTTTTCAGAGAAACAGGTACATTTAATTAATTATCTAGTTTGTAACAAATACAGAATGCAGATTTGTGAAGATGTTTTCAGAAAAACAGGCACATTTATTTCTTTAATTATCTAGTTTGTAACAAATACAGAATGGAGATTTGAGAAGATGTTTTGAGAAAAACAGGCACATTTATTTCATTAATTATCTAGTTTGTATCAAATACAGAGTCCATATTTGAGAAGATGTTTTCAGAAAAAACAGGCAAATTTGTCGCATTAATTACAATGGACAACACATTTTCGCATAACTTCGGAAATTAAAAGTATACTACCTTGTTTATTTGTAGCTGCAAAATACGAAAATGGTCTTAAAAATGCTGGATTATTTATAGTTTATGAGTAATCGAAGAAAATCCGGTACATTATTAATATATATCTACACTGTCTAACTAATAAAACCATAGCTTATTTCTATATTACAAACAGCGTCTTCTTGCCTGTCACTTGTATTCCAGCACTAGAACATCTCTTGCATCAGCAATAATCAGCAAGCATAGAGATCCTCCACCGATCCTGGTATCTTCTCTCCATTGTAGAAATTAATCCCTGGAAATGCTTCCCATGCTTGTCGCTCACTGCACCGCAATTGTTTGGAAGAAGTCTAAACGGGAATTAACACAGTTATGTATTTTGAGTGACATATTTCACCCCATTATTTGGTAAGATGATGTTAGACATTCAGTTAGTTCTTTATAGTTTCCAGCCTTCATGTTTCCCAGACATTGTGTCACCGTGTTTCGGAAAGCATCCCATGTTGTCTGTTCATTATCATTTAGCAGTGTTTCTAAATAATGGGCAATGACTAGTTTAAGGATTTGAATGTCAATAGAAATTATTTTAAATTATTTTCAGTGATTTGTGAAAATTTACACAGAATGTATTTGAATGCATCTCCGTTTTGCTTCATTCCTTTAACGAAATTTAATACCGGATTTAATATGTAACGGAGCAAGAAAAACCTGTCCACACCTGTAGAGTAACGGTTAGCGCGTCTGGCCGCGAAACCATGTGGCTCGGGGTCGATTCCCGGTCGGGGCAAGTTACCTGGTTGAGTTTTTTTCCCGCGGTTTTCCCTCAACCCAATATGAGCAAATGCTGGGTAACTTTCGGTGCTGGACCCCGGACTCATTTCACCGGCATTATCATCTGCATCTCATTCAGACGCTAAATAACCTAAACTGTTGATAAAGCGTCGTAAAATAACTTACTAAAATAAAAGAAAATCCTTACTGAAATCTGCCAAAGGAACATATTTAACGTTTCTGTTCATGGATCCAAATATTCTTGCAGTGGTAAATTCTTAATATAATGAGATGTCTTATCAGTTATCACAGCTATCCGATTCATATAAAAGCAGCAGTATTTAATATAGCACAGCTGCAGACCAAAAAGTATTGCTATTATTTCGTGTTCACTACAAATAGGCCTATGCCAAGTGTATTCGGTGTAATTTATGATTTTATCAGGTTTCCCCATTTTAGCATATTTTTCTTCATGTGAACTGCATAACAAATTGGAATTATGAAGCAAAACAACTTTCAGACTTAGTTTTGAAGCGTCTATGAACAACCACAATTCTTCGGGATTGTATTTAGTTATTAAGTCATTGTCATTGTCAACGGAGGTTGCAGTTCTTCAGAATATGGTACAGAAATTGTGTCGTGTCCAACGTTTTGGCCATAGTCCCTAAATGACAACCAAAAATACAGATTTTTTCAGACATATGAACATAAACAACGTTGAACATAAAATAAATGTCTCACTTTCTTTACGATTGGAGTAACATTTATCTTCTAATTAGAAAATGTCACTGCGCTATAAGAAGTAACAAAAATTGACCGCACATTTTACCCATTTATGTGCCATGTTTAAGAACAGTAGATAAAAATATCGGTTACAGAAAATCACATAGGACCTCACTACGACCGACTGTGCAAAATTGAATGGAATATAAGGGAACATAGTAAAGGAAACTCGTTTTCACTCACAAGGTCTTCAATAGCAACAGCCTAATGTTGTGAAGCTCGCTTTGTTAGTGGTAAGGCAAGCCGGAAATCTTAAAGCGAACCAATTTTCATTCAGAGGTGGTAAAACTACTACAAATTTTTATTTCGTGTAATATTTATAAAGGAGGGAACACATCTGGTCATAACGTATATCAACAAAACCAGAGTCAATTGACAAAAATTAATGTAATATTCGTGATCTGCGACTCAAATTTAGTAAAGATTTATTACTTTAATATCCGAAGCATTTTCAGTGTTGGAGTGTTATCTTTCACTTTATAACCAACGAGACATTTATTTTATGTTCAACGTTGTTTATGTTTATGTGTCTGAAAACAAAATAAATGTATGCTAATAAGGCATTTTTGTTTAATTTCGTAAAACATCTCGCGATACCATTCAGTTCTTTACACGACCGTATAGGGAGGGTGTCATGACCCAAACTTTGGGAACCTCTGAATTAGGGGAAATTAATAAAATAAGAAACATAAACAGTGAGATATTAAAAGCTACACGGATGAAATTTACAATGTGATGATAGTACCCATGGCAACTTATGGATGTGAAAATTGAGCAATGAAATAGATTAGATAAAAATAAAAAAATCAGCAGGATTGAAGTTCAGCATCTGGGTTTATTCCCTTTGGCAAGAAGGGAAGTGCAGATATTCGCAAAGTGCTAAATGTATACTGTTGTAAATACAAAAAAATATATATATTTAAAATTGTTAGGAACATATACTAAATTTCGAGGAAGACTGCCTACCAAAAAATACCATTAAACTATTAACCTTGAGGCTAGAGAAATGTAGGCAGACCTAGAGCCAGACGGGAAACTTCAGACCAATAGACACACTCCTTTCGGAAGAAGAAGAAGACTATGACATTTTCTTCCTTCCATTTGGTTTCACCGCATTCTATCTTCTCTTTTCGTGTATATAGTATTAGATATATGAGAACAAAACTGTGCTGCGTGGTAAAAGTGCGTAAGTCAGAAATTGGAGGTTTCGAGTTACAACATTCACTTAATACAAAAAAATGTACTATCTACTTTTTCAGGTAATCATACGTCTATCCTGTGCCACAGGGTTACCGAACTGAGGCTCCTATCAGTAGTGTTCACATAAATTGTATCCCCGTCAGTCCAACACTTGGAAATCCGTCAGAATCCGTCAAAATTAAAAAAATATATATTAAGACCCACTCATTATATTTATATACAAATAAAAATAAAATTTAAACACAACTTACCAATCTTGGGTAAAGTAATAATTCGTCAATCTCTGACTTGATTACGAGGAAATCTGAAACATAGTATGGCATGGACAGGGCTGTTCAAAGAAAAAGTAAAATCTTCCAAAAAGTAAACAATTAAAAATGACAGCAACTGAAAAAGTCAATCGACGATGTCAATCGTAATTTCCGCCAGAAAATCCGTCATCCCTCAAAGCCATTGTTTTACCGTCCGCTACGTTGAAATTCCGTAGGTTTTGACGAAATTTCCATCCAGTTGGCAACACTGCTTGGAAGAGTCGCTAGTGTTGTAGTTGCTGTCAAGGACGTAGCCGCTTTGACCGAAGGTAGCCGAATAGTTCTCACCAGCGCGAGAGTAGGAGAAGCCTTCGAACGCGCGATATCGAAAAATTAATCAGTTCTGTATTAAGAAGTTCTTTCTTGATCAGGAATGAATTTATGTGAGAGAAATGCAGTGAGTGTTTTCCGTTGAAGGGAAAAATGCTTATTGGAATAATAAACGTAGGCTTAATCATTTGCTTCAAGTGACTTATAATTTTAAATTTTGGAGGAACTAACTGCTTTCTTAGAAAGCTGACAACAAGTTCTTTTCACAACAAATTCATGAATGTTTGCGGTAATTTTCTTTGCCGTCATTAGACAAATGTTTATCCTGCATTCTGCTACGAATATGGGACTTTATTAATTACGTTAATGAAAATGCAGCTTCACAAACATAAGTCGTAGCGAAAAATGAAAACATATTTGCAATAAAAGCACCCAACGTAAGAAATCGCCGCGTTCTTGTTAGTAGCTTTCAAAAATTCGTCAATCGTTGATGTCTTTTCCGTATCTTCCAACGTAGAGTCGCACTGCAGTTCGGTAAGTTCGGAAACAAAATCTCCCGAATAAACCTGGGACAATGGATCAGCTATGTAAGGGGAAGTGAAGAGTAAAAACTTCTTTGTCATTCGATACGTTGCTTAAATTCCTCATACACGTTGTGTAAATGACTAAAAAAATTTTAATTTCTGACTGAATCCAAAGACGAAGAAAATAATTGAAATGACGGGAAATTCTCTAAATTATTTGCACTTAACTACATACGGTACAAGGACAGCTTAAGACTAAACGCTCTGATTCTGTCACGTAAATGTGGTAACAGCGGAACGTTTCCCGGAAGACTTGCGGTTAAGGTCATTTAATGTGCTAGACATGTCGGATAGGAATCCAAGATCTTGCCACCAAACGTCATCTTCAAATTCAGGTACGTCGAGTTTTTTTCTCCTTTGAAAATATTTCAATTTCTTCTATTAAATCGGCAAATCTCGCCAATGTCTGGCATTTAAATGGCCCACGCTCTGTTCCCTATAAAACCCCGAAGACACATCACCTTTCGATACGCGGCTCCCGGAAGAGCCTCGAATCTGATTGTCGTAGCCTGGAGCACCGAAAATGTCTGAATTGGGCGCACCTGATCTACGATAATGATGTAGACTGCAGAGATCGGCAAAAATGTCATCGTGATCACAATAGTGACGTCGCAGGGTCAGCGCAGTAAACTGTTTTTCCTTCACCCTCTCTGTCCGTCCAACTCCTCTACAACTCCAGTTCACAGGCATCTATCAGTGGCGGATTACCTGATTAGATGTAGGTTACTTCTTTCTCAAAACCTTCAATATCTGTTCGGAAACGAGTGTTTAAGGAAGATGGGAGGAACAGTATTTGTTGTGCATATGGTGATAATGTAGATACCTCTTGTGTTCTAAAATTCTAATAGACACTTATAAATCAAACATCTAGCGACATTACGACAATTCATAAGATTATCACGAAATCATAGGTAAGCATGAACATATCCAATGTAATTGTAAACGGAAATGTACACGGTAGAAAATAAGTAGGACTGGACGGGACGGAGCAATTAAAAAAAAAAAAGAAAACTAAATTGGAATAACAGTTCTGGTACCGAAACATGATGAAACAAGGTATGAATCAAAGTTATGTTATTGCTTTGGAAATCGCAAAATCATTGAAGTCTTATAATGAAGGAGAGTTTATTAAAACATGTCTGAATAAAGTTGCTAACATTATTTGTCCCGAATAATCTGATGTTTTTAACAGTATGAAATTATCCATACGGACAATACAAAGCTGAACGAGAAATAAAAAAATCAAAGATTCTCTTCCTTTAGGTGGAAACACAGATATTGATATAGTAGAATTGGTAATTTCACCCGCGGAGTTACAAAGGATCTCTCTGTATAAGAATATTTGCTCGATGTCATTGCACTTAAAGAAAATGCAACAGGATAGAAGTTATTCCAAACATGAAGAAAATATAAGGTACACGCACCAAATAACGCCACCTTAACACTTTAGTCACTTTTGCTCTGGAAATAAGTTATGTACAAACACGAAAATTATGAAATAGAAACTGTAATCTTATCTTTACAAAATAGCATAATGAAAATGGATATATTATATACCGAACAAGAATTAGAACTCAAATAGGAAAACTTTGTAAACTGGCGTTATTAGGAACAGGTTGTCCAATTAACGCCACCTATTTTCTGGTAACCTATACACTTATAATTGTTAATGAATTATTTTTCCTAAGCAACACAAATTGAACTAAGCGACTAAATTTGAGTTTCTGTTAATAAAAGATACAAAATCACTCAATACTAATGAAAGATTCTTGATCTAAAACTGAAACACCAGATGGATTAGGAAAATATGTTTTCCAGTGACTCCTTACTTTAAAAAAAAGAGACAATGTGACTCAGTAGAAAGTTATTAAACACAAAAGCATTTACCTTAGTTTAATATGAATGTTTTCCAATAAGTAAAACAAAAAAATTAAGTTATGTAAAATAAAAAAAATTAAGTTTCATAAGCAGTTGAACCAATATCATCACTGCACATTCTGAACATTTGTTGGTTGAAAGCTTAGTGATTTTCCTGATGTTTTCACACTGATGCTGTACTGTCAGCCTTAGTACTAACATAACCTAAAATTTTGTCTGAAGACCTTTAACGCCACATGGTGTTAAAGCGCTACTGAGTACTTGATAACATGACATGCCTGTTTCTCTAACATTTTCAAATTTTATAGATAGCAAATACTTCCTATACATAGAAGAATATTTAAGGATCACGAAAATATATAGTTTAATATAGTTATTATTTGCTCAGCACACAAAATAAAATATTGCCTCTTACCTTGATATAAGAACAGTCATTCACTATCAACACACAACAGGAAAATGATTGAACATAATGTCACTCGTAAATGTCAGCGGACAGGTAGTAACTCATTTCATTACTAGATTGCAAGCGAATGCAGGCTACAGTAGTGCACTACCGAAAACGTGTGCCGTTAACAAATTTTAATATGGTGGCGTTAAAGGTATACTTGGCGTTATATGGCTCAGGGACCTTATAGAAGAAACGAATTTGAACATAAAATAACTTGTATCTGTAGTAACATACAAGACTGGAAATACGATTTTAAAAAAGTCTGCTAGGTGGATTAACGTGTTATTAAGAGGGCTGTAAATAAGTGAGGACATAAAATTTTGCCATTATATAACAAGACTGGCTTACATTCATTTAAAATGCTCTCCTTAGAAAAAAATAATATGTGGAGTCCTATTATAGATCGCCTGACGCTACTCTACATAGCTTCTATGATTTTCTCTATATTCAATATATTTAGGAATACTTGTTTCCTGAAGAAAAAAAAAACTTGTAATATCTAAACAAAGATCGTGCCTAGCAGACGAAAATTTACGAGTTGTATTAAGAATGGCATCGCGGTCTAAGGCATCCTGCCTAGGACTCGCGTTATGGAATGCGCGCTGATTCGAGTCCTCATGGGGGAAGAAATATTCTCATGAAATTTCGGCCAGTGTATGGGACCGGTTCCCCCAGCATCGTGATGCACTTGGGGAGCTACGATAGGTAGCGAAATCCGGTTGCGAATACCAGCTATAACGGCTGGGGGGATCTTCGTGCTAACCACACGATACCTCCATTCTGGTTGGATGATCGTCCACCTCTGCTTCGGCATGTGGGTGTGAGGCCAGCAGCCGGCTGGTTGGTCTAGGCCCTTCACGGGCTGTAGCGCCACGGATTATTAAGAGTGGCAATTTGTGACGTATTTTCCTAGGTTGTTATAGCACAGTAGAAATATAGATGAAATAAAATAAAATCTGTCCATCTATCAATCAGTATTGTGTAGTCTATGTCAGATGATTGGGTTGAGGTCCGCCACTGGGATCCGAATGAAGTGTTCTTTACTCCTCAGTGATATTAGGCTACATCTTATGTATCGCGGCTTGCATCTAGTGATGTCATCGTGAGTACAAATTTTCCGACGGCTGATGTAGAGCGTTAAAGTTCCAGACCATCACAATGATACTGATCCTCATATCAAACTTTACTTTTGCTCTCCTGAAAACTTTCATATATTGAGTTATGCCCTTTTTACCGCGCACAGTAGAAATTGTGAAAATGTATGCAATGCGAACAAGTGAAATAATACAAATTAGAGTATAAAAAAGATTATAATATTTAGCACCTCACTAACCCCTTTACGAACCTGATGTTGCGAATGGATATACTTATTTTCATTTGTAATAACTATGTCACGCTTTATACTTCAGTTCCTGCGGAAACTAGTGCTATAGTCAAACATTTATGTAGCGTTAGAGTTCACGATGTAATTTCTGCATTCCATGAAATGTATATTGTGACACAAGTGACCCCGGTAATGATCACATATTTACTGTGGCGTTGCATGTGCTTGTAATAGTACACGGTAAAGTCGGCCGTCCCACTTCCCGTGTTGTGAGTTCGGTATTTACTTGAAAAATCTAACGAGTGTTTATGCAAGGCTGCTGAAGCACGCGACCGAGCTAATTAAACGTTGTTTAAATTTTTCATTGCTGATCCGAATCTCTGGCTAAACACCTTACTCCTGTGTAGAGTTATAAACGTGGCTTTAATTTGATTATATGACATTAAGGATAGTTTGTATAAGAGAGCTGCAAGTTTGTGCTGTGTAGGGACCTTCGTCTTAATTGCACATTACGTTGCATATTAAGAACAATTAGTTAATTAAGTTACCAACTCAGCACGAAGTAGAGTTGATCAAGAGTGACATTTCTTTACAGAATATACCTACATCTTGATTAACCAATGAATTATTAATTAAACTGGAGCTACTTACTAAGTCAGCGTATAGAATGCTCCAAAATTTGCGCGCTAATACCTCAACACCATACATACATACATACATACATACATGTATTTTTCTGTATGTGATTTGATCCTGGTTGAGTGGAAGAGAAGGCCTGATGGCCTTAACTCTGCTAGGGAAAATAAAACTACCGTATTATTATTATTATTATTATTATTATTATTATACATACATACATAAATTCATACATACATGCATGCATGCATGCAAACATACATACATACATACATACATACATACGTGTATATTTCTGTATGTGATTTGATCCTGGTTGAGTGGAAGAGAAGGCCTGATGGCCTTAACTCTGCTAGGGAAAATAAAACTATTATTATTAATTAATATTATTATTATTATTATTATTATTATACATACATACATACATACATACATACATACATACATACATACACACATACAAATTACCGGCGTGGCTCAGTCGGTTAAGGCGCTTGCCTGCCGGTGTGAAGTTGCGCTCGGGCGCGGGTTCGATCCCCACTTGGGCTTATCAACTGGTCGGGCTTTTTCCGAGGTTTTCCCCAACCGTATGGTGATTGCCAGGTAATCTATGGCGAATCCCCGGTCTCATCTCGCCAAATATCATCTCGCTATCACCAATCTCATCGACGCTAAAAAACCCAGTACTTGATACAGAGTCGATCAGTAACCAAATTTAAAAAATACATACAAACATAAGTGTTCTGCCCATGGGTAAATCATTCATTGCAAACGCAGCATTCTCCAATCTTCCTAATTTTCTCCGCATATGATTCATATATCTTCTCTTTACTTTGATGAAGTGGCAAGCATTACTTTCTCTTTGGAAGAGGGACAACTTGCTGCGCTAACGATCTTCTTACGGATGACCATTCATATCGAGGTGTCTTACATCATATCACATTTTACATTCTTGGTTGCCATGGTTGATTTTTTGAAAATTGCAGGGAAACCAGTGAGCAACTTCATTCGCTTTTAATTCATTATAGAAAAAGCTTAGCCCAGCACCGATTCAATTTGAGGAAAAGTAAACAAAGGACTAGAAAATATTCTCCAGAACATCCTGAATTGCCGATCAAAATGCATCACGGAATATTTTATGAGGGAAGTGTAAAAAAAATGTAAATTTTTGACTTTCCATTACAAAAATTTTCAAATTGAAGTATGCTCTCGAGATATCAGTAGAAGTTGAGCGTTCCTTTTCTGCTTGCAAGTTTGTGCTAATAGACAAAAGTGCAAATTATCTCTCTAAGATTATGAAAAGTTAATCGTTGTATACTGAGAGTCCAATCATGAGAAGTTCATTTGATTAAAATGAATTAATATTATTGTAAAGTTAAGGAATATAAAAATACATCACTTTTTTATTATCATTGCTTATTTTCGTTCCATTTTAATCTATCCCTATATAGTTATACACTATTGTTTAACACAATTTATTAAGAATAAGATTTTAATAATCTACCCACCTATAGAGTACCTAATAACATGTAGGATAAATCTGTCTTGCTAACTATCGATTCATCTATGCATCCATTTGCCAAAATTACGTTCTATTACCTTATCTATCGATATTTGTCACTGCTTATCTATCATACATCCACCAATCCAACTATCTAGATAGCAATCTATCCAACTATAGGCTAGGATTATTAGAGGAGAAAAATTCGCTCCGGCGCTGGAGGTCGAACCCGGGTCCTTGGTTCTACGTACCAAGTGCTATAACCACTGAGCTACGCCGAAGTTGAATCCACAGCACCGGATCAAATCCCTCACCTCTAGTGAGCGAATTTTTCTCCTATAATAATCATTATTACCATAAGAGCTATATTCTGTAGGATCAAAAATTAATCTTTACGTACAACTAAAGGCTGCCTACCAACATGTGGGCTATACCTATAGGCGTGAACACTTATCAATCCATCCATACACTCATTTTGTTCAATATATAATCTCTTGCCTCATCTCTCTATATTTCTGACTGAATATCATTTCTGTTTATCTCCCCACTAGGCTACCGGTATCTAATCTTTCTTGCCTGTCTCTGTGTGAAAATTTTCATTTTCGTTTGCTTTGATTTATTTTATTATATATTTAACGGCATTGATCTACAGCTTTTCTTTTTCCTTCCATTCCATTCCCTTTTCTTTCCTTATCTGTTATACTTGTCATTTTATAATTCTTGCCTCTTTTTGTTATTTCTTAACTTATTCTAAGATAACAATCATAAGTCGCAGAAGAGAAGACATTACGATTTTATTACTTATGCATGAAGCCCTATTGGTTATTTCACCCCGAAATGAGAAGTAATTCAGGGAGATAAATTCTACAAAGGGAGCAGTATAATAGGAGCTCTCTCTGCAGTTAAGTCACTAAAGAATTTTCATTGAAAATTGCGCCTGCTCTCGCTGATTATTGATTATATCGGAGCTTTATGGGGGCCGCTCCTATACTGCTCCGGTAATTGACCTTAATTCAACTCCGAAAGACTTTGTCCCGAGGAGATTAATTACTGTAACGAGCGCTGCTGGAGTCCCCAGGGTCAGGCGCTGCCCATCAAATTCGACCCCTTATCGCTGCGTAAGTACTTTCTCCAAATAGAGGAAGGAGGATGTGATTTATTATATTTTAGCCCTGGATATACCGATCCCATTTTTATCGCGATGGTTTTGTCTATGTTGCCGATATAAGCCAATTTGTCATGCATTAACGTCGTTATGAAATTCGTAAAGCTGGAGTGAAGGAATCTTTTGTGCTGTAGAAGTTTGTGTCATTCGGTTAGTGTGGAAGTTTTTCACAGGAGAAATTTCTGTGTTTTCATTGGCTTCTTTATGGAGTTGTTGATCCACAGTTTCAGCTAGTCTTTTCACTTTTTATCATAAACTCCTAGATAGAATTTCTGGCTACAAATCAATGTAACTATACTAGAGAAAGTGAATAAATCGTATCCTCACCGAATGTGAGTGGTACCCTAGATCATATATGTAGCAGATATGTCGGGCTTATAGGCTTTGAGGTTAACAACTTTTGTCAGGTTTACTACGTTGCCATCTAGTTGTTACATAAGGAGTCACGTCATAATTCCCATTTGAATTGCATTAGCCACTGTGCTGCCATCTCCTGTTCGTTTACGGCGGACGGGTGGCGATCCTGGTGGTTGTTCTCTTCAAAGTGCTGCCGATTTTAACGTAGCGAGGAGTTATCTGTTACATAATATGATCTAGGATGGTACCAATCAATGGGCTTATTTATTTAAGAATAATAAATTATGATGATTATGATGATAATTATAACGAGAATTATCTGCTAACAGCACGATACTTCTTAATATAGTCTAAGTTCGCAATTATTTTGTAACTTATCACAAGTGACCAAATTATAATGAAATTGAGAATCGTAACTCATATACAACATACAGTATGACATTTTTTATAAGTGGGAAGGTAATGTGGATTATGTAATATTCTTACAAATATATACTTGTATTATATATTTCAATTATGAGCTGACATTTTGTTTATTTTTAAATTATAAAAACGCTCTTCGTGGTTCATTCTCTTTTAAATAAAGGGACATTATATCCACAATAATTTTGAATCTGTTACGAAACGGAGCTGGGTCGTAGCTAAGACGTCATTCTTTGTTGACTAACAAGGAGGTGATATACTTTCTATATTAATAATCTGATGGTACCGTTTCAGATGTAAGTTAAATGTTATGTTTTATTTAACGACGCTCGCAACTGCCGAGGTTATATCAGCGTCGCCGACGTGCCGGAATTTTGTCCCGCAGGAGCTCTTTTACATGCCAATAAATCTACTGATATGAGCCTGACGCATTTAAGCACACTTAAATGCCATCGATCTGGCCCGGGATCGAACCCGCAAACTTGGGCGTAGAAGGCCAGTGCTATACCAACTGCGCCAACCAGGCCGACCAGATGTAAGTTAATAATATATGACAGAATACAGGAAAGTTAAACTATACCATTCTGAAAGGTTTCCGAAATATTGACAGCAAGATACGCAGTCTGCCATCTTACTACTTGATGTAATTACTACAGTGGAGTCCAAATCTCCTGAGGTTTCGCGAGAGCCAATAACGTGCAAGCGCGACGTTGTCAAACCTACACAGCGGGTGAAGCATGCTCGTCTATCGGGAGGGATGAGCGGCCGGTGAAAACAGGTTCAGTTCTCAATTATAACAAAACAGTGTAAAGGAATAATAAATTATTTATTCATACAATGCTAAGTAATATAGTAAGAAATCCTACCATTAAATTGATGTTTGCAGTTCCACAGGAAAAGCCAATATACTAATGTGTTTATTTTTAGTTTTACTGTGTACATTTTTTCATTGAATTATAAGCTTCTGTTTTTATGTGATTCGTATTTGATTCTAACAACATTAATATGTATTTCACTATGTTTATTTTTATTTTATGAGGTAAATGTTATGTAACTACCTCTTTTGATCTCATTATGTACCTAAATTGTATCAATATGTAATTACTTAATTCCGATCCAGTTTTATGTTCAACTGTGTAAACAAGTTTTAATCCTGATTGAGTGTAAGAGAAGGCTTTACGGCCTTAACTCTGCCAGGTTAAATAAAGCCATTATTATTATTACTATTATTATTATTATTACTGTCTTTTCGAAGTAATTCAAATTCGTCACTCTTTTAGGTATATTAATGTTTGCTAGGCGAGACGAACAATTCCTTAGCACTCTGTGTTTCCGATTTTTGCACTTCTCTGCACACATGTGACATGGTTGATACATTTATTGAATACGACATTTAGTTCTTGACGCTTAGAGAAGTTGAGATTTTTGCGGTTTTCGTCGGACGAATATTTTCTGAAGAAATTGTAGTTATTAAATATAATTATCCGAACTTTGCTATTATTGGATCTACTACTAACACTACCGGTAATACTGGCCTTCAGAATGTCCAACTCTAGAAACACGCTATGGAGCTGCCAAACTTCCGCTACAGTTGTGTGTACTAAATAAATATGGAGCAATCAGAACAGATAAGAAAGTAACTATATAACGTCATTGGTCAGAAATGTGTTAAGGGTTCACAGAAATAAGGTTTGTTTTTCCCTGACATAATTTTTATTGTTTGAAAATCAAAGCTGTCAATTACATTCATTTTATTTATTTTATTCGTAAATGCTTCAACTTAACAAGGACGTATTTGGTAACAGAAATGCAAGTCGAGGTTAATGATATTATTTTATTTAAATATATTTATTTTATAGACAAGTCTGAAAGTAAGTTGCATTCCTTATTTTTCTTTCTGCAATAAAAGACTAAAAGGTTTTAGTTGTTATATTATTATGTAATGTTGCTCAAAGTTGTAATACATCCAGGCCTTTATAAGCATATGCTAAAATATATTTCTTCGCTTACGGTACCTTACATACCTTACATACCTGATATGATTATAATCTATTTTTGTAGGTCTCACAGCATATATCTTTACTTTGGACATCTAATTGCAGTCTCAGTAAAGGACTTACAATGACAGGTGACAGTCTACCCACAGTCTACTATATACAGTCACGAAGCTTGAGTTTTGAGGATGCTAGAAACAATAGACTGTGACGGTACTATTTTGCATTGCCTGTAATGAGGCGATATTAGCGATCCTAGTGGTGAGCAACTGTCTAATGTTTGCATATTTACTACGTATTGAGCTTCTCGACTGTATATACTAGACTGTGGTCTACCTCTTTCCTACAGTTGCGAAAGTAGTAATATTTTAATTTCTACATGTGGTTACAAGCATTAGCGCAATCTTTCAGGGAACACTAAAGTTATGCAAAATCTATAGAAAAACCAATATTTATCTAGGACGTTTCAGAGAAAATATACACATTTGAGCTTGTAAAATAATTTTGTAATTCCGTTACATTTCGGGAAGATTTCGTTTTTCGCCGCTACGTCTCCCAAAACTCCAAACTCCGCTACGCGTAACGGAATTCCGCTACAGCTGGACACATTGCTGAATGGCATAATTGAATTTCATATCACTAATAAACAAATAAAGTGATCAACTAATAAGAACATACAGAAAATGTTTATTAAAAACGAATTATTGATTTCACTGACAGACACAAAGGATGTCGAATATCCACACACAACGCAAACAGAAATCAAGCTGGCATTTTCGGTTCTCGCTTAGTAACTACTTTTATCTAATATTTATATCGCTGGATGGATAGTTCACAGTTGGGGCGGCCCACTCTTGGTGCTTCGAAAGGCTTTCTTACCGGCACGCAGAAGTTAACATCGCTCGTGGAAGACCATAAAAACTATCAATTTAGCCTTAGAGGCACACAGTGACTCTACGGCTTGGTCCGAAGGGTTGTGGGTTCGAGTCCCGCCTCGGGAATGGGTGTTGTGTTTCTGTTAGTTTAGGAAAAAGAAATAGAAAAACAGAAAACTGCAAAACAGCAATCTTTAGGAAAAAATGGCCTCTGGCCGGTAAAAAGAAAGACGCTTAAATGCGAACTACTTGGCGTAGAAATGGGATTCTTGTTTCTATATGTTCAGAAAAAGAATGTCAATCAACCTAACCACATGTAGACACCCTGTCACGAAGAACGTGTCCGAGCGCACGTATTATTTTTACAAGCGGCGTCAATGAATATCCGTATGCGGCAACGCAGAGCTGTTGCCACTGGCTATTGCTGTCCAAGTAAACACGCCCCAAACGTCAAAAGATTTCGACCGCTCTATAGACCCCGGACTTCTGTGGTGATTTCATTGAAGTTGGCTTACCTTTGACTAGTGCGAATGAATGTGGTTGAAGAGTGCCGGCCCGGATGGCTCAAGCGGTAGGGGCACGGCATGTCCCTATCGCTTGGTCCGAAGGGTTGTGGGTTCGAGTCCTGCCTCGGGCATGGGTGTTGTGATTGTATTAGTATAAGTAAAAAACAAGGAAACCAAAGGTAAAACAAACAGAAAACAAAAATAGATAACTTTGGAAAACGGCCTCTGGCCGGTCGAAATTAAAAAAAAAAAAAAAGAGAAGGCGTCGGAAGAGATAAACATTGGGCTCATGTCATTCAAACATGTACAGTTCTGTAAAAAGGATGAGAACGCTGAATTCAACTCGGTGTCTTTCTAGCTTGATTTGCAATACAGGGTCCGTATTTTAAAATCTAAAAAGTTTAAAATAATGTTCTATAGAATATACTGTAGGTTAATCTACATTTTTAATTTTAATTTTTTTCATTTTCATACTTTGTAGAGAAAATAATCTTCATGAGGGGGTGATTTGAATATACAGTATATAAACATAACTGAGAAGTAAGTTTGATACGAAGTGGAAATATATCCTCGAAAATCGGACCTATGATGATACTCTTCTTTATAATTGATAGTGTAAAATATTGTAGCAGGTACCTACCTATGTCACGCTAGCGTTGCATAGGATTCCCACTATTACATTTACTACAAACCTCCCAGTGGCATCTGTTGCTTCGTCAGTACTAACAAATATGCTTTTCTCAACCATATTTTCTCTAATTTTGTTTAGAACTTCTACATACAAAGGAGGAAGTAGTTTTTACGAAGCGTCGACTCGATAGGAATGTCTTGCCTAGTGTATTTTCTTAAAAATTATCGAAAGTATACATTCTCTAATTTATTAACAGGATTACTTGCACGCATCATCATATCACACAAATCCCTGCAGAAAGTCTAATTAGTGCATCTTCGTAAATCCGATGGAATCTTTTCACTGCAAGCATGTCTCCTACGGTATGTTTTTCAGAACTTCAGTGCCGTTCTAAGTGCCGTTTACCCGCAACTTGTATCTCTGAATTGCATAATTTACATACGATCCTTTTTCCGCCTAAACTGGAAGTATCTCCCCCCGAACTTACGATATGTTTCAGTTTTTCAATGTTTACGTTTTTATTCTTCGGCATTATGACAAAGACAAAACGAAACTTTACACAACTGCTTCTTTGTACTACGATGACACTACTGGGAAAGAAAACCACCTATAAGGGTGAACGTTGTACTAATATTTCCTATTTTGCTAGGAGATGTATTACCAGCGTAGCCTATGACGTCTATGAGTGACTTTGGGCATTGCTACGGTATGATTATGCAACATCTGTACACAACCGGCGCTACTGGTATTTAAGACGTAATATTTTGGCCCCTGCGCATATAACTGGAATCCATGAAATAACCACAATGATCCGGACATTGGTAATAACATTCATCCTACTACAAAAGCTGTTCATGATACAATGAATTGCAAATATGAAGGATGTTGTTAGAGAGGCCTCAAGTTCTATACACGTCTAGTGTCTTTCCCTTCACTCACTCACTCACTCACTCACTCACTCACTCACTCACTCACTCACTCACTCACTCACTCACTCACTCACTCACTCACTCACTCACTCACTCACTCACTCACTCACTCACTCACTCACTCACTTACTTCTTGTTTCTTTCTTTTTGTTCTCTGCCTCTCTTTTTTTGCTTTGACTTTTTCTTATTGTGTGGTTCTATGTTTGCAAATTTTTGCAGTAATTTATTTATGTACGACTTTCTTCTGTGTTTAAAAGTAACACAGGAAGAGATTAATTTTTACTTACTGCAATGCATTATCATATCCTCTATATACACTCAAAATAAATACGTGTCTTTTTCATGATGGCAAGGAATTTTTCATTGTATCAAGCAGCTCTTAAAAATTAAAATTTTCTTTTATACAAAGGAATAACTGTGTCACTACACATGATCTTCTTCCGAGTTTCTTTTATTATAAAACCACAACTTGATGAGTCATCGGTGAATGTTTATGAGAAATCAATATAAGTTTAGTAGTTTGAAAAATTGAATAATATAGGAATAGTATCGCTTAGCAAGACGAGATGTTATGGGAATAAACATACAAGAAACACGATCATAAATAAGGTGCAATAACGATAGGAAACTTAACATCACATGATACGGAGATAAACAATAGATAAAGAACTAAGACATCTCAAGTACTAGCCTTAAGACTAACAATAATTGAGCTAAAGTTAGGATTTCCTGAAAGTAGTAGTACCAGTGCATCATTTAAGAAGCGGCAACTTTCACTACCAATAATTCGACAATCTTATAGCGTTGTATAATTTTTTTGCTGTATGCCGAACTAGATCATTAATATCCATTCGAAGCAATACGATTAAAATCGGTGATGCCAAAGACTCGGTCTCTTCTTCGAAGTTTATGAAAGGATCATTGAGAGAGAAAACTTAGAGGATATAAAAAATCTATTTCATGGATATTAAAGTATTTTCATGTGATAGTAAAATATATTAGTATGGATTTTAAACCACAGGGCAAACGTTTTATTCCTTACCCTTAACCAGTATCTTAACTCTCCTCAGCTCAGCTGAAGCTTTTCTTCATGCAGTTCGCAAGATAGTGGTAAATTACTTTCTTCGATAGCCACTCATCGTTTGCAATAATTATTGTAGGCCTGTATTAGGAGTATGTCTGTATATATTTATTATACACTACAATTGGGTGTACACCCGGTGGCAATGGTATATAATATACAATAATATTACAATAAATAAAATTTACAATAATTGCAGTAATAAAAAAATTAAAATATAAAGCAAACGTAAATCTAATTCTAACTATAATTAAATAGATGCACTAAACCTAGGCCTATAAATAAAAACTATGCTATAATAACGCCTACATTAAACAGAAGTAAACCTAATTTATCAGTACTTCTATTAAACACAACTTATCAACTTAAGTAATTACATACACGTCATCTTAATTAATTACATATCAACTCAATTAATTACATGACACAACTTAGATAATTACACTGCAACTACAATTACATTTTCATTCTAATCTTCTCAACCTTTCCTTAAATGTATTGATTTTGAGAGGACCACCCTGAAAGATTGCTGCGAATCGAAAATATAGCTTTATTGATTAATAACCTTCCAAGTGAATATTCTTATATTGTTTAGGTTCCCTGAGTCCAAAATTGTACCGTCACCCTACTCACTTATACAGTTTTTGTATTTACAAAACAAAATTACGTATTATAGAACGATGAAGAACTCTGGTGCCTAGGAAGGTCTCTGTAAAACTTGTTTACACTTGTCGGGTACAGCTAATAAATAAGTAATAAACACTTTTTTTTTGGAAAAGTCCATTAAAGTAAAACGATTCTCTTGGTTGCCAGATAGAACATAAAACTTGAACTGACTTCCATAGAGACTGAGTGAATGTCATTGTCTTGTGCTTGTTCAGTGTTATCTTATTCTTTGTTCAGATCTTGTTATCGCGAGCACAGAGTGAGGACCTTAAGAGAAACTCATAACACAATTGTGGTAAGAAAATGAAACGTCACACTGTATTAAATCACCAGCGAAACAAAATTAATAGTGACCGACCAAACATCTCAATTATAACGAACGCCGCAACTTATTCATAAAAGCCTGATATCAGTATCTTTTGAAAATAGATGAAAAACGCAATCAATATGAATCTATAATTAAAGAATTACATTAAATCGTTGGCGGGCAATTTTCCCAATTGATTTTCTCAAAAAATGTTCCAGTAACAGCTTTTCCAAAATAAAATTTTCCCAAAGACATATTTTGTTAAGGTCAATTTTCTTAATTTATTAATCTTCCAACTACAAAGTGAGTGAGGATTAGAAAGACAACTTGTAACCTATTTATTTCAATTACGTTAATATATCATCATTGTCCTTGAATTCATGGTATCTGGATACAATTCTGCAAGTACTTCAGCAGTCTGGCAAGCTTCATGGTCTGTTGTCATTTTAGTATGATAATATTTTCCCCGTTCGCTTTTTTATGGCTGTAGCACGACAATCTGTCTTCCTTATACAGTTATAATATGCTTTTTTATTATTTTCCTATTTATAATGAAGGTGCTCATTGGTGTGAAATAATTGTCATCTAGTGTAAATATTAATTAATTCCCTCGTTATGTCACTGAGAAAAAACAACAACAAATTTGGAACTATGTCAATCAGAAGAAACTACAACAAATTTGGAATTATGACAATGAAAATAAACAACAAATTTGATATTATGTCAATGAGAAGAAACTAAAACAAATTTGGAATTATGTCAACGAAAATAACTACAATTAATTTGGAATTATGTCAATGAGAAGAAACAACAACGAATTTTGAATTATGTCAATAAAAATAAACTGCAACAAATTTGATATTTTGCCAATGAGAAGAAACTACAATAAATTTTGAATTATGTCAATGAATAGAAACTGCAACAAATTTGGTATTATGTCAATGAGAGGAAACTACAATAAATTTGGAATTATGATAATGAAAAGAAACTGCAACAAATTTGGAATATGTCAATAAAAAGGAACTACAACAACTTGGAATTCTTTCAATGAGAGGAAACTACAACAAATTTGAAATTTTTTCAATGAGAAAAAACTGCAACAAATTTCGAATTATGTCAACGAGAGGAAACTACAACATGTTTGTAGGCAACAGAAAATAGACAGGCGTTATTACGGGAGCCTACATCTACTCCAAACAGTTCATGTGATGTCGGAGAAAAATATAATATTGAAATTAGGTCTTGGAACCGGAGAAAGAGGGAAAAATAATTGAGGAAAAAAAGAATGGGAGAGCATGTATTGGGAGTTGTGCATCTTTGAGAGTATAACATTTAGAAATAAAGGAATGGGAACATTGGATTGGGAAAAATGTCCTACAATCCATTAAATAACATATATAAATATTTAATAGGAGTGAAGTCCAAATAAATCTGGAAGTGGAATATAAGTCCAGTACCTTTCATCTTCAGACTACGATGGTAAAGATCTATAAATATTATGATTTTTACCATAGTTTAAGTAATGGTATTCATTCAAAATATATAAAATAATTACTTCATTGAATTTAGTAATTCTGTATGAAATTATTTATTTCTTACACTTTCCAATATCTGTCTCTTCTAATGACCGTTACGAAAAAATTGCTGTCCTCGAATAGACGAATATTATTTTTATATTCCAAATTTAAGTTTGTTAGTATTTTTAAATTTAAATCTGTAAATGTAGCCCCTTACGATTCTTATTTGGTTTTTTTTTTTATATATATTTTCCTATACATAGTCGAAATTCTCTCAATGATCCTGTAGCATCAGTCGCTGAAACGAATAAAATTTATCCTCTCATATTGTCATATATTGAATCCTGCAGTTCTGTTTTCCCTTCGTATAAGAGTGTCAAAGGAGCAGATTCAATTTATTCAAACCCACTGCTAGTCAGTTACACTGTTATTTTCCGTTTTTCTCAGAATGCCTTAGCTTTTTAATACACACGTATGACATATATTAAATTTATAATTTCAAACTATGTTTCGTGTTAACAGTTGTAAATATTTTTTCCTCTGTTATTGCTCTCAGCTGTAGCAGATTCATCAACCAACAGCATAAAAAGTTGGACTTATTAATTTTAGCAATGGTATTAAAAAACTTTGAAGTGGATAATTTGATATATAGACGGTGAAATTAAATTTTTAATTCAGTGAAATCATTAAACGAGATCGGAGTAACTTTCTGTAGTTCATAGTAAAAGTTAAAACAAAATATTATCGTTAATAGAGCATTTTACATTCACATTTGCAGAGTTGTGCCAGGAATAAAATTTATACAAATTTAATTAAAGTCGTGTTTCTCTTTCCTTTATCTTTTCAGTAGAAATGAAATTCACATTTCAAGTTGAATTATTAATTGATAGAGTACATAATCATATTTGGATAATGGAATGTTCCAACTTGTATGACTACAATTAAGATGACTCGATTTCGATTCTCTGCAACGGAAAAAATTCAGCTCTGTGTATATTTAATGAAGAATAATATTGTTTAATGTGAAAGCTTTATGTAGTTTCCTTATATAATTATCCAGGCTAATTATTTAAATTTCTTTTTAATTTCAAATTAGGATGAGCCATGATACGTAGGAATTATCTTTATTGATTGTAAAAATTCCATAATAAATATTTTCATTGCAGACATTTTACGGTATAGATTACACATCGGTCAGTGAAGTGAGAGTAGTTGCCTGACGTGCACGGCGAGCACATGAATTGCCATCAAGACATTCTAGCCTTTTAAAGTAATTCATATCGCTTGCAGTTATTATAATATGATGCCAATAAAGATGCAGTGAAGCCACCGTTGTGGCTCACTCGGTTAAGGCGCTTGCCTGTCGGTCTGAAGTTGCGCTTGGGCGCGGGTTCGATCCCCGCTTGGGCTGATTATCTGGTTGGACTTTTTCCGAGGTTTTCCCCAATCGAAATTGTGAATGCCAGGTAATCTATGGCGAATCGTCAGCCTCATCTCGCCAAATACCATCTCGCTATCATGAATCTCATCGGCGGTAAATAACGTCGTAGTTGATACAGCGTCGTTAAATAATGAACTAAAAAAAATATGCAGTGAGATACGGAACATCTGAAAATGTGATGTTCATTTCAGAGACAATTATGAGAGAAAGAAGGTGGAGATGCAGAAACGATTGACGTGAAGATATGAATGTATTATTATTTTTTGTATATGATTACTATCGAGCAATAATTATCTCATTAAATTAACGAAACCTATCTTAATATTGTATCTTTACTATAATTCCAGTACTTACTGCAATGCAGCACTCAATCTTTCAGAACCATTAGGTGCGTTGACGTTTTTCTAAGACTGTTTTCTGTAGTATTTTTGTACTTTAGACAGTCATTTTCTTGATACCTATTGTTAGTAGGATGTATATTTAGATCAACCTACTAGAATACTGCGCGTTTGCTATCTATACAAGAAAAAGCGGTTTGTGTATTCATCATCTGAAGAATTGAATGCTTATATAAGAATGATATTTTACAGAAAATTTGTTCGTCTGCATATTATATGTTTTAAAACTCATTGTGTTCATGTTTACGTACACACACCTATAACATAATATATATATATATATATATATATATATATATATATATATATACACATCATATACATACTTAAATGCACACAAACATATATACAAACAGACTTATACACTGACATTTTACAGCCCTACACAGACAAAATGACAACACCTGTAGCGTGAATTTGTAAAAGTACACTAATGGAAAGCACCTGGTTCACACGACTAGGGAAAGAATGTTTATTTTGCGCTTAATTTATTTCTTGAATATTGTATTTGTTATAGATTAGTTACAACACTTGATGTGTAGACAGAGGGAGCAACATACAAAACACAGCAAAAAACAAAGCAGTCATGGATAAGAAATTAGTTCATGTGTAAGCTCTCACGGAATCAACCGCAGTCTTCCGGTCATTTTTGTCTAGGATTGTACATGCATACATAAATACAGTACATACATACATACATACACACATACATACATACATACATACATACATACATACATACATACATACATACATACATACATACATACATACATACATATCAGGATGAACGGAGGAGATTGGCCAGTGACTTGTCAACAGCTTGTGAACAATTACCTCAAAGTGTTTAATCAATTTATAAAATCTATAAACTTGTGAAAAAACAGCAACTAATATAGTGTAAAACAAAAATGTGTGATAAAACAGCAACTAAAAGTGAGTTTAGAAATGTGTGACATGACCAGGCACTACTACAGTATTAAAAATGTGTGATACAACATAAGGACGATACATACATAGACATTTTAAGTAAATTAAGATTAACAAATTGTAACTGCGAAACCAGGTGGCCCGGGTTCGAATCCCGGTCGGGGCAAGTTACCTGGTTGAGGTTTTTTCCGGGGTTTTCCCTCAACCCAATACGAGCAAATGCTGGGTAACTTTCGGTGCAGGATCCCGGACTCATTTCACCGGCGTTATCACCTTCATATCATTCAGACGCTAAATAACCAAGATGTGATACAGCGTCGTAAAATAACCCAATAAAATACATACATACATACATACATACATACATACATACATACATACATACATACATACATACATACATACATACATACACACATATACACATATACACATACACATTCAAACACACATACACGAATTCACTCATACAGTACAAATTAGCGAATTGCTAGGATACTGTGTCTGGTTTACATTTTCGTCTAAAGCGTCTCTAATTTCTTGGTTTGACGAACTTTGTCTTCATTACTGAAATGGGAACACCTGGAATTAATAATCATGTCACTTGGATAATGACTAACATACACGTTTCCAAGTAATTCGATATTTTACGCACGAACTAACTTTCGAAATTCAGGACTGTATATAGAGGCTACAAACTCTTCTGTGTTATTTTATTTCTTCAAGACATGGATGTAGTATATAAAAGATCAAATTTTATAGGTCTATGATTTGTTTTTTTTTTCTTAGTCGAATGTTAAGGAATCAAAATTTGCACTTAAATCTTCAAAAATATAAAAAGTATGACTGGTTGGTGGCTACTGTGGAAGTCGTTTTCAGCTGTCATATCTTATTTTCAGATTGTGTATATGTACAACTATTTTTTTTTGGAAAAATATGTTCTAATCCCCTCATTGAGTCAATATTACATTACTAGAGGCAATGCTGCGATTAAAATGTATAACATTTTTCTTTACTTTTCTCAAGATATATTTATTAAAAGATTTCTACAGGTCAGAGACAATTTCAAGTATCAGGAACTATATGACAACATGTTGCCTCTGTTTTACAAAAGGGGATATTTATTTCCAGAATTGATTTACTCAAATACTTTTTGGATGACACAAAATAATTTGTATTACGTATATTTTCAATTATTCAATATAGCAAGTTGCATACCATTCCATTGCAAAGGAATATGAAACGGATTGCATAAAAAATGTGTCAAAATAATGTTACAATTTTACCATATATACACTAATAACATGTTTAAAAAACTGAATGCAATCTTTCCTGTTTCAGACTGAGACAAAATAGTTTCCTTAAAGTAGGGTATGAAAGTTTCACAGTGTCATTTCAATCTCTACATTGATTCTTATAACTGTGCTAGTAACAATAATACGCCATTGCAACATTTGAAAGCAATATAAACAACTGCAAAATGCATACGCGTATATTATAGTTGTTGCACACCATTACAGCTTGTGAGTTTAAATATTAGTATATTTTGTAATAATTTTGAATCAAGCGTGGTTTCTGCAACGTCTGTAATGCTAATACTAATTTTATTTTAGTAACACTTTCAGTAAAAAAACACAATAATAATAATAATAATAATAATAATAATAATAATAATAATAATAATAATAATAATAATAACGTTATATTGTATATAATGGAGATTTATCCTTCGAAAAGGTGAAAAATTCAAATACCTTGGAACAACAGTAATACATATAAATGACACTACGGATGAAATTAAACGCAGAATAAAAATGAGAAATGCTTCTTATTATTCGGCCGAGAAGATTTTGTCATCTAGTCTCCTGTCAAAAAGTATGAAAGTTACAATTTATAAAACAGTTATATTGCTAGTTGTTCTGTATGGTTGTGAAACTTGGACTCTTACTTTGAGAGAGGAGCAGAGATTAAGGGTGTTTGAGAATAAGGTTCTTAGGAAAATATTTGGGGCTAAGACGGATTAAGTTACTGGAGTATGGAGAAAGTTACGCAACGCAGAACTGCACGCATTGTATTCTTCACCTGACATAATTAGGAACATTAAATCCAGACGTTTGAGATGGGCAGGGCATGTAGCACATATGGGAGAATCTAGAAATGCATATAGAGTGTTAGTTGGGAGACCGGAGAGAAAAAGACCTTTGGGGAGGCCGAGACGTGGATGAAAGTATAATATAAAAATGGATTTGAGAGAGCTGGGATATGATGATAAAGACTGGATTAATCTTGCACAGGACGGGACCAATGGCGGGCTCATGTGAGTGCGGCAATTAAGCTGCGGGTTCTTTAAAAGCCATTTGTAAGTAAGTATTATTATTATTATTATTATTATTATTATTATCATTATTATACATATTTTGAAGTCTGATTCTTATCCATTCTTGCTTCAACTATCACCGAATTTGAACGAACATCGATGAATCGTAAGTAGCGGAAATTTGTAATTACGTGGTTATCACTGCCATAAATCACACAATGAATAAATATCAACTCCCTAAGTGAAAGAATTATAGCTCCAAAATTCTCTACCGCAACTTGAATCCAGGAACTTATCATTCCAATGACATTGCAGACTTTATACAGGGACATCATTTTATTTTTACTTCAATTTTTATTGTTCCTGAGTTTTTGAATGTACTTCACTCCCACCCCTTCTACTAAGGAAGTTCCAACTCCACACAGAACCAAGACCGCAGATAGTAAGCAGTACTGAGTTACTGAGTATAGTACGTTCCAGAAATATGTTCGCGTTTTCCAGTGACGAAAGAGCTTTCAATATTGAATCATATTTTCGCACAGGTACTGTCCGTTTGCCTACGTCGCATCCCGATTTCCCCCACCTGCTTCTGCTCGCCCCTCTGTCTTAGCTCTTTTCTGAAAACATTAATTTCTCTTAGGAATTGGAAGTTTACGTAATATTATACAGCTGTTTAATTTAACTTAAATAAAAGGGCCTCGTTAAGTAATTAACTGTCACGTGATTTCCTCCCTTTCTACAATCCTGCGGCATAACCACTTGGACGGACAGTAGATAGCATGTCTGAGTAATTTTATATTTTCGGGTCGGGCAGAAGTGAAGATTGAATTCACAGTACGTAGAGTAGGTATAGAATTATTTCAACATGAGTTACTAGTACGAAGGACGAAACTGGCAATTGGAATTAGATGCAATAGTCTATAGTGCGATAATATGCACAAAAGAACTGAAGCCTGTATCGAAATGAACGGCCACCATTTTCAAAATTGTGTTTAAATATTCATATTATGATTATTTTTCAATTTAACTTCTTTCTCTATATTGTACGCTAATGTGCTGTAGACAGTATAATATACACTACATAACGAATATGTTCGCATGGATAACTCACTTCGTGAGTAAAAACACTTATTCTTAATACAGTACTGTACTTTGATTAAAGAAAAACCTAATGAAAATTATCAAACTCAAAATCGCAATATTTCCTAGTTTACGTAAATGGATGAACTACTTTTCTTCCTTCCTATACCTAGTAGAGTGATTTGTGTTTTACGCCAGTATCATCGAACTCCAGTCTTGGAGAGGGGAGCAAGCGGTATTTCCGGTTCTCTAAAGGTATAGACAGGTTAATATTAAAAATGTTAGTAAAAATAAAATGATGTCCCTGTACAATAATGTGAAGAGATAATTTCAAATTTTGAATAATTTCAAGGATAAATTGTTCCTGGGCTGGGTATCGATCCAACCTTTCTTTGAAATTATTCAAATCTGCTTTACAGGGAGCTACTACCTGAAAGCCAGATTTGCATAATTTCAAATTATGTTAGTGATAGCCTATATTATACGTTGTTCTTAATACCTTCCTATTTCCCAGTAAGATTCAATGGATTGTTAGAATCAAATTGTGTTGTTAGTAATATTTTAGCCCACCACTAATGACAATCCATTTCATGCCGAATAATATTTGCATTATTTATTATATTCTCGTTGTTATCAGACATTTTAAAATTTGTATTTTTATTATTCTATGCTATATGGATGCTTATCAAAAGTGGAAAAAGCTGAAATGTCACTTGGAAATTATTTTTAGAATGATCTTTCACTGTGGGTCAAATATGAGTACATCACTTCGACCCTTAAACAGAAATAAGTGTCACACAACTGACACATATTTTGTTATCTCGCATTTCACTCGAGTCATAATAGTTCAGTTTCTTTATTATTTTGCAAATTATAGTTTAATTCCCTAACAAGTTGTTAGAATATTTATCTAGATTTTCTTCTGAATGTAATATAAGACACAAAAATCCAAACCCTGAATATTTGTTAAAATAGTCTCACAGCTTACGAATACATTTCCGTGAGAGTATTACCGTTAGGCACCACTTGGTCTGATAGAATAATTCACTTTACTTCTGTAGGCCTACGTAAGAACACGTGTGTAAGTTACGAGATTCATTTCCTACTGGGAAATATAATGCGTGTAACTTATTTTAAAATATATCATATTGGATGTCAAAGACACTTAAAGTGATTGGTGCTCTGGCTATAAATCTGCTGGTATCACCTTTCAGTACTATAATAACCTCTCCAATTTCGTTATCCATCTTACAAAACTGCATGCCTGTAAGGCAAAGTTAAAGAAATTGGTAAAACATTGTTCCAATACCCATTATTGCCACCTGTGGCGGCAGTTAGAATAGATCGATTTCTGTGGCGACACATTTTGAAAATGTGGCTTGTACGGTCCTATTCCAAAGAGAAAAATTATTGCATTTTTGGAAACATAACTGCCAAGTTAAATGTGTGCCCATGTAAGATAGAATTTTACTGCAGTTTTTGTATTAGTCCTAATGTTGAACTAAGACTCCAATATCAGTCTCTCAGGCCTTCCATCCGCCACCTGATGCCAAATCGACCTAGTAAATGCCGTGAAATGGAACGCATACTCCAGCCTTTCATTTTGTGTCTTTTCGGTGACCGTATTCTAATACTAGTGACGCCTGTGACAAAAAATAAACTTCTCTGAAATGTCTGCTTAGAAAGTAACAATGCACGCTTCTTCTGCAATACTCCAAATTTGTTCAATGATCATTAATATCTTATGCAGTTCCGACGTGCAAATATACGAAAACTTTTAAAGTTTGAAAATTAATTTAGATAAGAATTACGCTATTCACTAATTTCAGTTAAATTGTTTACTCTTTGCTTATAATCAATTCTTGAGCCTAACTTAAAAATATTATGATATTAATGTATTACTTAATTAATTTTTTATGTAATTTCAACCACACTTTTACAAGTGATACATTAAGCATTTGTACCACAAGAGCCTTAATCCATTGCTTTATATTTCATTTATTTATTTATTTATTTATTTATTTATTTATATATATATTTATTTATGTATTTATGTATTTATTTATTTATATATTTATTTATTTATTTATGTTGTTGTTTTCTAATGCCAGGCGTTTGACAATAAAGTCATTTTACCTCTTGCACTCCAATATTTTTCAAAGATATTATCATGGTCAGCCACTGAAGCATAGATTTTGAGGTGTTCCGAATTCATTTCTTGGTTTGAGTTGCACAATGGGCAGTTAGGGGACTGATATATTGCAATTCTATGCAGGTGTTTGGCCAAACAATCATGGCCTGTTGCCAATCTAAATGCAGCTACAGACGATTTTCGTGGTAAATCGGGAATTAACTGTGGATTATGATGCAGAGAGTTCCATTTTTTCCCTTGAGATTGTGCTATCAAATTTTGTTTGTTGAAGTCTAAGTATGTAGATTTAATAAATCTTTTCACAGAGTAATACGTAGATTTAGTAACAGGTCTGTAAGTAGCAGTGCTGCCCTTCTTTGCTAAAGCATCCGAATTCTCGTTTCCCAGGATTCCACAATGGGATGGTATCCATTGGAATACGATTATTTTATTGAGTGATATTAATTTAGAGAGCATTTTAGTTATTTCTGCTGTTTGAGATGAAGGTGTATGTTTAGAGACTATTGCTAGAATAGCTGCTTTGGAGTCTGACAATATAACTGCATTCTTAAATTTATTGATGTGGCATAGAAGATTCCTGAGACTTTCACTTATTGCAATGATTTCTCCTTCAAAACTTATTGTTCCGTATCCAAGAGATCTATAAAGTGAGAAGAGACGGCACGTAATACCTGCACCGGCACCTTGTTCTGTGAAGATCGAGGATCCGTCGGTGTATAAATGAAGCCAGTTTTGTGGAGGGTACCTAATATTAATTGTCTCTAAAGACAATTGTTTCATTATTTCAGTGTTTACTTCTGATTTCAATATTTCTTCTGTTAAATTTAGATTATATTCTATATTTAATAGAGTTAAAGTGTTAGGTTTAATTTGTAAGTTTTCTTTTAAATTTGGGATATTGAGTTTCTGTTTTAATTCTTGAACCATGGATATGAAACTATTTTGAATTTTCAATCTACAGAGAGGACTATATGAATGCCATTTGTTTCCTGGTAATGTGATAAGTTTTTTCATATTGAATATTTATTTCAAATACATCGGAAGATGCTATAACATGGTCAAGTACAAACTTATATAATAATACAGAACAGAACTGAAAATAATATTCATGTATAAAATAAAACAAAGCAAATTCTTAGCTGCATAACATCATAAACACAACATGATTATTTTTAGTACTAGGCTATAATAATGCCGGCATTAAAGAGGGAAACAAAACTCCGTATAAAGCTGCCGAAGATTTTAGTGGTGCCTAATAATGAGTCACAGACTTAATAATACCGGTACTACATATAATGTTGACCTTTCAGTTAAATTAGTGTTTCTACATATAATTTCCGATTGAAAGTGACAAAAGATCCTTTAGTTTCAGACAGCGAAAATAAAATTCTTGACATCATTTCCAGGAGTTTCAACACTACCAAACTAATAAAGATATTAATAATAAACTCCAAGCTACAGAGGTAAACTAAACGTGTACACCTTGTTCTGCAATCAGTTTCTTCCAATACATAAAATAAGACAGCCTTAAAAATTATGTGTAATGGTACAATAATTATTTTAGTTTCAATATGATGATAAAATGAAATACAGGTGTTTTCTATTATTCTTTTTACAACAGAAGAAGTGAGAAATTAATTAATAGAGCTCCGAATTCATTCAGTCATTCATTCATTCATTCATAGTGTTCAGTCCAATGGTAGATCATTCACTGCAAACCCGACATTCTCCAATTTTACTTAATTTCTGCCTTCCTCTTAGTCTCCGCATACGATCCATGTATCTTAATGTCGTCTATCATCTGATGTCTTCTCCCCCGAACAGTTTCCCCAATCAGCATTCCTTCATGTACATCCTTCAGTAGGCAGATTATTCTTAGCTGGTGGCCCGGGCAGGACATAGTTGCCGCCCCGTTCCCATCAGGTAGAGAAAAGGGGCATGGCTTAGTTGCGCCCCGATGAAATAGGCAGAGAAAAAGACACTACGGAAACTAGAGCCTCGTAATCAGCCAACCTTACTGATTTCTCATTCGATTTAATATTCATTATCGATACCGTTAAAATGAACACCATGAAGTTGACAGTACTTTATTAACTGTTTTTCTATTGTTTATGCAGTGATTATCAATAGCCTACCGTTAAAGTGAACACTATGAAGTTGGCAGTACTTTATTAACTGACATATTCAAATGAGCGAGACGTTGGAATATGGGGCCTTAGCAGTCTTGATATTTTATTAGTGATTTTCAAACCGTCTGTGGCGTATAGTGAGGTTAATTTAAAATGAATGTTAAGTTTAGTGAAAAGAGTAAATGGTCCTAAGTTTCAATTTTCGAAACCCGTTACCGTAGGGTTAAGATATCAATGCAGAAACAAAAAATGCAGTTCTTTTATTGTGTGTGATCAATAAAAAATGTTATTTTAAATAGCAAAATTGATCATATGCTAGGCCTACCTGATTTCAATGCAGCTATCAATTTAATATTTTTAAGTAATTTGTTTATTTTATGACAATCACTTTCGTGTGTACTATGCCCATCGGGGCGCAACTATGCCATATCCATTCTGCTACCGGATTTCTTCGGGTCGCAATTATGCCATGCATAGGCCTCACAATTGACCGCGGGGCGCAACTATGGCATACCGAGTGGCCCGGCCAATTCCCTTTTTTTTCTCCTGATCGGTTTTAGCATTATTCTATCCTCACCAACTCTTTCTAACACAGCTCCATTTCTTATTCTGTCTGTCCATTTCACACGTTCCATTCCTCTTCGTATTCATATTTCAAATGATTCTAATCGTTTCATCTTCACTTCGTCGCAGTGTCCATGTTTCTGCCCATATGCTTACAGTGTCACACTCCACACAAAGCACTTCACTAGTCTCTTCCTTTGTTCTTTTCCCAGAGGTCCGCAGAAGATGCTCCTTTTTCTTTTAAAAGCTTCCTTTGTAATTGCTATCCTCCTTTAGACTTCCTGGCAGCTGCACATGTGACTACATATAGTACATCCCATGTATTTGAAGCTTTTCACTTGTTCTGTTGCCTCACTTTTAATTTGCATGTTTAACTTCTTTAGTCGTCCCCCCCCCCATAATCGTGGTCTTCGCTGGATTGCATTAATTTTCATTCCATACTGCTCACAGATGTCATTGTGCTCCAGTAACATATCTCTTACTATCAGCTCCTGTTCTGATAACAATGCCATGTTATCAGCAAATCTTATCCATTTTATTCCTCTTTCTCCTAATATCACCCCTCTCACGTTCTGAAAACGGTTCTTCACTAAATCTTCTAATTATATCTTGAACAGGGTAGTTATAAAGGGCTCCCTGTACTCCTCTCCTTATTCAACTTCCCTCTGGCATATTTTCTTCTCTTATCCTCAGTTTGACTCGTTCAAAAAACACCGAATTTCAAGTCGATAATTGTATTGTATTATATTGCATTGTACTGTATTTTATTCCATTATATTGTATTTATTTACATTGCATAGTATTTGTACATCGCTTCATAGCTAAAATATGGAATAGGTATGTCAAAAAAATCTTAATAGTATTACAAAGTCTTAATTATAGTCACAGTCTAGTTGAAATAAATATGTACCAAAGAGTTTTACATTATAGGCCTACTAGTACAACACAGGGGATTAGTATGAAACTTAATACAGGACAGAAATATTAATGCATTTTTGTTGAATGGCAGACTGTAAATTCACCTACAGTATAGGAGGCGTGAGAAGTTAAGTATTTCTTTAATTTGGTCCTAAATAATATTACGTTTTGAGTTTGATTTTTATTTCCATAGGGAGGCTATTAAAATTACTTCCATATAACACACTCCTTTTTGATAGCACAATAGACTTGCCGATGGAGTATGAAAGTTATTTTTGACGAGTAGTCTATTTATGCAATGAAATATTTAATTAGTCACAAAGTTTTCACGATTACATATGATGAAGTTTACTAATAAAAATATATACCGTAAAGTGGGGTGACTTTGAACGCCGAGGTGACTTTGAACAGTAATTTAGCGCCTTTCTAAATTAAATGCTGTACCCAATTGCGAAAAAACTGAACTAATTTATTGACAACTTAAACAGCTTTTTCGCAATTGGGTACCGCATTTAATTTAGAAAGGCGCTAAATTACTGTTCAAAGTCACCTCAGCGTTCAAAGTCACTCCACTTTACGGTACTGAAAAGCCTTGGGAATTATTTACAGTTTTTATTTTAAATGGTCCTGCACAATTTTTTTAGATTTGTCGTCTACTTTTATTTCTAATTCGATAGTGTTCGGATAAAGGGGGTTAAGTAATTTTTTGTCCAACTAGAGTTTTGTTCACCAGCGAAATACACAAGTTAATTCTGCAAGTGGGTGTGCAAAAAAACAAAACAAGACTAAAATTTGCTGTATTTTATTTGTGTAGAGAATTATTCTTTTGCAAAAAGGGTCCGATGATTAATTTTCATTTAACTCGAAACTCATTTTAATGAGTTGTCTCCCTTTACTCTAAAAACATGGAATTACTTTTTTCATAGTAGAAATATACTGTTACTATCTGCAGCATTTCCCCAGAATATTATTGCAAAACTCATTACTAAGTGGAAATATCCAAAAGTATTGTTTTTAAGGAATTGATATTTACTATCTCTTGCATAGATCTAATAGCGAAACATGCTGAATTTAGTCTGGGGATAATTTCTATAATATGATTTTTCCAATTTAATATATTATCGATTACTAAGCCAAGAAATTTGGTTGTTAATTATTGCGCTTGAAATGTGCGAGGTTGAATTTGTATGGGATTTAAATTTGATTACATTAATTTTGTTACAATTTAATATTAATTTATTGACTGAGAACCAGTCATATAATTTTATGAGAACTGCCTCTTTGAAAATTGGAATGTGTCGGAGTTATTGGATGTAATTACTATAAGTTGTAGTGCCCAATATCCGTCCCCTTGCCTAAATTCGTCCCCCACTTTATTTCGCCCATAATGTGTCGCATCCTGGTGGTGGTCAGTACAGACTATCCCTCTTTATGCAGTAGCAAGCGTGTTTTCAGTTGGAGCGAGTGTTATTGCCTGTTTAGTTGTTATTAAGTTTTAAATATCTGGAAGGGGAAAACTATTTTTCTTATATATTCTCAGCAATGTTTCACAACCTAAGGTACGTATTTTCAAAACATTTTTTGCTTCTATATATAGAGTAAAGTGTGTAGTGTAAGGATATATATTAAACGGATTGGACATTGCAGCGTGCTTACAATAACATGCCGCCATACGTTTGTGGTGCACATGCCGATATTTCGTCCCCCAGGGTGTGTCTAAATTTCGTCCCCGGGACGGATTTCGGAATGCTGTTCCCATATCATGTAATTTCAACAAGGCTGTTGTCATTTATATTTGTGGTGGGTTTCAGATGGGAAAACGGAAACTTTGGAGCAAGGAGGAAATTATAGAAACCGTAAAAGCTGTTAGGGAGAAAAATATGGGCTACAAATTGCATCTAATTGACATTAACCCACCCAAGTGACAGAATATCAGAAAACTGAACCTGAAACTTAAGATTCTGTGATCAGTCCAAAAGATATTCGGAAAGTTCCAGTGATGGAGCCATCGTCTTCTAATAGGCCTGGCACAGCACTTCTAGTAACGAGAACTGCACCACTATCACTTCACAACCTGCAGCCTGTTTCAACAAGAAAAAGTGCACCGAAACAAACAATAAAATTGTCTGCGAGTCTTCTAGCGACAGAGGAAGTGATGATGAAGATGTAGTATGCCCATTTTGTGGGAAAAAAAATTGTATCCGAAAAACAAGGACAGGAATTGATAAAAATGCACGCAATGCTGACGAAATGTGTCCATCATGTGAACTAAAAAAATTTATTTGTGACTTGTGTCTGAATGGGTGAAACATCAAATTGAATGGTTTTACTTCTATTGGACGCATCTTAGGTTAAAGTGTTAAACTATGTAATTTTGTTTTGAAAGTGCTAAGAAACTTTACAAAATGTAATTTAAATAATTTTCTAAATGCGTTCTCACGTACTTTCTGTAAATATTAGTATTTAATATACATCCTTGATATTCTATGTTTTCATTTCATTTTATTATTGAAATAATTGTCATTAAATATGTTAAAAAGAATGGGGAACGAAATTTAGACCGCTTTATTGAAATACCAAAAATTGCGCAATTTCATTCTTCATGTTTTATATTCTATTTGATTCCAGATTTATGAATTTCGAATTCTGTGCTTTGTAGTTAAATGTTGAAAGTTCTTAATTAGATTAGATTCAAGTCTTCAACTTTAATGGTCTATGAATGGTGAGACAAAACTGAACGGGGGACGATAATTGGGCACCCTACCTTACTTATGTCATCTGCAAATAATATGGGATAACCTACACATTTTATTAAGGAGGCAATATCATTTGTCAACACTAGAAAAAGCAGGAGATCTAATATTGATCTCTGTGGAATTCCATTATTAACAGTTCCCCATGTCGAAGAAGATTTCATAGTGTTATTGATTTCGTTTTTCTGTTTTCTACCTATGAGATATGAGTTAAACCATTGGTGTGCAACGCCTTTATTCCTTTATTCCATAATAATCTAATTTTTCTAGCAGCATTTTATGATTTATACAGCCAAATGCTTTGGATAAATCACAGAAAACCCCTCCAATTTGGAATTTTTTTATTAATTTCTTTAGAACTTTTTCAGTTAAACTAAATATTGAAATTTTCGTGAATTTATTTTCGTAAATCCAAACTGTTGTTGAACTAAAATGTTGCATTTGTCAAGGTGATGATATAATTTTTTATACAATCCTTTTACAAAAACTTTGGAGAAGACTCGCATCAGGTAAGCGGTAGGGGTCTGTAATTTTCTGCAGACATTTTTTTCCTTTTTGAAGATGGGAATAACCACGGAATATTTTAATCTCTCGGGGAATATACCATTGAATATTGAATAGTTACAAAAATAGCTTAGTGACCTAGCTATAATATGTGAACTCCCTTTTAATATATTGTTTTTTATTACTTTAGATTTTTATGAATTGCAATTATGTTTTGTTTGTTTGTTTGAAATATTTGAATATTTGGAAATTTTTTTGTAAAATATTGTGTTAAAGAGTATAAACTTGCTTTGGTAATGTGAGGTTATCAGTTTATTTATAAAAAAATATTTGTAAACTATATTTGCAATTTCATTTGAGTCTAACATTTTTGTATTAATAGATAAAAGTAGAGCCCGGAATTTGATGAAAAATCATCTTTTATCTGTTGTTAACATACGTTGAATTTTCCATTTTTTCCAGATTAATGTCATTTTTAAAAATTCAGGTGTAGTTTTAGATTATATTCTTCACTTTACAGATTTTTATAGGCCATTTTCACGTTGTATCTGTTTTTGCAAAAATGTGAAAGATCAGTATATTTAAAATAAAATTAAAGTCAGATCTGAGAAATACACTCAGGTCTTCATCCTCAAGAGCTTGTCTGCAGTAACAAGCATCTACTTTATATCCTTCCAGTGACAGGAACAATATTGTTACCTTAACGCTATGTAAAACTCTATCTTTCTCTACTGAAATGAACGTGTTAGGCATTACGCGTTGTAAATCTCCGGAAAATGGATCACATTTCCTTTTCATGCCAGAGCTGCTACAGGAAATCCAAGTGAACACGGTTTTAAGAAGTATTGAGTACGACCTCGTTAAGGAAAATTAGTTCGTGGTTTTCTGAATAACATTTGACATCAAAAGTGAGGCGGTCGTTGTGGGGCAATTATATGGTTGGTCAATTACGTGGTATTCAAATTCTTCTGGGTGTCTTGACACGACTCGATTTTTTTTCGGTTTCTTAAAGAAAGATGTTTTTGTATAGCCTCTCGGGCATATTGATGACGTCAAATAAATGAATGTCTCAACTTTCGAAAAAAAAAAATCATGAAATATTACACCACACATTGGAAGAATCAGCTTCGCTGTGTGAATCGTATTGTGTTCACAACTATAGGCACATTAGGATGTTGTCAAAACTCCCATAATTCTAGAATGTATTTACAAATTACATAAAATAATTAGGTAATTGTTTTCATGTTTCAGTACTTCATTTTATGTCTTCCCAAACGCATAGCCCTGTATTATCTAAGAATCTCATGCAGACGCTTGTAATGCCCCATTTTGATTATTGCGACTTCTTGCTAACTAATGTAAGTTCACTCTTAGCTGAGAGACTACAACGTGTGCATAATGTGTGCATAAGTTTCATCTGCAATACTCGTAAATTTCACTATGTAACATCTTCCCTCCAGTTACTTTCATGGGTGCTTCTGAAGGAACGAAGAACAATACATTCACTGTGTCTTTTATTTAGAATCATGCATACTTCTACTCCGAATTATCTGTTATCGCGCTTTCAATTTCTTACAACTCTTCGAAACTGGCATCAATCACTTCTTTCTTTCCCGCAAAACAGAACATCTGTATACTCATCCTCCTACGTTGTAGAAATACCTCGCCTCTGGAATTCGTTACCTAATGACGTCAGGGACTTCCGGACTTTGTCACAATTCAAAGTTAAATTGGAAAATTTTGTCTTATTTAATCCCTTTTAGGTATTGCTAGAAGTATTGATTTGTGCTTTTTTAAAATATAGATTAACATTGCAAGTTTCTTGTTTGTTAGTTAATTAGGATATAATTAATTACGATAATTAATCATTCATCTAAAGTTTGTGTGACTGCAACCTGCGTATATTTTTGTGTGGCTTTACTTTGTTCATAGTGTGATTTTTTCTTTTTATTTCTATTATTGTATTTGTGTTTCTGGTGGCGTGGAAGAGAAGGCCTGATGGTCTTAACTGCACTAGAATAAATAAACAGATAGTTAGATAAATAAATAAATAAATAAATAAATAAATAAATAAATAAATAAATAAATAAATAATTTGTAAATTAATTCCAAGTATACTTATTTTATAGATGTACGTTCGTCACTGGGCGAAAATCGTCTGATATCCTGCTATAAATCTAATGGAGTAGATTCGAATTCTCGGAAGGAAATTAGAGAATCACTACGTATGTCTGAATTATTGTAATTATCCTACATTTCCTTAAGCAGCATAATCTGAGATGGTTGCATAACTGTGTAGTTTGAGATACGTATGTAATAAATAATTTTGCTTCCAAGAACTCGTTACCTATGTCCGTGGTTTTCAATCAGTTGCATAGTTAATGAGGACATTTGTTTTTGACCCAGTCAATTTTATTATGTACTAATTAAAACAATGTCCTTGAACTAACACTAGACTTAATTGAAAAAATAATTTTAAACTACAATATTACAGTATGATAAATATATTACACATTTACCTAAATTGGAGTGGAACAAACCAACACAATTGTTCTCCACTTATAACAGTTTTGTACAAATTAGGAACTCCATTCATGAGACACGCAATCTCTTCTAAATCCACATGCTCCTTACAATTTTGAAAGGGACAAGTTCAATAATTCGAAGTATAGAATCGTAATACTGCAGGCGACATGTTTTACGATATATCGATTTTATGCAAGTTCACAATTTTATTCTATTTTTAAAATTCCATATTTAAATACACTTCAGACTAATACGATTATAAAATAGCTTTTCGGCAAAATTACGGAAAGTGGAACGTTACGTAAACTTAAAGGAAGCGTTGAATGTCACATTTTCAAAGCAAGGAGATAAATATATAGAACAAATTAAGATATCTTGAACACATGTTAAAAACAAGAGTTATTGGAAAGCAACTTATGATAATCTCCAATATTAAGAAAATTAAATAAAGATTATGTGATGAAATGTGACGAGTTTGAGCGAAAATTGTTCGAAATAAGTCTGAAATCTAGCGCAACAACATACCCAGCGATTCTGTTTCAATTTATTGAGGGGAGGGGAAACTTCGGAAATAGGAACCAGGGAATTTGTTCCTATTAGGATTTGAACCCGAGCCCAGACATGCTAACCGTTACCCGACGGCGATGAATTATGCCATATTTTTTGTTGAAATTAAAATGTATAAAATGAGGAAAAGTTACGATAAAATGGAGAGTGTTCGTGGAATTACATTTGCTGGCTTTAAAATACATTGCAAAACTCCAAAAGAAATTCGTATGTGTCAGTTTTGTCCACAAGCACAATTTTTAGTTGACGCTAGGGATCGAACGTGATATAGTTGAATGATCGTCACTGTAAGAGGAATATTGCGATTCATTTTTAGCATGACAGAATTGTGTAAAAGAACTTTCGATTTAGCAAGTATTCATATTGCGTTGTTTATAAATAGTTTCCAGGTTGAGGTAAATTAGGTTACATTGGAATTTTTAATTGTGTTAAATTGAATTCCATTTATGTAACAGCTTTTCCTCTGCTTCTACATTTAGTAGCGTGCACGATTGCCCGGACGTTATTGATAGAGGACTGCGGAAAATGATGTTACGTTGGACTTTTTTTTACATTCTCTTAAATTCAATTTCATTGATGTAGCAGCTTTTATCTGATTCAACATTTAGTACTGCGCATGGCTCTCTGAACGTTTCTAACACAGCAAATTGCTTTTTAATCCATTAATATTGAAAATTTAACGATGCTCTCCTGTCTGTTTCTAAATCCATTATTTTGCCTTACTAGTGTCATTCTAATCCTCGATTTTACAGTCAATTTTTGTTCGTTCAGCTCATGAGATTGTAATTATTATGTCCTTTGGTCTTATAGGAAAAAAAAATCTATTGATGAACAAAGAATTTGTTCAGTTTATTGACGGACGATATGGGAACTCAAGATGGGACCTAAACATTTGAAGATATATATCCTATACAGGACTCGTCCAGAAAGTAAGTTCCCCTGAGAAACAAAATTGTGTTTTCTTTCTGGAAAGGGTCACAAGCAAACTTACTTACAGGACGGCCCTCGTATTTCCATTCATTTATTTAGGTTTATCTCCTACTTTGTTTCAAACCCAAGTTTCTGGAAAATAATCAAGTGTATGCTATGTTTCCAAAGTTATTAGTAGAGCCCCGATGTTATGTATGACAGACCTATTAGAGATAAACACGTTTCCACACAGTTGGGGACGATGGGCCCAACTTTTATTTTGCCCTTTTTGCCTATTTTAGCTCCCGTTTCCTATTTTAAGGTTAAATGCCTTTTTTTAAGCCTTTTTATGTCGTTATTGTACCTTTTCTATACTTCTAATGCACTTAAAATAAACCGCACATAAATTATATGAAAAAACAAAAAATAACGGTTGTACAATAAAATTAATAACATATGTTCATCTCACAAATATTTCCAAGAAGTCGTAAACTTTTCTCCTCTACCGATTCCATATTTTATATCACTTAACAAATATGTTTGAACAGTATAACCACCAGCGCTCAGGTCACTTCGGGATTTACCAGCGAAAGAAAGGAAATGAGGGAAGTATATTAAAAGCAAGTCTCCAGGTACCGTTACTGTTGTCGCTTGCACATACAAGTCACGCGTACTTTGAAGTCTCTAATCCCTTCTCACACCTCTGTCTTTGATACAATACATAGTCGGTTTTTCTCGATCTCTGAAAGGAAATAGAGACAGTCCTTCTGAAATAAGTTGTTTTAAGTTTGCTCCAATCACTTCAGTAGAAGTAGAAAGATCCTTTTCCACTATGAAAAACGTTCTCTCTGACAGGCTGCTCACTATGACAGTCACAATTTAAAAAAGCATCTTGTTGTGACTTGTAATCAACGAAAGGGAGTACCGTATGGAATAATTTATTAAGAATCTGTCTATTTTTGTTTGTTTCCATGAATAATAAATGCCTATTTTACTGCCTATTTTTACTATATGCCTGCCTATTTTAACCAAAGTAAATGCCTAAACATGCGGGGTCTAGTTATTAGAAATCTGGGTGCAAGACGAGGACCTTTCTCAAAGATGAGGTGGTTAATTTTGAATAATGACGCCACAGAAGATAATTTCTTGTTCGGACATTATATTATCCATCACAAATTTCACATGGATTTTTCCAATTTGGAACGGTAGTGCATAATGTAAATTAACCTTGGGACTGTAATATATTGTTACGTGATTAGTCTAACTTTTTATTTTTGCTTAGAAAAATAATATCTAAGCATAATTGTAGACATGTTTTGTTGCGTGTGACATGCACTATATGACACGATACAGTTGTCCAATGTTGGGTAGAAAATAAACTATTTAGAGTTCGGGTTTTAGCTGATTATCGTTGCGTGTAAAGTAGACTATCAAGCTATGAAGCTAGTTGGTTATTGTTGCGTCGAAAGTAAATTTTAGACAATAATATGGCTGTTTACTATTGCGTGGATAGTAGATTATCTAGTCAAGAGGCTATTAGATCGTGCCACGACGCTAGATGTTTACTATTGCTTGCAAAATAGACTACCTAGGAATTAGAGTAGGTGCTTATTGCTTGGTGAAAAGTAGATAATATAATCATAATGCCAACTGTATAATGTTGCGTAAAAAGTGCACTATCTAGCTCTGAAGCTAGCTGTTTATTGCTGATTGTAAATTATATTATCGAGCAATTAGTGTACTGGTTATAATTGCGTGAAAAACAGACTAGGTATCAGGTTGCTTATATATATTGTTGCGTGGAAAATAGGCAATCTAGAATTAAAATAGTTGCTTATTGATGAGGAAAAGAATAGTTTCTAGCCATCAGCAAAAATACTTTTGTTGTTTTAAAAAGTTCGTTTATAATGGGTATGAGACGGAAATGTAGTGCTTAAACAAATAGTATACGTAGTTTAGGAATCTGTGAAGAGAATTCACAAGCTTACAAGATTATGCAAGGAAACACGAAGTTATTGTGGCCAGAGTGTACCAAACCTCTTGATAATGTCATTTTCTTTCTGTATATATGCATTATATAATTTTATTGTATCGTAATGGGAAACGATATACATATTTTACTAACAGCAGTCAATTAAATTGTGATGGTAAAAATCGTTTTCTCTTTGTCCCTCTAAACCCGGTTTAATATTTCATAACATCTTTAGAATCACAGAGCCGAAATATATTTGTTCTTTACACTAAGAAGACAGTGAAAATATTATATGTTCACAAAATGTTATGGAATAAAAGAGAATTGTAACTTTCAAAGCTGCTTCTCCAAAGTTCTTATAAACAGGAATAACCCAGAATTGTTTTAATGTAGCCTACATTTGTCAAAAGAAAAAGTGGCCGCTCTCTTGAAGCAAAGTTCACTTCGGGTATCTTCGCTGCAATTCGGAGACAAGCGATTTTACATGTTGTTGTAACACGTTGCCTGATATATACGGTTATAATTAATAGCGTAATGGTATCGTTTCGGCCTTTTATTCCTGAGGTACTGCGTTCGAATACACCCTCGTACTTTTTATGTTATTTGTTTTTTTAAGAGAAAGAGAAAAATACATAATTACTCCTTTTCCTTTTATGATTACATTAGTAATTATCATCAGGTTCATGAATGTATTATGCCATGATTTAGATTTTTTTAGATTTAGATTTATTTATTTAACCTGGTAGAGATAAGGCCGTCAGGCCTTCTCTGCCCTTCTACCAGGGGATTACAACTATAACATGAACAATAAGATTACAATTAATATTAAATTTACAATTACAATTACAATAAAAATTAAAGTACGACAAGAATACCTGATTAATGAAAGCTAGACATTTTATCATAGAAGTTAAGAACAAAGAATATTTTTGTATTTACTAAATTACAAATTAAACCTACAATAACAAAATTCTATAGTGATGAAATTACCGGATATTGAGATATTTTGTGGTAGATTAAAAGAACTATTTACAAGAAACCATGTCTGAACGAGTCTCAATTACTGACCAAGTGCCTAGTAAGCTTGCGTTTGAATTGAATTTTATTTCGACAGTCCCTGATGCTAGCAGGTAGCGAGTTCCAGAGTCTTGGCAGGGCTATTGTGAAAGAGGATGAGTATGAAGAGGTGCGATGGGATGGTATTGTTAGTATTGTTTCATGGCGAGAGCGTGTGTTCAGATTGTGGTGGGAAGAAAGGTAAGTGAAGCGAGACGACAGGTACGAAGGAATAGAAGAGTTCAAGATTTCGAAGAGAAAGAGAAGTGAATGTAAATTTCTTTTCTTATCTAGTTTAAGCCAACCTATTGCTTCCAGGGATGGGGTAATATGATCATATTTACGAACATTGCTTACAAAACGTACACACAAATTATGAGCACGTTGAAGTTTCGTTTTGTTTTCGCTGGAAAGGTCAGTCAGTAAAATGTCAGCATAGTCAAAATAGGGAAATACAAGGGTCTGCACAAGGGACTTTTTTTAAGCAAGAGGGAAGATGAACATTTATCCTTTTTAGCACATGAATAATAGAATATACTTTTCTGCAGGTTTCTGTGATTTGCATGTCCCAGTTGAGATTATTATCCATGTGAATGCCAAGATTTTTTACCGAAGAACTGAAAGGGATATGCACTGTACTTACTTTAACGGGGGAAATGTCGAGGTGCTTTACAGCGTCGGTTTGCCGTTTGTGTCCTAATATGATTGCTTGTGTCTTTCCAGGATTGATATTAAGATGGAATTTCTTTGTCCATGTCACAATCGAGTCAATGTCTTCGTTCAATTTATCTATAGCGTCATTTATTCGATCTAAGCGGGAAGAGATGTAGCATTGAAGGTCGTCAGCATACAAGTGATAGTTACAATGCCTTACATGAGATGTAATATCACTGACATATATTGTGAACAACAATGGTCCGAGTACCGAACCCTGTGGTATACCTGATGTTATGTTAAGCCAGGAAGAGCTTCGATTCCCGGATACAACACATTGTTGTCTTTCCCGTAAGTAGGATTCGAACCAACTCACAGCAGTCTCTGACAAATGCAGATTTCTCAATTTATGGGTGAGCAGGTCGAAATTTACAGAGTTGAAAGCTTTGCTAAGGTCAAGAAGTGTTAGTATTGTTACTTTATTAGAGTCGATTGCTTCACGAATGTCTTCGGTCACTTTAAGTAGAGCAGTGCTTGTGTTGTGTCCAGCTCTGAAACCTGACTGATACTTGTCGAATAGTTTGTGTTCGTTCATGTAGTTAGTAATTTGTCTGTGTACGATTCTTTCCAGTGCTTTTGATATGGCTGGCAGGATACTGATTGGTCTATAGTCGTTCGGGTCGGTGGGAACTTAGTCGTTCGGGTCGGTGGGAACTTTATGACTTTATAATTATGACATTGTGGCTGCAAATGGAAAGAAAAAAATTGTCTTACGTGGCATAATCAAAACAAACTTACTGGCGTCTGCCTTAGAACATTCAAACAATTAAGTGTTCAAAAAACAAAAGAAAAAGCCACTATTCAATATTTAGTTTATCTTCCCTTATTTCGATCACATCTTGCTGTCGAGTGGGTATGGAATCGACTAGTCTCTGCGAATAGCGACTATTCTTAGACACGACATTCCAGGCATTCTGGACAGACATACATCAGTGTTCTGCTCATGGATAGGTCTTTCATTGCAAACCCAGCATTCTCCAATCTTTCCTATTTTCTGGCTTCCTCTTAGTCTCCACATATGATCCACATAACCTAATCTCGTCTACTATTCTTCTCAACCAGAGATTAAACCAATTCCTTTATTCTCTTTCTAATCAGTTTCAGCATCATTCTTTCCTCACCCACTTTTTCCAACACAACTTCATTTCTTATTCTGTCTGTCCACTTCATACGCTCCGTTCTTCTTCATATCCACATTTCAAATGATTCTATTCGTTTCTCTTCATTTCGTCGTAATGTTCTTGTTTCTTCCCCATACAATGCCACACTCCATACAAAGCACTTCACTAATCTCTTCTCCGCTGAAGATGCTCCTTTGTCTATTAAAAGCTTCCTTTGCTCATGTTTGCAGTTTTTCTTGCGAAGGATAAATGCGGTAACTTCCCGTTGCTTTCCTCACATCACTGTCCCTTTCGCATCTTATTAGATCCCAGGGGGCCCAAGCATGGAGATTAGGAGAGTGGATTTGGCTGATTGGTCTCTCCGGACTTCACCGAAATTCACCGCAAGGGTTAAATATTAGTTCTATCAGGATGTTTGACCCGACCAGAGACCGTGAAATCCCAATTAGACTTTGCTCCCCGCATTCTGGATTAGCTTCTACAAATCATCAGAAAATCTTGGAAGGGGATTGGCCAATTTTTCCGCAAATATTTCCACACTTGTGCCCTCGTAGCTCAGCGGAAGAGAAAAAGAAAAACTAACCAGTATTATGCAACTGTATTGTTCCAAACCTAATATTAAGTTTATATTATTTATATCGCTAAAGAAAGATAAGTGAATATAAGTTATAACTTGAATATTATTTATGTTGCTAAAGAACGATAACAATATAAATAACTTGAATATTATTTATACAGTATCACTAAAGAACGATAACAGAATATAAATTATAAATATCGGTTTGTTTAATTAATATAAGATATTATATAATATAATTAACTATTTAAATAAAATAACCTATTTCACAAAGAAAAATGGTTATTTGTATTATAGTAATTACTTACATAAAATACAGATTATTTATGTCGCGAAAGAACAATAAAAGAATATAAATAACTTGAATATTATTTATAATGCTAAAAAACGGAAACAGAATATAAATGATAACTTGAATATTATGTATATCGCTAAAGAACGATAACAGAATATAAAGAACGTGAATATTATTCATATCGTTAAAGAACGATAACAGAATACGAATGATGACTTGAATATTATTTATGTCTCTAAATTACGATAACAGAATACAAAAATTATAACTTCAATATTATTTATATCGCTAAAAGAACGATAACAAAACATTAATAACTTGATATCAATAAAGAACGATAACAGAATATATATGATAATTTTAATATAATTTATATCGCTAAAGAAGGATTAAAAATAAAATGAAAACTTGAAGAAGGCCCGAACACACAACCTCATTAAGCAAGCACTCTACGGCTGGTCTACGAGACACAGATATGGAATAATTCCATAGTTCCGGAACTGCTTTTAGAAGCACATGCATCGTGTAATATCGCCGTGACCCGAAGTGGAATTAGAAAATATTCGCTGTTCACGAGTATTTTGGAGGTCAGGGTATATATATATATATATATATATATATATATATATATATATATATATATATGGGTAAAATTAATCAATTATTTTTTTTTTGACAACTGTACATTCTTTGAAAAATTACTCAAATGGTCTATTACATACACTACCGGTCAAAAGTTTTCGATCAGATATGAAAACAACTATTTACTCTATATAAATGTACAGTTGTGAAAAAAAAAGTGCCCGCACTCGTGAACAGCGAATATTTTCTAAGTCCACTTCGGGTCGCGGCGATGTTACACAATGCATGTACTTGTACAAGCAGTTCCGGAACTATGAAAGTATTACATATCTGCGCCTCGTAGACCAGCGGTAGAGTGCTTGCTTAATGATTCGAATGTTGTGGGTTCGGGCCTTTTTCAAGTTTTCAATTTATTTTTTAATCGTTCTTTAGCGATGTAAATAATATTCAAATTATCATTTATATTCTGTTATCGTTATTTATCGATATCAAATTATTTATATTTTGTTATCTTTCTTTAGAGATATGAATAAAATTCAAGTCATCATTTGTATTCTGTTATCGTTTTATAACGATATGAATAATATTCACGTTTTTTATATTCTGTTATTGTTCTTTAGCGATATAAATAATATTCAAGTTATCATTTATATTCTGTTTTCCTTCATTAGCATATTAAATAATATTCAAGTTATTTATATTGTTATTGTTCTTTCGCGATATAAATAATCTCTGTTTTATGTAAGTAATTATTATAACACAAATAACCATTTTTTTGTAATATAGGTTATTTTATTTAGATAATTAAATACTTATTAAACAATATCTTATATTAATTAAACAAACCGATATTTATCATTTATATTCTGTATCGTTCTTTAGTGATACTGTATAAATAATATTCAAGTTATTTATATTATAATCGTTCTTTAGCAACATAAATAACGTTCAAGATATAATTTATATTCTGTTATCGTTCTTTAGCGATATAAATAACATAAATTTAATATTAGATGTGGAACAATATAGTTGCATAAAACTGGTATTAGTTTTTCTTTTCGTATTATTATATTATATATCTTGAACCACAATAAAATGAAAAGGAGTGACGAGGAATTGAACCTGAAACGTTAACATCTAAATTCCGACGTTCTTCCGCTGAGCTACGATGGCAACATTTTCGGAAAAAATTGGCCCAATCACACTCTTAAGATTTTCTGATGATTCATAGAAGCTAGTCCAGGATGCGGGGGGCAAAGGCTAATTGGGATTTCTCGGTCCCAGATCGGGTCAAACATCCTGATAGAACTAATATTTAACCCTTGCGGTGACTTTCGGTGAAGTCCGGAGGGCCCAATTAGTCAAATCCACTCTCCTGATCTCCACGCTTGGGCCCCTGGAATCTAATAGATGCGAAAGAGGTAGTGGTGTGCGGAAAGCAACGGGAAGTTACCGCATTTATCCTTCTCAAGAAAAACTGCAAACATGAACAAAGGAAGCTTTAAATAACAGGGCCGGGCATGAGAGCGGCTCCATTTGGTCGGCCAGAGCTGCTCTCGCTCCGCCAGGCACTTCAATTCCAAGCCAGAGCAGAACGCTCACGCAGTGGCAGACTCTCATTACAGCTACCTTCCCTGCATAATGTAACAAGAGCCACGGTTGTTCTAGTTATTCAGTCTGTCAGTACATAATAGTTTATAAGGATATCACATCAATCCATTGTACATTACAGAATTTATAACACTCTTATTAATTTAATGAAATAAACTTCGCTATATGCACACACACACATCTTTAGGCTTATATACATAACCGATATGCACATAATGCAATCTCCTCACCACGGTTCTACGAGAAGGCATATGGCTTCCACTTCCTCTACTTGCTGTGGACAGAGTTCATCTACCAATATAATTAAACATCGCTTGATGAAAAAACGTTCGTTGACTGTTTTCAATTCCTTTCCAATTTCCTATCAAATCTTGTAGCTAATTCTCATAGCCGATTCACTAAGTGCATTATTATCATTCTGTTAATATATAATATAATGTGATGTGGTGTGATGTGTGATGTGATATGATGTGTGTTGTGTTGTGATGTGATGTGTTGTGTTGTGTTGTGATGTGATGTGTGATGTTGTGATGTGATGTGTGATGTGATGTGATATGTGATATGATATGTGATATGTGATGCGATGTGATATGTGATGTGATGTGATGTGTGATGTGATGTGTGGTGTGATGTGTGTGGTGTGGTGTGATGTGTGGTGTGGTGTGTGGTGTGTGGTGTATGGTGTGTGGTGTGATGTGTGGTGTGTGGTGTGGTGTGGTGTGGTGTGGTGTGGTGTGTGGTGTGGTGTGTAGTGTGTGGTGGTGTGTGGTGTGGTGTGCGGTGTGTGGTGTGCGGTGTGTGGTGTGATGTGTGATGTGGTGTGATTAGTGGTGTGGTGTGATGTGTGGTGTGGTGTGTGGTGTGATGTGTGGTGTGGTGTGGTGTGCGGTGTGTGGTGTGATGTGTGATGTGATGTGTGGTGTATGGTGTGATGTGTGGGGTGTGGTGTGTGGTGTGATGTGATGTGTGGTGTGTGGTGTGGTGTGTGGTGTGATGTGTGGTGTGGTGTGATGTGTGGTGTGATGTGGTATGGTGTATGGTGTGATGTGTGGTGTGATGTGTGGTGTGGTGTGTGATGTGTGGTGTGGTGTGATGTGTGTGGTGTGTGAGGTGTGGTGTGTGGTGTGAGGTGTGGTGTGTGGTGTGTGGTGTGGTGTGGTGTGGTGTGATGTGTGGTGTGGTGTGATGTGTGGTGTGTGTAGTGTGGTGTATGGTATGTGATGTGTGGTGTGTGTGGTGTGGTGTGTGGTATGTGATGTGTGGTGTGGTGTGATGTGTGGTGTGCGGTGTGATGTGGTGTGGTGTGTGGTATGGTGTGTGGTGTGATGTGTGGTGTGTGGTGTGTGATGTGATGTCAGTTGGAGTGTTTTATGCCAAATTAATCACTTTGCTAATCCACTGCTCTCTACCAAAAAGAACTCCCCCTCCCATGATACATTAAAAGCATTGGGAATAGCGGGACGCTTTAATGTATGAGCGGAAGCTCCGACTTCAAAGTTCGCCATCTTATTGCAGTCACCACTTCACCGACACTGAATGACGTACGGCATGCATACGTCAGAACGCTCGCAAGACGCGCTCTTTAAAGCACACAGCGCTCATCTCTCAGAATCACGTAATGTGCCCAGCCCTGTTTTAATAGAAGAAGAAGGATCTTCTGCGGACCTCTGGAAAAAGAACTAAGGAAGAGACTAGTGAAGTGCTTTGTGTGGAGTGTGTCATTCTATTGGGAAGGTACATGGACATTACGACGAAATGAAGAGAAACGAATTCAAGCATTTTAAAATGTGGATGTGGAGAAGAACGGTACGTGTGAAGTGGACAGACAGAATAAGAAATAAAATTGTGTTTTAAAAAGTGAGTGAAGAAAGAATGATTCTGAAACTGATTAGAAAGAGAAAAAGGAAATGGTTGGGCCTCTGGTTCAAAAGAATAATAGACGACATTAGGATATGTGGATCATATGGGGAGACTAAGAGGAAGGCAGAAAATAGGAAAGATTGGAGAATGCTGGGTTTGCAATGAAAGACCTATCCATGGGCAGTACACTTATGTATGTATGTTCAGAATGCCTGGAATATCGTGTCTAAGAACAGTCGCTATTTGCAAAGACTAGTCGATTCCATGCCCACTCGAACTGCAAGATGAACGAGATAAGAGGAAGATAGACTAAATATTGAATTGTGGCTTTTTGTTTTGTTTTTTGAACGCTTAATTGTTTGAATTTTCTAAGGCTGATGCCAGTAAATTTGTTTTGTTTATGCTACGAAAGATATTTTTATTGAGAATAAAATCTTTTTTCTTTCCATTTGCAGACACTATATCATAATGATAAAGTCATGGGATAATATATTAATGAACCTGATGTTAATTACTAAAATAATCGTAAAAGAGAAAGGAGCAATTATGTATATTTTGTCTCTCTCTCTTAAAAACAGAAAAAAAAGAGAACATAAAAAGTACGAGGTTGTATTCGAACGCAGGACCTCACGAATAAGAAGTCGGAACGCTACCATTACGCTATCGAATACCACACAGAATACTTCAATTGTAGCTGTAGATATCAGGCAACGTGGTCCAACAAAATGTAACATTGCCTGTCTCCGAATTGTAGCGAAGATACCCGAAGAGAACTTTGTTTCAAGAGAGCGGCCACTTTTTCTTTTGACAACTGTACAAACATATCGGAAAAATTAAATAGACCAGCAAAATAATTACTTTGTCTCTCTATCATAATGATATGATAGAATATTCAAAACGAAATCCCTGTTTTAACCACGAATCCTTAGTTGTGATAGGTGGTCGAAAGCTTTTCACCGGTAGTATACATCTTACGTTTGCGTATACAGAGTTGTCAGTCGTAAATGGACACATTAAAAAAGATTGCTTTCTCATGACTTGTCATGATATGGTGCAAGGAAATAATTTCTAAAGCTATTGTCTAAATTACGCATGTGTTCAGTGGTATTTTGTTTAACTTCTGGTATTGGTTCTTTGTCAGTGGCCTCCAGAAATACCTCCAATTTTGGAGTATGCCTATTAGTGAGGCTACTATCTTGAAATCATATTGCCCATAACTTTAATTTTTTTAAATGCTTCATTATTATCATCAGTGCTAATTTCGAGAATATTGAAGTATTTAAATACAACTAAGTAGGCTACTGCAAACAATATTTCAGTTGAACAATTTCAAGGCCCAGGCTCAATTATTCCGTTTAAACCCACATACCTCAAATGGCTTAACAAGACGTCAGAGACCGAGCATTGGATGCGCACCAAGCTCTATGTGAGTTAAATTTCTGATTTCCTGTTAACGAAGAGTGATGTATATTATGTAGATATAAAGGGAATAACTAAGCCTGGGCATGGTAGAGTTCCTGGGTAGCTCAGTCGGTAGGGCTTTGGCGCGCTCAGTCAAAGGTCCCAGATTCGATGTCCGGCCCTGGAATATTTTTTCCCATGAAAGTTATTCAAGTCAACCTCACAGGGAGCTATACCTGAAGGCCATATTTGTAACGCCATTCAGTTATTCAATTGACCACGTTCTCAGTAAATGCATCAGTGGGTCCTTCCCACTAAAGGTACTTTCCACTCCATTTTACCGACAAGTCCTTTAATTTTCCATGAAAACACGTGCACAATCTGTTGTGAAGTATACAAATTTTACACATGCGTCATTTTCAACAAAAAGTAAATCGTTCAATAGTTCCAAAATGAACTCTGCTGTATTGTATTCAAATTTACATGGAAATAACAAACACTTCATAATTATCCTTCTCATACATTAATGTACATAGACCAGCATAACAACTATATATGTAATATCAGTGCTTTTATCAATTACAATGAAAGTGAGGTATAAGTGTGGATCCTTAATATGAGAGTTTCATTTAAATCATCAAACATATTACATATTCTTCCTTTCACATTTTCTTTTTCAGAAAAAGGATGATGCAATGCTGATTTCCCATACCACCGTCTCCGCCAATTACCCATTCCTAGTTACACAAACGGATAATCACTTCCTCACTTTTACTCCTTTGACAGTGATTTTCGCTACAGTATAAGTAATTAAGTTGATATTCATCTTGAGTACTCATAACGGAAGATTTTTTCCTATAGATTTCTTTCTTTATTCAATTCCGAAAGTGTAAGATAAAAGTCTTATTTTATTTTAGTAGTTCATGTACTTTTCCTTCAAAAAGTAAATGAGATTAATAAGCTCATGTATTCGTTAGTTACAATTTTAAAACAAGCAACAGATACGGATTCCGCATCAAAATGAAATACTTTAGCTAAATAAACTCATATGTACGTTACTAAAAATAGTTAAATCGGTTATTTTTTAAATTTTCTTTAAATTTTACAAACGAAGCAAGAAACAATTTTAAACTCTTTATAATGCCGAAAAATTAAAACAATAATTTTGTATCATTAAAGGGCACTCAATGTGATTAAAAAACATCCTATATAATCGTTATTGCTCATACAGAATGTCCTAGAAAATTATTTTTCTTTTGTGGAGATGACCAGGTTTCAAAATGGATCTGGGTTTGTTAAAGTTAATCTTTAACAAACCCAGTCCACTCTCACAACTGAAACATGTATTTTTATGACAAATAAGTTAAAAAAAAAACACAAATAGCGCTGCAAAAGTTGTTAACAGAACATGTAATAGGCGAAATATGTGTGAGGAAATCTACAGTTCTTCAGGAGCTTCTTCTATTTGAGTGATGGACCACACATTCATTACACTGTTCAGCTCTTTGTAGATGTCTGGGATATACTAATAGAGTTCCTGATGTCTTCTGTTTTTTTTTTCATATTACTAGGAAGATTTTTTGATAAGCAGGGTTGTTTTCTGGAATCTGGAACCCATCTCATTATTGTATCTTCAAAAGAGAACGTTTCTCTACCATACTTTCGATGTAGGTCACTGCTATCATATTCCTGGTTCTTCACTGGTAAAAACAATTAATAATAGTTGTTCACCGCAAAATGACACTTCTCTTTCTGAGAGACTACTTTTCCATAATTTAGATTGGCAAGAACATTAATTATCATTTTAAAGATGACTATCATTGAGTTCTAAAATCAACTACATCTCTATAATTATATCACACATTTTATTCTGAATTTGCTTATGTTTGAAGATTATTCTATGAAGTTTTCTTACTCTTGTGGAATATAGATTCGATCGTGAAGGCGAATTTTTCTTTCAACCATTGAAAAATCATGGTGTGGAGGAATAGCCTCGCCGAGGGAAGTAAATTGAAATTTAGAAAATCTTGTTTGAACAACAGCTTGCAAAAACATTTACACAATATTGCTTCGGTCCTGCCACGGGCAACCATCACAGAACAGGTGGAGTTCAACTTCATTCGGAATGTTTTCCTTCAGATAATCATCCAAGGAACTGCACACTTCATTAGGGCTTTTATGAGCTTCCCATTCCTAATAATATTTAGCTATTTGTGGTTTTGAATCTATGAACGCAGAACTCTTTGATCTAAACCTTCCGTTAATAAAATACCTCCTGCACCGATAAAAATGGCAGAGGAAGACTATGCTTGTAATCAAAACATAGTGCTCCTACTTTCCCGCTTTCATTGCATTGTGAATTTACTGAGTCTATTTTGTTGAAATATTTGCTAGCTCGATGGACTATATGTTCAGGACCCATAGACTGCTTCGTATTCTCATTAAGTGAATGCATTTTATTTTGGTTCCAAGATCTTCATATTTTAGAGACGACCAAAAGACAAATTGAAAATTTCATGAAAATACTGAAGGATAAATTTATATTTTACATTCATTTGAAATTTTAGAAGCGTTTTAAGAATATTTTGTACATGATCTTAATATTGAGTCTTAATATTGGTATTCGAATTATAAACTTGTCATAAATACCGTAGTTTCCCCTAACTATGGTCCACATTTGTCACATTTTTCTTTGTATATTCAGTACTATTCATCCAGATTAAGTGAAATTTTGGCTTCGGACTCTTGTAAGTGTATATTACATAAATGTTGACATATGTGTTTGAAATTATTTAATTACAAGTGTTGAAAAAATAATAAGCATTGGTACATAGTTGTATTCTGAGTTGTCCAACTATGGTCCACTCATATATTAATGCTTGAAAGCACGAATGGACTATAGCTGGAGCTGTAATTATTCGTAAATCACTGCATTGAGTTTCTAATTTAAGGGTAGAAACATAATCTAGCACAGAAATATTAAAAATAAATGAAAAGTACATGGATTCTTTTTATTAGTGCACATTGCATAAACACACAATAAACAAGTGAAATCTGAAAGCCATTTTCCTGCAATAATGAACAACTACACACACCGGCAAAAATATCGGGCCACCTAAAGTTTCTCAATTTTTTTATGAGGTGAGAATCAGAAAACCCATTATGAAATGAAGAAAACATTTCTTCCCGGAAAAAAATCTATTATTATCATTTGCGCTATTATTTTCAACGCCAAACAATGGATATAATTAAAAGGTGTAAAAATTTACAAATCGTTTCAATTTTCTTCCAAATGTTCAACTGATTTTGTAACTGATGTTACTAATAGCGGATATTGCCTTCCCGTGACTGTATGACTGTTACCATTCGCCGATTCAAACTTTCGATCGGATTCTGGATGTCAATCTGGTCGATACTATTCCATTCTTTACTTAGAACATTTCGGAGCTGCTGTAAGTTGCTGTGAGGAGTTAGTCGACTTCTAACTCGCTTCCCTAGCAGGCCCCACACATGTTCAATAGGGTTTATATCAGGACTTCTTGCTGGCCATACCATCCTATTCAATCCAACGTCGTGAAAGACCCACACATGTTCAATAGGGTTTATATCAGGATTTCTTGCTGGCCATGCCATCCTATTCAATCCAACGTCGTGAAGGAACTCATCCACGATTCTTGTAGCATGAGGGCGAGCATTGTCATTCATTAACAGGAACTTTTCACCAATAAGTGGGGCATATGGTACGACATGTTAAATTAGACCTTCTTCGTGGTATCTTGGAGCAGTCAAAGCACCTCCATTAATGAAAACAAGTTCTGTGTGAGCTTCATACGAAATGCCACCCCATACCATTACTGATCCACCTTGGAAACTCACACGTGAACTGAAGGTATATGAAGAAAAACGTTCTCCATCTCTTCTCCACACTCTTTCACGTCCATCTGTAAACTAAATCTCGATTCATCTGTGAAGCGCACTCGTCGCCACTCCCCCAGGTTCCAGTTAGCATGATTGTGAGCAAAACGTAATCGTTCAACACGATGTTGCTGGAGCAATTCTGGGTCTTTAGCTGGTCTTCTGGAATTCAGCCCACATTCATCCAGACGTCTGCTTACAGTTCTCTCACTCACGTTAACTTGTCTTATTTTCTGGAAGACTCTTCTGGTCCCAAGAACTACAGCCACATAACGCTGACTATTCCCATCTTCTATCAATGCAACCATTTTGCTGAATCAGTAGGACTTAGTGACATTTGTATACAATGAAGTACTCCAATACTGCCTCGAGAGCTTACCAGTCTGTAGACTTTTTCAGCATAATTTACAATTCATTTTAATATATCAATATGCCTGGTAAATTATTAATAAGTATTTAATGAATTTCAATCTTAAGACATATAAACTTGCAAATGTTTATTTGCTATTTAATAACAATATATGAACGTTTTCGCCGTCTAGGGCATCTTCAGATATAACAAAACATATTATCTGGACCTATAATAGTATATTATGCAAATAACAAGGAAAATAGAGAACAATATATGTGATACATGAAATTCATGAGCTTCATGTAGATATAACATGATACAGGATGAATATTGAGATAATCTTTGAATTTGAACTTAGACTGGACGAATGTTTTATTATTTTATACATATAGCTCATGTTACAATAATATACAATGTTTAAAATTGTCAATGATGTTAATTTTAAAATTTACAATGATGATAATAAAATATTTAAAGTAATCATGGCTAAAAGTTGTCGCAAGTTACAAGATAGTATGCGTAATTAATGTTCGTGTGTTTTGTAATTATTTCACTTAGAGAGGCCGTTGGCATTTGAATGAATGTTGTTTGACGTTGATGACTACTTTACAATTGATATACAGTGATTAATTTAGTCAATGTTAAAATTTAAATTTTATAATGAAGATAATAAAATATTTAGAGTAATCATGGCTGAGAATTGTCGTAAGTTCAAGATAGTTTTCGTGGTTGATGTTGTGTGTTTTGTGATTGTTTCACCTGAAAATAAAGATTAAGAGATAATAATAAATGCAAAATATAGACAAGTTATTATATAGAGACGCAGATAATTATTATTATTATTATTATAAGATTACTTGTTAAAAATGTTGTTTGTGTTAAAGAATTACTGTTGGGTGTAATTAGTTGAGATATTGAATAAATGCTCGTTGATTGTGAATGTAGTGGAATGTACGATAAATTTCGTAATAGGTATGACTTTTAATCATTCATTGAAAATTAATAGAAAGATCAATATTATAATTCGTAATAATTAGTAATAATTAGATAAGCTATAATACCAAATATATGTAAATGATTTTACGGCAGCAGTAATAATTATTATAAGATTACTTACTTAGAGGTCATTGACTTTGAATTGGCTACTCTGATGTGATGACATCCTATAAAGATCAAAATATAATCAACGAAAATTTATTAAACTTTAAAAATCCACTGTATGCAATTTAAATCGGACCTATTCACATTGATCATGATACGCCATTCAAATAGTTCCTTTCATATTCTTGCGCCGCTACATGCCTCAATATACACGATTATCTAGGCCTCAGTTCTCTTAAAACCTCCAACACACCAACACCAGTACATACAAATGTAAGTATTCGAATGCCGTCAATATTCATTAAAACAATTACATCCCCATATCAAAATTGAAAGTAAATTAATAGTTAATATTCTTTCAGTTATAGAACTTCTTCATTTACATACTTCAATAAACCTGAGAACACGTAATAGGATGTCATCACATCAGAGTAGCCAATTCAAAGTCAATGACCTCTAAGTAAGTAATCTTATAATAATTATTACTGCTGCCGTAAAATCATTTACATATATTTGGTATTATAGCTTATCTAATTATTACGAATTATAATATTGATCTTTCTATTAATTTTCAATGAATGATTAAAAGTCATACCTATTACGAAATTTATCGTACATACCACTACATTCATAATCAACGAGCATTTATTCAATATCTCAACTAATTACACCCAACAGTAATTCTTTAACACAAACAACATGTTTAACAAGTAATCTTATAATAATAATAATTATCTGCTTCTCTATATAATAACTTGTCTATATTTTGCATTTATTATTATCTCTTAATCTCTATTTTCAGGTGAAACAATCACAAAACACACAACATCAACCACGAAAACTATCTTGAACTTACGACAATTCTCAGCCATGATTACTCTAAATATTTTATTATCTTCATTATAAAATTTAAATTTTAACATTGACTAAATTAATCACTGTATATCAATTGTAAAGTAGTCATCAACGTCAAACAACATTCATTCAAATGCCAACGGCCTCTCTAAGTGAAATAATTACAAAACACACGAACATTAATTACGCATACTATCTTGTAACTTACGACAACTTTTAGCCATGATTACTTCAAATATTTTATTATCATCATTGTAAATTTTAAAATTAACATCATTGACAATTTTAAACATTGTATATTATTGTAACATGAGCTATATGTATAAAATAAAACATTCGTCCAGTCTAAGTTCAAATTCAAAGATTATCTCAATATTCATCCTGTATCATGTTATATCTACATGAAGCTCATGAATTTCATGTATCACATATATTGTTCTCTATTTTCCTTGTTATTTGCATAATATACTATTATAGGTCCAGATAATATGTTTTGTTATATCTGAAGATGCCCTAGACGGCGAAAACGTTCATATATTGTTATTAAATAGCAAATAAACATTTGCAAGTTTATATGCCTTAAGATTGAAATTCATTAAATACTTATTAATAATTTTTCAGCATAGCTTGAAATGAGTCCGAGAAGTTTAGACACAATATTGCAAGAAGAACGAATCTCCTTTTCAGATCATTGTTGGCTATTACGTATTCAGTATTACATTGTTACGTATCACAAAATAAATGAATAGCTAAATGAAGCTCAGCACACTTACAATTATTAAAAAAATCCTACAATTTTAAAAAATTTTAAATAAAATGTAGTTGGCCCGATTTTTTTTGCCGGTGAGTGTATATTAAAGAACAAAAGTACGGTATCAAAATAAACTAATACATTCTTAGCAAAATATTATGCAAATAAATTCACTGATAATGTTTATTTACCATACTGAGAACTATATTCAGTAGGCTTATTTCTATCCTTTGACTCTCCACTTCTCTTCTAATTCTGAAATTGAAAAATAATGGTGACTATAATGTTAAATGGTGTTTTAGAATATACTGAGATACCGTATTTGCAGCAGTAAATAATCAATCTGGTCGATACTATTCCATTCTTTACTTAGAACATTTCGGACCTGCTGTAAGTTGCTGTGAGGAGTTAGTCGACTTCTAACTCGCTTCCCTAGCAGGCCCCACACATGTTCAATAGGGTTTATATCAGGACTTCTTGCTGGCCATACCATCCTATTCAATCCAACGTCGTGAAAGACCCACACATGTTCAATAGGGTTTATATCAGGATTTCTTGCTGGCCATGCCATCCTATTCAATCCAACGTCGTGAAGGAACTCATCCACGATTTCCAGATGGATTGACACATAACCAGATAGATCACATCTTGATAGATAAAAGAAGACACACTAGTATAGTAGATATTGGAACCTTCAGGGGTGCAGACTGTAATTCTGACCTTTATTTGGTAATTGGAGAACTAAGAGAAAGACTATCAGTAGCGAAGCGAGTAGAGCAACAAGTTAATATTAGAAGATTCAATATTCCGAAATTAAAGAACGAGGAAACTAAGGTCGAAATTTCAAACAGGTTTGCCGTATTAGCACGTTCCGACGAAGTTGAGGAAGAGTTAGATGTTAATAGCATGTGGGAAAATATCCGAGATAATATCAAAATTGCAGCTGAACAGAGCATAGGCTATTATGAAACTAAGAAAAAGAAACTGTGGTTTGATGAAGATTGTTGCATGGCAGTTGAAAGAAGGAAACAGGCAAAATTGTAAGTTCTTACAGGATCCAGTTGAGGCGAATAGAGATAATTATTTCAATAAAAGACGGGAAGCAAATCGTACGCTTAGGAATAAAAAGAGAGATTACTTGAAGGAAAAACTGAATGAGGTAGAAACAAATATTAAAAATAAAAATGTTAGAGATTTATATATAACATAAAGGAATTCAAGAATGGACATCAGGCAAGGGTAAACGTGATCAAGGATGAGAATGGTGACTTGCTTGCAGACGCTCATTCAATCCTGAACAGGTAGAAAAACTATTTTGGACAACTACTAAATGTACATAGGCCAAATAGGAATGATCGGTACGAAATTGAAATACAAACTGCTGAGCCATATATACCCGAACCCACACTTTCCGAAATCGAAATTGCGATAGAAAATCTGAAAAAATTATAAGTCTCCAGGTTTCGATCAAATTCCAGCGGAATTAATACAAGAGGGTGGAAGCGCATTATCTAACGAAATTTATAAGCTTGTACTTGCTATTTGGGAAAAGAAAATTGTACCAGATCAATGGAAGGAGTCCATAATCATACCTATCTTTAAGAAGGGGGAGAAGACTAACTGTAGTAACTTTCGAGGAATATCATTTTTGTTGACGTTGTACAAAATTTTGTCCAATATTCTTTTGAGAAGGTTAACTCCATATGTAGATGAAATTATTGGGGATCATCAGTGTGGTTTTAGGCGTAACAGATCAACTATTGACCAGATATTTTGTATTCGACAGATAATGGAGAAAAATGGGAGTATAAGGGTACAATGCATCAGTTATTCATACATTTCAAAAAGGCATATGACTCGGTTAAGAGAGCAGTTTTATATTATATTCTTATGGAATTTGGTATTCCCAAGAAACTAGTTCGATTAATTAAAATGTGTCTCAGTGAAACGTACAGCAGAGTTCGTATAGGTCAGTTTGTGTGAGATACGTTTCCAATTCACTGTGGGCTGAAGCAAGGAGATGCACAATTACCTTTACTTTTTCACTTTGCTCTAGAGTATGCCATTAGGAAAGTTCAAGATAACAGAGAGGGTTTGGAATTGAACGGGTTACATCAGCTGCTTGTCTATGCGGATGACGTGAATATTTTAGGAGAAAATCCACAAACGATTAGGGAAAACACGGAAATTTTACTTGAAGCAAGTAAAGCGATAGGTTTGGAAGTAAATCCCGAAAAGACAAAGTATATGATTATGTCTCGTGACGAGAATATTGTACGAAATGGAAATATAAAAATTGGAAATTTATCTTTTGAAGAAGTGGAGAAATTCAAATATCTGGGAGCAACAGTAACAAATATAAATGACACTCGGGAGGAAATTAAACACAGAATAAATATGGGAAATGCCTGTTATTATTCGATTGAGAAACTTTTATCATCCAGTCTGCTGTCAAAAAATCTGAAAGTTAGAATTTATAAAACAGTTATATTACCGGTTGTTCTTTATAGTTGTGAAACTTGGACTCTCACTTTGAGAGAGGAACATAGGTTAAGGGTGTTTGAGAATAAGGTGCTTAGGAAAATATTTGGGGCTAAAAGGGATGAAGTTACAGGAGAATGGAGAAAGTTACACAACGCAGAACTGCACGCATTATATTCTTCACCTGACATAATTAGGAACATTAAATCCAGACGTTTGAGATGGGCAGGGCAGGTAGCACGTATGGGCGAATCCAGAAATGCATATAGAGTGTTAGTTGGGAGACCGGAGGGAAAAAGATCTTTAGGGGGGCCGAGACGTAGATGGGAAGATAATATTAAAATGGATTTGAGGGAGGTGAGATATGATGATAGAGACTGGATTAATCTTGCTCAGGATAGGGACCAATGGCGGGCTTATGTGAGGGCGGCAATGAACCTCCGGGTTCCTTAAAAGCCAATAAGTAAGTAAGTAAGTAAGTAAATAATCAAATTGTTCACATTTTCATTAAAACAAATATTTCAAAATAAAATACAACTATGGTCCACGAAAAATTGTGGTACATAGTTGAGGACTGACTTCCTTGAGGTTAAACATTTTTCACGCACAGTCCTTAACCTCTGCCAGTCTAATTATTACGTGAAAGTAAACACTTTATAGCCAGGTTTAATTGTACAAAGAATCATATCGTCGCTTAAGAACCAATACCGCGTAACTGACAAAATGTAAATTTTACAGGAGAAGGAAAAAACTGAATAAAAACCATAAAAATAACGGAATAGTCTTGAAAAGTGGTGTATGGCTATGAAATAGCTTAACTAATTTATAACAAAGTGAAAATGGATGATCATGGCTGTAGACATTTGGCCATGTCACTTACGCGGTATTGGAACTCTGCCGTTGACTACATTTTGTTGGTTACGCGGTATTGTGAGACAACTTTAGCAGCTTCAAGATACATGTTGACAAGCGTTTTCTTTGCGTGAAAACTGCCTTCTGGAAATATTATTCGTGCTCTTGTATATCGTCGCTTAAGAACCAATACCGCGTAACTGACATTTTTGGTCAAAACTGTTTTTTTGCACAGATGGTACCTCCACTGTCATCTGCATGCATTGACAAGCGCGGGAATTTGATTGCATGAATGGCCTTCGTGCGAAGGAGGGGGTACAATACCGCGTATCTGAAGTCAGGAGAAGTCTGTAGGAAATACCGCGTATCTGACAACAGATATTATGTCTACTCCCTGCGCGCCCTCAGTACGGAAGCTGGTTCTCGTTACTGCCTTGTAAAATTGTATCAACAGTGTGTAATATTCTGAGAAGATTAAAGAAGTGTTCAGTTTCAATTATTTAAAAGGTAAATATAATAGAATTATTTCACTAATGTCAATTGAATGTTAGTTGAGCTGATTTGCCGCAGAATCTTACTGCAAGTTCATTCACTGAAATATAGTACATTTAATATTTTATTATTATATAGGCCTACAGATACAAGAAAAGAAATGGACAATGAATCAGACGACGGTCAGTTTAGCGAGAACGAAATCCTATCTGTGCTATGTTCTGCATTCAAGACGGGACAAACTTCTTTGAACATTAACAAAGGTATGGCATAAGAAGTATCACAGTTATTAAACGTTTATTTTTCTTGAGTTACAGAATCATAACAGCAAACTTAATTTAAGTACTTAATATAAATAATCATGAATGGGCCGCTGAAATAATTTGCGCTACATTTAGTGGTGCTGAGCTTGGTTCCTTCCATTTCCTCCGGTAGGAGGAAGATCTAAATTGATGATAATATTTACTGCACATGTTTTTAAGCCATTTATATCACATTTATATACACTAGTAATCTCATCTTATTCGTAGGTGTACTGCCTGATAATTCAAATGCAAAAGAAAACCGTCCTTCTGGAAATGGGCTGCTGCAGATCAGGGATTGATTATCCGTCCAGTGTTACCGGTAATGTTATGGTCGTATTATGCAGTCTGGTATGATTTAAAGCAACGCTATTAAAATAATACAGCTAGAAATTGGATAGGACAGAAACTGAAGACAATATCATGTCAATGAAGGATCTACACCAAATTTCGGAAGCGTCTTCATATGTAGACGACCCCGAAGAATTTGTGAGTGCTACTTATTCTACATCTTTACATTCGTCAGAAAAAGGTAAAGAGAAGAATCTACAAGCGTTTCATGGAAATTTGACGGAAAAGAAAAGAACTTCAAAGCCACAAAAGGGTAAGTGGAAGAAAATGAAAAATAGAAAACTTAGAATGGAAGAGGAAGCTTATCTTAGCTACAAGAGATCGAAAGATGGCAAAGTAACACATGATACGGAAAGAGATGCAAGGAATTTGGGGCCAGAGTGTAGTTATAAAATGTGCAAAATTCGAAAATAATGGGCTGTAATTTAATTTCTAATGAGAGAAGACATCTTTCAGGCATTCCGTAAATCTATGACTTGGAAACAGAGGACCGTTTACATATCAAATCTACGAAAGGACCTGACAGTACATTCTGAATCGAGAAGAAAGAGAAAATTTGTCTACAACCTAAAAGTTGATGAGAAAAAAATTCAGGTTTGCAAAAAGATGTTTCTGTGTACATTGGGAATTAAAGAATGAACTGTGCAATATTGGTTAGCTAATAGTACTGATGACGTCCCTTCAGTAAAAAAAAGTCATGTTCTCGTGCAAAAGCACAGAAAAAAAAAGCATTAGTAGCCTGCCTAAATTACCGTCACATTACTGTATATAGAACCGATTGTGCCATAGTTATTATGATTATATTCCACACTAGGGTTACTCAAGGATTTGTGATATCAGCATAGGCCTATAATTATGTTATCTGAATTGTTGTCCTACCGTCGGACTTGAGGTCAAGGTCGGTAGGCTGTAGCTTGAATCAGCACTAGATTACGTTCCAGACAATGATTGCTGCATTCTTAGTCAATCAAATGTTGAAACTATGGGAAAGGAAAAACGAAGACACAGTTCAATGTTTATTGTTATAATAATAATAATAATAATAATAATAATAATAATAATAATAATAATAATCTGTTACTAGGTACTTTATTTTCACACTACGTATTTGAATAGATAAGTAGAATTGTTACTAAAATGTTGCTCACAAGTATAATTTTATAATAAAATAATTAATATTATTATTATTATTATTATTATTATTATTATTATTATTATTATTATTATTATTGACAATAGACTTGACTGACTTGCGAATAATGAAAAGATATAAAAATATAATAATGATAACTTTTCAGGCACAATATTCGTTAAACACAATAAATAATTATAGGGCTATGCTGAAATCACAAAAAGCAATCCTTGAGTAACCCTAGTGTGGAATACTATCATAAAAACTATGGCACAATCGGTTCTACATACAGTAATGTGAAGGTAATTTAGACAGGCTACTGATGTTTTTTTTTCTGTGCTTTTGCACGAGAACATGACTTCTTTTTACTGAAGGGACGCCATCAGTACTATTAGCACAGTTCATTCTTTAATTCCCAATGTACACAGAAACATCATTTTGCAAACCTGAATTTTTTTCTCATCAACTTTTAGATTGTAGACAAATGTTCTCTTTCTTCTAGATTCAGAATTTGTACTGCCAGGTCTTTTAGTAGGAGTGAAATTCACAAGATTTGATACGTGAACGGCCCTCTGTCCCCAAGTCATAGTTTTCCAGAATGCCTGAAAGATGTGTCTTCTCTCATTAGAAATTAAATTACAGCCTCTTACTTTCGAATTTTGGCACATTTTATAACTACACTCTGGCCCCAAATTCCTTGCATCTCTTTCCGTATCATGTGTCACTTTGCCATCTTTCGACCACTTGTAGCTAAGATAAGCTTCCTCTTCCATTCCAAGTTTTCTATTTTTCATTTTCTTCCACTTAACCTTGTGTGGCTTTGAACTTATTTTTCTCTTTTCTGTCAAATTTCCATGAAACTCTTGAAGATTCTTCTCTTTACCTTTTTCTGACGAATGTAAAAATGTAGAATAAGTAGCACTCATAAATTCTTCGGGGTCGTCTACATCTGAAGACGTTTCCGAAATTTAGTGTAGATCCTTCATTGACGAGGTATTGTCTTCAGTTTCTGTCCTATCCTATTTCTAGCGGTATTATTTTAATAGTGTTGCTTTAAATCATACCAGACTGCATAATGCGATCATAACCTTACCGGTAACACTGGACGGACAATGCCTGATCTGCAGCAACCCATTTTCAGAAGGACGGTTTTCTTTTGTATTTGAATTATCAGGCAGTACACCTACGAATAAGATGAGATTACTAGTGTTTATAAATGTGATATAAATTGATTAAAAAACATGTGTAGTAAATATTATCATCAATTTAGATCTTCCTCCTACCGGAGGAAGTGGAAGGGACCAAGCTTAGGGCCACTGAATGTAGCGCAAATTATTTTAGCGGCCCATTCATGATTATTTATATTAGGCTACTTAAATTAAGTTTGCTGTTATGATTCCGTAACTGAAGAAAAATAAATCTTTAATAACTGTGATACTTCTTATGCCATACCTTTGTTAATGTTCAAAGAAGTTTGTCCCGTCTTGAATGCAGAACATAGCACAGATAGGATTTCGTTCTCGCTAAACTGACCGTCGTCTGATTCATTGTCCATTTCTTTTCTTGTATCTGTAGGCCTATATAATAATAAGATATTAAATGTACTATATTTCAGTGAATGAACTTGCAGTAAGATTCTACGGGAATTCAGCTCAACTAACATTCAATTGACATTAGTGAAATAATTCTATTATATTTACCTTTTAAATAATTGAAACTGAACACTTCTTTAATCTTCTCAGAATATTACACACTGTTGATACAATTTTACAAGGCAGTAACGAGAACCAGCTTTTGTACTGACGACGCGCAGGGAGTAGACATAACAGCCTATCTGTTGTCAGATACGCGGTTTTTCCTACAGACTTCTCGTGACTTCAGATACGCGGTATTGTACCCCCTCCTTCGCACGAAGGCCATTCATGCAATCAAATTCCCGCGCTTGTCAATGCATGCAGATGACAGTGGAGGTACCATCTATGCAAAAAAACAGTTTTGACCAAAAATGTCAGTTACGCGGTATTGGTTCTTAAGCGACGATATATCTATAACTTACCAGTTCTACAGAGGAGAGCTTAATGAAACAGACAAACACAAACTGAATGATTTCGTGTCTTCACACATTCAATAGAACGATGCACACTGACCTTGTTAAGCATCCGTAACATTGGCACGTGTAATGGTAGATAGAAGCATCTTTGGGGAACATAATTCCATCACAGTGGCGCCTTAAATGGCAAACACTGAAGTCTTGGGGTACTAAGTAGTACATAATGCGTTTTGGACCATAGTTGGGTGCCTGGACCATAGTTATGGGAAATGACGGTACTCACAATAAACTGGTGCACTGTGTAGTAATATTCACCTGAAATCATTCCTGAATGAGAACCGGTTGAATTTCAACTCACGCTATGAGGACTTTTGGTCTTACTTTTCAAATAGCAACTCTTTTCTTATGAATAAATAAATAACTACGCACGACTAACACAATCACCGATAGGCCCACTGCTTCAGCCGAAAAGGAAGAGTGATGGTTGATCATCTAAGAGATAGGTAGACAGTCAGCAAATACGTCACACGTATTAGTTCGGAAAAGGGTTATCCCTAGATGACTCATTTTCCAAATGATCGCACAAATGTGACCCTGTCTAAAAGTGCTTTAGCGAATGAAAAACATCCTACATCCTACATTATATGGAATATACGTATGAGTAGGCGATCTAGGAATGCGAACTCGTTAAAAAGTGAATTTTTAAAAAAATCGGAGATGACTCTTTTCAAAATGACCAATTTAGTTATTCCTGTATTTTCATATTTTTTTCATTTAGAATATACAGGGACATTATTTTGTTTTTACTAACATTGCTAATATTAATCTGACTATACCTTTGGATTAAAGGCTGAGAACTGGAAACACTGCTTATTACCTCCTTCCAAGACCGAAGTTTGATACTGGTGTAAAACACAAACAAATCACTTCACTAGATATAGGAGAGAAGAAAATTAGTGTATCCATTTACGTACCTAAATTTGGAAATATTACGTTTTTGAGTTTGATAACTTTCGTCAGGTTTTTATTTAATTAAAATACAATACAGTATTAATAATAAGTTACGTATTATTACTCACGAACTGAGCTATCCTTACGGATGTATTCATTACACAATGTATATTATACTATCTTGTAGCACATTAGCATACATTATAGAGAGTGCATTAAAATTAAAAAATAATGAAAATCTGGATATTTAAACAAATAGTTGTTCATTTCGATAGAGGCTTCAGTTCTTTTGTGCATATTATCGCACTAGAACCTATTGTACCTAATTCCAATTTACAGTTTCGTCCTTCATACCAGTAACTCATGTTGTAATAATTCTGTATGTACTGTATAAAAGAGTACCTTACTTACTGTATATTCAGTCTTCACTTCTGCCCGATCCGCACAGTTAATTTTACTCAGACATGCTATCTACTGTCCGTTCAAGTGGTTATGTCGCAGGATCATAGAAAGACGGAAATGACGTGACAGTTAATGACTTAACGAGACCCTTTCATTTAAGTTATTTTAAACGTATAATATTACGTAGACGTCCAATTCGCAACAGAAAATATTTTGAAAACAGGATTAGGACAGCCCAGCAGAAGCAGGTGAGGAAAATCGGGATGTGACGTAACCAAAAGAACGCACACTACCTGTACGAAAATATGATTAAATAATGAATGCCCTTTTTTACTGGAAAACGCGACCATATTTCTGTAATGTACTATATTCACTCACTTAGTACTGTTTACTGTGACCGTAAGACGACTTTGCATATGCGGTCTTGGTTCTGTGCGGAAGATGGGTGGAAGTTCAATAGTAGAAGGGGTGGGAGTGAAGTACATTAAAAATCTTAGGTACAATAAAAATTGAAGTAAAAATGAAATGATGTCCCTGTACATTGACACTACATCTAGAACTAGCCTTATAATCAACATTATTGACAGATGAAACCAGTTGAAAGTGTTTTGTTTCCTTCTGTGTTCCATTTTTTTTTTTTTTAACTTTTTCAAAGGTCTATCCTATAACCATGTGTTCAGTTCTTACAGGTTTATTTCTAAAATTTATCACAAAACATAAAACGATATCGGCATGCGATGTGAAACTTTAAGCTAATGAAACGGATCTACATTCAATATCATGCTAAAACACTCAACGATATAATTTACCATATATGAACAATCCAATAAATCACTTAACAATCGTTGACGAAATGACACAAATCTTAAGATCGTCCTGCTTATATGCTTAAATCAAAGGATAGGGCGAGTTTTCGAAACTTCCGGCGGGTTCCTCGAGATGTTAAAACGCTGTCTGTCGGGCGTCATCAACTTTATTCGTAGTTAATACGAAATATATCTTCCTGAACAGAATTTTCACTACAATGACTATAAAAACTATAAAAAAATTGCGCGAATATAAGTTAAATAAAACATAGTTACTTTTATCCTTTGGTAATCTTAGTGGAGAAACAAATGAAAACGGGAGCCATTGTAGTTGGTTATGACACCTCCCACCCGAAGAAAATAGTGGAAAACAAAGGTAAAGTTCTCAACGACTTTCATAAGGCGGAAGAGGCAAGACTTCAAGGTGGATAATACACAGATGAACACATCTGGGGGTGATAATGTAGTAGCTCCAACACCAGAATTCTCAACGTAGTGTTGGAGCTCTACTTCAGGAAGTTTATTTCTATTCGTAACCTTTGTGTTGCGTTGTATAGATGTCGGAAGTCTCAGGATAAAAGTGATTTAAAGGAACACTATGTGAAAAAAGAGCAGGGCTTAATGCCTAAACTATGAAGTGAAGATGAAGTTGTCTACAGTAATCTTACTAGATTACTTGATTTATCTAGAGAAAATTAAAACTCGAGTGGGATTTAATTGACTGTTACACTATTAGAAGAAAGTTTATAAGGATTATAAGAATTAATGTATTCTAATACAAAAAGAATATTAATTCACTTACTAAAATACTAAACTTTCTTGAAAATGTACTATTGTATCATCTCATCATTACAAATATTCCATTAGATGGAAGTAGTGTGTTATCTGTTTTCTTGTTAGCAGTTGTACCAACAATTCGATCTTCATTGAACTATGTGGACAATTAATAGTAAATGAGGCTTTGTTATTCAGTTTCATTTTTATTAAAACAGTTGCATTCCACTTCAGTTATCAATATATAATCAACAATATCTGAAGTGATAAACAATAGAATATTAATAGGAAATAAAGCCTATTTTGCAAACATTAAAGTAATTAAATCAAGAATTCTAACCAGAACAACCAAATTAAAAATATATAATACCTTAATAAAGCCAGTAGTGACATATTCTGCTGAATCATGGGTGTTGAAAAAAGATGACGAAAATAGGTACATTAAGAATATTCCAAAGAAAAATTACCAGACGCAAATATGGATCAATATTTGAAGCTGGGGAATGGAGAATTAGGTCAAACACATAAATTGACAAAATACTGAAAGGAGAATATTTAGTAAGACATATCAAATCCATGAGATTGAGGTGGCTGAGTCATGTGAGAGAGAATACAAGAAGGAAGAATGCCAAAACTCCTGCTTCATGGACACATTATAGGAGTAAGAAAGAAAGGAAGACCTAGGAAGAGGTGATTACAGGACGTTGAGATGGATATGGGAAGAATGGGTATAAGAGAATTGAAAAAGAATATACAAGATAGAGACGAGTAGAGGAAAATTGTGAATGAGGCCAAAGCTCACAAAGGGCTGTAGAGCCAGAAAAGAAGCAGAAGCTGTAACATAACTTAAATAATATAAACAAAATAAATTATAGAAAAGTTTTAATTAAGGAAGATGAAACAAACATGAATCATTTTAAGAGGTACAATAATTGAAGCGTCGGCTGGAACAACGTTGTAAGTTACAAAGTTATCATTCGGTGTGTTTCCGTGTAATAATATTGTATGCCATGTTACCTTGCTATATCCTTTCGCTTGCAACTATCCATCAATGTAGTACGTGAAATTTGTCCACTCAAAAGTTTGCTACCCTATAAAAACAACGTTGTACGTGTACACATTTTTGCAGCTCCTTTAAATTTTACCAAATGTAACTTATAACGTTGTTCCAGCCAACGCTTCAATTTTTGAAAGGGTACAATGTTGGCAAACAAAGATAGAAATGCTAAGGAGGTAATAAGAAGCAAATGATAGGGAAGTGATAACAATGCAGGATAAGCAGCCATGATTGGTTGAAACACATCGTTCCGTACCGTTTTAATGGTCGAAAGTAGTATGAGGTAGTAAAAGTGTAATAGTCACCAAAACGGCGATTATTAGAAGTCTATGTCAGATTTAAGAATAATAATCAAACTGAGTTGTCTTTGCCAATTATACCACGACTCCTTCGGTAAGCTACTTTAAACATGGGGTCCATAGACCATCAATTGGGAACTATTTTTATATAGAATACTAGAAAATTACTTTTATAACTTTCGTTGTATTTTTATTTGTCTGCGTCGTATTCCTTCTTCTCCTATATACTTCTCACACTTGAGTTTCTTATATCCATGCCGGGTTTTATCCTAAGCCCGATATTAGACGGCCATATAGCGTGTTAGCACATCGTCGAATCTCACTGTTAATATAATTTAAGTTGTTAATTCAGTTGGGAATAAAGCTACATATATCATACCATTGTATTGGTTAACTGTGTGCTGCAGTAACTTTCAATTGGAAATCATGAATCTATTTCTATTGCATACCGTTGTGCTTTTGGTTCATCTTTTTTTAATCCTGCATGAATAAATATACGTAGTAATACTATTAGCTTTTGCAGCAAATGCTGCAAACTAAGTTCATTAGAAGTCCAAATATATTTTTTTATGACTTATTTTTAATCAAGAATACCAGACATTGTGAAAGTTATTTGCTTTCATAATAATGAAAAATACTCCCTCTGAATGGTTTTTTTACGCCAAATACTTTTTCTTGAACCTACCCATTTTCAGTTCTTGAGTTTCAATGCGAAAACAATGTCACAGCGATCAGTGGGTTTTTCATGTGGAAGTAAAGCAGTAGCTATTTCAGGTAATTGCGGATTGTGAGAGTTAAGGAATATCAGATTTACCGCGCTTTCGAACAATAGACACAGCATCTTGGTATAGCTGCTGCATGTTTCGTGAACTGCCTTGAAATATAGAGGGCAGAATCACTTTTCCCTGCTAAGAGATCTTGTATTGTGTGTTCCTATCATCACGGCATGGCGCGTCCCCAGGTTGGGAATAAAGAAGACGGCCTCCAGATATGGAGGATAGCTGCGAATATATATTATAAGGGGTGGTCCTCCAGATCGGGGGTTGGGTTAAAGACTAACAACCCACCATCGTAAAAAAACAGCTCGTTACAAAACCTTACAATAAGTTTCGGAATGAGACTGACTCTGACACGATCCTTTATCCTTCGAAGAAGTGGAAAAATTCAAATATCTTGGATTAACAGTAACAAATATAAATGACACTCGGGAGGAAAATAGACGCAAAATAAATAAGGGAAATGCCTGTTATTATTCGTTTGAGAAGCTTTTGTCATCTAGTCCACTGTCAAGATATCTGAAAGTTAGAATTTATTTATAAAACTGTTATATTACCGGTTGTTCTGTATGATTGTGAAACTTGGACTCTCACTTTGAGAAAGAAACAGAGATTAAGGGTGTTTGAGAATAAGGTTCTTAGGAACATATTTGAGGCTAAAGGGATGAAGTTACAGGAGAATGGAGAAAATTACACAACGCAGAACTGTACGCATTGTATTCCTTACCTGACATAATTAGGAACATTAAATCCAGACGTGTGAGATGGGCTGGGCATGTAGCACGTATGGATGAATCAAGAAATGCATATAGAGTGTTAGTTGGGAGGTAGGAGGGAAAAAGACCTCTGGGGAAGCCGAGACGTGGATGGGAGGATAATAAAAAATGGATTTGAGAGAGGTGGGATGTGATGATGGAGACTCTATTAATCTTGCACAGGATAGGGATCGATGGCGGACTAATGTGAGGGCGACAATGAACCTGTGGGTTCCTTAAAAGTCATTTGTAAGTACGTAAATAAGTAAGAGATCTTGCTGAGATGATCGAAAGACTATAAAATCTTGTAGGCCTCTTATTTTATCAGTAAGTAATACCTTTCGGTCTTTCCGTAGGAAATATAATTTTTGCGCTTCCTCCAGACAATACTGGTCTACGAATATAGTTGAATTGACATGTGTGACTAATGAATGTGTGAGAAATGGCTATGAAAACCATTCCGAAATGGTACAAACTGAAGTAAATCGCTAGATGTTGGCTTGTTTTGCTGGAGTGGTGCACTGTGTTGCGATTGTGATTCATGAGGGAATAGAAGGGGATATAATAATCAGATCACTGGGATGGCTTAATTTCGTCCCCCTTGTCTGCCATGCACAACATAACGGTATTTTGATGGCTCACCATCTTCGAAGATAATATGATCAACGAACCTTACTGTAAATCTGCAGATCGCACGTTTTCTTCATTTGCTAACAAGTTATTTGTCCTGCATTTTTTAAGAAATAACATAAAGATTTATCAGCAACAATATCTGACAACGTTTGGTGTGCATTAGGTACCTGTTAATGCTGGACATCATTTTGGCCAAGTAAAATGTTAGCATTGAATCAATGACGTATAATTGGCCGTAAGCTCTTAATGAATTGTTAATGACGGAAGATCAGAGACGAAAGGTATTTATGTATTATCCCGTATATTTTCAGCAGTATAGGCTGTATTGAGGAAACTATTGCTGAGATTCGGAAAATGAGGCGAATGCTATATCAGAGGTGTAGAATCTTACATGCGCCCTAATTAAAATTGCTTGTCGTAAATCATTAGCAGTTTCAATATTTCATTCGTTGCTGGTTGCGGGAAATAATCTAACTCATCACGGCAGCAGGAAGTGAAATGACCTGCTATTATCCTTATTTTATGCTTGGCGGCGATCACAAAAGTAATCGATTAAACGAAAGGAATATGAAATTAATTTTGATGTAGCTTAAAGCAGCAGCTAAAATAGGAAAAATGGCTCAATTGTTATTACTAATACCTCTTCTATAGTAGTAGTACAATACTACCTAGGAAAATTGGAGAATCACACATATAAATATCTGCACCACACCGCCGTCAAATATATGAAAACTACCCACACCTCTTTATTAATAACTATAAAAATATTTCATTTTAATAACAATATTGTTATCTTACATAAATTATATAGATAAAGATCTAATTTAAGATATTCTTTGCGTCTACATATATGATCCCAAAAGTTTCACTTTCATATCAACAATATACAGTATGTAGGCCTAGTATTAATCTGTATAATTAGTGACAAACACATTATGACATTAATAATATTCCATTTTTAATGATAATAATTGTCATCAAACATTCTTAAGTTTTATAGTTTTTAATATCCAATACACAGCTGATCTCAGAAAATTACACACCAGAGAATCAGACATGTAATTTATTTTTAGGCAGTCGTTCGATTCTCATTTTAGTATCCAAAAGTTATTGTTTTCCTCATCCATAAATTAGCATGCTTAAAGGTACATTTCCATTCCTGAAAGTAATTTTAAGAACGCTAATAAAATTAGAAATACTGAAAACATAAATTATAACCTTTTATTTATTATAAATATTCACAATACAGTTAATGTATTTAAATTGGAAATTACAACATTTGGAGATTTATACAAACATTATTCACTTGCGAATCACTCATTTTCCTAATTATATTTATCACTTTCTTTATAATAATATTGTACCAGGTGGTTATTTATTAAACTGACGGTGTTCAGAATGGCACACAGCACGGACTGTAAAGATCGTAGGAGTGTGAAATCTCGTAGATATGCTAATTAAGTAATTCGCTCGCAAATTATGCAAAAAAATGATTAGTTCCAACTCTTGCCACCAGGCGAAAATATGGCGCTGTAAGCAGTTAAAACGTGGTATGGGCGCAGGAAAAAGGCAGGAAAGATCAAACACATGATAACGGTGGTTCTGGCTCGTTTATTAGGAACTATTGTTACAAACACTGTTCAACACGACCTCCCAGCTCAGCAACATTATTGCATCCGTGACACGGTAGTCCACACCTGTGGAGTAATGGTTAGCACGTCTGGCCGAGAAACCAGGTGGCCCGGATTCGATTCCCGGTCGGAACAAGTTACCTGGCTGAGGTTTTTCCGGGGTTTTCCCCTCAAACCATTACGAGCAAATGCTGGGTAATTATCGGTGCTGGACCTCGGACTCATTTCACCGACATCATCACCTTCATCTCGTTCAGACGTTAAATAACCTAAGCTGTTGATAAAGCGTCGTAGAATAATCTACTCCTACTCCTACTCCTACTCCTACTACTACTACTACTACTACTACTACTACTACTACTACATAACACGGTATGGTCGACAGTTGCAGCATATCCGTGAAATCAGAGCGACATGTCGTTTTATGCTAGTCTTTATATCAGACAGGGACCAGATATGTCCCTGATTGACACGATATTCCAAATATTCTCACAACCAAAAGTTACATGGATTTAGGTCGGAGGATCTTGAAGGCCACGCATCTGGAAATTGCATAGAGACTATGCATTGAATGTTTCTCGCAGCAAATCATTCACCTGGCGAGCGACATGTGGTGTTGCCCCATTTGCATGAAAATGGTGTCACTTGTGTTGTTGCGAAGGTGATATCTCCTCAAAGAAAAACGGACCAAGAATGAAGGAGCTTGTTAAACCATACCAAAACTAATGTAAGCTGAGTGCTATGGTTGTTCTTGCTTATGTGGAGAAGTCGAACTCCTATATGTAATCAATGCACCGGCCGGGGTAAAATGTCACCGGAAGAACACACTGATGTCAGAGTTACAGACAATTCCACGTTCTGACTTCGTACAGCGCCATATTTTCACCTGGTGGCAATACTTAGAACTAATTTGTAGCATAATTCGCGAGCGCATTGCTTAATTAGCATATCTACGAGGTTTTACACTCCTACAATCATTACAGTGTGCTCTGTGGCACGATGAACACCGTCAGTTTAATTATAACCACCTGATACACTCGTATTCAAAACTTAAATTATAAGCAGAACACAATTTAAACAACTTCCTAACAACCAGCAAAACAATCACCATAGCCTACACCATATCCGAAGACCGTGAAATCTATCTCTTTCCATACGAATGTAATACTCTTTAACTGTCTTTAACATCAGAATTTCGCCATTGCAAGAAAACTATTCAACAATTTTATTCTCTGAAAGGCATGTTGGTCCGACAAGTTAACAAATTTAAAGAAACAAATATCAAAAGTCCTTCAATAACTGTCTATTAAAAATACAAAATATTACATAGGTTACATGAACATATTCTGACTAGCGCTTTCGCTATTATAATAGCATCTTCAGGTCAGACTTTTGTGATGTTATGCTTTTCATATAAAGACATGGATAGACAAGTAACGTCGAAAAGTGTTAAAGTACATGACGTGAAAATATTAAAAATACAATGATAAGAGAAATAAAACGACTTATGAACAGTCTGATATATATATATATATATATATATATATATATATATGGCAGTAAAACCTTCATGAGGTCTCAAAAATTAATACATAAAAGTATTTGACATGTGTGCAGGTGATGGATCACAATTTGGTAAAAAATATATGCAGCTTAAAATAGCGACACAGACAATAAAAAGAATAACAAATTAAAATATTGCTTTGGATCAGTCACCACGACGTAGCAGCACATTGTAAAATCTGCAAAAATCAATAATAAGTATTTAGTGAGGGATCTGTGTAGAACCAGAAAAAGAAGTGAATTGACGATAAAATACTTACAAGGTCTTTGGTCTTGGCGTAATAAAAGAAAATGATGTTGCCTGGTCTGTGGCGTAGTAGTGACTGGTGCAATGACACAGTATGAGAAACACGTCATGACGTAAGTGGAGGGGGGTACGTGCCGCAGTGAGAAGAGTTTCCATTGGCTAATTTAAATAAGGGGTTACCGGAACTAGGTAATTGTTCATTAATTAATGAAACTGCATTATTAAGCGATTTAGCTATGTAAAATTCTTCAGCAACTAAATTAAAGGTTCCATTACTGATGGGTTTTAAAATCTGTAAAGCGTCAGACATTTTTTGAAGTTCGTGGTTGTTCTCAATCAAATGGGTTGCGAATTTGGATTTATTACGATTGTGACGAAAATCTGCTTTATGTTCAGAATATCTAGTCCTAAAATTCCTTTTGGTTTGGCCAATATACTTTTTTGGGCAATTCTTACAATGCAGCATGTACACTCCACCACTGGCATATTTATCAAAGTTACAAATATTGTTTGAAATAACATTATTAAGTTTATTACCTGTTCTAAAAGAGACCTTTACATTTTCTTTTTTGAAAAAATTATGCAACTTGTATGATACATTATTATAAAAAGACATTGTGTTCCAATATTTAGATTTTTTAGTATCAGTAAAGGGCGTGAGCGTAATATCTGAACTCTTGTTTAAATGAGACTTTCTTTTAGAAAGAAGTTTATCTATCAATTTTTTATTGAATCCATTTTCTATTGCAAGTCCTACTATATATTTATATTCTTTTAAATAGTTTTTCTTGGAAAGGGGGACATACAGCAATCTATCAATTAAGAAAACGAAAGTACTATGCTTATGAGACTGGGGATGGCTGGATTGACAGTGAATAGTATGGGTAGTGTTTGTGGGTTTTCTAAAGATATCATAATCAAAACTTTTATGTTTTCTGATAATTTTCAAGTCTAAGAAATTTATAGATTTGTCACATTCAACTATATATATATATATATATATATATATATATATATATATATATATATATATATATATATATATATATCAGACTGTTCATAAGTCGTTTTATTTCTCTTATCATTGTATGTTTAATATTTTCACGTCATGTACTTTAACACTTTTCGACGTTACTTGTCTATCCATGTCTTTATATGAAAAGCATAACATCACAAAAGTCTGACCTGAAGATGCTATTATAATAGCGAAAGCGCTAGTCAGAATATGTTCATGTAACCTATGTAATATATTGTATTTTTAATAGACAGTTATTGAAGGACTTTTGATATTTGTTGCTTTAAATTTTATTCTCTTTAAAATATAATTTTATTAGGGATTCTCGAGCGACTGTCTAAAAATTCTTGTATGAAACAGGTACGAAACGCATTTTAAGCACTCGCCTTGTTGTCCACCTCCCCTCCGAGTCGGTGGACAATCTTCACTTCGCATGCTTAAAACGCCATCATTCCGCAACTTGTTGCGTAAATAGCTATTTAGCACTGTAAGTTTTGAAATTTTTAATAACCAATATAGGAACGTTCTAAAAAAGTATACATAAATGAAGATCGACACATTGGCATTTTGATGTCAGAGAATCTGAGCTCTAAATATGTCAGCAATCCTGCAGGTCATAGCCTTCGAGTGATATTGTTTATTGTATTGTGTGTGTTTTATCTTATTCTGAAAAGCCATTAGTTCTCAAAACTAATGACCGATAGGTTTTGGAAAATAGGAAAATTATGTAGAAAAGTTGACATTTCACTGAAAAATACTGTTTTTCCACATATCCTTGGATGCCTAGCTTCAAAATTGAGGGATCATTGATTAAAATCCGTTCAGTCGTTTTCCTGTAATTTCCATTATCAGCTTAAATAACAGAACAAAGAAGAAATTCAAATGCCGGCATTTATAATTTCAAAATGATTAGAAGAAAGTTCTGATATGTAAAATAAGAAACATTCTATATTATTTGTGGCACAATACGATCTATACGAAATATCTGAGCCATATCTGGAACTGTATTTGAATTCATAAAGCGGTGGCAAAATTAATTGTGTTGTATACAATAGAATACAGAAAGTAGTAGTAGCAGCAGCAGCAGCAGCATCCAGGCACTTTATTAGGGAGTAGGCTATCAGCACCGTAAAATTTTGGAAATAGTCAACATTTTTTTTCCTCCATTACCATATCTTGTGCAATAATGAAAATTAGTATGTGTAAAACACTGTCCTTCCACTATATGAAAAAAAATATATATTTTTTTTATATTTTTACGATTTAAAAAAATTATTTATACCGGTATATATATTTTTCAAAGTTCTGTTCACTGTGCATTGATGAAGCGTTTCTCACATAACTCAGAAACTATCCAATATTCTGTTTTGAAATGTTTTGTATGCATCTACATATCTACAATATGATGTAACATCACTTCTCTACCTTAGATAGATTGTCTGATAAAAAATAAATTCATTTTAAAAGTTGATCAAATATCAGTATTTTTTCTAACACAAAATAAAAAAAAATTTTATTATTCATTAAGGAATGTAGTAGAAAGAGCATGATATTGTAAACATGAGTTTCAGCAATAAAATAAAAGAGAGAGAACATGAAAAAGTTAACGAGTGTATGAGTTATGTGAAAAACGCTACATCACTGCACAGTGAACTGCCACCATTTTGAATTTTGAAAAAAAAAAAATATATATATAAATAATTTTTTTTAAATCGTAAAAATATTTTTTTCATATAGCAGAAGGACAGTGTTTTACACATACCAATTTTCATTATTGTACAAGATACAAAAATGGAGGAAAAAATGTTGAATATTTGCACAAAAAATTTACTGCTGTAAGCTGTACCTAACCCCTTAAGATAGCTAATAAAGTGCAGTTAATCCTGAGTACCAAGAAATCACTGTATTTCAAAATAGCCCTACAGCATTACCCATTCAATTGATATATATTTGGAAACAAAAATATAAAGTTACTTTCTCTGTAATTACTGCATGTTCTTTAATCCAAACAGTAGTAGACTAATTGTAAAATAGGTTTAATTATTGTGTCCTATCACTTGAGGTTTTATCTTTTGGTTTACAAGTCTTGCTTAGATCTATCATTCTGAAAATTACTTTGGTGAAGATTTACAATAGTCTGGTTGAACAATGGTGCTGATTTGGGAGAACGGGATCTTAATTTTCTTTTATGTAGTTGCTTATCACTTGCATTAGATTTCGCATTACTAGTTGTCTGTTCCATCACATTACTTGAAATACTTGGTCACTAGCATTAGTATTTCTTCCTACAACCATCTTCGAACTAAATGCAGTAATTACTTAGAAAGCAAAAGTTAAGTATCGCACAAGGCGTGAAACAATTATTAGTAAGTATCGTGCCAAAACTAATATTTTTAATCTCCTTAAGAAGCAGCAGCGACCATTTGTTTGATAATGCTGATGTAAATGAAATTATGTTTTTTAATGTTCACGCGCGTGAGTGCTTGGCAACACCTCCAATTCAATTGAAGTGTATTGTCCCGAATTTTTTAGTATATGTAGATTGTGTTTCATTATTTTTTTTATTATTTCTTGAATGTACGAAGACTTAATAGGGGGTTCCAGGGCATCACCGGCACAACCGTGCTTATGCCTATGATTATTGTCTGTTCAAACTTTTTAAAGCTCTCCACACCTCTCTTCAATAGTATTTATTTAATTTGTCCTTTTGTAAATAATTTTAATAACCAGAAGTTTTTTACCAATCTCGCATTCATACTCATATTTGTACCATTTATTTCTTTATTTTTAATTCACTTGTGTTTTGCTCTGGAAACTTACATATGTTGTAAAGGCTACAGGATATTAGCTTCATAAGATTAAATTCTTTTCAGTTGGTCTGAAGTCTAACTTTTACATCAATTTAACCATAGTGGTAATAACATATGTAACACATATATTTCACAGTTATATCATTCCCTTTTCTTGTTTCATTGTGAGTGAATTATTTCCAGAAAAATTTCTGAACGTAACAAGATTAATTCAGAGCGGTATGTAACATTATTTGCAGTCAGAGTGTGGCTTCTTGTTGTAAAAGTTGACCCGTCATCTCTGGGTTAAATAGACACAGATAGGCTGTGAATTACCACAAACAGTTTGGTGTATAATTTGTTTATAGGTTGATATGATACTCAGTTCTGTGATAAAATTGTTATCATATGCCTAAGTTGTATTCTTCATTATTAGTTATGCCACGATATAACTATAGTGAAGAACAAAGAGTCTTATAATACGATACTTAAGTTAAAATGGACTCGTGCAGAAAAGTAGTAAGACGATTCCCAAGGAAATGTCCTAGCAATCCTTTTCCAGGTAAGGGAGCTGTTCGTGAACATGTTAAACTGTTAACATGATCTTAAAGACCAAAATTCGTTACCAGACAAGAAATTTTTAACGGAAGAAATATTTGACAAAATATACATATGTGAACGACTGGAACATATCTCAGAGAAGTCTCTCGTCGGCTTGCTTAGGAAACAGGCGTCTAAAAATCCTCAGCAATAATTGCCACTGTATTTCTTAAATTAAATCACTGTAAAAATACAGTGATCCTCGAATTGCTACTTCACGATCACGCGAGTAGGATCCGATTTTGTAGCTGGGTGCTCGAGAATGTTGCTGATAGGAGAGTGGGTCCTGTTAGAAAATGGGAGAACTAAACTAGAGGAATTATAATGAAATAGGGTAAACATAGGTAATTTCGTGGCAGTGGTTATTTCGTTATATTTTTTCCTGGCTCTTTCGTGAACTAACCAATGGTGTTACGAGATTCAAATTTTCGCCAAGGGATTGCATGTATTGCCCGGTTTCCAGAAACATACAGCTATGCTTTTTGTGACTGTTGTATCTGCTTCAGTGAGCTTTTGTATCTGGAGAGAGCAAGTTAGGGTCGATTTTTCAGGCGTACAAATTTTGTGGATCTTTATAATTATTTCATTACAGGCTTATTACTGAACATAGGCATATGACATTTGGTACAATGATTTATTATATGTTAATGTAATTTTAGAAAATATTTTTGGAATTTTAGATAACCTGTAGTCGCCATATAGGCTTAGCTTTACTGATAGAAATCTTAGCTGTTTGAGGTGATATTTTGTTGAGCATTACGGTTAAGAAAGCTTTGTGCCAGATGGATTCCGAGGATGTTGACAAAAGTCCACAAAGAAACTCGAGAAACAGTGCGCAGTGAACTTTTGGACCAGTATGCGAATGGTGGAGATGACTTACTTGCAAGAATTGTGACAGGAGATGAAACATGGCTCCACCATTTTGAACCGGAGTCAAAGAGGGAGACCATGGAGTGATATCATGCAAATTCATCAGAGAAATAGAAATTTAAAACTGTGCCTTCGGCAGGAAAAGTTATGGCTACAGTATTTTTCGATTCAGAAGGATTCTTGCTTGTGGACATCATACCACACGGAACCACCATTAATTCTGACGAGTATGTGGCAACTCTCAAGAAACTTCAAGTTCGAATGAGTCGTGTTCGACCACATCGGGAGAAGCAGGATGTTCTGCTATTGCACGACAACGCACGGCCACATGTCGGTCACAAGACCACAGACCAGATCAGAAAACTCAGATAACACTGAAACATTCGCCTTACAGTACTGATCTGGCACCATGCGATTACTACTTCTTTGGTAAATTGAAGTATCCCTTCGCGGAACGAGGTTAGAAGATGACTCCCTCGTGCACGCTGCTAAAGAATGGCTCAGACGTGTTGATCCAGACTTTTACCATTCTGGTCTACAGGCTCTGGTTCCTAGGTCGCGTAAGGCAGTTGAAAGGGACGTGGATTATGTGGAAAAGTGATATTTTGTTTCTAAAGGATGTATCTACATTCTGTCAAAATAGCAAAGCTGTAGGATAATAACGTAATTTTTTAATAAATGTTGTGCATTACTTTTGTAGTGACTCTCGTAATATATTGTAAAGTCCGTAACAAAAATGTTCACCCTTTCAGGGCAAAGAAGATCCCTTTTCAATTTCAATTTTCATATTGATTTCGTTATTATTATCATGTCTTGATATGTATTTCTAGGTTTTCTTGCTATGAATATTAACCGGAACTACCATGTTTGAATTCTTGTAACAATAAATTATAATTTGATCTGACTTTAATGAATTTTTCCACAATTCTTATATCTCTCACGGAATTATCAATGTAACACCACGAAATTACCAAGATTATCACGAAATAACCAACCTACTAGCTTACGTTATAAAAGTGCTTCAGGTAATTGTTCAAAAACGTATCCAATCTTTTATGTCTCCAGATTTGTACAGTACATGTCTTAGATGGAAAAATCAGAATAAGAAAATATTTACACATTTGCATTTTAAATAAATTTTCATGAAATTATCACGAAATTGCCAATGTTTACCCTATAGGTCGAGAAAATAATCTTCGGAATCATTTCGGGTAACACCTTCAGAGACAGAATTCGAAACGCGGACAGTCTAAATTAGTCGTTAAAATTGAAGAATATTGCTGGAGAACCTATTAAGTGTAGTGTAAATATTTGTAATTTAAATATGTATTGTATTGATTAAGGCTGGTTGAGTGGAAGAGAAGGCCTTATGGCCTTAACTCTGCCAGCTAAAATAAAACATTATTATTATTATTATTATTATTATTATTATTATTATTATTATTATTATTATTATTATTATTATTATTATCAGAGAAATCTGCGGACTACGGAACATTATCAGATGGATCAAAGAGAGAAGACGAGGATAGAGTGAACACCTTCAGGATGACAGACAGCAGAGTGGAAAACCATACTCAGGAAGACCTACAGGCAGGCCACTCAAATGTTGGAGGGACAGCTGGGCATCATCACCATCATTAGAGTCATTGGAAAAAACAGGCTTTAAGTCTATTTCAATATTATACGTGTTAATACAATTTTTATAAGGAGATATCGAGAATGAGTCGCTGCTGAGGAACATCACTTTCAACAATTCCTGTAATACAGCTTAGTCCTAATTCAGATTTAAATAACAATTAGGATTATAGAGTATAGAAAGTAATGAACAAACAGAATTGCTAGTGGGTTGTAGAAAAAGTACTGTTCTGTAAGAAAGGCTTCTTAATAATAAGAAATATTAATGTGTGATTTTAGTAACAAACGCGTTATATTGCGTGCAATTATTAGCCGCAACGTTGGCTCCCAACGCAACGTGAGTATAGCGCAGACAGAGAATGGAGTCTGACGGCCCCGAACGCTACTAACCGCTCTTATAATAGTTCCGAATATTCTATTTCCCCACCTAGATTTTGAAAACTGTCCTCTTTGTTATTGTCTATTCGTGATCTCTTGAATAGAATATGAAGGAATAAGACAATTTCGTATCAGAAATGTTTCTACTTTTGTGAAAAAAATGCATTCTGTAATATTGACAATCAGCCACCAGCGAGGCTCAGTCGGTTAAGGCGCTTGCCTGTCGGTCTGAAGTTGCGCTCGGGCGCGGGTTCGATCCGTGCTTGAGCTGATTATCTGGTTTGGTTTTTCCGAGGTTTTCCCAACCTTAAAATGAATGCCAGGTAATCTGTGGAGAATCCTCGGCCTCATCTCGTCAAACACCATCTCGCTATCACCAATCTCATCGGCGCAAATAATCTAGTAGTTGATACAGCGTCGTTAAAATAATCGAGTAGAAAAAGAATTTTAATTAATTAATTAATTAATTAATTAATTTATTTATTTATTTAAATATACAGAATAAAGAATATGATTACAAACAAGAGAAATAGAAATAAAATAATACAATCAATATAAAAAAGGCGATACAGTAGTATTAACAAAAATTTGAGACCAAATGAGCAGCGCTCGTGTTCGGTCGCAGTTCAGATATAATATTAATAGGCCTATAAGAGAATATAAAATAAAATAAAATAGGAAATAAAATTAAAGTTACAGGTACAGAAATTATATAATACAATATTAATATAAGAAAAATATAGAAAATAATAAAATTAAATAAATAAATAAATAAATAAATAAATAAAATAAAATAGGAACTAAAATTTAAATTACAGCGGCAGTGGAATTATATAATATAATATTAACACTAGAGAAGAATAATATCGCAAGTGAAACGTAGGACAATTATATATATATATATATATATTTTTTTTTTTTTTTTCAAAATTATAGAATACAAATATAATATAGGTTGATTAATTTATACACATAGGCTATAAATTTATTTAATCAAATTCAAGATATTAACAAGTTTCTAATTTTCTTATTATATGTTGGTGGGTTACATGTTAGAAGTTCTAGGTGTAATTTAGCTAAAGCATTGTAGAACCGAGGGCCAAAATTAATGCTATGCTTTAGACCAGCAGATGTGAGACATTTAGGTTCTACTAATGTTGAATTAATATTTCGTCTTGTGTTATAATTATGTGTCTGTAATATAAACTTATTACGATTTTTATGACAAAATTTTAACAGCGTATACTTATAAATTTGTTCAATATTAAATACATTAAATTTAGAATAAATTAATTTAGTTGGATAATCGAAACGTTTCTTCAAACAAATTTTAATTATTCGTTTTTGTAGTAAATTTAGCGGATTAAGATTAATTTTTGTACTCCCACCCCAAACAATTATACCATATTGAATGATAGACTGAATAATGGCCAAATAAACATTTCGTAGAACTCTGATGTGTAAGTAGCATCGAAGATTAACGAATTTATAAATTGTTTTACGAAGCCTCTTACAAAGATAAGCAATGTGATGAGGCCATTTTAAATTCTGATAAATAATGATACCCAGATATTTCACATACGTGGCTTCTTTCAGTGGTGGACATTTACAACTTTAGGGATCTAAACAATTTTCACTGTGTATTATTAGTCTACATTCATCGCTAAATTTTAAATTTTGAACACTGGCAGCTGTTAACGAAAAAAGAACTAAAGTTGATTTAGTTATATTTAAAGAAAGGAAGTTGGAATTAAGCCATTATTTAACAATATTAGCACCTATATTAGCAATTCTATATGCTTCTTGCCAAGAAAAACCACTGAAAATAACTACTGTATCATCAGCATTTGAATATATAGATCCATTAACTTTTTCTAAATTTATATTTAGCAGATCATTAACATATATTAGAAATAAAACAGGTCCCAAAATTGTTCCTTGCGGTACACCTATATCAGTATATTTGTATTCAATAAATTGATCTTCAATTTTGGTCATTTGCCTTCTGTTACTAAAATATGATTGGAATAATTTTAAAACTATACCTCTAACTCCAATAGTATGTAGTTTGTCCAAAAGTAAATTATGATTGATAGTGTTAAAAGCTTTCCGTAGATCCAAGAAAATACCCAAACATTTGTTTCCGATATCTAATTCATTGATATTTTTTCCAGTAACATTAATAAGAGCACTATCAATAGAAATATTATTGCGGAAACCAAACTGATTTTCAGAGAGAATTTTATGTTTTTCTAAATATTTTATTAATCTATTCTTTAAACACTTTTCAAGAAATTTGAAAATGTTGGAAGTAAAGATATAGGTCTATAGTTATTTAAATTATTTTTATCTCCAGATTTGTATATTGGAATTACTATGGCACATTTCAAAACATCTGGGAATATACCTTGCACAAAACATAAGTTAAAAATATGAACCATGGGTTTTGATATATAGTTGATAATAATTTTGAAAGTATTATTCTTAATTCCACCTATACCAGAAGCAACATTATTTTCTAATTTCTTAACCAAAATAATAATTTCGTCTTCAGTTACAGGGAAAAGAAACATGGAGGAAGCTAAATGTTCATCTTGTGTCTCATTTTGTACAGAAGAGTTAAAATTTGACGTATTAATGTTAGAAGTAACTTTGTGTCCTATCTCTGAAAAATAATTATTAAATTCGTTTGCAATCTCTTTTCTGCAATTTAATATTTCACTCTTATCGTTTTTTAACTCCTTGATTGGCTATTTATTTTGTACATTTACATCTGTAGCTTCATTTATAACTTGCCAGAATTTTTAGGTTCATTTTAGTATCTATTATATTTGGATTCATAATATTTAATTTTCGTTTTTCGAATGATAAGAGTTAACATATTTCTATATGCTCTGTCGTAATTTTTTAGTTGTACGTTACTCGGATTCTTTTTAACTTTTAAAGGAAGTTTGTCTCTTGTACGAATAGAATTAATAATGCCGGCCGTGATCCAGAGTTTTATTTTCTTGAATCTATTAGAAATTTTCTGATTACTGTTTATAATAGTATTTTTATCTATGTACTTTATTATTAAATTGTAGAAAATTATTACAATTATATACCGATTCCCAGGTTTCTTTTAGAAAATCTGTAATCAAATCAGAATAATTAATTTGTTGCATATTTTGTGAAGAGAGAGTAACAGACGGCCTGGAATTGTATTCACTGTTAGACATTTTTAATAAACTAAAAACAATATAATGATCGGTAATAGCACTAGATAGAACGTCAGGTATGAAGCTCCAATTATTTTGAGTTTTTAGAAATATATGATCGATGCATGTGCCAGAAATTATTGAAGGCCTAGTGATGGCATTTAAATATTTTACAAAAACATATTCATGGAGAACATTCATATATTTACTGCCAATTAAATCTATACTATTTTCTAATATGTCTATGTTTATATTTTCAACAATAATATGGTTGTGACAACCTTCTAAATTGGATAAATACTGTACTGCTCTAAATTGTCTATAAAATCATTTTTATTGTTTTTAGGGGATCTATAAATGGCGCTGAAAAAAATTTCACTCTTATCAAGCTTAATCTTAAAATGAAGTGAATCACAGTGCTCAATTTCAGCTTCTATTACACCAATATCAATGCTATTTTTAAAGTGAATTACTATTCCATAGCATTTTTTGTATTTATTAACTTTTGCCAATTTATTGTATCCATTAATATCATAGCGAAAATCGTGATATAACCAAGTTTCCGTTAAAATGATAATGTCAAAATCATGAGTGAAGCTTTGTAATAATGCACATAATTCCAGGAAATTTCTGTTTATGCTACGTATGTTTAAATTCATAAATTTGAAATCATGAAACAAGTTACAAATGTAATTGTTACAAGAGGTGATATCGTTAAAGACATCTGTTTTTAAATAATTATTGTCACAGTATAAATTAAGTTGTTCTAATCATTTTCATTAATGTCAACTTTAATAGCTTTGTGATATGTAAAACATAAGGTTTGTTATTTATGTGAAGTTTGTTGGAATAACTTCTATTGGAGTAAGTTGTAGGTGGGTTAATAAAAAACCTAAGTCCTTTAAACATGCAAGGGCTGCCAGTACTTAAGTTTATTGAATTTTTTTAGTAGTTTATTGATCAATCTTGAAATGCAAGGCGTAGTACAAGTGATGAAATGATAATGATGATTAATCGTTGTCACTTGGGCCATTCGTCATCCTCCCCAGCACTTCTGCTCACTGCAAATCTATAATAATAATAATAATAATAATAATAATAATAATAATAATAATAATAATAATAATAATAATAATAATGAGTGAGAGTCCTCCAACGATCGACGCGTCGTTTTATAGCGTGAGTGACGCTACGATAATCTTTGAAGTCCGCGTAATCCGCGTCTACTCGATGGCACACCCACGCCGTGGCGGGTGCGATGAGCTGCCGTTGGACTTTGGACAGATAATCTTTTAGTCATTAACCCCAGTACATACAGGACTCAAACTATAATCTCTAGGTGAAGTCTGCACGAGTTATGAGGATGGAATACATTTTAGATTTACAGTATTAATAATGTCACTCTAAACTTTAATTACAATCATACCAATTATATACCTACAATAAGTGGACGCTAACCACATTTATAGGCATCCGTAACTTTTTAAACATAGTGTGACGTTTTCAAAGAAACTGTAGCTCGCTTCCGAAAATAGGACGACGGTGAGACAATAAATAGTGGTTGCCTGTACGATGCAGTGTGCTCATTGCTTTAATAGGTCAGTCAACTTGCAGCCAAGTTCGTCCTAAACACTGTAGCGAGGCGCAAGGCGGCCATCGGCTGCTGCGGCGGGCGGGGTGTGTTGTGCCTCGCCATAATTCTTCCGCGCTCATAAAGGAGGAGGTAACATCCCTGTGGTCGCATTCAATGTATTGCCCCATAAAGGTTTATGATAATTGCGAGGAGTTGAGCGGTATGAGTTGTAGCGCCTTAAAAAGAAAGCAGCAAGACTGTAGCCAAGCTCGTGGTTTCAACAGTTTAAAATTTATAGAGGTTACCAACCCACACTTCCACCCATGGAGTATAAAAATCACGAATACTTCCTTTTTACGACAGATTATGCAAAATTTCTATAATATAAGTGCTATTTTGGATGGCAGTATATTAATTGGGAGCTCCGCAGGAACATCTGCATTGAAGCAGCGACTAATCATCATAATTTTCCGAATCACCATAATCATAATCTTCGTCATCAAGGCCACGGATTAAATATTTAATTCTGTTTCATCTTCATCTGTCTTTATCTCTGGACTGGTCCTTTTCTAGACTTTAGTTCTTCTAGATAATATGTTACATAGGTACTCTAATCTAGTTCGATTAATTAATAAATATGGGAAATGCCTGCTATTATTCGGTTGAGACGCTTTTATCATCCAGTCTGCTCTCAAAAAAACTTGAAAGTTAGAATCTATAAAACAGTTATATTACCGGTTCTTCTGTATAGTTGTGAAACTTGGATTCTCAATTTAAGAGAGGAACAGAGATTAATGGAGCTTGAGAATAAGGTGCTTAGGAAAATATTGGGGGTTAAGAGGGATGAAGTTGCAAGAGAATGGAGAAAGTTACACAACGCAGAACTGCATGCATTTTAATTCTTCATCTGACATAATAAGGAATATTAAATCCAGACGTTTGAGATGGGCAGGGAATGTAGCACGTATGGGCGAATTCAGAAACGCGAATAGAGTGTTAGTTGGGAGGCCGAAGGGAATGAGATCTTTGAGGAGGCCGAGACGTATATGGAGGATAATATAAAAATGGATTTGAGGGAGGTGGGATATGATGCTATAGAGTGGATTAATCTTGCTTAGGATAGGGACCGACGGCGGGCTTATATGAGAGCGGCAATGAACCTTTGGGTTCCTTAAAAGCCATAAGTAGTGGTGGTGGTGGTGGTGGTGGTGGTGGTGGTGGTGGTGGTGGTGGTGGTGGTGGTGGTAGTAATCGTCTAATGTTCAGTAGAAAGAGATTTAAACCTTTTTAATCGTAGACCTGTATCATAATTCCCCAAATATATTTGGCAAATTCGTCGTCGTGACAACACAGGAATTTTCTCCGGGTACTTCGGTTCCTCATTGACTTCGCAACAATTCTCCATGATCACCAATATCATCGTCGTCTTCATCATCATCATCGTCATCATCATCATCATCGTCATCAATGGTTGCCAAACGTCACGAAATGGTGACAATAGAAATGCAACCCGCAAACCACTTTTGCAGAGAGTTTGGAGTATCTCCTAAGATAATGCAGTGCATGACAGTGCAAAGGCGGACTGTGACCGGAAAACAAAAACAAATTTATTCTATTTTTTTGCTACGTTCACTTTATCACTGTTAATTTTTCCACTCTATTATTTTTGTATTATTAATAAAAGAATATAGTATGTTATCTTATTCAGCATGAATGAAAACACGTACTTTACATCAGCAGACTTTTGAAATTGAAAAACGTACCAGGCTGATAACGAAGTTACAAATTACATATGTGAGTCGAAAAAACGCGAAGCATATTACCTTGAACAAGGCATAGAAGCCGATAATTTTTATTATCTGCTTACTGAAGAAAAATTCAACTTGTAGTCAAGGGCGTGGTAATAATTACAACTAGAAGAATAATGACATCGTACATGTTCCTTTATACTCCTTTCAACATTTTTCATCAAATTAAGCACCACATATTTTCGCCAGCAGCATGAAAGGAAAACTGCTCCTCCCATGGTTCGTGAAATTTACGTTTTTTTTATATTCGTTTTCTATTTCGAAAGATACATTTTCAAACACAGTATCCTAAATACTACGTACAGTATTACAAGTCTACAGTCTTAGAAAAAAGTTTTGTCGCACATATACTTTGCAAGTCCCAGAAAGGAGGCAGTGCGCATGATCAGAGGACGTGCGACCTGGTTCACAAGAGAAGGACTATTTGAGGTAATAAAATTAGTTTTGTTTCGTTGTATGTCTGATCATGCGCACTGCCTCATTTTTGGGACTTATAAAGTATCTGTGCGACAAAAGTTTTTTTCTAAGACTGTATGTCCGCTGCTGATATCTGTATGCTTACTTGTAATGAAGTGAAGGATGTAAGAAGAGGGTGAGGGTATGATGCCATTGTTATGTTTGAGTAGAGGCAGGGACATGTGTCGCGACGCAGCATTTGGCGATTACTGATCATCATTATCATCATTCATTATGAACGTAATGTAGAACCACCGCCTGTAGTGCACTCTGGGAATTTGACGAACTGGGTGGTCTACGCCTCTCGGCGCTAGCGACATCTGTGAGCCACGCTCGTAAAGTCTGGGCGAATAACGTCAAGTTAAGGATCCTGGCATTGCAAAAAAAAAAATCTAAACGTAATTTAATGAAAACAAATCAGATAGGCCTACTCCTTGAAATACATGATCAGATACTGGACTTTTTACTGTACTATCTCATACGTGAACAGAATTTTATTTCTTCCCGTAAATGCAGAAGGTCTTTGCCTTGTAGAAATTTGTTGGCTTGTAATATTTCTAGGATAGACCCATAATCCGGTAACTTTATTTGTTTATTTGTTTCAACGTTATATTAGTTTCTAAGAACCTTTTTCTGGTGTCACCAGTTCTGAGCTAATCCTTAGCATAAGTCCTTGAAACTAATATTTCATATGTGGCACCTCGGACAATGATTTTGATTGTAATTTACACATGAAAAATATTTTGGTTGAGGAACTGTGAAGAACGTTACCTGATAGGCCTATAGATTCTAATGCAAGAATAATTAACTGTCTTGTACACCAGCATTATAAATGGTCTTCATTGTTAGTCAAAATTGTGCACAATATACCACATTATTGTATCAGTGCCGTAAGATATTATATTACTATGTCAACTAAAACTTGTGTGCCATAATAGTACCCAAAACAAGTTAAAAATTTAATACTTCATTGTATGAGTCAATGTTTATGAAACTAGCTATGGGAGTTTCCTAATTCTGACGAGTGCAATAACTGTATAACATTATTATAAACGTGTATTATATGCTATTTTTGTATGACAGCATTATAGAATATAGTAATGAAGAAACAATATATTAAATTTGTAATTATGAGTACTTGATATAGGCCAATCAAGTTCCGATTACCGACGGCAGGAGTCCGAACTACTGAGCTCGTTGCATGTTTCCTGTTTGTACCGATAGCAGCGACCTAATTTACATCGGTAATAAGAAGTTGGTGGGCCTATACAATGGTCTATGAAGAAACTGGATGCTGTGACAACAATGATGTATTAAATTATTATTGCACGTCAAATCGTTTCATAAACTTCATGGCTAGGGCCGTGACATCGGTATATTTGTATTAGTTAGTAGGTGAACATACGACGCCGGACAGAATGTAGTCGACGTGTTGCAAGTACAGACAGCGGAAGCGAATTTGACACACGCCTAAGCAAGCACGTTCCGTGTTTTGTATACGATTATTGCTTATTAAAAATCAAGCCAATACAGTCATTGTATATAAGGGTTAACATCGGAAAGATCTAAAATGTTGAGGTTGAGAGTAATTGTTGGAAATCATATTTAAATTGTCACAAATATGGTAAAACATAAGTCTGAAAATATTTAATATTTAGAGTTTTGCTTTACAGTTTTGCAATGCCGAGAACGTATATGGCGTATGATGATATAAGGAAAAAGGTTTGTACAAAAAAAAAAAAAAAAAAAAAAAAACTATGGTTTCAATACATTATGCAAAATAGCAAGAGTTTTGTCAGATGATAAGTGCGATTGTTATAAACTTGATATAAAAATGGATGATGTGAAATATTTTACATATGCGCCCTTTGGTTCAGCCGATGTTAGAACGCAGTTTTTCCGCATACAAGGTTATACTATCCGACACTCGGCGGTCATTTTCATTTGAAACTTTGAAAATGAATGTTGTTTACTGCAGCAGGAACAGAAACCAGGCGAACAACTTACAAGAAAAGTAAGGTACAGAATAGATGTGATAAATAAATTAATGTAACGGTTAAATATAGGGAAAGCAAAATACGCCATATACATTTTCGGCATTCTAAAACTGTAATGCAAAACTCAAAATATTAAAACAAAACATAAACAAAGACATCTTTTCAGACATGTTTTACCACATTTGTGACAATTTAAGTATGACTTCTCAAACTCACCAGCATTTTAGACTTTCCGATATTAACTCTTGTTGTATTGTGTTGATTTTATAATACGCAATAATCGTATACAAAACATGGAACGTGCTTGCTTAGGTGTGTGTCAAATTCGCTTCCGCTGCCTGTACTTGAAACGCCGACTACATTCTGTCCGGCGTCGTATGTTCACCTCAAACTAATAAAGATATACTGATGTCACGGTTCTATTCATGGCACAATATAAGTCATGACGTTTTAGTGTTGAACTATGAAAGAACAGAGTCATATTTGAAATGTCAGTTTGCTTTTATATAGGAATTTATCGGCGTCCTTGTTCCCAATAAATCGACGATATGCAGATTACTAGAGAAATTTAAAGTTACTGGATCGGTGTTAAACATGAAGAAAACTAAAAAAAGAAGCATTCTAACCGAGGAAAATTAGACGAGATAGGAACGACCTTAGAAAGAGGTCCGAGAAAATGGTTGCATCGTTTACTATTTCAGTGATTGTGATTTTAACACTTTCTATAGCCCAAATTCGTCAAGTGTTTATTAACGTGTTCAAAAGGTACCAGGCTTCTCTAGCAGCAGAGGGACGTTATTTTGAGCACCTTTTGTAATTGAAGGTAAGCTTAATCTAAGTCACATTACTTCTTAGTTTATGCACAATTCGGGAGAGACAAGCCGGGCCGTGGCGCGGCAACTGTGCTAGGCTTATGCGGTAGACGTGCCGTGGGAGATGTGGGCAGGCGATTGCGTCGTACATGATAAACCCTATATATGGACAACTGATGAATTAACACAAAGCATTCAGAAATTATAACACAAACCTAAAACAAAAGAAAACGAAATATCTCCTTCTGGATATCCTTCATTGTGCCATTATAGGCAACGATGCAGCTGATAGAAAACACGAAAAAAAAAAAAAGAACACTAAAATCAACCGCCTTTACCAAGATTTTATTTATAGACAGTAAATGTAAAGTATCATGGATTAAACTTTAGTCTCTAAATCCCTCCAGCAAACTCTTCGAGATAAAGTCAAATTGCTCTATCAATGTACATACCCACAAGCTTCAAAGAAAATATCGGGCTTTAATATCAATTTTAAGAATTTTGGACCTATAAAATTAACCCATTCCTACCTTTTATCAAGAGTTGAACCAACAACCTGCAAAACCTCTTCCTCACCGTCAAACACGTCATCATAGAATGTTGAAGATACCACACACGAAGCAAAAAGTAAATCGTGCAAATGTTCTTCAACAAATAATGAAATACATACTTCCAAGAAATTTCTTTGTACAATATGATATAATTGCAAACTCTAAATTGCCATAAACTGTACACTCATTCTTTTATGCAGACGTAATGTAACAGATTGTGTACTTTTATTGTAATCTTAATTGATTGCAACCGTTAATTTTTTTTTTGTTTGCAAATATTGTGGTCGCAGAAGACCCCGCAACTATGCGGCATAAAATAAATTTTAAAGTAAACCAATAAATGCAGGTGTAGGCATTTTAAAATGTTCTTCAAAGCAATATCAACAATAAAGTTGGGGAAAATTTCAGTATACGGATTCCTAACTGACAATTATATCTTGAAATACTAAAAAGAGCAGATTTGTCTGCGTTTGTCGAATGCGCATCATCACGCTTACGAAAAGGCACTTTTCAGTATCGATAATTTATTTTGTGTGCACAAGGTTGGCATTTTCAAGTAAGAGGGAATGGAAGGAATTCGTGTTCTGAAATTTATCCTTAAGTTGATATCAACAAATCAGTCTTTGTCTTCAATAAAAATGAACAATGGATTTTATATAAATTGAATAAAAGCATATAGCCTACAGTAGATTAAGGGTGCTATGCATAGACATTTCGCTAGCCCGCGCTATGAACGTGCTAAACTAGCCCCGGCTATCGAGTGATTACTTGTACACGATTCATATCACATCGCATCGCATCGCATCGCATATTGTAAAATCATTCGACTTATAGTCCAGAAAATTTTTCACTACATGAATATATGTCGAAAATGATATTTTACATTAATCATGATCACAAGTTAAGTGACATCATATTTACACTCCAAAATTTGATTCTTTCAATAAAATAAAGTCTGAAATTGACATAATTATTTCATTCTCTTTACGAGGGTTCCATCAAGGACTGGAATGGAATATTCGGCTTGAAAGAGTCGTAAATTCGATTTATAGATTTTTCTAGCCTTTCCTAAATTATTCCGTCTAGCTACATGGGATCAGTGCCGGTATTCGCAAGGCACGCGACGGAAAGCTTTCTGTGTGGACTAAGCAAGGGACACACGTAATCTACCATGCTAACTCGCTGTGTTACAAAAAGTAGGACCGACTCTTTGATCTCCCGGAGCGATAGTAAAGGCAAATACGGCTCTCATTATTCCGTACACATATATTAAAGTTGGAGTAGGTCACACAATGTCTTCATTTCGTAAAGTAGGGCCTAGCTGATTTCGTATTAATATAATCCGTAAGACATGTAACCTGAGAGAATATATTTTAGGAAGTCTAAAAGAAACCCAACAACAAGGATGCATGTTACCCAGGGTATAATATTAGGATAAAAACAGAAAATTATATTAATAATTCCCTTGGACTTACTAATACAAAAGCCAATCATTCCCTTTCTCTTCATTATCCACTTCTTCCTCCTCATCCCTTTGTTTACTTCTTTTTCTCCTTATCTTTATTATTTTCCTCTTTTCCATTTACCATTTCCTCTTTCTCCTCTTCTAATAGCCGTCGTTTTATTCTTTCTCTGCCCATTTCCTCTACCTTATAATTTCAACTTTTTCAATCCCGATTCCTTTTCTTTCCCTTACTTATATACTTTCTTCGTTTAATATTTCTTATTTACTTTCCAGTCTTCTCTTTCTCGTTCGCTTCTCGTCCTCCTATTCTATCTTCCCTTCTTTATTTCACATCCGCTCTATCTTCTTCACTTGCCACACTTTTCCTCCTGCTATTCTTCCTTCGCCTCCCCTTTTATTCTCTTCCGTGCTCCCTTTTGTTCTTTGTTTCCGCCTATTTCTATGCTCTTCTGTGCTCTTATTTTTTGTTTGCTTTCTTTCTCTTTATTCGAATCTTTACTTTCACTAATTTTTAACTTTTTTCTACCTCTTCCTATTCTTCTTTCACTTTTTCCTTAATTTCTTTCCACTTTCTTCTTTTTTCTTCTCGTTTCTCTCTTCCTCCTCTTCTTCTTCTGCCTCTCCTTTTCTTTATTTCTTTCCTCTCTCACCTTTTTCATTCCCTTCGCTTTCTCTCTTCTTTCTCTTTCACCTCCGTTTTTCTTAATGCATTTCCTCTATTATTTCATTTGTTATTTTTTAATTCTCCTCCTTACCTCCTTTTTTCGCTTTATCTTTTTCACTTTGCCTCCCTTTATCTCTTTATCTTTTTTCCCTCCTTTTCTTTATTCGCTTCTCTTCCTCCTACTTATTTCCTTTCTTCACTTCTACTTTCTTTGTTACTTTTCTGCCTCCTATAGTCCGTTAACTTTATGTGTATATATATATATATATATATATATATATATATATATATATATATATGTCTCCGGTTTCCTTGATTTTTTCTACATTCCACTTCTTTCTTCTAATATGTTTCTTCACTTCTTTTCTGCCTCTTTTATTCGTTCATTTCTCTGTATAATATATAATATAATATAATGTAATGTAATGTAATATAATATAATATAATATATACAGGAGTAAATGACATAAAATGTCCAAGAATACTGGTAGTACAGCGTAAATAACTGAAGAAAAAAGTAAAATGTTTTTTTCTGTAACTATGAGAAAAAATATATTTTGTGAGTCTAACTTCATTATTTATGTTACTTTGTCCGGTATGTACGCTAAAGCAGTCGTTTGTTACCCTGTTATGTATTGGTATGTGTTGGGTGAAATGTCATTGGCTATATTTACGTTCAGTCGAAATGTAAACAAATAATTAAACTAGTATCAATATTAAAAACATAGTATTTTACAAATTAAAATAATAAGAAATGATAAAATTTCACTGGATATTTTTTTAGTACACCGATATATATTTCCTATATAATTTTGCCAGTTTATACCGTTTAGTCCACACCTGTGAAGTAACGGCTAGCGCGTCTGACCGCGAAACCAGGTGGCCCGGGTTCCATTCCCGGTCGGGGTAAGTTACCTGTTTGATGTTTTTTTCCGGGGTTTACCCTCAACCCAATATGAGCAAATGCTGGGTAACTTTCGTTGTTGAACCCCGGACTCATTTTACCGGAATTACCACCTTCTTCTCATTCAGACGCTAAATAACTTAAGTTGTTGATAAAGCGTCGTTAAATAACCTACTAAAAATTATACCGTTTACACCCTGCATATTATATATTTCTTATCTTTCGTCTCCCATTTTCTTCATTTTTCTCTACACACTTCTTTGTTCACATGTCTTCTTCACTTCTTTTCCATCTACTTTTTTCGTTCGTTTCTCTATAGGCTATCTCTTTCTCTTCTTTCGTATCCGGTTTTCTTCAGTATTTATACTTCTCTTCTTTCTTCACTTCCACATTCCACTTCTTTCCCTTTACCTTTTCTTCATTCACTTCTGTATTTCATTCTCATGTATGTATGTATGTATGTATGTATGTATGTATGTATGCATGTATGCATGTATGCATGTATGTATGTATGTATGTATGTATGTATGTATGTATGTATGTATGTGTGTATGTATGTATGTATGTATGTATGTATTATGCCCCAGGGCTAAAGAGCGCTCTGTAGCATGATTTCCTGTGGAGTGTTAAATTTGAAAGAGGAACAGTGTCAGCGGAATACATGGTCTTAAGACGCGCAATGTAATCCCAGCTTGCGAAGTAAATAGATGCTTAGCCAGCGTTATTGAGTTTGTCGCGCTTGTGGTAAATCACTGGCTACGACAAAAGTATTCTTACGCCACAGATCATTGCTCGACTAATCGCATTGGTCTAGTAGAACAAAGCATGCATTTTAATTGGTTAAATTAAATCACGCATTGTTCGAGCTCTTTTCTTACGCGTAGTCTCATTAAAGTGACTTATCACTATATTGCACTGAATCGAAGTAAATATAATTGATTAAGACGACATCTGTAAGCACGTAAAATCAAAACGGGTTTTAAGCCCATCTCACCTGGTGGATGACGTGGTTGGTACCCCGGGAGGGAAACCGATAACTAAAACATAAAAAGTGTTGGTGAGGAGATTCTGCAGTTAGTTGAGACTGACGGAGCGTGTTAATCGGGTCTTTGAAATGAAGAAGAGACGGTAGCGTTATGGCGTCAACGGCAGCCCATGTAATATCTTGTAAGTAACTTATATGTACCTTTTGTAAATATATAATAAATCAAGTAGAGTTTTCATTTGTAATAAATTCAGTCTAGTTCAGTAACCATGTAGTTATCCTATAGTATCCTGAAAGCTCCAGTTCTTCCAGTAAAATCGTTTCCATTATTGAGTGAAATGGTAGTGTCAGAAATCCTGATAAGTATGAGCAGAAGTCGAACGCAGTAGCCATCCGGTTAGCAAATAATGCGACCTAAGTGACGGTCGCACAACTTATTTATAAGAAATGTCTGAAGGACGTGAGATAGGGAGAGGAGTAAGACAAGAATGCCCTTTATCATCTATCCTGTTCAACATCTACTTGGAGGATTTGGTGAAAAACTGTTTTCAGAGTAGGAGTAAAAGTAGGAGGAAGAATAATAAAGTGCATAAGATTTGCTGATGATATGGCGTTGTTAGAGGAAGAGGAGGCGACACTAAGGGATATGCTACTGGAGTAGGCAGTTTCTTCTCAGCAAGCGATCCAACCAATTCCTTTTCCTCTTCCTGATCAGTTTCAGCATCATTCTTTCTTCTTCACCTACTCTTTCCAACACAGCTTCATTTTTTATTCTGTCTGTCCACTTCACACGTTCAATTCTTCTCCATATCCACATTTCAAATGCTTCTGTTTGCTTCTCTTCACTTCGTCGTAATGTCCATGTTCCTGCCACATACAATGCCACGTTCCATACAAAGCACTTCACTAATCTCTTTCTTAGTTATTTTTCCAGATATCCGCAGAAGAGCTCCTTTTCCTATTAAAAGCTTCCTTGGCCATTGCTATCCTCCTTTTGACTGGTATAAATATTCAATTACCTACACAAGTAAAATGTTAAGATAAGTAGAAACAAAGTACAATCAGTCTTCTTTCATTATAAGATATTATAATAATGTTGTCAGAAATCCTGATAAGTTTGAGTATGGTCATTGTTGGGAGTCGAACCCAGCAGCCAACCTATCTGCAAGTCATCCTACTTAAATTGTCGCACAACATAAAAATGGTTTCCGTAAGTAGGCAAAGTAAAACTTAACATAACTCGCGTGCAGGAAGAAACGCGCATAACGTAATTGGTGTCAGAAGTGTGACACCGCAACACATTAATTCTTTCTAGCAGTCGATGTTTACTTTTCATTCATTTTCGTTTTGTTGCATCACACGTGAAATCCAAAGAATTTTGGTTACTGTTCCAAATGTCTCTTCTGTAACCCGACAGTCCACTAAACTTAATGGTCCACTAAAGGAGGAATATATTAACGTACATACCGATTATTTAGTCCTGACAGCTCAGCAACGCGAAAGAGGGGAAGTAATAGGACGAGTGGGGAGAGTTCCAGAGTAGAGATAAGGGCGAGTGGTCGGTAAAAAAATGCAGTGCAGCTTTATTGTACTGAAACCATACCGCTCTACCGCACGCATGATATCCGATCGCTCCGAAGGCAAGCGAGTGAATAACCCAAACACCCCTTGGCGTAACTAAATGGACTCGTCTGACCCAGGCGCATATCGCCGGAGACTGTCAGAACTAAATAATCGTACTGTACAGTCTGTTTTCTTGCAGCTCAGTATCATTATATCAAACTAGTCATTAGGACACCACCTCACATCCACCAAAAATTCTGCACTCATACTGGGGACACTACTGTCCGTCCGAGTGGTTATATCGTTTTTCTATTTCCCCACCCGTTCTCGACTCTCTGTGAGGACTTTTGCTTGGTCAGTCTCTATTATTTCCTGAAAACATTTGCTGTTGGAATTGGACTTCTACATAATATTATATAACTCTAACATAATTTAAAGAACTGTCAGGTTATTTCCCCCGTTTCGTTGACTCTGCGACGTAAACACCTGGAGGGACAGTATATATTATTTATTATTTATCATTAATTTTTTCATATGTTAAGCCAAAATAAAATATGCAAGTGTGGTTAGAATACACACAGCTATGTCTCAAGCAACTGTTTGTGGGTAAACGGAGCACAATTTTATTCAAGGTTTTATATAATGTTTTATATAATATTATGACTCGTGTTTTAAAATCATGCAAAATAGTCTATTGTGTGAATTGTTAACATTACTTCTGTTGTGAATTTACTGCAGTATGCTGAATGATATTACTTTTGCTGTCATTTCGCCGTAACATGTTTATTAGCACTAATGTATTCAGAAGTCCTCGTGCACCTCTCCAACGTTAAAACTGTAGGCGAGGCAAGTGCTTGACTTCGGGAGAACGTACTGTATTCCGTACTTATTGTTGTGATTGCTCTGTTCCTGTCCAGGCTGTAGCACTGCGCCAAACGAAGCCGGAGCTCTCTCTCTCGCCTTGTGATTTATGATCTTCCACGGCAACTTTGCGGGAGGGACATATTAATATCATTACTCTGCGTGACTCGACGGCTTCACCGGCCACTGACTGACTAACGTGCAACAGCGGAATATGACTTCATTTCTTTCATGATCACTCAATTCAAATGTAAGCGACACTCCTCAGTTACAGTAGGCCTACAGAAAGAATAAATTACTTCGCCTTCGATATCCCGCTACAGTCGTCGATGTGGATTACGTCGTCACATATCCGAAAACAGATAAAGTGCGTTAGAAGTTGAAATTTTGTATAACATTTTTCTAAATAATTTAATTATGAGACATGCATCGCTCGTCTTAGATTTCTCCTATGTTGTCTTAAGTGTTTATTGAGTTGTCTTAAGTGTTTATTGAAGTGTAAGTCATTCTAACTGTATATTAGATGACCATTTTGTATGTGGAACATAAACAGCGGCGCTGCGATCTTATATTGTTACTAAAGACCCCTTTCTTAGTCCATAATATTGGATTTCCCCCCCTCCCCTTTGTTTCTCTTTTTTCTGTTTTCTGCTTTCTTAAAAAGTACGTACACAACATCCATGCCCATGGATGGGCAACTCGTGCTCACAAAGTGCTAAAAAACCTGGAAAGAGAGAAAGACAGACTGAGCCAATCGCAGCAGTTACAAGTTGTTTGTAGTTTCGTTGCAAAAGCAGTTCATTGCATGGTGTGCTCTGACGGCTCATGTTGGGGGTCGTGATATCTACTTCATGATTTGAATTTTAGAATGACGCATGCTACAATAATTGTGGTAATTTTATACAGACTGTACCTAAGCACACATAACAAAATTATATTATTTCCTAGCTTTGTAAATTAGTTTACTACTGGAAACTCAAACTAAATACAACATTTTCAAGATACAACACACATAGCTGCAACACTTATTTATTATTACACTATTTGTTTATAATTCTCATTAGGTATATGTCTTATTTGAAACATAGAACGCGAGAATTTACAAGTCTTTATACATTAAAGAGCATTCCTCTGTTCTCAGAAAGGTAATAGTCTGTATTCGCAATCACAAATTCAAGGAAGTATTTTTTTACATATATATATGGAAGCAAAGAGTATATTTGGAAATTCTAACTTAGGCAGCATTACGAACAGTTCGATTCCTGATTTCGCTGGAATTTGAGTGGCGTGCTGATTTGTAGATTTATCAATTGAAGCTATAAACTTTCAGGATCTTCTATCGGCTGTAAGCCAAAAGGATTTCAAAGAAATCTCCATTCCTTGTCAATTGTCACTGTTTTTCCAAACTTACCAGTGAATTCTGCTGTAGGTCTTGAAGTAGGATCTTATATTTGATAAGTATATTTTATCACTCTTCAAGGTAGTTTATAGTCAAAGAAAGTGAAGTTTTCTATGTTCTACATGATACTGCCACATTTCAAATTTATCCATAAATACTTTTAGCTAATCGGTCATATGTCGTGGAATTCTGTAACTCGCACGCACAACGTGCTAACGATATTTGATATCAGTCTCACCTTGTTGATATCCCATTTTTACCTTTAGGTATTCTAAAGCAGATCTAGACAGTATTTGTTTACTAAAACCTTCACTGTGTTTATTTGTAACATAAAATGTCATGCGAAAGAAAGTGTAATAGAACATAATACAAGCTTCACCTCCCTTGTTAATGAAATAATCGTCCACACCTGTGGAGTAACGGTCAGCGCGTCTGGCTGCGAAACCAGGTGGCCCGGGTTCGAATCCCGGTCGGGGCAAGTTACCTGGTTGAGGTTTTTTCCGGGGTTTTCCCTCAACCCAATACGAGCAAATGCTGGATAACTTTCGGTGCTGGATCCCGGATTCATTTCACCGGCGTTATCACCTTCAATTTATTCAGACGCTAAATAACCTACATGTTGATACAGCGTCGTAAAATAACCCAATAAAAATAAAATAATCTTCCTCTTTAGATCTTTCGGGAAATGATCTGGTGATTATATTGTTTTTTCACTTAAAACGAGCCACCACTTACTGCAGACGCGAACAAACTTGCTAGTACAGAGTCCGTTCTACCTGCACTGAGGTTGTGTTCACACTTTGAGAGCACGAGTTGCCCACCCATGTCCATGCCCAATGCGGGACTCGAACCCACAACCTTTCGGACTAAGCGATAGAGATATGCCGTGCCCCTACCGCTTGAGCCATCCAGGCCGACAAATGAGTATAAGTCTGCGCGAGATAAATATTACGTCATGTGTCCTTCAGTAGACACCTTGTTCACAAACACAAGTAACGCGCAGTACAGGGTCACTCTAATGTAGGTTACTTACTCCTAAACAAGTACAGCATGCTTCAGTTTAGCACTGTTAAGATACTATGCACTACTAGTTGAAATAAAGATGCCTAAAAAATGTGCGAAAAATACAGGAGTGAGTAGAGGAATATGGAAGACAGTATATCCACAGTCTAGTATATACAGTCGCGAAGCTCAATACGTATTAAATATGCAAACATTAGATAGTTGCTCAACACTAGGATCGCTAATATGGCCTCATTACAGGCAATGCAAAATAGTACCGTCACAGTCTATTGTTTCTAGCACTCTCAAAACTCAAGCTTCGTGACTGTATATAGTAGACTGTGGTATATCTATGTAAGTGGCGACATAATTGTGTGTAATTTATGTAAGATTGACATAATCTCTTCTAAAAGATGGTATTTACAGTCTCATTGTAATTTAAAATACATATATTAACCATTTGAAATTGATAGAAAGAAGTAAATTTGACGATCTACCTTCAACTAGTAATTCAGTGTCAACGGACGAATTTAGCAAAGATCTGTATGAAATGTTGGCGCAGACCAACATTCAAAAAAGTCGAGGACAAGCACTTCAAACATTTTGTTGGAAAGTGCACTTGTACCTGTGTTAGAGTAGTGCCGGTATTTTAAGTGAAATTTTACAGGAAAGATTATTGTGATATAGACTTAAACATTTCTTTCAGGACAGTAACTGTGTTACAGTTGTACCGGTGTTTAAGTTAAAAATTTACGACAAAGATTATCGTAATATAGGCTTAAACATTGCATAAAGAGCGGTACCTGTGTTACAGTTTTAAGTTAAAATTTTACAACAAAGACTATCGTAATATAAGCTTAAACATTGCATTAAGAGCGGTACCTGTGTTACAGTTATACCGGTGTTTTGAGTTAAACGTTTACAACAAATATTATCGGAATATGGGCTTTAACATTGTATTAAGAGCGGTACCTATGAAACAGTAACATTTTAAATTAAGATTTTACAGAAAATATTATTCAAATATATGCTTAAACATGCTGTTAAGAATAGTGCCTGTGATTAAGTGCCATTTCAAGTTAACATTTTACATCAAAGAATGTTGTAATGTATGATTAAACATTTAATAAGAGAAGTGCCTGTGAAACAGTAACATTTCAATTTAAAAGTTCACAGAAAATACTTATGTTTATTATTTTGTAATACACAACACAGCTATGCTCTTGAAATCATTCTTTTATATGCATATTGTGATTATCATTAATGCGGAAATAGTATGTTTACATCGCACAGCGATGCGCACCACTACCCTTAATCGTCATTTGGCTCATTGCATAAACTCCGAACTCATTAACTTCAAAGAGTAGTGGCTAAGAATCTGGTTTCTAGTTGTTATTCTATGCGAGAGAAAAAGACATTGTATTTGTCTAGAATAAGAGAGGGGTCGTACTCACAGGTGACGTAACAGCGGCGCGCTGTGTTAGTACAAGTGACTGTCTTTTCACAGACAGAATGGTCTGGTAATATTAGAGATTTTCTTGTATGGAAATAGAATTCTGTGTAATCCACCGTACCTTGAAACATTACATTTCCAACGTTCGGGAACTGAATACAGATTCCACCACTAGTCACTTATGATTGAACCTGTATATATTTTCCAAACACTGGAGATATTAATTTCCAGGCCAGAATATAACACCTAAAAGCTTTGTTTTGAATACATTTACTGAGAAAACCTAAAATCTCATAGCATAAAAAATATTACAATATTCCACCAGGATATAAAATATACATACTGTATGTCTACTATAATTTATCGAGTACGCTAAATATCAAGTTGGAATGTACTGAATGGAACATAGTTTCTCTTGGATAAAGTAAGATAAATGTACGTTTGGTAGCCTGTATGCATAAAAGCACTGAATAGTCAATACTTTCCCCTAATGGTTCGTATGATATTTGAAGCAGAAAAGGAAATCAATAATTTAACGTGTGGAAGCAAGTTTTATGAATAGCATTCCTTCAAACCGTGGAAAACGCTTTAATTAAGGGAGAAAATACAAACTCGTACCCTTACTGCTACGCTGCATTCCAGGCGTGACGATCGCCGAGGCACACCAATGCAATTAGTAAGTTTTCTGTTGTATTTCGAAAACTTGTTTCTTATCAAGTGATTTATTTTAGTGATGTATTCCAGCTCTGTATATTCAGCGCAATTGGCTAACAACCCTGACTTATTTTTTCCGTCGACGATATTACCAGTTTTATCTATTTCTAAAAATAATCCACCGTTTGAAAGCTGCTTATCTATACAAACAATATTGGTTCTAGGACATCATCTTAGAAAAACTTAGGTTTACAGAAGTAACAAAATGCATGCACCATATTCAATACCTTGAAAGTATAGGGTTATTCAAAAGTAAGTTACATTTTGAAATATACATAACATTAAAAAAAAAATTAACGTATACACAAAATGGTAACACATTGTATGTATCGAACAATGAGATTTGTTTATCACTAGAGACCAGATTTTAAAGGCAAAATTTTTCATAAAAAAAACTAAAAAAAAGGGAAAGTTGTAGCTAAAAAAAGGACTTGAAAAAGAACTATATCACTCCCCAAAAACACATTTCAGCACATTCATGGATATATATATATATATATATATATATATATATATATATATATATATATATATATATATGGCATACACAATCTTACATTTATCTCTTCACAACATAAGGAAAGTGTTGTATTTGATATAGTCAAAGGATTTCAAAAAGGACTATATTACTCCCTCAAAAGGGTGCTATTTTAATTGGAAACTCACTTCTGCACATTCTGCGCACACAAGCTTATATTTATCGCTTCACAACATAAGAAAGTGTTGTATTTAACGACATTCAACATTTCAATATGTTTCAATATGGTTCTGCCTCTTTGAACGCAGAATGTCATTATAAACAGAAAATGACCGCTCAACATCAACTGAAACCAGAGGTGAAAATTTTCTTTTTATCCTGAATTCTAAATCAGCACACTTTATTAGTTCTTCAATGTCTGGAATCAGAAGAAGAACGATATTTATTTTCACTTGCTCAGGAAGTTATAGGCTTATCTGAAAAAAATATATAGGAAAATTATCTAAATGTTTGCGATATTTTGTCAAAATAGGACCAAAATAAGAGATGGTTTTTTAAAAAGGTGGAAAAAAGGAAATATGGACAAAAATAAAGGAAGTCAAAACCACATAGGTTAATTTGGTAGGTGGAAGATAGTTTAGAACATAGTAATTAATTTTTTTATCCTTCGTGTTGAAATAAAAAAGGGATTCCCTTTAAAATCCGGTCTCTATGTATCACTCTAATTTATTTTGATTACCATGGTAACAGGTTTTGTTTATAATGTTATTTTGACATGCTGCAGAATTTTGTTATACTAAGTTCACGAAATCGTGATATCGAGAACAAAATCTCCATGCAGGATGGTGCACCTCCCCATATTTATACACAAGTTAATCGATTGTTGCGTAACACGTTTGGTGATCGTATAATAAACAGACATTTCCTAATACCTGGCCAGCGCGTTCCCCTGATATCAATCTAGCAGATTGAAGATATTCCACCAGATCTATTAGTAAATGCTATTCACAACATGGAAGAAAAATTGTTGCTTATTGAAGGACAAACTGGCGGACATATTCAATATTTAAACTGAATCTAATGAACCTCATATCTTTATGAGTATAAGTGTGTTCTTGTTTTGTGTATATCTTAATTCTTAAAAAGTTTATGGCGACGTTAAAATGTAACTTAATTTTGAACTTAGTATTATATATAATTTAAACAAAAATAGTGTTATCAATGGCTGCTACAGAATTGTGAAGAAGGTTAGTATTAATACTAATACTATACTACAAATTAGTAGTACAGGCATAATCAATAAGAAGGCCTGTTGCATTCAGTTAGAGTCCGGCTAGCCTTACCTCTGCCAGATTAACTATACAGGATGATTCAAGAGGATTTTCCATTCCTTACTGAGCTTATATCTGAAGACAATCTGAGCAAAAAATGTCACATAAATGTTTGGTCTCATCTCAATATTTTGAGTTAATTTGAAGTTGTTAGTGAAATACCTTTTTTCTTTAGTTTTAAGACTAAAAATTATTACAAATAGAGAATGAACTATTCAGAAGTGTCATTTATTTAATTGGCTCTTATTAAGAAGCTAAAATTAGTTATAAATTATTTTTCATAGATTTTATTTTTTAATTTTTAAACTAAAAATGACATCATTCTTACGCACTTAACAAAAAAATTGTTACAAATCATACAACTCTAGGAACTTGATTGTTTACAGTTTAAATATGCATGCTAATATACAGTCTTAAAGAATTTACAAGAGTGGCGTGATTTGTAACAATTGTTGTGATAAATGCATAAGAAAATGTAATTTTGTAATTAGAAATCGAAAAAAAGAAATTCTGTACGAGTCAACTATGGAATTCACAACACATTTTTAGCTTCAGAATACTAGCTAATTAAAGAAATGATACTCCTGAATAGTTCAGTCTTTATCTGTAATATTCTTATACCCTTAAAACTTAATGATAATGATATTTTACAAATAACTTCAAATTAGTGTAATTTTCAAAATATTGATATTAGGTCAATGAATGTTTATATGATATTTTTTGCTCAGAATTTGTTTGGAAATAAGCTCCGTAAGAGACAATAAATCCTCTTGAATCACCCTGTATAAATTATGAGTAATTGTTAATAACTATTACTTTATTACTATTGACATAGCTAAATTTATTGCTAGTACAATTATATGACTGCACCCATAACCAGTGCTATTAACAATAATTTTTGTTAGTTATTAACATATGTACAGACCCAGAAACAAAATTTGGGCTACCTGAATTTTCCAAGTTCCAGCTATAACATACTGCGCATGCTCAGTGACCACCTGAATTTTCCAAGTTCCGGCTATAACATACTGCGCATGCTCAGTAAGTACAGGATTCCAAATTTTGTTTCTGAATCTGTACAACTATTATCAAGCAGAGAATCTCACATGACGATATATTGTCAATAAAAGAACAGTTACCGTTTGTATACATCCGACGTCTGAATAATGTAATATGCTACTACACACTTGTTACATGTAGGCCTACTATTACTCCGCATAAAACTATTCAACAGTAATATTTATAATACTGTTACTAAACCCATGTATAGTGAAAATTAATATTCTTTCACCAATATGTAATGCTTAATAAATATAAATGATACTCGGGAGGAAATTAAATACAGAATAAATATGGGATATGCCTGCTATTATTCGGTTGAGAAGCTTTTATCATCCAGTCTGCTGTCAAAAAATCTGAAAGTTAGAATTTATAAAACAGTTATATTACCGGTCGTGCTTTATGGTTGTGAAACTTGGACTCTCACTTTGAGAGAGGAAGATAGGTTAAGGGTGTTTGAGAATAAGTTGCTTAGAAAAATATTTGGGGCTAAGAGAGATGAAGTTACAGGAGAATGGAGAAAGTTACACAACACAGAACTGCACGCATTGTATTCCTCACCTGACATAATTAGGAACATTAAATTCAGACGTTTGAGATGAACAGGGTATGTAGCACGTATGGGCGAATCCAGAAATGCATATAGAGTGTTGGTTGGGAGGCCGGAGGGAAAAAGACCTTTGGGGAGACCGAGACGTAGATGGGAATATAATATTAAAATGGATTTGAGGGAGGTGGAATATGATGATAGAGACTGGATTAATCTTGCTCAGGATAGGGACCAATGGCGGGCTTATGTGAGGGCACAATGAACTTCCGGGTTCCTTAAAAGCCAGTAAGTAAGTAAGTAAGTAAGTAATTAATATCTATTGATTATTACTAAAATAAAATGCTACTAGGCAGTACTAACCTTAGATATAAAATTGTGGTCGCTTTCACTATCAGCGTCTGTGTCCAGAGTAATAATTCAATAAGACGAAACTTTTGCGACGACTAACTGCTCGGAAATCTAAATAGTGCTCTTTTCCTCCAAAATTTATAATATTTCTATAATATTTCTTACAATCTTCTTTTCTCCCAGACTGCATTCCTCGATGTGTTAATCACTAGGAAGACTACCCCCCAGTTTCAGGTTTTTTTACCGAAATGAATTGTTATTCAATATATAATTATAAATGAAATAAACTTTATTATTTCATTAATACTTATTGAGCCGGGTTTACATTTGTATAGTTACCGGATATAATTATTTGAACTAGTAGTAACCCTGGCTAGTCTACTGCTGTAGGTACAGGACAGTAGGTGTCTGCACTTAAAAGTGTATAATGGTACCAGTAGAGCGGTCATATGGAGAGGATGAAGTCTTATCGTGGTCGTGATTCCCAATATTCAAAGAAATTAATGCATAAAATTTAAGAGAAATATTTATGCCAATTAGAAATAATGTTGTGTTTGTTTCTACAGTATAATGAACCTTTGTCGTGTCCCACAAACTTTCATGGTCGCGGTAAAGTTCCACATACTTTATAGTACACACTTCAAACCAGCTTTTCATCGTAAAATTTCGAAATGAATCGAATGTGAAGAACAAAACTATAAGACATACCAAGGACAATACATAGAATAGATAAAAATACACGTCTACTGTCCATAAGTATGTGGATGACGTGAATATGTTAGAAGGAAATCTACAAACGTTTGGGAAATACACGAGAATTTTATTTGAAACCAGTAAGGAGATACGTAGGTTTCGAAGTAAATTCCGAAAAAAAAACAATGTATATGATTTTGTCTCGTGACCACAACATACAGTAGTTCGAAACGGAGATATAACAATTGGAAATTTATCCTTTGAAAAAATGAAAAAAAATTGAAATATTTTGACGCAAAAGTAACAAATATAAATGACACTCGAGAGGAAATTAAACGGAGAATGAATATGGGAAATGTCTGCTATTATTTAGTTGAAAAACGTTTGTCATCTACTGTTCTCCAACCAGGTGATTAACCGTGAAAGGAATGTGCTTACTATTGCGTCATCCATTGGAGCGAAGTACATAGATAATATTACCGTTATAACGTCAGTTAAGAAAAAAAGAAAAAGAAACTTGCGCTCTCCTGCGTATGTTACTTCCTGTATATTGGGATTAAAAGACCAGGAGATTAACCGTGATCTAATTTTGTAACTGGGGTAGTATAAGTATGTATCAGTGTTATCGTTTGTGGTTTGAGAGTTAGCCAATGGAAATGCGTGTACCCACGTGTGTGACCTTATGACATCTTATGACATAAACATTCATTCACAGCATTACCTCGCTGCGTCTCATTTCCTTTACACTTTTTCCTGGTTGGAGTAGAGTAGTCTGTTTAAAAAAATAATAATAAAAGTTAGAATTTATAATACAGTTGTATTACGAGTTGTTCTCTATATTGTGAAATCTGGACTCTAACTTTGAGAGAGGAATAGAGGTTAAGATTTTTCGAGTTTAAGGTGCTTAGGAAAGTACGATTTGGGGCTAAGAGAGATGAAGTTACAGGAGAATGGAGAAAGTTACACACTGCAGAACTGAAGGATTGTATTACTCACGTAACATAATTAGGAACATTAAATCCAGGCATTTGAGATGGGAAGGGCATGCAGCAAGTATGAGTGAATCCAGAAATACACATAGATTGTTAGTTGAAAAAGCTGAGGGAAAAAGGTCTTTGGAGAGGCCGAGACGTAGATGGGAGGATAATATTAAAATTGATTTGAGGAGGGTGAGATATGATGGTAGGTATTGGTTTAATCTTGCTCAGGATTGGAACCCATGAAGTCCACACCTGTGGAGTAACGGCTAGCGCGTCCAGCCGCGAAACCAGGTTGCCCGGGTTCGATTCCCGGTCGGGGCAAGTTACCTGGTTGAGGTTTTTCCGGGATTTTCCCTCAACCCAATATGAGCATAAGTGTGTAACTTTCGGTGTTGGACTCCGGACTTATTTCACCGGCATTATCACCTTCTATTCCCTATGGGCGTTTTTACTTGGATATTATTCTTCCGGCCGCAATATAGCTCTGGAATTCATTCATCCTCTGACAGAATTGAATAGTATGCTTAATTCCTTGGTGGCAAAAGGACCAGCACGTAGGATTGACATCGCTGCTGCAACACCTTACCTATTGCCTTGTGAGGTATGAGCCTTAATATCCCACCAACCTTGGGGTCTCTGGGGCCTCTAATGTCTAATGGGATAGCTTTGCTTCGCTGCAGAACATAGCTAATACGTATGATTTATAGACAGGTTTATGCCATTGTTCTTGTGGTCAAATTAGGTCTAAGGCGACAAATTCTCAGTGAGCGTGACAGGATCGATTTACTGTTGTTACGAGATCGTCGACAGGTAAAAACGGCAAATAGAATATTTTTTATTGGAACCAATTGCTAAATTAATCTTCATATGAAGTCAAATGTCTAAATGTATCTATTATTCTATTTTAAAATAGTACTTGCGATGCTAATCCGCCATGTCTTTGCGGTCTGCCTTCGCGGTTGACGTAAACGCTACGTAGCTACTGATATCAGAGTAATGGTGTGCGACTTACACAAAGAAATAGTGCCGCCCTTAATTTTTATAGTGTTGCAATACAAGATTATTTAATAATGTTTTATGAAATTGTGAATTCTTTTAATTTATTTTGTCGTCCGCTGTATCGTTATCTTAGACCTACATTTTTCATAAACTTATTTCGAAAAGCCTGTGTAATCCTGTAGGTTTGTATTTCTAGCTTATATATTTTATATCTAAAAACAGTTTATTTATTTATTCTATCAAATCTAATTCATTACGTTCCGAAAATTTTCTCGCAACAAAATATTTTCTTATCGTTCTCTTTCATCTACTTGTGTGTTCCGCATGTCATGATAGAAGTTGATATCTCACTTGCAATTGAGTGTTTAATTTTTTAAATATACAGTACATACACATCAGCGTTTTTCTGTCTCTTTGATTTTCTGTGAGATGTTCTCTTAAAACTTCTCTTAAATCGTACATGTCACTTCCATTTTACATTTACAGAACTATGCTTTGTATTCACTCTTTATTCTTTTTGGTGTCACATCGTCATCGCGCATACTGCGACAAATTGTAGTTATAATGAGATCAATACTAGTTAATGTACGCATGTGCCCCTATTTCTTGTCATTTCTATACTCGCCAGTCAAGTTTATCCCTAACTCCATTTTTATGCCATTTTTTCCGTCCTTGAAGTTTCGACCAATTCGGCACAGTTAGACATGGATTTCCACATTTTATGGACAAATGGCTGGAAAGGGCACGAAATTCAATCAGTGCTGTAGTTGGAAACAAATTTTAGCGGGTACTGTTGAAATCTCCTTCATCAAGCAAGTCTATATGGACTCATACTGCACTTCTTTTCCAAAGTCACTTTTTTTTTTTCATGAAGTCTTTTCTGCAGACCTCCTTCCAGATTGCAGCCCAATAACTGCACATAAGGCAAGAAATTAAATGCTGACACTGGTGAATCACCACTTCTTAGGAACTAAGGCCTAGAAGCTCTTTTACTAGAAGAGTATTTCTCCAGTTTCTAAAGATTTCTTATTAACATCATTCCTAATATGTTATGATATTGTATGAGAAGTAGTGCTTTTATGTTTAATGTATCTTTATCCGCAGATTATTTTACTGTTTGTCTTTAATGTTCTCGAAACCTTTAATGTCACAATCAATCCACTCTTTGGCTGATTTTAACCATGTGTCTTGGGATGGACCTAAGCCCAGATTAGAAAATTGAACATACATAGAAGAACCAAATTTTTCCATTTCTATAAACCAACCAGCTGGTTTCTTCCTTAAAATATACTAATCGTACTCAACTTCTGACCAACATTCTGGAAAATATGTTGGTAGAACTTTCAAATTTTCACTTGCTTCGTCTGACTCCAAAACAGCTTCTAAACAGCCAGACATCCTCCAAATCTAAGTCTCGTTGTGTTCTGAGATATTTTGTACATCTGATATGTCACTATCATTTTTTCATCGTGAACATTACGTTCTGTTTCTATTCTTTTTCAGTATTGAAGATTCATGAACGCACAAAATACTGAGCTAGATTATTAAATATATTTACTGTCCGCCCGAGTGGTTATGTCACATCACGGTTTCCCCCACACGTTTCTACTGCTGCCTCTGTAAATGCTTGTGGCTGGGTTGTCTTAGCTATTTCTTCATAACATGTTGTGTTCGGAATTAGACTTCTACGTAATATTAAACAACGTTTTTAAGTACCTTAAAGAAAAGAGACACGTTAAGTAAGTAACTGTCGCATGATTTCCCCCGTTTCGATGACCCTGCGACATAACCACTCAGACGGACGGTACATCTGGCGATGTATGACGTCACAGAGACAAGAACAAGCCCGAAGCATGCAAGTTCGTTCATAAAGTTTAATTGAAAACTAAATGGATGTAAAAATCGTTGTTTTTTCATGATACTTAAATTACACTTTCAAACAACATATCTTATTTAAATGCCAAATATATTAATGTTAGTATATTATGTTTGTGAAATACAGTCTTAAGGAACACTACTCGTGCTGTTCATTCGCTTTGGAGCGATTCACTCGCAGTTGCGCTTCTTGTAACTTAATCGCCGAAGCAACAGCACGAGTTATATTACCTAGTGACGCCAGGGATTGCCGGACACTTTCGCAGTTTGAAAGCAGACTAGAAAAGAACGTTTTATCTCATAAAATCCGTTTCTGAGAAGCTGCTACATTTATGCCGAAGTTTTTATCTTTAGTATTTTGGGAATAATTCCTTTTTGTTGGAGTGGAGTTCATTGTATCGGATTTCAGAGGATGCATTTGGTAGAAGCCTGGACGCCCTTAGGCCGCTAATATGGGGTCACGTTGTCACTTTGTAAGGAACTGTGATATCACTCAGGACCCTAGACGAAATTGAGAATATTCGAAATGTTATGCCTTTTAAAACTCTGGTTAAATTCCAGACGATTTTGAGACCGCTGTTTATTGATGTCTGAGGTGTGGCAAGGAAAAGTGCCCAGGGAAACTGTAGCGTGTGAATTAGTTCTACTTGCTTTTTATGTGTTCTTAGATTAAATCCTTTTTAGAACAATTTCTTCTAAATTCCAAGTTCTGTCACTGGATTATTGTACCTCAGTGTGTGTTTTGTGGTATAGGGACTTAGTATACATATAGTTTTTGTTATTATTTCGTCAGCCCCAAGTTTCCTTGTGAGCATTATTTTGAGGTTATTCCTCAGTTTGGTATTCTTCAATTTGATTCATTCCGTCTTCGTACCCTATTAACCAGTCGGTAGTTAATTTTGTATCAGAATTGTGTCATATATGGTTCTGCCGCTTAGTACACGTATTGTAAAGTCAATAACTGGTTTCATGTGCGTGTGTGACTGACGCATGCAGGCGCTTGTTTATTCCATTAATGATACGTTTAGTGATTATACAATACCTCAACTCCCCTTGGGGAATCGCACAGTAAGTGAAATATTACAATCCCTACGATCTTAACAGCTGATAAGAACTGAATAATGTTGGTAACTAATAGTACGTGCGATGGTTACTGCACAATTTAACATATTTACCAATAATTGCAGGATTCTTCAATATGAACAGTGAAGCATTTTTAGCATGATGAATTTAATTAAAAGCATTTACTCACGCCAGCAACAGTATTATCAATATAAAATGAGTAAATTTTCATTTAGTGTACAATGGTAACACTTGACTGAACCGTGATTAATACAAGAAATAGAAAATAAATTTGTCATGTGACATAATTATGTAGTAACTCTCTCGGGAACTGAAGGACTCTTGTTGCGAAGTGAGCAATCCACTTTATAGTGTCTCAAAAGGGAATGAAAAGTGCTTCTTTCTAATTTACTACGTTTCGTGAAGTATAAAACCGAAATCAATATAAAAATAGTACGCAATGTACCTTGATATATGTAAAGAAAAACGTGAACATTACTATCTACATGCATTTTTATTAGATTTTAATTTAGGTACTTTATTCTCTAGATTTGGATTCAAAATTTTAAATTATAATTCTTGTATTTTATATTTTGTAGGCGAGCAGTTACTTAGTCGGTTAGATGAGAGCTTTTCACAGAAGCGAAAGGGGTTAGATCTGTGACAATCCAATGAAATTTCTGGTAAACTTAGCTGCTTTGAAACATGTTTAGTAGTACTTCGAGTGCTTCGGTCTCTCCCGTCATATCATTTCGTCATTATTCCACAGTATTGAAAGCTGGATTCAATATTTTGAGAGGATCACTGACGGAATGTGCCAGATACTGGGAAGCGAGAAGCCTCATGCCTCTGTTTAGTTCTTAGTTTTTAGTTCTTTAAGGACTTTATGTAATTACAATATTAGATTTCATTCTAAGTTCTATCAAGTTATATTGTTTTCATCTTGAGGTTGTGTTTAGATCAAAGATAAGTTATCTATATACTTGTCATTCGGAGAAGTAAATAAATAAATGAATGAATAAATGAATAAACGAATAAACAAATAAATATTTTGAGAGGTGGTAGCATTCATCGAAGCAAGTTTAATAAACTCAATTCACCCCGACATATGAGTACTTGTTCATTAGCGTCACAGAAAATGCTCAATGTGATTTTCTTTATAAGAAGAGCATTCAGTATTCTGAGACACAGTAGTAGTCATTACAAAAAAAAAAAAAAAACTAGTCTAACCTACAATTAATATCTTCCGAAATATGAGTAACTTAATCATCGTTATCATGTGATGTGATTTCCATTAAAAAAGGAGCATTCTATATGTGAGGCAGTAGTAGTAGGCATCAAAACAAGAAAAGAATCTTAATAAACATTGGTACTAATATTTTTTACGAAACGAGGAATTTCAAATTGATGTTATAAGAACAGCATGTCTCCTAATGTGAGGCTTAACTTGTTTGTTATTGTATCGGAAATGCAGTAAACAACAGGGTAATAAAATGTGAATCCGTAAGATGTAAGCGAGAAGAAAGCGTTATAATCTACTGAAATCATATTGAACAAGTACTCATATCTCGGGAGTTTTTAATTTTAGGATATATATTTAATAGAATGGTTTGTCTTGTTTTGATGATATTATCACCACTTAGAATATTGAATGCTCCTCTTTTTTTATGAAAATCACTTTGAGCAATTCCTACGATGTTGATGAACAAGTACTCATATCTCGGAAGATATTAACAGTCGCATACCAATGGGGGGGGGGTCAGTTACTGACCCCAGAGAATATATTTAATGATTTCTCTTTTATTACTGGGAAATTTATGCTATGCTTTTCTGACATTTTTTGTTGTTATGTTGTACACACTTTAGCAGAAAATTAAATTTTGGGGGCAGTCCATTGTTGAGTTATAGCGATTATTGTCGGTACATGCGCATTGGATTTCTCATATCCATTGATGTTTCAGTAATAATTGTAGCCAGGAGGTTGTATTTATTTCTTTGACAGTAAATATGGCTAAGAAGAAGTTTATGACAGAGAAAGACATTGATGAGGCGATATTTGATAGTTCTTGTGGCGAAGCTGAAGATGTTATTCAGGAGCCTAAAGTTCAAGATATTTCAAGAGAAAGAAGTGAGTCGGAGGATGAAGAAGTTAGGTCTAATGTTTGCTTCACTCGTTTGTAATAATAACATTATTTTTCTTTTTGTAAATAAACTACTGGTCAGAAAGTAATAGGTTTCTGGTTACGTATGTGACGCGTAGAAATACTTATTGTTTTGGAAGTTCAGTACGTATGAAGGCATCTACGTCCGGAAGCAAAAATCGACCAACTTCCTGGAAATATGACAGCTACATCTGGTAATATATGGAAAAATGAACCAGTACAAATGAGAGAAGGCGTCACTCCGCTAACATCATCAGAAACCAGGGAGGACCTAAGCCGGGAGTGAAGCCTGACACTCCAAGGGAAGCATTCTGTGTGTATTTCGATCATGATGCTTTATATATTACTTTGATCCACACGAACCAGAGATTGGAAATACTCAGGCAATCATGTGCTGATGCATTTATTCGAAATTCGAAAGATTTTGTCCAAGAGGAAATTTTAGGTGCTACTGGACTTCTTCTAAACTGTGGGGTGAATCGACAAAATGAAGACAGTGTTCGAAATTCGAAAGATTTTGTCCAAGAGGAAATTTTAGGTGTTATTGGACTTCTTCTAAACTGTGGGGTGAATGGACAAAATAAAGACAGTGTTCGTGAGCTATATAGTGAAGAAAATTTTCCACTGTATAGAGCTACACTTTCAGAACATAGATTTAGGTTGTTACTGAAATGTCTGCGTTTTGATAATTCAGTTATACGTGAAGATCGGAAGAAGAGAGATAAATTTGGTCCTATCAGAGATATTTGGAATATGGTGGTGAGAAAGTTTCCTATGTTTCACAACCCTAACGAGTTTGTCACTGTTGACGAAGAACTAATAACATTTCATGGGCGCTGTCCATTTAGGTCCCAACCAAACCAAGTAAATATGGGCTAGAAGTAAACCTGTTGTGTGATTCCAACACAAACTACTGCCTCGCAGCAGACCCTTATGCTGGATAGTTTGAATTTGAGCACAGAAATCATAACAGTGGTCCTGAAGTAGTGAAAAGGTTGGATCATATGTCTAACTTGGAACAATCAGGACGAAACATCACAATGGACAGGAAATTCATAAGCATATTCCTTGCAACGGAATCGTTGAAGGAGAAAATAACTACAGTTGGCGCCATGCGAAGTGACAGAAGAGATTTACCGACAGAGCTTCGTCCCGTTTCTTTGAAAAATGCCCAACCTGGAACAGTTAGATTCGCCTTCACTGAAGATACCACCTTGGTCAGCAATGTCCCAAAGAAAGGAAAAGTTGTGTCAGTCTTTTGCACGCAACATTTTGATATAAAGGTGACTGACGATAAGCCAGATATAATTCTATTCTACAATTCTACTAAAGCAGGTGTGGATGTTCTTGACAAGTGCATAAGAACATACTCTTGTTGTCGAGGAACCCGGCGACGGCCAATGGCGGTTCTATTCAACCTCATTGACATTGCAACATATAATTCATACATATTGTTTCGTGAAACTAATGATCAATGGGCTAAACAGTACAAAAAAAAATTCTGGAAGGAAAAATTTTTTAAAGAACTGAGTCGACAACTTTGCATCATAAATATAAAGAAGCGTGCTGAAAATTCGGTTTGCCTATACACAAAGTATATAGATGCTTTATGTATATTTGGTTGTAATTTCTATCAAGACCAAGGTGCAGTGAGCAGGGGAACTGTACGTTCAGAAACACAAAGAAAAGTGACTCGTAATGCAGTGACAAATATTCCAAACAAAGGCGGTTGTTCTTTATGCCCAAGAAGTAAGGACCGCAAATACATGAAGACTTGTACTTCATGTAATAAGTACATATGTACTGCTCATATGACAAAAGAAGAGTCCATTCCTACTAGAACCTGTCCACACCAGTAGAGTAGCGTTTAGCACGTCTGGCCGCGAAACCAGGTGGCCCGGGTTCGATTCTCGGACGGGGCATGTTACCGGGTTGAGGTTTCTTCGGGGGTTTTCCCTCAACCCAAAATGACCAAATGCTGGATAACTTTCGATGATGGACCCCAGAAAAATTTTACCGGTATTATCACCTTCATCTCATACAGACGCTAAATAACCTAACATGTTGATAAAGCGTCGTAAAATAACCTACTAAAATAAAATAAAAATATCAGAACCTGTTCGCAGTGTGATTCTGAATTATTGTTTTTGTTTGCATAAAACTTGAATACAGGAAGTAATATTGTATCCGAATACCTGTTTCTCTCAGAATGTTTTTTTTTTTTGTATATTTTGTAAAGTACAATACATTCAATAAAGTTGATATAAAGTTCCTTAAGCCATAAAGATTACAAAAATATATAGTTTATATAATTTAATTGGAGAAACAATATAAAATACGTGGGGTCAGTCACTGACCCCACCATTGGTATTAGTTGGTGTAATAATGGGCATTGGTATGCGACTGTTAATTTTAGGATACATGTTTATTAGAATGGTTTGACTTGTTTTGATGAATATTATCACCACTTAGAATATTGAATGCTCCTCTTTTTTTATGAAAATCACTTTGAGCAATTCCTACGATGTTGATGAACAAGTACTCATATCTCGGAAGATATTAATTTTAGGATACATATTTATTAGAATGGTTTGTCTTGTTTTGATCAATATTATCACCACTTAGAATATTGAATGCTCCTCTTTTTTTTTAATGAAAATCACTTTGAGCAATTCCTACGATGTTGATGTTGTCCCCCTTTTTAAAAATAGGTACAATTATGGACTCCTTCCATTGTTCTGGTACAATTTCCTTTTCCCAAATAGTAAGTACAAGTTTATAAATTTCGCTATGTAATGCACTTCCACCCTCTTGTATTAATTCTGCTGGAATTTGATCGATACCTGAAGACTTGTAATTTTTTAGATTTTCTATCGCAATTTCGACTTCTGAAAGCGTGGGTTCGGGTATAAATGGCTCAGCAGTTTGTATTTCAATTTCGTCCCGATCATTTCTATTTGGCCTATGTACATTTAGTAGTTGCGCAAAATAGTTTTTCCATCTGTTTATGATTGATGGAGAGTCTGTAAGCAAGTCACCATTCTCATCCTTGATCACGTTTACCCTTGGCTGATATCCGTTCTTAAATTCCTTTATACCCTTATAGAAATTTCGAATGTGTTTTAGATATTAGAATATTGAATGCTCCTCTTTTTTATGAAAATAATTTTGATCAATTCCTACAATATTGATGAACAAGTACTCATATCTCGGAAGATATCAATTTTAGGAGACATGTTTATTAGAATGGTTTGTCTTGTTTTGATGAATATTAGCACCACTTAGAATATTGAATGCTCCTCCTTTTTATGAAAATAACTTTGATCAATTCCTACAATATTGATGAACAAGTACTCATATCTCGGAAGATATCAATTTTAGGAGACATGTTTATTAGAATGGTTTGTCTTGTTTTGATGAATATTAGCACCACTTAGAATATTGAATGCTCCTCCTTTTTATGAAAATAACTTTGATCAAGTACTCATATCTCGGAAGATATTAATTTTTGGATATATGTTTATTAGAATGGTTTGTCTTGTTTTGATGTTTATTATCACCACTTAGAATATTAAATGCTCCTTTTTTATGAAAGTCACTTTGAGCAAATCCTACGATGTTGATGAACAAGTATTCATATCTCGGAAAATATTAATTTCAAGATACATGTTTATTAGATTTTTTCATTTTTTCATGAATATCACAAGTCCTCAAAATGATCAATATTTTAACACCTTGTATAATCGGTCCTGGAGATCAGCCCGCACATATTATCATTTCCATTCGTCCATAGAACTGGCTTGTTACCTCATTTACTCCGAGAGTCAAAAACAGGATTGAGGATAGAGCAATATTTAGATTTTTAATTGTCATTTTAGTTTTTAGGTTAAAGACCTTAGGATTTGAAGATACTAACAGGTCTTATTATTCTGTGACTTTAATGTATCATTACATTTTTTAATTTCTGTGCTCTAGAATTTAATTTATTGCGCTGAAATTGTATTTATTCTCTAAAATTTTTATCTGCGCTCGTAACTGTTCTTAATGTATGTTATCACTATTATTATTATTATTATTATTATTATTATATTCATTGTCACTAACAATACCACTGCTATTAACACTACTGCTGCTGCTGCTGCTGCTGCTATTGCTGCTGCTGCTACTGTTTTACGTACCGTACATTACGGTTATATAAGCCTACAAAATAAATGTAAACTCAAATGAAGAAGTAATGAAATAAAATAAGATATTTTAAATAATTTATATTTAAATAAATTAATGCATAAGACAGAGAGTAAATATTAACTCGTAATAAAACGTGTAAGAAATTATAGCGAAACTTAATGCAAGACTTCTAATATGATATCATTTCGTGTTCTGCCCAAGGGCAGGTCTTTCACTGTGAAGCAGTAATTAGGAGATGGAGAGACAGATTTAATAGCGAGGTTGATATCACCGTATTTTAGTTACATGAATTCGCGGGGACGTTTTAGCGACCTTGCCAGAATTGGTTTCCCACGCAGGTGTTTCGTCTTACTGAGTCACTTAGCAGCATCGGACAGATTTACGCCCACCTTGTGCGGGGATTGTACAGATGCGCATTCAGGCGTAGAATCCGGAAGTTGGACAAGACTCGTGGGAAAGCAATTGCAAAGCCCGGGGTTTTCCAAAAGAACGGGTATTGTCGCAAAGTCTACTAACTAATTTGATGTTTTGGGAAGTCCAAGTCTAAATTTACAGATGACGTATTTCGTGACCAATGAGAAGAGATCTCGGTTCAGCATATGAGGTCACTTTGGACCAATAGAAAATAGACTTTAGGTCGGTTAAATGACATAGTTGTTAGCCAATAGGATAATTAGTTTTAGCGTAGGATAGGTTTTAATAAATAAGGGTGACGAGGCGCGGGGAAGAGCTCTTATCGTGTCGACGGCACTACATACTAGTCGTTCTTTCGGCGAAGACACGACAGACAGAACTTTATCATCGACGAGGCTACACATCAACATTACCATCGGGAGCCGTTCGGATAGAGAGAGAGCGGAGTGACCGAATAGGAGCTTCGAGTATAGAGTATTGAACAGAGGATCGAGTTTATAGTATTGAATAGAGCATATTCAGCGCCGCTATAGAGTTGATACAGAAGTGCGACCAACTATTAAATTACAAGTTCAGCCGCAAATACATACTCAAGGGTTTACTAGTTGATTACGACAATAAATTTATAGTTTCGAAATCAACACTGCCTTTTCTCTAAGTAGTCGGCTTGGTATTATTCCCGACATCATCCTACACCACAACTGTACCTCGGCTACCCTGAATGGATCTCATGCTACACCGAGCGTCGAAATAGGGTGGGCTGGCGCCCACTACTTAAAACAATAGTAAATTTGCCTACCCTATTCGCGCTTCTCGAAGGACGAGTGCTGACAGCCGTGGACCTGCTGGCTGGTGCGAGTGAAGGGGCATCGTCAGCAGCATCATCATCGATGGAGGACCAACCTCAATCACGACGCAACCACCACCTTCAACTGCAAACCCAACTTTATCCAATCTTTCCTATTTTCTGCCTTATTTTTCGTTTCCTCATATGATCCATATATCTTAATGTCGTCTATCATCTGATATCTTCTTGCATCCCGACCTCTTCTCCCGTTCACCATTCCTTCCAGTGCATCCTTCAGTAGGCAGTTTCTTCTCAGCCAGTGACCCAATCAATTCCTTTTCCTCTTCTTGATCAATTTCTTCACCCACTCTTTCCAACAAAGCTTCATTTCTTACTCTCTGTGTCCACTTCACACGTTCCATTCTTCTCCATATCCACATTTCAAACGCTTCTATTCGCTTCTATTTATTTCGTCGTAATGTCCATGTTTCTGACCCATACAATGCCACACTCCATACAAAGCACTTCATTAGTCTCTTCCTTATTTCTTTTTCCAGAGGTCCGCTGAAAATGCTCCTTTTTCTAGTAAAAGCTTCCTTGGTCATTGCTATCATCCGTTTGACTTCCTAGCTGCAGCTCATAGTACACCCCAAGTATTTGGAGCTATCCACTTGCTCTATTGCCTCATTTAGAATTCGGAAGTTTACCTTCTACATTTTTCTTCCTGTGATCATGCTCTTCGTCTTATTTAAATTTATTTTTATCCCATACTGCTCACAGTTGTCATTTAGCTCCAGTAGCATATCCTTTAGTAGTATCATTTCCTCTTCTGCTAACAACGCCATATCATCAGCAATTCTTATGCATTCTATTCTTCTTCCTCCTCCTATCATGTTAAAAAACGTAATATTAAGAATTTCGTTGTAAAATTATAGATTGCAAAAACGTACTTTGGATTTAAACACGAAAGAAAACTTAGGACCAGTTGTATAAAGCGTTTGAACAGAGATTAAGGGTTAAAAATGACCGCCAGTGAAACTGAACCCAGATTTTCTGTTGTATAAATGGTAATCAAAGTTCATGTTGTCTCAATCTCAGTTCATTTTCTCGAATTTTCTCTCCTTGAACTTGGATCATAAGCATTCATATTTAATGTTTGTGAAGCATAAAGCAAGAATTTTCGTGTGACCTAACTGCGTACAACTTTATTGAGGTGAAATATATCTATTTTGAATGGTAGGTTTTTTAATAACATTGATTAAAGGCATTGGAGTTTATTATTTAGCAGAAATGAGGTTATGTATGTCAGTGATGAGGAATGTAAGCCTACATACGAAATACAGATGTTATTGTTTACATTTAAACATAAACATGTATGAAATTGTTGAACATTTAGTGAATTTATTGTTTATGAAAAAATAATAAATGTGTTAGTAAATGTGTACCTTACGGAATAATTAATACGTAATATTTGCCGCGTGTATATTTGTAAAGTTATTCCAGCTCTCAATTTCATTTGGTTAGGAAGCAACGTAATGAAAATCAGACATCAGTCCTGCGTGTGATGTGAGAGGATATAAGAGTTTCAATTACATTCCTAGCATTGAATTGACTTTCAATTTATTTCCACGTCTTTTCTTCGGTTTTGGAAGTAACTGACTTAGAATTTTTATTTTCTTTTTTTCCCTTGTCGTTACTTTGTGTGCAGGTGACCAGTTGACCTAAATACACATATTCACAGAGTAGTTGAATATAAATGTGTTATTGTTTACCATTTTAAAATGAATATGCATGGACTTGTTAATAATGTAATGAATTTCGAGTTTATTAATACAAAAACAAATGGATAATTATAAATAATGTGTACCTTACGAAATAATATGTGCAGCGTGTATATTTGTGAAGTCATTCCATCTCTCACTTTCATTTGGTCATGATATGACATAACGCAAAGAATATCAGACATCAGTCCTGTGTGTGGTGTGGGAGGATATAAAAGTTTCAATAAAATTGTATTCTTAGCATCGAATTCAGTTAAAATTTCTTTCCACGTCTTTTCTTTACATTTCGAAGTAATCGAATCGGCATTTCTATTTCTTATAATGTTTGTAGAATAAATATTAACAGTAAACAGAACTTATAGTTCGATCTTTTCTTTTTCTTATAGACTACATTTGCTGATCGTTGTTTTCTTACATTCCGATCCATAATTCACTCGTCCCATGTATTCTCTCCGCCAGTGATGAGACGACATTAGCTCGCAATCACGGTAGAAGAGCTCGACGTTGATCCCGAGGGCATAGTGCATGCACTACAAAGCATCCAACATCAAGGATGTACATGCACACATCGAATAAATGCAGTAATTATTACAACAACTTGCGTTACTAAATTTCTGCCTATGTAATAATTATTATTTAATACGTATGTACTTATACAAACAAATCACAAAGGAGAGGAGTTCTAAGAACAAGAAGAGAAAGAGAAAAAGTTAATTGTTTGTAAACCATTTTATTATTCAAAGAAGTTGTTTATTCTGCAAACACTTCATTTCATTGGTTAGGAGGAACTAATAAGGTCTACCTGCTTGACGTGTGCGACGTGAAAGTACTTTTGGGCATTTGTTTTAAAAAATAAGGACAATATTGATTGAAATAGAGTTTATTGATTGCGTTATTGTGATAATGTAGTCATACTCTCCAGTCTTGATTATGTAATGAGTTTTCTTAGAGCGATTTGTGAGATTCACATAACGCAGAAAACCAAATGCATTAAATTATGCTATTGAAGGGCCATCGTAATTTTTGGGATAAAACATTTAAAAGCACACGTTTGATGTTAGAAACTTCCACAATTTTCATCCAGAATTTGTGAATTTTAATTAGATAAACAAATCTACAATACTACCATCTGTACAAAATTTGGTGCCATTAGGTCTAATGGTTTTGGAGTTATGTTTTTTTTTATATATTTTATATTGACTAGAAAAGCTCCTTGCGTCAAAGTTTTCAAAAATTTTCATTCATATTTGCACAAAATCTTGAAAAAAGTTATGAGACTAAAAATTGACTAGCTCTTTGAGATCAGTCTAGATAGAGAGACACAATAATTTTTTTTTACTTCATGAATTTACTATCACATCATATTTGATCTAAGTGCAATATGAATATTCCCCGAAGGAACTTAGTATTAATATTTCATACAAATGCTACTGAAATTTTATTTATCAACATTTAATTGACCTCTGTGAGAAGTTTCAGACCAATATGATAGTAACTGTTGTGCAAGGAGCTTTTTTATGCAATAAACTGCACAAAATTTTAAATGAGAGAAAACAGCATTAAAATGAAAAGAAAAACATTTCTCTCAACTCACGCACCGTATGTTTGGCCACACATGATTAAATTGTTAGATCATTTAAAACAGTCTCAAATATAATTACTACGATCATAAGAACAAAAAACGTGGATTTTCTTAATTTTTCAGCATTATTTCACGACAGTGTCCCCTGAAATGGTAGTTGCACCTGTGGTATCTTGCCTGAAATCAATTTCTCTCTTATCCAGAATAATGTCTATATCTATGTTTGTGTTTGTTTCGTACTGACGTTTAACATTTTTTAAAACAGTATATTTTTTTTTACTTATTAAACACTGTACTTCATCGCCGTGTTCATTACATAAAAACTGAACCTTCTACTTATCATTAAAATCGTTGTTGTAGTCTCGCTTGCTATATGTCATGGTCTGCTGTATGAGCTGTACACCCTTTCTTACTGCTGTAGTGGCAATGTGTCTCAGGCAGAAAAGCACCGCGCCTATGGAGAGAGCTTAAAAAAGTACTAGTAAACTTCGCGTCCCTGCTCTACGCTGTTACTGGATGCAGGAAGCTGGATCGCAGTGTTGCGTTTTATTATCCAACGGACAAACTAATTTCATAATTCGTTTGCTGTGTTGCAACGTACACTTTTCAGAACTCAGATACATTTGAACTGGATTAATGTAATCTGAGTTCAATATTATACAATGCGACCAAATCATCATCTCACTTCATTTCCTTAACTTGGTTCTAAAACTAATCTTCAGTCATCTGTCTTTATACGGCCCTTACTTAAGTTAAGCGTAAATAGAATTGCTAATAGCGAGATGGTATTTGGTGAGATTACCTGATATTCGCCTTAACGTTAGGGGAAACCTCGGAAAAATCCCAACCACATAATCAGCCGAAGAGAAAATCGAATCCACGCCCGAGAGCAACTCCGGATGAGCAGGCAAACGCGCTGCCGCCTGAGCTACGCCGATGACTTCAACATATTAATTTGCAGTGTAACTTCTCGTGAATTTCCTGATAATGTAAGATTAGAAACTTAATTACAGAGTACGACACTAGAATACCTTGTAACGTGAATTTAACTGGGTACGCCAAGCTGATTCGCTCACACACGCTATGAATCTTAAGACCAAATACGTGGGGATTTCCGTGTCGCCGCCACCACCACCACATAAGAGAGAATGTATACACTTAAAATATACAGAGTACCCACGCACGACAAAGCTTTAGCTTCTCCCTCTTATACTGTAAACCTCGAAGAACTGTAGCAGAACAAAACCGGATCTCCAACGTCACGCAGATCTACACAAGAACTGTATACAAAGTCATATTATAACTAAACACTCAGGACAACAGTGGCATATACAGGGAACGGATTTATATGGACTAAAAATATATGAAATATGTAAATATATATGTAGTTATTTTTACCAAAATATGGAATTAAATATGGATTTTTACCAAAATATGGAATTAAATATGGACTTAAAATTATAAAAAAATGACTATGTACGTTAAATATTGGTACATTTTAATCAAACTAAACAAAAAATATAATGGACGTACCTTATCTTCCAATGTAGTTTCAACAAAACACAATTTTTATTGTCTGTTACCATAACAATAGGTTACAAACATTTCTTTCAAGTGCTGAAAAGTGAATCTTCTTCTATTGTCTCTGAGGATAGATTTATACTGACTAAAAGAGCGTTCGACGTCACAAGAAGTAACTGGTACATAATTCAATTTCACAATGTCTGCTGGGGATAAGTCCAAGTTAATCTTCACTGTTGATTCACCACTCATCACAGCAACAACCTTTTGTAGTTCTTCATATCCAGGGTTTTTTGAAAGTACAGTGTCCACCTTAGCTCTTACTGCATCTGCAACTTTACCTCTACCACGATTCAGTTGTTCCACAGTACTATTTATAATTTCAAAACTTTCAGATAGTGAAAGGTGCCTATTTTGGAGACTTTTGAGCGTTTTTATGATGCATGAAAATGTATGCTGAATGTGAGCTAAGTCATTCTTCACACTTATGTCACAGGTAACTGTTTTCGCAGTATCAATTGAGACTGCATCTTCAGAGTCCAATGCAAGGAGAACATTGTTAATAGAGTCTATATGTTCGGCATAATATTCAACTGCTTCTAGCCATGTACCCCATCTAGTTAAAATTGGCTTTGGTGGCAATGGAATTTCAGGGTACATTTCTTTCAACACGTTAACTCTACTGGGAGCTTTGAGAAATACTTTTTTCACTGATGAAATCAACAAATCTACTTTAGGGAAATTGTCTCTGACCACTTCTGCCACACGATGAAATGCATGCGCCACACAAGTAAAATGAGTCAATTTAGGATATACAACAGATAATGCTTGTCCAGCTTTGACCATATAAGGGGCAGCATCGCTAATAAAGAATAACACATTATCGTACATAATACCCTTTGGCCACATAATACCCATAGCTTCGTTGAACAGTTTAACTATAGTTTTGTTATTGCACTTTTCTAGAACATCACAATGTAAAAGAATTCGTTCAGAATATTGTTCACTTAACAAACCGATAACTACATTACCAACAAGTCTACCTTCTTTGTCGGGAGTCTCATCAATGGAAACCCAAATTGAACTATCTTTAATTTCATCTCTTATCTTCTGTATTGTCTCATCGTAGATGGATGGAGCATACGTCTTCCTAAGTGTTGACTCATCCGGGATTGTATGTTGAGTATATTTTTCAAGGAATTCCCTGAAGACCTTATTCTTTAGTTTGTAGAGAGGAATATCAGCAGAGATGAGAGAACGGCACAGGTCGATGTTAAACTCAGATCTTACATTCGATGTTGTTGGTTGTGTTAAAAACAATTGTCTCTGCTTGGAATTTAGTTGTTTGTTGGCCTGATGTTTACTAGTTGTAATGTGTTGTTGCACCAGGAACTTTTGTGTAGATGATACTGCACACTGACACAAATTACAAAATAATATTTTATTGTCAGTTGATAAACCATCTTCTTTAAATTCTGAAATGTAACTTGTTAGTTTTGATTTTAAATTGACTGAATGACGTACTTTTGGCATATTTACCGTCTTTATAGTATGATTTACAAAACTGAACCTATGTGTACTCTGACTGGCATTTAACTGTTGAGCTGCACAACTGAAGTCTGTTAAAAATTTTAAATTAAATTAATACAGTTTTGTAACTTACTTTCCCATTGTTGATAGGACTGCTAATTTTCAAATAACTCTGATGTTAAAGGGATTACTGAACATGTGTTTAAATCTCTATTGTTGAAATGTATTTTTAAAAGTTAATGGAATTTTGTTTTGTTTTATTGTTAAACCTAATATAATATGGACTGTTTTATATGAAATATGGAAAATATATGGAAATTAACGAAAATATGTACTAAACTCTAAAATATGGAAAAATATGGAAAATAAAAGTAGGATTTTTCAACCCTACACATTGTGAAACATAAAGATAATGCAAAATATAAATTATATTAGCTTTCTAAGTAAATATGTATTTACATATAAATCCTTTCCCTGCATATAACTTATAATATCCTTAAAGTTATTTACTGTAGTTGCAACAAATTTCAAGTCATAAAACTCAATAACGATAATATGATATGATATGATATGATATGATATGATATGATATGATATGATATGATATGATATGATATGATATGATATGATATGATATATTATATGACAGGGTATATGACAGGGTTTAATAACATCATTGTATAGAGCACATCTAGGTCAGAAAGCATGGGTAGACATAACGGCTCGGTTAGAAAAGCCAACGTACTATGGTAGGAACGATCATGATTTTAAAATCAAATGTAGGAAACAGAAAACGGATGTAGGTAAATTCTCATTTTTAAATAGAACTATAAATGATTGGAATGACCTACCTGCAGCGGTCTTTGAGGGCTGTCCTTCCTTAAGGAGATTCAAGAATAATTTAAAAAGTTGCATATGAAGTGAAAATTAAAATTAAGGTGACATTCAACATTTAATTTTTTTAAGGTGACATGTATTTATCTAGGCTGACGAGTTTACTTCCTTGGTTTGAATTGTAAATTATTTAAAACTAGCGTGTAAGAGGGCCTTAGACTAGAAATGTTTAGTTTAAATGTAGTTCTGTTTATAAGTATGCATAAGGGTGTAATTATTTGACTTATTTGAACTGTTGTATCAGTGAAGCGAGGTGAGTCAGTGAAGTTATGGTTTTACAGTGCAGTGAACAGTTCCGATCAGTGATAATTTATAGCGTCAATGAAATGTTTTCTATAGAGTCAGTGAAATGTGTGCTAAAGTGTCAGTGAAATGCGTCATAGTGCCACTACAGGGAATGAGATGAGAGTAAAGTGAAAGACTATTGAAACTTATGTAGAACCTATAGATAATTATGTAGGTTGTATTGTAAAATTAGGTATTTTATTTTATGTTTTATTATTATTGTGTTAAATTGTATTGTGTATTATTATTGTATTGTGTGTAAAATTGTATTGTGTATTATAAATTTTATTGTGTATTGGTTATCATTTTATTGTGTATTGTTAATATTGTATATACCACTGCCACCGGGTGCTTGCCCACTTGCAGTGTAAATAAATACATACATACATGATATGATATATGATGTGATGTGATGTGATGTGATGTGATGTGATGTGATGTGATGTGATGTGATATATGATATATGATATGATATGATATGATATGATATGATATGATATGATACATTCCACCAGCTTACATCGGTCATGATGGCCCTTCGCATTTCTGTATACAGGGTCATTACTCCTTTGGATATGCAGAGTGAACAATAAGTATGGAATATTGCTAATAAATTCTTAAATTTTAGTTTAAAAAAAAGTTCTCCACAAAAGCTGTTGGAGATAAACCACACAATGTGATATCAGTATTCCAAAAAAAAAGTTAGTTATTCAGGTATATAGATTGTGACTTACATATTACTTATTTACAAATGGCTTTTAAGGAATCCGCACGTTCATTGCCGCCCTCATCGGTCCCTATCATCTGCAAGATTAATGCAGTCTCTATCATCATATCCCACCTCCCTCAAATTCGTTTTAATATTATCCTCCCATCTACGTCTCGGCATCCCCGAAGGTCTTTTTTCCTCCGGCCAAGCAAGTAACTTTCTATATGCATTTCTGGATTCGCCCATACGTGCTACATGCCCTGCCCATCTTAAACGTCTAGATTTAATATTCTAATTATGTCAGATGAAGCATACAATGCATGCAGTTCTTCGTTGTGTAACTTTCTCCATTCTCTTGTAACTTCATCACTTGTAGCCTCAAATATTTTCCTAAGAACCTTATTCTCAAACACCCTTAATCGCTGTTCCTCTCTCAAAGTGAGAGTCCAAGGTTTCATAACCATACAGAACAACTGGTAATATAACTGTTGCATTAATTCTAACTTTCAGATTTTATGACAGCAGACTAGAAGACAAAAGCTTCTCAACCGAATTTGTTCTGCGTTTAGTTTCCTCTCGAGTGTCATTTATATTTGTTACTGTTGCATATAGAGTGTGACAGAAAACTTTATTTTTATAAATGACACCCTATATTACAATTTGTATATTCCAAATCTCCATTGAATTGTACATTGAATATGTAGAAATTAAACCCATTCAGTCGTTTCATCTCGTTTCCGAATCTCCATTGAATTGTACATTGAATATGTAGAAATTAAACCCATTCACTCGTTTCATCTCGTTACCGAATCTCCATTGAATTGTACAGCTGTCAAAAGAAAAAGTGGCCGCTCTCCTGAAACAAAGTTCCCTTCGGGTATCTTCGCTATAATTCGGAGACAGGCGATGTTACATGTTGTTGGACCACGTTGCCTGATATCTACAGTTATAATTGAAGTATTCTCTCTGTGATTCGATAGCGTAATGGTAGCGTTCAGGCCTCTTATTCATGAGGTCCTGCGTTCGACTACAACCACGTGCTTTTTATGTTCTTTTTTGTTCTGTTTTTGAGAGAGACAAACTATACATAATGGCTCCTTTCTCTTTTACGATTATTTTAGTAATTAACATCAGGTTCATTAATATATTATGCCATGACTTTATCATTATGATATTGTGGCTGCAAATGGAAAGAAAAAAGATATTATTCTCAATAAAAATATCTTTCGTGGCATAAACAAAACAAATTTACTGGCGTCGGCCTTAAAACATTCCAACAATTAAGCGTTCAAAAAACAAAACAAAAAGCCATAATTCAATATTTAGTCTATCTTCCTCTTATCTCGATCATCTTGCAGTCGAGTGGGCATGGAATCGACTAGTCTTTGCAAATAGCGACTGTTCTTAGACACGATATTCCAGGCATTCTGAACATACCCACATACATAAGTGTTCTGTCCATGGGCAGGTCTTTCATTGCAAACCCAGCAATCTCCAATCTTTCCTATTTTCTGCCTTCCTCTTAGTCTCCGCATATGATCCACATATCCTAATGTCGTCTATTATTCTTTTCAACCAGAGACCCAACCAATTCCTTTTTCTCTTTCTAATCAGTTTCAGCATCATTCTTTCTTCACTCACTTTTTCAAACACAATTTTATTTCTTATTCTGTCTGTCCACTTCACACGCACTGTTCTTCACCACATCCACATTTCAAATGCTTCAATTCGTTTCTCTTCATTTCGTCGTAATGTCCATGTTCCTTCCCCATACAATGCCACACTCCACACAAAGCACTTCACTAGTCTCTTCCTTAGTTCTTTTTCCAGAGGTCCGCAGAATACCCTTCTTCTTCTATTAAAAGCTTCCTTTGTTCATGTTTGCAGTTTTTCTTGGGAAGGGTAGGCCTAAATGCGGTAACATCCCGTTGCTTTCCGCATACCACTATCTCTTTCGCATCTTATTAAATTCCAGGGGACCCAAGCGTGGAGATGAGGAGAGTGGATTTGACTAATTGGGCCCTCCGGACTTCACCGAAAGTCACGGCAAGGGTTAAATATTAATTCTATCAGGATGTTTGACCCGATCAGAGACCGGGAAATCTCAATTAGCCTTTGCCCCCCGCATCCTGGACTAGCTTCTACGAATCATCAGAAAATTTTAGAGTGTGATTGGGCCAATTTTTCCGAAAATGTTTCCACACTTTTGCCCTCGTAGCTCAGCGGACGAACGTCGAAATTTAGATGTCAACGTCTCAGGTTCAATTCCTCGTTACTCCTTTTCATTTTATTGTGGTTCAAGATAGTATAATGTAATAATACAAAAAGAAAAACTAATACCAGTATTATGCAACTGGATTTTTCCAAACCTAATATTAAATTTATGTTATTTATGTCGCTGAAGAACGATTACAATATAAATAACTTGAATATTATTTATACAGTATCACTAAAGAACGATAACAGAATATAAATGATAAATATCGGTTTGTTTAATTAATATAATATATTATGTAATACTTATTTAATTATCTAAATAAAATAAGCTATTTTACAAAGAAAGATGGTTATCTGTGTTATAATAATAACTTACATAAAATACAGATTATTTATATTGCGAAAGAGCAATAACAATATAAATAACTTGAATATAATTTTACAATGCTAATGAAGAAAAACAGAATATAAATGATAACTTGAATATTATCTATATCGCTAAAGAACGATAACAATATAAAAAACGTGAATATTATTCATATCGGAATTTCACAGATTTATTACAGATGTATTTAAGAAATTGTAGAAGAATAGTAATTAGTAACAGTGTCCTATTTATTCTTCTTGGAGCCAAATTTGTAACTTTTAAAAGTGTGGTTACTATGTTGAAGTGTATGTGTTGTAACGGATGCTTGATTTGTTATGTATGTGAGTCAGTTATGTGATGCTTGATGTCGTCGCAGTTTTGTAATTATAGTTTGATTGTGTTTGTGTGACTATTGTGTATTAATTTATGATGTATGGTATGGAAAGCTGCATATTTGTGTTATAGAAGTGTTACGTATGTGTGTTGTTAATGTTTTTGTATGTTTCAAATTGATACCTGATATTTATTTTGCAATCGTAATGCCTAATTTACGGTTTGTTTATGTTTTGTTTACATCGCGTAAGCTAATTTAATTTTCTTTTCTGTTTCTCTTTATGCTTATCGTTTTTGTGTATAAAACTATAGCCCTAACATACATATGTAAAATAGGGCTAACCACCATTGGAGATACAGTAATAATAATTTTTATTCATATCGTTATAAAACGATAACAGAATACAAATGATGACTTGAATTTTATTCATATCTCTAAAGAACGATAACAAAATATAAATAACGTGATATCCATAAAGAACGATAACTGAATATAAATGATAATTTGAATAGCATTTACATCGCTAAAGAACGATTAAAAAATAAAATGAAAACTTGAAGAAGGCCCGAACCCACAACCTTTGAATCATTAAACTAGCACTGTACCGCTGGCCTACGAGGCGCAGACATGGAACACTTTCATAGTTCGGGAAGTGCTTGTACAAGCACATGCATCGTGTAACATCGCCGCGACCCGAAGTGGACTTTGAAAATATTCGCTGTTCACGAGTGCGGCCACTTTTTTTTTTTTACAGCTGTACATTGGGTATGTAGAAATTAAACCCATTCACTCGTTTCATCTCGTTTCCGAATTTCCATTGAATTGTACATTGGATATGTAGAAATTAAACCCATTCACTCGTTTCATCTCGTTTCCGAATCTCCATTGAATTGTACATTGGATATGTAGAAATTAAACCCATTCACTCGTTTCATCTCGTTTCCGAATCTCCATTGAATTGTACATTGGATATGTAGAAATTAAACCCATTCACTCATTTCATCTCGTTTCCGAATCTCCATTGAATTGTACATTGGATATGTAGAAATTAAACCCATTCACTCGTTTCATCTCTTTTAACTATTTATTGAACTCGTGTAGTGGACTTAAAACTTGAGACAAGTATGTAAAGTCATTTTGTGTAGGCTACAAAACTAAATCACACTATGAATAACCAAACTTGATAACATATTCTTAAAATGAGAACCATTCACAGCCAAACAATGTCCCAGTCTATCACGGAAATAGTCCCTTGTCTTTGTTACAGTTACATGACTGATACATTCCATCTCATATTTACAGTAGACTGTTTTCATGATAGACTCCGGCAGTGGTGGCTGTGAATGGTTCTCGTTTTGAGAACATGGTAAAATTTCTTTAGTCATAGTGTTTTGTCTACTTTTATGGCCTATTTAATATGAATTTACATACTTGTCTCAAGTTTTAAGTCACGAAACAGTTTATTAAGTATTTAAAAGATATAAAACGGTTAATGGGTAAAATTTCTACGCATACATAGCCTACATAAAATATAATGGAGATTCGGAATATGTGAATTATAATATAGAATGCCATTTAAAAATAAAGTTTACTGTCACACCCTGTATGCCTGAAGAACTAACTGTTCCCGAACACTGATATCATATTGTATGGTTTATCTCCAACAGCTTTTGTATAAAACTTTTTTTTTTGTAAAATTAAATTTAAGAAGTTATTAACAATATTTCATGCTTATTGTTCGTTCTGTATATTCTGCCTACGCTTTTCTAAACATCCAGCTATTACAAATGAATGATCCTAATCACTTTTATACCACTTTTCGTATCTCCGTTTCACCTCCTTTATTGTTCTACTTACACCATCCTTTTTTAATTTATCGATCTTATTCTTACTAATCTCATTTAACTAAACCTCACTTCTCTCTATTCCTTATTAATTGTTCCCAATATTGTTTACACTAAATTGAACTCTTTCGGAATTGTCATCCTATTCATTCACTTGAATCACTAACACTCACTGATCGCTTATTCCAACTAACCTAATCAGATGAATTAGTTTCTACAATCTTATTACATTTCCACACCCACTCTCTTTATTATATTTTGATCACTACTTGCTTATCATCACTTCATTGCTATTACTCGTATCTAACTCATCCTATTTCACTATTAATCCCTTGTCTTACCGTCTTTTCAGTTACCATCATCATTTTCATTTTAACACTTTCCTATGTTTTGTCGTTCATGCATCAACCTCTTAAGTTATAATTTTTCTGTCCCTTACTTCTTCCAACTGACGTACCTCTATAATAATAATAATAATAATAATAATAATAATAATAATAATAATAATACTTACTTACTTACTTACTGGCTTTTAAGGAACCCGGAGGTTCATTGCCGCCCTCACATAAGCCCGCCATCGGTCCCTATCCTCAGCAAGATTAATCCAGTCTCTATCATCATATCCCACCTCCCTCAAATCCATTTTTATATTATCTTCCCATCTACGTCTCGGCATCCCTAGAGGTATTTTTCCCTCCGGCCTCCCAACTCTAACACTCTATATGCATTTCTGGATTCGCCCATACGTGCCACATGACCTGCCCATCTCAAACGTCTGGATTTGATGTTCCTAATTATGTCAGGTGAAGAATACAATGCGTGCAGTTCCGTGTTGTGTAACTTTCTCCATTCTCCTGTAACTTCATCCCTCTTAGCCCCAAATAATTTCCTGAGAACCTTATTCTCAAACACCCCTAACCTATGTTCCTCTCTCAACGTGAGAGTCCAAGTTTCACAACCATAAAGAAGAACCGGTAATATAATTTTTTTTATAAATTCTAACTTTCAGATTTTTTGACAGCATACTGGATGATAAAAGCTTCTCAACCGAATAATAATAGGCATTCCCCATATTTATTCTCTGTTTAATTTCCTCCCGAGTGTCATTTATATTTGTTACTGTTGCTCCAAGATATTTGAACTTCTCCACCTCTTCGAAAGATAAATTTCCAATTTTTATATTGCCATTTCGCACAATATTTCCGTCACGAGACATAATCATATACTTTGTCTTTTCAGGATTTAATTCCAAACCTATTTCTTTACTTGCTTCCAGTAAAATCCTCGTGTTTTCCCTAATCATTTGTGGATTTTCTCCTAACATATTCACGTCATCCGCATAGACAAGAAGCTGATGTAAGCCGTTCAATTCCAAACCCTCTCCGTTATCCTGGACTTTCCTAATGGCATACTCTAGAGCAAAATTAAAAAGTAAAGGTGATATTGCATCTCCTTGCTTTAGCCCTCTTTGAAATGGAAATGCATCTGACAGAAATTGACCTATACGAACTCTGCTGTATATTTCACTGAGACACATTTTAATTAATCGAACTAGTTTCTTGGGAATACCAAATTCAATAAGAATATCATATAAAACTTCTCTCTTAACCGAGTCATATGCCTTTTTGAAATCTATGAATAACTGATGCACTGTACCCTTATACTCCCATTTTTTCTCCATTATCTGTCGAATACAAAATATCTGCTCAATAGTTGATCTATTAGGCCTAAAACCACACTGATGATCCCCAATAATTTCATCTACGTACGGAGTTAATCTTGTCAAAAGAATATTGGACAAAAGTTTGTACGGCGTCAACAAAAGTGATATAATAATAATAATAATAATAATAATAATAATAATAATAATAATAATAATAATAATAATAATAATAATAGTAATAATAATAATAGTAGTAGTAGTAATAATGATAATAATAATACTGATAATGATACAGATAATGTTTATGATAATGATAATAATAACCACAATACTTACTTACTAGGCGGTTTAATAAATAATGCACTTTTTATCTCATTTAAAGTTTGTTTTATTGCAGATCCGAATATATCATATTATTTCCCAATTAATTGGCTACAAATACCTATTTTTCCACGTAGTCTCCATTCAAAACTATTTCCCTGCGCCACCTAAATGTTAAAGCCTGTATGCCATCTCGGTACCATTCAGATGGTCTTCCTATCAGCAACTTCCTGACGCCTCCTATGACCTGCTCATCGTCGTCATATCGCTTCCCACGCATCGCATTCTTCAGGGGATCCAAAAAATGAAAGATTGTGTGAGATCCGAACTGTAAGGCAGATCAAGAAGGATAGTCCACTCAAATTTTGTGATTTCATTACGAATGCCCCGCTTGTGCATGGCCTCGCATTTTCATGAAGGAGAATTTTGTTGACATCTTTATCGGGACGAACGCGGCTAAATCGTCTCTTCAAGTTCTTCAGAGTCTTTATGTAAACTTCAGAGTTTATTGTTTCACGAGCTGGAAATGTGTCAATCAGAATCACCCCTTCAGAATCTCAGAAGACTGTGGCTATAACCATGCCGGCTGAGGGTCCTGATTTCAACTTTTTCTTCTTAGGGGAATTTGCGTGATGCCACTCCATGAATTGTCTTTTGTTGTCAGGATCAGAGTGGTGAATCCATGTCTCATCCCTTGTGAGAATGTTGGTTAAGAAATCAAACTCAACCGCGTGATGTCCAACCAATTCTGCACAAATGGTCCTTCTTTGTCCATTATTTTCGTCAGTCACTTAAGAAGCCACTTGGCACAAACCATTGAATAGCCTCACTTTACCTGGTTTTGTCGCTGACAATCTGCTACCTCAACGGCTGACAGTACTTCTATCCACTGTATGATCCCCATGGACATGTTGTCAGCGCCTGTAAATGTTTGCAATGGTTTCCTCTTGAGCAAAGAGAAATTCAATCCCAGGTCTCTGCTTTGTACGTGTTTCATGTGCAGTCACCATTTTAAAACTATACTCCATCACAGCCATTTAACGGAAAAAGGCGAAACTATACAACGAAATGCAAAAAGCTTTAAAGATGATGTGTGTAAAATTTCGTTGTTTTTCAATGAAAGGGAGCTGAAAAAAAATGATACGCATTACCTATTGAACCGCTTTCAGAGAACCTGGAGGTTCATTATCGCCCTCACATAAGCTCGCCATCTGTCCGTATCCTGAGCAAGATTAATCCAGTTCCCAACCTCATATCCCACCTTTCTCAGATCAATTTTGCTATTATCCTCCCATCTCTTTCTCGACCTCCACAAAGGTTTTTTTTTCCTTCTATTATTCCAAGTCACACTGTATATGCATTTCTGGATTCAACCATACATGGTACATGCCCTATCCATATCACACGTAATAATAATAATAATAATAATAATAATAATAATAATAATAATAATAATAATAATAATAATAATAATAATAATGGAAACATAAATTTCAAGAAACGGAACGTCCTAAATTAAATGGAGATAATTTAAAATAACTTAATTAACGTAAACTTAATTATTTACCTTAACCCTACCATTTCAACCAAAAAACAATTCGAAGCCAAAATCCATTACAGTGCGATTTGTCACCTTTCAACTTATGACAGAGTCATGTCCATCGGCGCACGAGTAGCCTGATATACCCCAGGGGCACAGAGCCTCAAATCCTTCCTATATCAGCATCGGAAGTACGTACTGCCCCCAAGACTTCACCTCAGCCTATCTTTATATGCAGATGACAGATTAAATGACGAGGAAGTGGAGAGTGTTCGTGGAATAATAAAGGGAAATAGGAGTACCCCAAAAAGAACCTTCTACGACGTCTGTTTTATCCACCACAAATTTTTCACGACCTGGCCAGGATCAAGCCCGGGCCTCGTGGATAGAAAACCAGCTTGCTATAACTTGAGCCACAGACGCGGAAAATAAGGGAGACACACCCATTCCCGCCTGATGAAGAAGTGCGTAAGTTACCTTAATCAACTATGGTGGATGTACCCAACCACAATTTGTAACATCGACATGGACACTAAAAATAACATAGTATCATTTAGGCTATCAAATGCTAGACTAAAATATCTCCATATGATTAGTTAAAGTTTTCTTTGAAGCTAAAAAATGTGATTTTTATTGGTTTATTTTACGAAGCTTTATCAAATGAGAAGATTTTCTAGCTATAGAGTGAGGGAAATGAAGATGATAGTGCCTGCGAAATGATTCCAGGGTTCAGCGCCCAAAAGTTACCCAGCATTTGCTTTCAATGAGTTGAGGGAAAATCGTAGAGAAAACCTCAATCGGATAACGTGTCCCAATCACAGTTTACACCCGGGCTCTCCTGTTTCATCGTCAGACATACTAATTGTTAGTCCACAGCGATAGACAAAATGCGATTTTAAGCGAACTAAAAGGACAACATGTAACCTTTAAGCAGAACACCGACATAGAGATAAACAGAAGAATAACATCGGCTTGGAAGGCGTTCTGGAGTTTGAAATTTATATTGTTGGACAAAGCAATCAGCCGCAAACTAAGGTTTGAGACTCTAGAGACCTGCATCCTGCCAGTAATCCTATACGGTGTCAGACATGGGCTCTGTCTACGAAGCAATATGCAGCGATCCAAACTTGCCAGAGAAAAATGCAGAGGAAAATATTAGGACTCATGCTAAAATACAAGCTCCCTAAAGACAGCCTAAATAAACTGGTGAACACACCCGATGCAGCAGAACGTGCCATGATGACGAAGTGGAAGTGGGAGGGCCACGTGACGAGAATGGAGCACTCAAGATGGACGCACTCGATCACCATGTGGGACCCATACATCGAAAGAAGGAACCAGGGAAAACCACGACTCAGATGGGTGGATATGTTTGTGAAGATGACGGGCAAGCATTGATCAAGAAAATCAAGGGACAGATCTCAGTGGAAAGAACTAGGACTAATACGAACAAGAAATAGTAAAGTGCATTACAGTGTATAGTGTTAATAGGTTACAATGACGACTAGTGCTAGATAGTATACATTAGTTTTAAAAGTATGCAGACCGACAAAATGAAATCTCGCCTGGAATGGATCATCAAGCGAGTAATAACGAGCCACCCATTTTATAGGAGGCATTAATTGTCCTTCACGGGACATAATGGCTAAATTCGTTCGTTCGTTCGTTCGAATGAATGTAGTGTACTTAGAAAACTCTTCTCCAATAATTATGTCTATAAGTGATCGGACGTTAACAATCTCGAAAATGAAATGCATTGGATTATTTAAAAATTATTTTAATGTGAGAGATGCATGGATTCCCGTAGACTAAAGAAGCAAGTATACACTGCATAGTTGATGCTTCATTAGCGATCCAAACTGTTTTGGAAAGAGAGTTTCTGAAAAGAGTGAGAATTGAAACTTTTGCCATTAAAGACATTAGGCTATTGGTCGAGGTGAAGTAACATGGATACTGAGCGGCAATTGAACTGCATTTCTTATGTCACATAATCTCGTCTCATGAAAATTAAAATATGATTTAATCTTCTACTCATTATTTTTAATCAGATTGTGATTTAACTTCTATTAAAATTCAGCTCGCTATTTTTTATTTTAACGATTCTGAAAGAATATGATTATAATGTGATACAATAATATCGTTTTAAGTATTATATTTATTAACAAACTGAATTTTTATTTTTATACTGAAAGTAATTTAGTAAATAACGTTTATGTTTTTTCTTTCATTAGCTTCTTGCTTGGTATTAGACAAACCAACACAGCTGTTTTAATGTGTAAAACTGTATTCGCATTCTATTAAAACATGTCTTTACTTACATAATATAATATAATAGAGAAACATATCATTTTTATAGAAAGTTACAGATCGTATTTTGAATCAAAGAGAAGGGAAACTTGTAACAGAAGCTGTTCGTTTGCTAACTTACTATTCAAAGCTGCACAGTTCTAATAGAAAACCAGACAGCGTTAGTTTTTAAGAGCTTGTAACGGTGGTGTAGTCTAGGAAGCTACTATGCATTTCAGAAGAAAGCAAATCAAATTAAGAATGCTCTACTTTCCAAGATCCTACTGGTGAGTATTATGTCAATTACTGGTAACTTCTTTACAAAGAAGCAGAGGAATTAAGAAGTAAGATATGATAGTGGGGTAAATGTTCCTAATGACACTATATTGTGTTCCAGGTCATGAAATTTTCACTACTCTAACACAAGCTTACAGTATATCAGACACTTTCTTTGATAACGTTACCTTAAAATTTATTTGCCTACATCTCTCTGTATATTGGATTGGCTCACTATGGGAGATAAATGGAGCGATTCTACTTTGAGCAGGACGCAATTGCCCACTAGCTAGAGATGGTAGATTTTACCAAATTAAAATTGAAAATCAACACTTTACACTTACAATTTAGCATTTTACACTAATTTTAACGCTACAATTAAGCATTTGGTAGATGAAAAATCTTTTCGGAAAATTTAGTTATATAAATTCATTATCATCAATGTGTTAACAGGTGTAGTAGAGCTAAACTAACTGCCGCTCTAGCTCGCTGTGTTCGTTGCACTTGCCTTTCGAGCCTCGTCTCGTAACTCTTGTGCGCTTAGAGTCTTGCTCATCATTCTCGAAATAGCAATTGGTCGGCGTGAAAGGATTTCGTGACTTTGAATAACATACATCATTGAAATAAGTAACAATGGAGATGTTTAACTGATACAAAAATACAAAACAAAACTGTATTATAATTATCAAGATGTTCTGATTCTATTATCAGATATTACCTATGGTTATATAAATAGAAAAAAAAAACTCAAATAAATTTGCATTTCTAAGAAACATGAAACATAACGTTAATATTTTTTTCTTGAGACTGTACACTTTATCTCAAACATAAGAAACAAACATGCTAGCCTTTTAATATGGGCTTAGTAATTAAAGAAAGATTGGGGAACGGATTATTATACACTGAAAGGTAGAGATGATGTTTAGAATAGGCTAATTGATTGTTTATACATATATCACAGTTGCCAAAACAGAATCAGTCTGGTATAACATATAAACAACTGTGACGATTCAAGGCTGCTCGACCTTCAAGAGTTGACCACTCCCTACGCCTTGAACGTTCGCTTACAAGCAGTGAACGACATAGGCGATGCTGTCGTGCTGGCTTTCGGCTTTGCGGGAGCTTTAGTCGTGCTTTCTCGATCGTTGTTCAACTCTAAGGTGCAGTCTCTAGATTTTTCAGTTAAAGCTCTTGAAAATAATAAATAAAAAAGGAAGAAATAAAATGATAGTGAAATTTTGAACACTGAGAAACATGTTAAAAGATAAGGTGTGATTATACGATTATCGCGACTCATCTTGTTACTCAAACACAATAACGCACTATCGCACACAACTTGTTTGTGACTGAGCACTGGACCTAAAGTGAGCGGATAGACAGCCAATATTCCACCACCAGCACGATGCAGATTAGTTGAAAAGTACAGATATCAACAAAGAGGGTATTAGGTGGGCCATATCCTTGTGCTTTTTATACTGCAAAAGCCGTCATGAAGGAGTGATCAAACTATTTAAAAAATTTAAGAACCTGTATGTGTGATAGATTCCAAGAAAATCACGTTTCGCATTTTGACGAAGACAGAAAAACTACACTAATATATACTTAACATGCTTTTAAGAAAAACTACATGAATATACTTAACATGCTTTTAAACATAAAATTACTTATTTTAACAATATTTGGGCACATTTCGCATATATCGTGATTGCAAAAGTCTACCATCTCTTCGACTAATAGGCTAATCTATAAAATGTGGTACTCTCAGTAATGTGATGTCATAACTATCTTTCTTACTGAAAATACCGTACAGGGTGGACTGTTCGAATGTACCTAATTTCAATTATATATGACTGGTAAACGGTTGAAGATAGAACCTACAGTAACGTTTACATGTAACGAAAACTGAACAAGTTTCGATGTGCACATCACCATATCTCTACGTGAGCTCCAACTGTCACAGTGACGATATCGAGGCGATGAACGATTTCTTGCCAAGCACGTTGGAGCATGTCTTCTGGAATGCTCTCAATAGCCTCTATGATGCGCTCCCAAAGATCACGAAGATCCCTGTCTGGGTGGCGTACACTTTATCTTTGACGTAGCCCCAGAGAAAGAAATCGAGCGGTGTTAAATCCGGAGATCTCGGGGGTCAAGTGATCGGTCCTCCCCTACCAAGCCAACGGCCGGGGAACACGTTGTCTAAAGTAGTACGAACGTCATTGAACCAATGTGGAGGAGCACCATCTTGCTGGAAAAGGATGTTAGGCTGCAGGTGTTCACTTTCTGGAAAGAAGAACTGCTCCAGCATATCAAGATATGTGGTACCTCACACAGTTTTCTCGGCGAAGAAAAACGGTCCAATGATCTGCTGCTGTGACAAACCACACCACACATTTAACTTGGGACTATCACGAACGGGCTCTTATATAGCGTGAGGATTCTGCGATCCCCTGATCCGCACATTATGCCGGTTTACTTTACCTGACACATGGAACGTGACTTCGTCCGGGAAGAAAATCTTGGACATAAAATCAGGATCAGCGCCGAGACGGTCTAGCATCGTATTGGCGAATTCCACTCGTTTGGGTTTGTCATCCGGCTCCAGACGTTGCATTAACTGCACTTTGTGTGAGTACAGTTTGAGATGTTTGTGGACAATTCGTTGCAATGTTGATTTTGGTACTTGAAGTTCCCGCGAAGCTCTTCTTAATGACTTCCGTGGGCTTCGCTCATACGCGGCTTGAACATTTGCAACTGTTTCGTCGGATGTTCTACGACCACCACCATGCCTCTTCAACACCGATCCTGTAGCTAAAAATGTATCGTGCCACTTCATAATGCTTTTAGCAGTTGGAGCGTCATGGTTAAACCCTTGCCGATACTCACTTTGAACTCTAACAATTGATTTAAACTCCGAATACTACAACACAGTTTGCGCTTTCATCTGCGGTATCTCCATTTTGACAATCGATACAATCTACGAAAAGAAACCGTGTCTGCGCATCATCTACCGACAGGATTCGAAACTTGAGTTTTCCTTTCATATAAACGTTACCGTAAGGTTCTATCTTCAGTCGTTCACCAGTCACATTCAATTGAAATTAGATACAATCGAGCGGTCCACTCTGTATATTAGTAGCCTATATCATGCTTCTTCGTTTAATGTCGCTATCTTAGTTATTCGTTAATTTATTGCTCTGCCCAAGGGCAGATCATAAACTTGGGAACAAGACTACTTTGTTATTATGAATAAAGCAGAGGAAAATGTCTCAACTGTTGAGTTCAGATTTATATAAAACATTATGATATAAGGTAGAACTTCGATTTTAAACATAAGAATTTTGGCAAACATAAACTAAACTAGTAGCTAAGTGTTTAAACAGGATTGTTAAAAATGGTTTTTATTAATAATATAATAGTTGTTACTTGCGATAAAGCAGTATGTTCTTTTAATTTAAATTGTTGTATAGGTTGAAATAGTGATGAAGTTTTCACGAATCTACAATGACAATTTGTTAATGGAAAAGTCAATTCACAATCACTACTAGTTGAAAATGGAGTCCGATCAATTTATCGCATTTCAAACACATAGCTGCCCCATAGAGAACAATATCCTATCTCAAATGTCAGGTAAAGCCGGCAAGGGACTGTGTGAATTATTAACCTAATGACAAGTTTCATAACTTATGTAATTTCGCAGCTAAGATGCTGGCAATCTTTGAATCCACGTATGTCTGCGAACAATTTTTTTTCTAAAATGAACCTGATGAAAATATTCCGCGTACACGTCTAACAGCCCATCATCTCGTAACTGTTTTACGTTTATGTAGTAATAGTTTTCATCCTAATACATATAGGCCTACTCATCCTGACCAAACAGTATATAAGCAATCTAGAGCTTATAAGTGATTGTTTATAATGAGTGCTAAACCATAGTGAGCATATTATTTATTATTTATTTATTTATTTCACTCAACAATATAATTACAGAGAAGAGAATAGTGGTAATAATATTAGTAATACATATACACATATATTAGAATTGTATAATGGTAATTTAAACGACATCATTTATAATTTCCAAATACTATTCCACAAATTTAAATAAAAACAAGCAAATATAACACGAAAATCTCGTTAAAAACAAAAGCATTAAGAGTATCAATGAAAATTTAGAAATAGATAGTAAAACAATATATAAATAATGATACGCAAATAACTAGATACTGAGATTAATATCACAACACAATAATTGTTGAGATAATAAGCCTACGTCAAATCAACACTGCTAATATCTGTTTATTTATTTATTTATTTATTTATTTATTTACTAATAATTGTAACATAAAATATAATATAAACAGAAAAACTTTAGCTCGCCCCTGAAAGAGTAGAACTCGTGCTCAGGGGCGGATTCCTGAATTGAATTTAAGAAGTGTATGAATGCCTGTATTATGTATTTGACTTATTTGAAATGTTTAATGTAATGGTATGCCGCATTAGTTTTGTACATCCCTAAGCAGAAAAAAAAGCCAAGTTCATGTAGTTACTCGTTGATGTAAATAACAGCTACGTCCGAGTGAAATCGATTATTTATACCTCCCCTTCCTTATGTCCATGAATACGTTAAACAAAAGAGAAATTGGCTGCTTTTTTACATTATAAGATTTATTTATACATTTATTTTCGAAATACTGTATGCATTCTGGAAAGCAGAAATAAACATTAGCGTACAGTATATCATTTTCTGGCGGGCTGTATATGCATTTACTGTAAGCACTCTCTGCCTAATTAGCGTAAAAATCTTAGCTCCGATGTACTTCAACTTGTAACTTGAAAGGACTACGAATTCACTACCGGTACCATAACAATGAGACACTTTTCATTATATGTAACATTATTGTGTACGTCAACTGTCCGTACAAGTCATGGAGTTAATTCCCGAATGCGTGGTAGCAGAGCTATGAGATGAGCCTTGAACTGGACTTCAATCGCTAGTTCTGCAGTGATTAATGAGACTTTAAAACGTTGAGGCTGTCACTGCAAGCTTTCTGAAAGATCTCAGCTCGGCGTTCATTTACTACAAAAGTGAACGACATTTGTGTAATGGATTTCTTTTCTGCTGCTCTTAATCTCACAATTTTCTTATCATTGTCACTCTGTCGCATTAATCACTTTCTACTTCAGAGTACCACTACTCTCCCGAACGCAACGTACAGAGTGGACTTCCACACACGCTGGCTCATTTTCCTGCTGGCACTCCCATAAATCCCAATAACTTTCCAAACGATAATGATGGCATGAAAATTACTGCAATTCGATACTGCGAAAAATGGGATATAACGTTTCATTAATGAAAAACAGATTATGTCTGTAAAACTATGCTGTATTTAGAAAAGAAATTAGCAATTTGCAAAATATAAAATTCAAAGAAGCTAATTTATACTTTGTAAGAATAAAGTTTGAAATGTATATTCATAAAATTTATAATTTTAAAATTTAATAAATGGAAATGTAGTACTTTAATTATTAAAAAAATAAAAATGTGAATGACATAATTCAATGTGAATATAATTTCAAAATGCAGGTAAATTATCTTGCTTGTTTGCTTGTTTTCTTATGTAGTTATATTTGATCTGGTAGAGATAAGGCCATCAGACCTTCTCTTGCGTTCTATCAGGGGAAAATAAAATACGAGTATTAAATAATACACTGTGTCCCTAAATGACTAGGGTAAGGGGGTACATTTTTGAACATAGTGGAGTAGAATTCTGAACGCACTAAGATTTTTTTAACATTTGTGAGTTTCATATGTTCGTAACTCTGCTTGAGTTATATATCGTCGATAATCAGTCTTCTATAAGTTTGTCTCCTAAAAAGCTGTGTTGTATAGCGTTAATACATACCACAAATAAATAATGTTTCAAATAAAGGTTAGCACTTTGGCTACAGAACACGCTCTGTTATAAAATGGCTCGTAGTTTCCTGTTGTGGTATTGCATTACAATGACAAATATTGGTTTGTATCTGATTCTAATCTGTACTGTGTTCTTCGTTACACATGTCACCGGCACACCAATATTATCTATCAACAGTTTAGAAAAAATATTCAGTCATTTCTCAAGGATAGCTGAAGTACAATTTCGAACATTATTCAGGTACAATTCTGAACGCTAAGAGTACAATTTCGAACTCTTGTTTGTAACCATTCTAACTACGTCATTTCTGTTTGTTGGAAATTTAGATGCCACGAAGGAAAAAAGAAAAGAAAAAATGTCTGAAATAGAATTCTAATGCTATGGAAAAGACAAACAAAAGTGTAATTTCTGGGGATATTTCATTGAAAGGAGCATCCGCTTAGTATCACCTTCCACTAAGCAACCTATATGGTAGAGTAAACAAGAAAAAGGAAAAACAGGTTGGTTTTACTGCACGTGTTACAGGGAAGATTGGACATCCCACGGTACTCTCTGGAGACATGGAAAAGGCTTTGGTAGATAGGCTCCTGTACTTAGCAAATAGAGAGTTAGGTTTTACCCCCTTGCAGGTTAAACGTGTTGCTTTTGATTTGGCCGTGGCCAGTCAGAGTCCTTCAGAAAATTCGCAAAATTGTCCTTTTCATTCTCCGGAAAATGCAGTTAGTGTCATTCTTAACTCACCCGAGGAAAAAGCTTGTTTACGTGAAAGAAAACTGCTCACGTCACTCCACCTTTCTTCGCAAGAGCATATCAACGAGATATGATCTAAGAAATCCTCTGCCGTTAATACTCGGCCTAAAGGAAAGAATAAATCTGCACCCAAGAGAAGAGTGAAACAAAGGGTAACATCGTCCGCTCCATCAAATGACGAATGTGCTTTATCTACATTATCACCTACTGAATTATTATTCAGTGGAATCCATGGTGAAAGGGGAATGGATCCGGTGCCAGATGTGCGACGTGCCAGAGGATAAAGGAGTTTTTTTTGTGGCAAATGCCTTTGACCGGAATTATACCTGACCTGTTCAGAATTGTACCCCTGTGGTACATTTTCGAACGTTTTTTTTATTGAAACATTTACAACTATGGACAATGTAAACATCTTTTTATTTCTTATACTGTTGTGGAAACGACAACTAGATCTTGAACATTGTATTCACAATACATTTAGAAATTTCTTATGCTTATTTTGCCCACAAAATACAAATATGTGTTTACTGTTCGATATTGTACCTCCTTACCCTATCGGCATTTCAGGTGGTTGGTATAGCTGTACAAATAAAAATGGATGAGTGTTTCATTTTTGTTGCGTCACAGCGTCTCACTTAGGCCTACAAAATGGCGACTCTCGTGCTTCGGTCTATTTTTGTGTTGAAATTTGTGAAGCAAGGTTCTAAAGTATCTGTACAATGAGCTTTCGGACGGCAATAATTATTTAGAATTGATCCACCGTCCGGTAACAATAACCTTCGACTGGATGCATCTGTAAAGGGAAAGGCCTAGGATTGTCAGTGTGTGCCAAGAAACAGTCGAGATTAACAACGCAGCTTTACTACATAGTCTACGGTCCTCCGATCTCACACCATGAGATTTATTTCTGTGGGAATATGTAAAGGACTACTGTATGTGTACCTGTCACCGCTATATGCCGTCCTGCTAGAGTTGAGAAGGATTGTTGCTGCTGTTGAGTCTATTACTCTAGACTTGTTGACTATCGGCTTGATGCCTGCCAGTTGATAAATGGTGATCACGTTGAACACTTAGAAGATATGGTGTGAAAACTCATAGAGTTGTTCTTTATTCCCATGTAAGGTTTGTTCTTATATAATGCAAATGAGTCCACACCTATGGAATAACGGTTAGCGCGTCTTAAACAAGGTGGCCCAGGTTCGAATTCCGGTTGAGGCAAGTTACCTGGTTGAGGTTTTTTCCGGGGTTTAACTCAAAGCAATATGACCAAATGCTGGGTAACTACCGGTGCTGGACCCCGGACTCATTTTATCTACATTATCACCTTCAGACGCAAAATAACCTGAGATGTTGATACAGAAAGCCCGACAAATCGTACCGCGAATTACGTACCGCAACAATTCGTCCCAGGAATATAATTTATACCGCGACAATTTGTTCCAAGAATAATAATTGGTCCCACGACAAATTTTCCCAAGAATATTTCGTTCCGAATCTACGACGTACCACAATATATTGTCCAATTGCAAAATTTTAATAAATAAGAAATTTTAATAATTGATAAATTTTAATAATTAAGAAATTTCAATATTCAATAACTTGTCTAGCAATAATACTTAGAACTTGCTTAACAACAGAAGACATGGAAGACATTTAAAACATGGTCAAAATTCGTTGTACAAACTGGTTAAACATCATGGAACGTCCACGTCTCATCATATCTCGGAAAGACAAAATCAAATTAATTTGAAAAGGATATTTGTAGCATACACAAAGCATAGGGAAGGAAAGAAGGAAGGAAGGAAGGAAGGAAGAAAGCAGAATGGAGGTATGGAAGAAGAGGAGAATGTTCTGCTAGAGTTAATTTAGAATAGAGTCACATCAAGTTCCAAAAGAAAGTCATCATACGCATGAAGGTACAGAGCAATCGAAGTTTTAGCAGAGATCAAAACGTCAGCGCAGTCATTCAACGAAGCAACATCTTCAATAGTGAATCAGCAATACATCCGAGCTCTGGGGCACGTCATAGCAGAAAATCTATTCTAAAAGTATTATGTAATGTTTTATTTCACTTAACAGTGCACTAAAAATATTTGTGAAAACGCTTATGACTTACTTGGCACAAACGAGGGACGAAAACATGTTGGGACAAATACTTTGGAACGATTTGTCGCGGTACAAATCTTGTAGCGGTACCAAAACGCGTTGTGACAAATAGTTTCGGACGAATTGCCACGGTACGATTTTTCCGGGACGAATAGTCGTAGATTCTATTTCTATTCAAATATTATTTTTTAATCTTTTGATTCTTGATTAGGCCCTTGGATTTAAAAGTAGGTCATTTTCAGGTCCCTAGAATGGGCAGCAATCTCGTTTGAGATTATCTCTCTAATTTAAAATTTTTGTTTTATTATACTAACGTAGGATGTATATTATACTATTCTACAACTCTGCTATAGCATTCTCCTTATTTTCAGCATCTAAACAGTGGATTCCCCCACAACAGCCTGTACTATTCAAAATACGTGAGATAATACATAAATAACTTACAATTTTCTGATCTTTAGCGAGTAACAAAACTCATTACTCATTGATTGAAGATAATATTCTGCTAACGTTTTAACGTTACCAATATGATGTCCAGCACTCACTGGTATCTAATACACTCCAAAATGTCATATTCTCGTCAACAATGTGCAATTACCTGAAATAGCTACTACTTTAATCCCACGTGAAAAAACCGCTGATCGTCTTGACATTATTATTTGCGTTTTTGCATTTAAACTCAAAGAAATGAAGATGGATTACTTTCAGTGCATCTTTCGTGGGGGAATCCAGAAATGCATATAGAGTGTTAGTTGGGAAACCGGAGGGAAAAAGACCTTTAGGGAGGCCGAGACGTAGATAGGAGGATAATATTAAAATGAATTTGAGGGAGGTGGGATATGATGATAGAGACTGGATTAATCTTGCACAGGATAGGGACCGATGGCGGGCTTATGTGAGGGCGGCAATGAACCTTCGGGTTCCTTAAAAGCCATTTGTAAGTAAGTAAGTACATCTTTCGTGGAGAATGTTTCATTGTTATGGAAGCAAATAACTGTATAAATATCTGATATTCTGTCTGAAAAATAAATCTGAAAAATTGTTATTTAAATTTCTAATAAACATAGTATGCAGCATTTGCTCCACAAGCCACTAGTTCTATGTAAAAGTATGCTTATAAAAAGTTTACTTGTTAGTATGTATGATTTCATATGGTAGAATAGGTATAAGTTACACTATATACAGGTTGAATCGAAACTATGTTGACTGATAGGAGACATCATTTGAAGTAAGTATACTGTAGTATTATGAGGTAGTAAACCATGTGCCGAAAATCTAAACTATGTTGACTGGTAGAGACATCATTTGAAGTACAGTATTTTGCGGTAGTAAACCATATACCGAAACATTTTGTTTCTTAGCAACAGGTTGCAAGAAAGTGTGCAGGGAAGAATCCCGTCGACCCGCTGATTTCCCTTTACAGAGGCATCCCATAGATTGAAACTGTTTATATACCATCGCCGAATGGATTTGGCGCTGTGTGGATCTTCATGAACCTAATAAATTATAATTTTATGTGATATAGTAATACCAATCATCTTTATCAATCATTATAACGACGGAAATAACTATTCCTTACATCACCCAATCTCGCAGATAAAAAAAAAAAAATACCGCCAGACTAGTAGGATTCAGAAAGTTCAAAAGTAAAAATTGCAGTGACTTTAGTAACAATAAAACGTCTGAATTTGATATGATACTATGAAATGTTATATTGTGTTTGCGGTACGATTTATATACACAATAATTAATCAGACGTGATTAGATATTAATTTTGTTGTACTGAAATATAAGTCCACACCATGAATACACCATGAATACCAAACAGAATGTTTTGGCATCTGCTTCATAATAACATACCTAAAAAGTCTACATATAAATCCATAGTTTATAATTCGTGTAGGTTATCTTTGCACAGAAAGATAAAATATTATGTTCTGGTATTACAGAGATAGCCATTTATAATATGCGAGTAATCAAACCGTCGCCGACAAGCCGCTACAGGCACTAGCGTTATCTCTGGCCAACACTCACAGACATGTACGCACAAGCTATGCATAATAGATTTTTTAGCGTGCAAATTATTTTAATAACAATGAGGAAGAGATTTACCCAAATCTCATAATTATATATTGTTAAAAATGATTACCTTCTATTTGAGTACAAGCTCTGAAGTGTACGAGACATCAGCTTCCTGAGGTAATCACCTAATTTTGGAGGGCTTAATTTCAATCTTGTCTTAACATTGACTGACAATAGTCCCTACATTCATTTTATTCTTATTTTTTATCTAACACAAAACTTTTATTACACCTCTTTCGAAAGAGTTCACGCACATAATGACTTGGTTGGATGTTTATGACTATGTTGTTTATATGACGTCATTCCATTTTCGGCCAATGAAGTGTAAAGAAATTTTTAATTGCAACCAATCACAGTCACATATAGAGATAATTTCTTCAGCTCGATTTATCACTATCAATTTATCGCATGGTTGTTCTTTTGTTTAATCAGTGTCGCCAACTGTTTCCATGTAAATCGATGAGCATGAATCCATTGTACTAAATAAAGTGCGAAATCCTACTTCCACATCTACATCTTCGTCTTCTAATTTCATGCCCATTGTATCTAAAGAAAATGACACTCCTTCATAACAATTGTTCAATTAATATATTAATTAGGTTATTTGTAATCATACTATAAAATGTTTAAATTAAATTATTATTTCAGCAGATAATGAAAAAGTATTTCTGTTATAATAAGAGAAAAGCGCATTACTGAATAACATTGAGATTCTTTATTGCAGTAATTGTTATTCATCTATTTCGACTTCACAATGTCTGGATAGGTTAAGTAGGCCTTACTTATAAATATACAATCATTTACATTTTGTGAGAGAATTTTATGAATATATTATTTATATTTTTATTTCATTCACGAAATGGTCGCAATAAATGTCACTTAGGCCTGAGATGTCCCAAATAAATCAACTCGCTTCGCACGTGGTTTTATCGCCAAATCTCAGACCTCTTGTGACATTACTGTCGACAAAATTTACGAATACACTTTCTAACATATTTCACAAAGTTATTACTCTACAAATAGGTTCATACTTGCAAATTCACACTGTACACAGATATTATATTAGATTGACACTACTTGGAGCGTCACGATCTCCTTCCCGAAATGTACACTTACCTTATACGAGAGTAGGTGACGTAAGTACCGATAAAGTATTACATCAATGAGTCTAAAATTACAAATAGATTTCTCTGCATTTTTCAGGAGAATAAGAATTATGTACTTGCCGACCACTTAATGAATTTTTATTCTATTCATGATGTGGAATGCACACCTTTATAATCACTCCCAAGATAATTTATCGTCATGTAGAAAAAGTAGAGTCATTCATCACCCCTGTCAGTTTTACTTCTCGAACGGACCTAATAATGTGACTCCAGTCACACTGCGACCGTACCCAGTCAAAGGATGCCAGCCTCCCTTTGCAGAGAATCCAACACCGAGACAGTGCAACCGAAACTTTTTGTCGTGGCGTTACAACCACTTGTGCTACGAAATAATGACGCTGTTAAATGTCGATGTCTGTCGACTAAACAAGTCATAAATATGCAATAATGTCGCGTTCACCTTGTAATCTAATTTATCTGTTATGTGCTCGGCTTTGTGACTGTGAGATCTTATTAGCTAAGAGTTGGATCTTATTGCAAATGGGGAATTTGTATTAACTAAGAAAAAGTGATGGCCTCTATCTTCAGTTAATTAAAACATATCCGTTGTAAATGTAGGAGAATAGTAGTAATTGAAAACTTCAACAATACATTTATCTTTGTAATGACTTACTGTTTCTCTTTATATAATTTTTAAATTTTAAATAGTGATTATAATAACAGGGACAAAATGTATCTCATAATAATAATAATAATAATAATAATAATAATAATAATAATAATAATAATACTTACTTCCTTACGGGCTTTTAAGGAATCCGGATTTCATTGTCGCCCTCACATAAGCCCGCCATTGGTCCCTATCCTGAGCAAGATTAATCCAATCTCTATCATCATATCCCACCTCCCTCATATCCATTTTAATATTATCTTCCCATCTACGTCTCGGCCCCTCCAAAGGTCTTTTTCCCTCCGGACTCCCAACTAACACTCTATATGCATTTCTCGATTCGCCCATACGTGCTACGTGCCCTGCCCATCTTAAACGTCTGGATTTAATGTTCCTAATTATGTCAGGTGAAGAATACAATGCGTGCAGTTCTGTGTTGTGTAACTTTCTCCATTCTCCCGGTAACTTCATCCCTCTTAGCCCCAAATATTTTCCTAAGCTCCTTATTCTCAAACACCCTTAACCTATGTTCCTCTCTCAAAGTGAGACTCCAAGTTTCACAACCATAAAGTGCAACATGTAATATAACTGTTTTATAAATTCTAACTTTCAGAATTTTTGACAGCAGACTGGATGATAAAAGCTTCTCAAACCAATAATTACAGGCAATAATAATAATAATAATAATAATAATAATAATAATAATAATAATAATATAATCATAATTTATTTATTTACATATTTGTTTACTTACTTATCTACCTATTTATGTATATACCTATTTATCTATTTTTCTAGTTATTTATTTAGCTATTTATTTAGTTATTTATTCATTTATTTATTTATTTATTTATTTATTTATTTGCTGACAACAGCTATTGGCCAATAAAAGTCCAGCACAGTGATACAATTAATAGACTAAAATGAACAACTGTGGTACAAATTAGGCCTAAATAATTGAGATAACAACAAAATGAAGAACATAGATTACAGTGATTAATTTACAAGAATTAATACAATAATATTTTATGGAAAGGAGTTGATTCTTACAAAAGTATTACCAGTTTGTGTATAAGGATTATGCAAATAATATTAGCAAAGATATTGCCATATTCTAATACTTCTATACATTGAATAGATCAAAATCGCCTACATGTAAGGTAGCATTTTTAATACATCTGGAGACCGGAGAGGAAGATTTAGAATTTCTAATATAGAAGAGTTCGTGATATCTCATATGAAGGCGGACACTGTTTAAGAAACAATGACAATTAATATCACCTTCAATGACCTTACATAAGAATAAGTAATCGAGATTATGACGTCTAGCATACAAGCTTCGACATTTTTATTATAGTTATACCCGGAGTTATTAGGCAGAAATCTGTACAAACATAATGAAATAAATTTTCTTTAAAAATTTTCCAGTTTTTCCGAATCAGTTCTAGTAATAGAGTTTCGAACTACAGATGCATATTCCAGTTTCTATCTCACTAATATATAGTGTAGTATTAAAAGAGAGTCAGGTGTTGAAAAGAATAAGTAATTGACAGAATTATTCGTAACTTTCTTATTGCATGGTTATAAATACTGGGTGTTCAGTTCGAAGTGTGTCATGGCTCGCTGTATGCCGTCATGTGGCTAGTCGATGAGCCTTGAGAATTCAATCTTCCTACTCTTCCGCAGAGGTGTATTACTTATGCGCCAGAGAAGTTGCCTAGCAAGTACGGCGTTCATTCAGAAGAGTACTTACCGATACGTACAGTAACGCCGGTAGTGGCAGGAATGTGAACTGTTTCGAAACATGTACTGAGGTGAGTTTTTTTCTTATTGTCGGGATATGTGGAGAGGGTTAAGACGATTACTTACGTATTTGTTGAAATTGATTTCGACGATCAACATGGACACGGAGCATTTGATTTGTGTTGTGGAATGTTGCCGTACGCAACCGATGATAACAAATACCCTGCATGCGACTTGGCCGCGCAAAACACAGTTCGAAAGAGGTTATGGTAGCACACAGACCGTACAGACCGCCATCTATTGCTACGACGTTCAAGTTATACCGTACACGTTCTCAAGTTCAGATTGAACGCATTGATTAATAGGCAACTTCTCTGACACAAAAGCTGAAACTCGCTTCAAATCACTGACTCATCAACAGTGACGTCATGACACACTTTGAAATGAACACCCAGTAATACTCTATTTTACTTTCTAATAAGCAATAATACAAAATATAAATAAAGTAACCTATTGTGGTGTAGAAATGTGGACGCTAATTTTCTCGGAAATACACTCCTTTATTTATCCCGACATCAAAAGATGTCTGTCTCTCTATACACAGTGATTTATCGTAAACTGTTGAACTATTTTGTTCGTATTTAGCACCGGTATATGTAGACGAGTCAATTTATCCGGGATTTGCACATATGAGATAGTAATTTTAATAAAAATTGAATGTGTATTTATTATAAACTGCAAATAAAAATGGCGATCCTAAGGGAATTTATATAACTTAAGTAGTAAATTTTATTTTTTGATTGCGAATTCAAGCCACAAACAGCAAAGAGAGCCATAGCCTATTGTTGAATTACCCTATCTGTAAACAGTTTCTCATGTGTGAATGAAGAGTTGAAAAAATAATATATCTTAACAAATATTGTCACTTATTTTACTTGGCAATAAATTTTTTCATAAAAACTAAAGCTGTTATTATTATTATTATTATTATTATTATTATTATTATTATTATTATTATTATTATTATTATTATTATTATTATATACACACACTACAACGTGCAAATATTTGCGTAAAAGCTTTATTACTAAATTGATCCACTTACCAAGAGATGACTGACACATGTTCAACAACATCTAACACAACAAGTGCTCGAAGTTCTCCCCATTGGCATACAGGCGCTGCTTGGTTCGAAGAAGTACTCTACGGGCAACGTTGACCAATGTGTTAACTAATTGTGATGGTAGCACATGCTATTTCAGTACATCATGTAAGTCAGAGTCTAGAGGAATGTAGTAGACTGAACGTGAAACGTCCTAAACAGCACAGGTCTATACATTGAACTGGCATAGTCTCATCAAGATACGTTTTCACATCTCGGTAGTAGTGTGTTGATGCCACAGCTTGCTGAAAATAAAATTGATCATTTCCATAAACTATATGAATGGCAGGTAAAATGGATGTCCGAATCATGTCCGGTGATTGTTCCAGTAATAATGAATGATACAATTAAGGTACGGTTTGTTTATGGCGATCATCGTCGGACGAACATCGCCGGCGATTATAAACGCTGGCAATGATAGCCGAGAAGTGGTTTCTTTATTGACGCACGTCGCTGTAGATTCTCATTTGTTTATTCCTTCATCTACTACATATGGTCAAGTAAATTAATGCAGGCCACGGACATAACCTAAAAATTATAATGCATAAATCCAAGATAATGAAGTTGCTATTTATTCTAGAAGAGGGAGATGACGATATCAAAATCTCGCACGCGTATTATAAAAGAAACAAGCTACAGACTAATGAAATATTCAGGAATAGGTTTACAGAATTCTGTTTTAACATATTGATAATGAGATATCTTTATAAAAACGCTAAAAAATTTAAGGAATATTTCAGACTCTCACCTGACCAGTTTGATTATGTTTTGAGTTTAATTGAAAACGACAATGTTAAATTACCTACAAATTTTGTCAAGACCCCCGTAACTCCAGTTGAAAGATTGGCAGTAACTCAGGTTATGAACTGATTATTATTATTATTATTATTATTATTATTATTATTATTATTATTATTATTATTATTATTATACTGTATTACTTTACATGGTGTATTCCAAACAATAATTAAAAAAAAATGGCTAAACTAGCGCTGAGGTAATTCCCTTCGTAATCCGCTTATATATATTACATGTACGAACATGTGATAGGTTAGGTTTGGTTCGTTTGGGCTTTTATTATGCCTTGTATATACGATCAACTACATCTCTACAAAAAACCCGCTATATTTCAGAATACCGCGTAAGTACTCAGGTACGAAGACTGTGCAAATTAAAAGTAATTAAAAACATGTTTTTATTGTTGGTACAAGATAGATAGTTAAATAAAAAATAACTACATAAAAAGAGATAGTTAAAAGACATGTAAAATAAATTTTAAAATGTAGGCCTATATGTGCATATAATGTAACAAGATCTACCTATGTACTCGTAGGGGAGAGTCGGGTAGTATCGGACATCGGGTAGTATCGGACAGTGCGTTTCTTTCATCTACCACCATATGGTAGTACCTGAATGACATGGTTACGTTTCTCTATGCAACATCACAGAAACGTAACCGTGTCAGTCAGGTACTATCATCGTGTGGTAGATGAAAGAAACTCACTGTCCGATTATACCCGATATCCGATACTACCCGACTCTCCCCTATATATAAAAATTGTATGTTGATAAGCGAGTGATGGCTATATGACCCGAGGTCAATGCTGCCATTCAACTTTGTATAATAACGCACTGCAGCCAAAAGATTATTATTGAGGTTATGGCAGCCGAAATCTAGTGCAACGGAGCTGGTGGAAAACTTAAAGAAGAGAGAATTTCCCCCTTACCCAACACTGAACGAAATTCTCTGGGGCTCGTTCGTGATAAAAATGTAATATGTAATGTAAGGGTTTATTGTTTAATTTGTTTATTAATTCACAAGCTCATATTAAAAAGAGCATTATGTTGTGACACATATTCAATAATAATTTCGTCTTCAGACCGCGAAAAATTGCAAAACGTCTTGATTCGTTTTACAGCCGAAACGTACAGACGTGGTTAACGTGTACAGATTAGATATTCGATATTACAACATGACCTTGTCTAAATATCGATTATTGAATACGAATGCGGCGATGTGCTTCCTGAATTTGCTTCAGAAGCAACCTCCAGCGATCTGCGTCGCGTCCAACGAACTGCGCTGGCGATCTTCGCTGTAAAGAAACCGTGCACATTCATTTCAACTGCTAGCAACTCCGGCGACAATCCCTGGCGATGTGCGCCCGGCGATGATCGCCGTAAACAAACCGTACCTTTACACCCCTGCAATCCAGATAAGTGATTATAACTTTTATTTATTGTATTGTATTGTATTTCATTGTATTTATTTACATTCCTTGGTATTCATACATCGCTTCACAGCTGGAATATGGAATACGTCAAAAAATCTTTACAGTACTTACTTACTGGCTTTTAAGGAACCCGGAGGTTCATTGCCGCCCTCACATACGCCCGCCATTGCTCCCTATCCTGAGCAAGATTAATCCAGTCCCTACCATCATATCCCATCTCCCTCAAATCCATTGTAATATTATCTTCCCATCTACGTCTCGGCCTCCCCAAAGGTCTTTTCCCCTCTGGCCTCCCAACTAACACTCTATATGCATTTCTGGATTCGCCCATACGTGCTACATGCTCTGCCCATCTCAAACGTCTGGATTTAATGTTCCTAATTATGTCAGGTGAAGAATACAATGCGTGCAGCTCTGCGTTGTGTAACTTTCTCCATTCTCCTGTAACTTCATCCCTCTTAGCTCCAAATATTTTCCTAAGAACCTTATTCTCAAACACCCTCAATCTTTGTTCCTCTCTCAAAGTGAGAGTCCAAGTTTCACAGCCATACAGAACAACTGGTAATATAACTGTTTTATAAATTCTAACTTTCAGATTTTTTGACAGCAGACTATATGACAAAACCTTCTCAACCGAATAATAACTAAATAATAACTATAAAATCTTAATTATGGTCACAATCTAGTTGAAATATATAAAGACGAGTTTTACAATATAGTCTACTAGTAGAACAAAAATTTTCAGTATCATTACTTAATACAACACAGAAATATTCATGAAGCGTTGTTAAATGTCATGAATTAACATACAGAATAGAAGGCGAGAAAAATTATGTACCGTACTTCTTTAATTTGACCCTAAATAGTCATGTTTTGAGTGTCATTTATTATGTCCATAGAGAAGCTATTAAAAATTTCACTGCCTAATAACACACTCCTTTTTGATAACACGGTAGACATGCGATGGAATATGAAAGTCATCTTTTTGACTCGCATTTATGCTAGGAACGGTTGAAATAGTTACAAAGTTTTCACGATTACATATGTGGAGGATTATTAATGAAAAAATATACTGACAAGCCATGGGCATTATTTGTAATTTTAAAAAAAATTGTCCTACACGATTCCCTAGATTGGGCATCTACTATTATTCTAATTACTCAATTTTTGTAAGAATATACTATCTGTCAAATTTCACCTGAATATTATTCTAAACTCATTACCGACTGGAAGTATGCAAAGTAGGTCTATTTTGTTTTTAAGGTATTGATATTTACTATCTCTCGCAAAGATCTAATAGCAAAACATGTTGAATTTAGTTTGGGGATAATTTCTTTAATATGATTTTTCCATTTTAACACATTATTGATCTGTAAGCCAAGAAATTTGGTTATTGTTGTTTCTATTAGGGACCTGGTATTAATTATTTGATTTGATATTTGCGAGGTTGAATTTTTGACAGTATTTAAATTGGATTATGCTAGTTTTGTTGCAATTTAATACTAATTTATTGGGTGACACCCGATCGCATATTTTGAGGAGAACTGCCTCTGTTGAAGATTGGAATGTGTTGGAGTTATTGGATGTAATTACTATACTTGTATCATCTGCAAATAATATGGGATGACCTACACATCTTAGTAAGGAAGCAAGATCATTTGTGAACACGAGACAAAGTAGGAGACCTAATATTGATCCTTGTGGAATTCCATTATTAACAGTTCCTTATGTCGAGGCAGATTTTATAGTGGTACTGATTCCGTCTTTCTGTTTCCTATCTATGAGATATGAGTGAAATCATTAGTGTGCAACACCTTTAATTCCATAATAATCTAATTTTTCTAGCAGCATTTTATGATTTATACAGTCAGATGCTTTAGATAAATCACAGAAAATCTCTCCAACTTGGAATTTTTTTATTAATTGCCTCCAGAATTTTGTGAGTTAAAGTAAATGTTGCATTTTATGTGCATTTATTTTTCCTAAATCCAAACTCTCTGGGATTAAAATGTTGTATCTTTCTAGATGCTGACACTTTTATACTTTACTTTTTCTAGGACTTTGGAGAAAACTGGTAGAAGTGATATGGGTCTGTAATTTTCTGAAGACGTTGTTTCTCACATTTTAAAGATAGGAATATATTTTAATTTCTCGGGGAATATACGAGTGAACATTGAATAGTTATATAAGTAACTTAGTGGCCCAGCTATAATATGTGAACTCCATTTTAATATTTTGCTTGTTATATCATCATACCCTGAGGAGTTTTTTGACTTTAGATTTTCAATATTTGCAATTATTTCTTTTTTGTATGTTGGAAATATTTGAACTTTTGGGAATTTTGTTCGGAAATATTATGTTAAAGAATCTAAACTGTTAGTAACATTATCTTGGGGGATGTTGAGGTTATCAGTTAGTTTAAAAAAATATTTGTTACATAGCTATATATTCAATTTCATTTGGGTCTAACGTTTTTGTATTGTTAGATTATGAGTGTAGTTTGTTACTTTACTTTTTGATCATTCACTTTTTTTAATTACATTTCAAGTGTTTTGATTTTATTATTAGAGTTTTGTATTCTTGTATTATATGTAATTATTTAGCTTTTTGGCTTACTTTGTGTAATATTTTTGAATAATATTTATGGTGTTGTCTTAAGTTTGTATCATTATTATTTTTTCTCTGTATATTTCAGTACCTTGTGTAATCCATCTATTGTTGCATATTTTCACATTTTTATACTTTAGAGAAAAACTGGATACAAAAATAACTAGAAATATTTTCTGGAATTCGTTGAATTTACTATTCATATAACTTTGACTATATAATGATTTCCATATAACTTTTCTCTTGTCATCGGATTTTTTTTTTTTTTTAGAACACTGAAGTCTACATTTTTTCTCCCCACAAGATGTACCATACGCTTCTTTCGTTTTTGAAAATCCTCTTGGCCTCATACGGTGAGGATATGCTTTTCCACGATTTTACAGATTGCCTGACTTATTTTTTTTCATTTACTCCGTTTTCCAGGTAAATATTTTTCATTCTTCACTACTGACCTCTTCCATTGGTACATAAGAATTCTGTCCGTCTCCTCTATGTGTAGTGTGAACGTAATTTGACTCACTTGATGATTGAGATGATACAGAATATGAAGTACTCTGCGAAGAACAATCGAAATTAGAGTCAGCGTTTGAATCACCTTTATCACCATCAAAATAATTTTTAACCAACAATTCGTAACGTTCTACTTTTTTGACCTTAAAACAAGGTAATGCAATTCCGAAGTTATTTTTTATAGCTTCGGTTTGAATTCCGACTATTTTCTACTCTTTATCATCACTTTTTCTTTCCATCACTACACCTGTACGTTTGTCATTTCTATCTAGAGCTGCTCTCATTGTCAAGAATTCTAATTGTCTTCCTTCATTAAATAAAATTTCTTCAATCTTGTCTCATTTTACTTTATCTTCTACTCTCCTGTCCTCACAGAAGTTATCATTTGTTTCTTTGCTTTTCTTAATTTCCAATTCATCTATATAGTTTGTTCCTGTTGCTGTTTTTAAGATAATTTCAGACAGAGCTGCTCGTACCATAAGCATTCCTATAGGCATCATTGTTAACGCTGAAATAATATTCAAATTCATAAATAAATTTAGGATAACTTGTTATAAATTTTACATATTACGTGACCTCATTCAATAAAAGTGTTAACACGAAATTAGTTATTCATCACTGTTGACAAAATTGTCACAACTTAAAAATAAAGTCCTGAAAATTTACTTATGCTATAACTTCATTACGGAATAGTGTCGCAATACAAAAAGTGACAGTTAAAAACGTACATCTGTGACGAGTTTAATTAAAGAAGAGTATTATAACTAAAAACAGTACTAAGAACGGAAGAAAATTATGTTTTTAATCTCAGCAATTAAAAACGATATTTTTTTACTTATGACTATTAATAATGTAAATAATTACTCACTTCCACAGAAAAGAATCTCACAATTTAAAAAGTGTCGTTTATTCGGCACAAAAATTACCATCATTCTCTGTGGAACTCAATTTTCCATACTCAGGGCGTACAAATCCTGCCCAAAAGAAAAGTGACACAACTGTTCTCTATCTTTTAATATTGAAAGTATAAATGTATTCTTTCAGTTGTGCGTCATGATCGTTTACATTTTTCAACAGTGTTAACTCAAAATCGTCATTATTTTAGTTGTGTCACTTTTCTATGTCATGTGCGATTTATGCTTATATTTTTGGGCACCTTGGATGAATTTTTATGGAACAGTTTGTGGAATACTAGGATAAAAATGTCCATACATTTCGCATATATGTATAACATGTATACATATATGCATAAATGCATTCATAAAACACACACACACACACACACACACACACACACACACACATATATATATATATATATATATATATATATATATATATATATATAAGTATACATCCATTACATACATGAATACACACATGAAAATTATTGTTCTCACGCAAAAATTGTTCACAGTGCATATTATTGACTATTTTCAGTGGATTTCATTTAGGCCTATCAGAACTGAATATTTTAGGAGAAAAATTCGCTCCGGCGCCGGGAATCGAACCCGGGTCCTTGGTTCTACGTACCAAGCGCTCTGACCACTGATATACGCCGAATTCAATACAAAGCACCGGAGGAGGAGAGTTCGGTCCGGTGCTGTGTATTGAATTCGGCGTAGATCAGTGGTCAGAGCGCTTGGTACGTAGAACCAAGGACCCGGGTTCGATTCCCGGCGCCGGAGCGAATTTTTCTCCTAAAATATTAAGTGTCAATATTACAGATAAATTCTGTAGGACAAATTAATATATATATAATAATTTCGAATAGGTTTGCCACTTTAGAAAGTTCCGACGAAGTTGAGAAAGAATTAGATGTTAATAGCGTGTGGGAAAATATCAGAGATAGTATCAAAATTGCAGCTGAGCAGAGCATAGGTTATTATGAAACTAAGAAAAAGAAACCGTGGTTTGATGAAGATTGTTGCATGGTAGTAGAAAGAAGGAAACAGGCAAAATTGAAATTCTTACAGGATCCAGTTGAGGAGAAGAGAGATAATTATTTCAATGAAAGACGGGAAGCAAGTCGTACACTTAGGAATAAAAAGAGAGGTCACTTGAAGGAAAAACTGAATGAGGTAGAAACAAATAGTAAGAATAAAAACATTCGAGATTTATATAAGGGTATAAAGGAATTTAAGAACGGATATCAGCCAAGGGTAAACGTGATCAAGGATGAGAATGGTGACTTGCTTGCAGACTCTCCATCAATCCTAAACAGATGGAAAAACTATTTTGCGCAACTACTAAATGTACATAGGCCAAATAGAAATGATCGGGACGTAATTGAAATACAAACTGCTGAGCCATTTATACCCGAACCCACACTTTCAGAAGTCGAAATTGCGATAGAAAATCTGAAAAAGTACAAGTCTCCAGGTATCGATCAAATTCCAGCAGAATTAATACAAGAGGGTGGAAGTGCATTATATAGCGAAATTTATAAACTTGTACTTGCTATTTGGGAAAAGGAAATTGTACCAGAACAATGGAAGGAGTCCATAATTGTACCTATTTTTAAAAAGGGGGACAAAACCAACTGTGGTAACTTTCGAGGAATATCACTTTTGTTGACGTCGTACAAAATTTTGTCCAATATTCTTTTGAGAAGATTAACTCCGTACGTAGATGAAATTATTGGGGATCATCAGTGCGGTTTTCGGCGTAATAGATCGACTATTGATCAGATTTTTTGTATTCGACAGATAATGGAGAAAAAATGGGAGTATAAGGGTACAGTACATCAGTTATTCATAGATTTCAAAAAGGCATATGACTCGGTTAAGAGGGAAGTATTATATGATATTCTTATTGAATTTGGTATTCCCAAGAAACTAGTTCGATTAATTAAAATGTGTCTCAGTGAAACATACAGCAGAGTCCGTATAGGTCAGTTTCTATCTGATGCTTTTCCAATTCACTGCGGGCTAAAGCAGGGAGATGCACTATCACCTTTACTTTTTAACTTCGCTTTAGAATATGCCATTAGGAAAGTTCAGGATAACAGGCATGGTTTGGAATTGAACGGGTTACATCAGCTTCTTGTCTATGCGGATGACGTGAATATGTTAGGAGAAAATACACAAACGATTAGGGAAAACGCGGAAATTTTACTTGAAGCAAGTAGAGCGATCGGTTTGGAAGTAAATCCCGAAAAGACAAAGTATATGATTATGTCTCGTGACCAGAATATTGTACGAAATGGAAATATAAAAATTGGAGATTTAGCCTTCGAAGAGGTGGAAAAATTCAAATATCTTGGAGCAACAGTAACAAATATAAATGACACTCGGGAGGAAATTAAACGCAGAATAAATATGGGAAATGCGTGTTATTATTCGGTTGAGAAGCTCTTATCATCCAGTCTGCTGTCCAAAAATCTGAAAGTTAGAATTTATAAAACAGTTATATTACCGGTTCTTCTGTATGGTTGTGAAACTTGGACTCTCACTCTGAGAGAGGAACATAGGTTCAGGGTGTTTGAGAATAAGGTGCTTAGAAAAATATTTTGGGCTAAGCGGGATGAAGTTACAGGAGAATGGAGAAAGTTACACAACATAGAACTGCACGCATTGTATTCTTCACCTGACATAATTAGGAACATTAAATCCAGACGTTTGAGATGGGCAGGGCATGTAGCACGTATGGGCGAATCCAGAAATGCATATAGAGTGTTAGTTGGGAGGCCGGAGGGAAAAAGACCTTTAGGGAGGCCGAGACGTAGATGGGAGGATAATATTAAAATGGATTTGAGGGAGGTGGGGTATGATGATAGAGACTGGATTAATCTTGCACAGGATAGGGACCGTTGGCGGGCTTATGTGAGGGCGGCAATGAACCTTCGGGTTCCTTAAAAGCCATTTGTAAGTAAGTAAGTAAGTATAATATTCTATTAGAACTGGTTTAATTGCGCTATGCCTATATTCCATTTTCGAATATAAAATTCATAAACCGTTATTATATTCTGTTACCAGAATTTTATTCAATTCTCAAATTTTATGGGCAATTATTATGTATTGAAATACAAAACTCAATATAATTATAAGGATTTTAATATTGTATGGAAACAAATTAATTTTAATATTTTAATTATGAGCCAGTGTGCTTCATGGCCTATTGGTAAATTAGTTACTCTAAAGTAACTAGACAACAATTATACAGATTGTAATTCTATCTAAGCGACAAATTTCAAGGGAATTTTAGACGTACTAACGCAGTCAAAAATCCTAAACAAGAAATGTATCACTTTTTGAAACAATATGAAAGAAAAATTTCGACGAGTTTTAACATCACCACCGACCATTATAAAGCGCAAATCGAGACTGTTGGTACCTGATCTTACCTAATGACAAAGTACTAAAAGTGTTATAAAAAGAAGTCTAGTTGAAAATGACAAGAAATAACCCTATGTTAACGATTCCAATTGCTTACATTGCAATATTCAACGATACTCAGACTGCGTGATAAATTCTGTTTTAACGAATAATTTAGTGCAGAGACATTCATGTCCGAGTTCAGCTTGCACCATTCGCAGTGGCGGATCAAAGCACCTACAGTACTACAGGCCACAAACCAGTACTTCGTAAAATTTGTAAACTCATCGGTTTTCTGCGTTTCAGAAGATAAAGGCTCTTACTGTGAATCTTAAGTCTATCGCTAAGGTGATGGATAGTGACTTCACTATTAACACTTTTTTACACTTTATTATACCTATATCTATGCAAACGAAAGAGAGAGAGAATAGGGCAGATCACTGATATGAGATAACTCGTGACAATTGTCTTCTGCTAGCGAAGAACTGGCAACAAGACCTCTGAAATCTCGTGCCTTGTATTTCTGTATCTCGGCGTTTTTTGAATATTGTGTCTTGGTGTTTTGTTTGTGTTATGCCCTCGTGTCTTGTGTGAGTGTTATGTCTTGGTATTTTGTATAAGTATTATATCTTGGCATTTTGTATATTTGTTGGGAGTGTTGTGTACTGGTGTTATGTTTGATCGTTGTTGTTGTCTTTGAGTTTTGTGTATTTTGTCTTGGTGTTTTATGTGAGTGTTGTATCTTGGTGTTTTATGTGAGTGTTGTGTCTTGGTGTTGCATAAGAGTGTTATGTATTGTTTTTTGAGTGAATGTTGTGTCTTGTTGTTTCTGTGAGTTTTTATGTATTCGTGGCTTGTGCGTGAGTGTTTTCTTGGTGTTTAGTATGATCAATTGTGGCTTTTTTTTGTAAAGGTTGTGTATTGGTTTCTTCGTAAGTGTTGTCTTAGTCGCTTGTGTGTGCTGTGTCTTGGTGATTTCTTTTGTGGATGTTATGGCTTTGTGTTTTTATGAGTGCTTTGTCTTGGCCTTTTTATGAGGGTTGTGTCTTGGAATTTTGTATGTGTGTTATGTCTTGATATTTTCTGTGTAGTTTGTCATTTTCTTGTGTTTTTGCACTTTTTTGTGTGTGTTGTTTTGGAAGTCTCTTCTATGTGTGTGTTAGGCATATATCTTGGAATTATCGGTGTGTGTGTGTGTGTTTTGTGTTTTGCTTTTTGGCAGTTTTCTGTGTGCGTGCGTGCGTGCGTGGGCGTGGGCGTGGGCGTGGGCGTGTTAGGCTTATATATTGGAATTATCGCTGTGTGTGTCTTGTGTGTTTGTGTTTTGTCCATTTGTGTTATGGTGTTTTCTTTGTGTCTATTGTATGTTGGCTTTCTTCTTGTCATTTTTTCTTTTTGCGAGATGTGTCATCGCGTTTTCTGTGTGTGCTTTTTTGCTTCTTAGTGTGTTGCCTATGTGCTGTAACTTAGTTTGTTCTGTTTTGCTTTTTTTGTTTGTGTTGTGTTGTGACGATTTGCGTGTCTTACTTTGCTATTTTCTGTGTGCAGTGTATTTGTGACAATTATACTTAAGTCCATTGAATTGTTTAATTGATAATTGGTGTACGCTAAGCAAGCAGTCACGTACATAGTCTGTTAATTTGGATAAACTAAGATTTTAACTCGTATTTTCTGTGAACAAAACCCGAATATGTAACAGTTGGGTTTCAGTGGTTATAGCATAGGTTGAAATTTATTTTTACTTTTTTATTACATGAATTATAAGGAGAAGTGTAAATATTGTAGGCTGCATATTATTTAACATTGATGATATCGGGAAAGTAGTCGTAATCTTGACCATGCTCAATGGCTGTCAGTCTGTGTATATACAAACATTAGGTTACTCCTAATCTGTTGATGATTTTTCTCTATGTTAAATACAACTTCATTGAAAAAAAATTCTGAAACGGTGAAAATTTAATGTAATATATAAGTTTAATCATTTTAATAATTATGGTAACGCAGAATTCCCGCATGGAAATATCATAAAATGTTTACGATTAGAAGAAAAAACCCAAATACCACAAAAAATATAATAGAAAAAAAGATAATTTTCATTAGTTTTAATAATTTAACAAAAATATTGGTCTTGTAAACCAACAAACTTCGGTACGTCACTATAATAATCTAACACAAATGACGACCTAGTCCATTGAAATATAATATTTTTTCTTGTGTTATTTATATTACGAAAAATAAATTCAAAAATAGTTTTCCCAAATAAACTAATAATCGTGCATAGAATTACATCTATTTTTATTGCAATTAAAGTCTTAAGATTCTAACTCCTCCCGCCACGTGACAGCAGAGATAAGAATGACAGTACTGCTGAATATGAAAATAAAGGAGTAGGCTTAGAATCACAGTATAAAACATTAATATGCATAAAAATATATATCGTTTGCATTGTCCGATTTTCATGAGTAAAATAATAATAATTATTATTACAGGGTAATAATCAGGGAACAGATTTATATGGACTAAAAATATATGAAATATGTAAATATATATGTAGTTATTTTTACCAAAATATGGAATTAAATATGGATTTTTACCAAAATATGGAATTAAATATGGACTTAAAATTATAAAAAAATGACTATGTACGTTAAATATTGGTACATTTTAATCAAACTAAACAAAAAATATAATGGACGTACCTTATCTTCCAATGTAGTTTCAACAAAACACAATTTTTATTGTCTGTTACCATAACAATAGGTTACAAACATTTCTTTCAAGTGCTGAAAAGTGAATCTTCTTCTATTGTCTCTGAGGATAGATTTATACTGACTAAAAGAGCGTTCGACGTCACAAGAAGTAACTGGTACATAATTCAATTTCACAATGTCTGCTGGGGATAAGTCCAAGTTAATCTTCACTGTTGATTCACCACTCATCACAGCAACAACCTTTTGTAGTTCTTCATATCCAGGGTTTTTTGAAAGTACAGTGTCCACCTTAGCTCTTACTGCATCTGCAACTTTACCTCTACCACGATTCAGTTGTTCCACAGTACTATTTATAATTTCAAAACTTTCAGATAGTGAAAGGTGCCTATTTTGGAGACTTTTGAGCGTTTTTATGATGCATGAAAATGTATGCTGAATGTGAGCTAAGTCATTCTTCACACTTATGTCACAGGTAACTGTTTTCGCAGTATCAATTGAGACTGCATCTTCAGAGTCCAATGCAAGGAGAACATTGTTAATAGAGTCTATATGTTCGGCATAATATTCAACTGCTTCTAGCCATGTACCCCATCTAGTTAAAATTGGCTTTGGTGGCAATGGAATTTCAGGGTACATTTCTTTCAACACGTTAACTCTACTGGGAGCTTTGAGAAATACTTTTTTCACTGATGAAATCAACAAATCTACTTTAGGGAAATTGTCTCTGACCACTTCTGCCACACGATGAAATGCATGCGCCACACAAGTAAAATGAGTCAATTTAGGATATACAACAGATAATGCTTGTCCAGCTTTGACCATATAAGGGGCAGCATCGCTAATAAAGAATAACACATTATCGTACATAATACCCTTTGGCCACAGGATACCCATAGCTTCGTTGAACAGTTTAACTATAGTTTTGTTATTGCACTTTTCTAGAACATCACAATGTAAAAGAATTCGTTCAGAATATTGTTCACTTAACAAACCGATAACTACATTACCAACAAGTCTACCTTCTTTGTCGGGAGTCTCATCAATGGAAACCCAAATTGAACTATCTTTAATTTCATCTCTTATCTTCTGTATTGTCTCATCGTAGATGGATGGAGCATACGTCTTCCTAAGTGTTGACTCATCCGGGATTGTATGTTGAGTATATTTTTCAAGGAATTCCCTGAAGACCTTATTCTTTAGTTTGTAGAGAGGAATATCAGCAGAGATGAGAGAACGGCACAGGTCGATGTTAAACTCAGATCTTACATTCGATGTTGTTGGTTGTGTTAAAAACAATTGTCTCTGCTTGGAATTTAGTTGTTTGTTGGCCTGATGTTTACTAGTTGTAATGTGTTGTTGCACCAGGAACTTTTGTGTAGATGATACTGCACACTGACACAAATTACAAAATAATATTTTATTGTCAGTTGATAAACCATCTTCTTTAAATTCTGAAATGTAACTTGTTAGTTTTGATTTTAAATTGACTGAATGACGTACTTTTGGCATATTTACCGTCTTTATAGTATGATTTACAAAACTGAACCTATGTGTACTCTGACTGGCATTTAACTGTTGAGCTGCACAACTGAAGTCTGTTAAAAATTTTAAATTAAATTAATACAGTTTTGTAACTTACTTTCCCATTGTTGATAGGACTGCTAATTTTCAAATAACTCTGATGTTAAAGGGATTACTGAACATGTGTTTAAATCTCTATTGTTGAAATGTATTTTTAAAAGTTAATGGAATTTTGTTTTGTTTTATTGTTAAACCTAATATAATATGGACTGTTTTATATGAAATATGGAAAATATATGGAAATTAACGAAAATATGTACTAAACTCTAAAATATGGAAAAATATGGAAAATAAAAGTAGGATTTTTCAACCCTACACATTGTGAAACATAAAGATAATGCAAAATATAAATTATATTAGCTTTATAAGTAAATATGTATTTACATATAAATCCTTTCCCTGGTAATAATGAATAGCGGATTACATGCATATATATGTACAAAATGAAGAATGTAATTATCCCGTAAATTCCGGAAAGGGTATTACCAATGGCACTTCCGCAAAAGGAATTTCTATAAGCAACTGAAAAATGTGCAGAATTCATATAAGAATTTATTAAAACATGTGTCAAAGATATGTATATCAATAAATCAGGCCTACATAACATTCACTGCATTTGTGTTCATTTCATTTATGGGGTTCAGACCTGTCTTCGGACAATTTACTAAACAACAACAACAACCATATACTGTCATTTTTAAATGTAGCCCGGCATTATTTGAACCTCCTTACTGATCGGCCCAGATTGCAAAAATATTATATATGATGGGAAACTATTGAAAACCGACGGAAACTGTTGATTGTCAGTGTTAAAAATACTTTTCGCACTACTGTTAAAGTACTTTCCGTAGGCTACCTTAGAATAGTCAATTTTTTTACACTCATCTCTAGCGTTAAAAGATATACTTTTAAGGATGCGCCGTCTAAAAATAAGCAGCAGATTAAATGAGTTAATTGTTTCTAAAAATATAAAATGCAAAATGATTATGTAACCGGTATTATCTTCATGACACTTATTATAAAGAACGATGGCACGAAAATTTTAATCACTGATGATTTTCGTCGAACATGTGAGTGCCGAATTACATGGTGCATCAGATCAACCAACATCCTATACAAAGGGCGTGCGAATGGAAAGTACGATTCCTAGTAAACGTAATGATTCAGTTGTATTTTTACCAGCCCACTTCGCTAACTTGCATGAAATTGAGTGGAGTGGGCTGTCACGTCATTCTTGGCGACAGTTGCAGCTCTCAGTACTGGTTGGAGCCAATGCATGTTAATCAATTCTAATTACGTCTCATTCTGCTCCACATTAATTTTCTCCCTTGTCTCGCGAATCAGCCTCCGTCACTATTTCCTGGAGCACGTAAGGCGTAAGGGAGGTGAAAGGGTGCCTTCCAAGGTTGAGTCGGGGTTGGTTATTCTCAATAATTAATAAAGCAGCCCTACGAAAAGCTACAATAGCCGCCGCGGGTAAATTAAGGAAGAAGAGAGACATATATTTGCATATAGACACTTGTTACTCTTGTGTAATTACATGCGTATCCCAAAAGACGGCGAGAGAAAGAGGAGAATTCTGCAGGGACTTGCACGTCTGTAGTGTAGCAGATTTTCTGTTTAATACGCTTTAATCTTTTACAAAGACCTCTAGATAACTAAAAATAAATATAGCATGTTATATGCATGTAACATTGTTAAGAGTATGGCTACAGCGTCCACACCTGTGGAGTAACAGTTAGAGCGTCTGGCCGCGAAACCATGCGGCCCGGGTACGATTCCCGGTCGGGACGAATTACCTGGTTGAGGTTTTTTCCGGGAATTTCCCTCAATCCAACATGAGCAAATGCTGGATAACTATCTTTCTTGGACCCCGGACTCATTTCACCAGCATTACCTCCTTCATCTCATTCAGACGCTAAATAACCTAATATGTTGATAAAGCGTCGTAAAATAACCTACTAAAAAAAGGCTAAAGCGTCGGTTTTTTAACTTGGAGTCACATGTTCGAATCTGGAAATGTTCAAGCAGAATTTCTCTAGGTAAAGATTATAAATCCTATGTCTTTACCTTTGTTTATACAGCTGGTAATGGTGTGTGCAGGCATGTTCAGCGCTGGCATATCTAGCTTTTAAACGAGGTGCAACAGTGACGCAGAAGCTCAGAATCACATAGCAATGGCGGGCATTCCTACGGCGGATTATACTGGATTGCTGTATATCGGAGCTTCATTAGTGATACGATGTCTTTCGCAGAATCATATGAATCGAGAGGATATCACACTTACAACAAAGGCGGTTCTTTCATTTCTCATGTTTAGGATCAGTTACAAATATTCAGGACGCGAACATAAATATGTACATTCTTAAAATAGACCACCTGTTATACGAGTTCAAAGAACACAGATTCAGTTATTTTCAAAGGATGGAGAAAGATTTCAATATTTTTTCAACTCCTTTTCATGTTTAAATTGGAAATGTTATCACAGAATTTCAGTTAGAGGTACTGGATTTGCAGAATGATGGCTTCTTGAAAGCAGAATGTGAAGGTCTAATGGGGGCTAAATTTTTTTAAAATATGTCAAGTACTACATATCCACTGCTTAGACAGTGTGCTTCAAAACTAATGAGTACCGTCATTTCCCATAACTATTGTCCTGGAACATAACTATTGTCCACGATACAACTATTCAAATTTTGTACTCCATAACGTAGTACGTCGTTTATCTATATTCTTGCTGTACTGTAGTTTGAATTCAAGTCACTGCAGCTATCTACGAACGGTCTATGTTACTTTTACAATGATCTTTGAATGGTTGTATCGTGGACCATAATTATGGGAAATGACGGTATTTATTCATCAACCTACCAGTGCGAACAGCTGTTTTCTAAAATGAAATTTATAAAGTCCACCCATAGTTCCCGATTAAGCGATGATCATCTCCTTTCGCAACTGAAAATAGCATACACAGATATAAAGCCCAATTTCAAAGAAATTGCTTTGGAAAATGATTAATTAAATATCACGTGAATGGACTATTCTAATTACATATGTCGGTAGGAGTGCAGTGGCGCAACTGCCTGTAAATCCGTCACTGCACTGTAGAATGCTACCTCTCCCACAGTATGTAGTTTCCATTTAAATCCTGTCTTGTGGGTTGCGTTCATTTTACCCACCACTGGCATACAGGCACACTCTTAAAAGGCATTCTACGTCTCTGTTGCACGTCGTTTAAGGGGGTTAGGTACAGCTTACAGCGGTAAAATTTTTGGAAATATTTAACATTTTTTTCATTCATTACTATATCTTATAAAATAATGAAAATTGGTATATATAAAACACTGTCCTTCTGCTATATGAAAAAAATATTTTTACAATTAAAAATATATATATATATATATTTTTTTTTTTCAAAATTCAAAATGGTTGAATTTTACTGTGCAGTGATGAAGCGTTTCCCTCATAACTCATAAACTTATTAACTTTCCCGTGTTCTCTCGCTTTTATTTTATTACTGAAATTCATGTTTACAATATAATGCTCTTTCAACTACATTTCTTAATAAATAATATTTTTTTTTATTTTGTGTTAGACAAAAATATTGATATTTGACCATTTATTTAAATGAATTTATTTTTTTTATCAAACAATCTATCAAAGATAGAGAAGTTATCTTGCATCATATTGTAGACATGGAATGTATAAATACACACACAAAATTTCATCACAAAATGTTGGATAATTTTTCAGTTATATTGGAAACACTTCATCACTGCACAGTGATTGTACAAGATACAGTAATAGAGGGGAAAAAAATGTTGAATATGAACATGCCTAGTGCGTTGTATTTCCCTCTCATGGCTTTTCGTATAATCATTCGTACAATCTTAAAATGTTTCTCGGAGAACCTCCGTTATAGTAATACACGTAAATATTTTAGCAAAATATTATTTTGAAATAAATTAAAGTAGAGTAATGAAATATTGCAGTTTATTGAAACGACGTAAGCTTATGTATTTAATTGTAAGTGTATGCAGTCGAAGGGATTTTTATTTATGGGATACATTATAAGACACATTATTTCGATCGAATCCGCACATATTAGAGTAACTTCAGGCTAATAAAATGCATTAAATAAGAAGAATTACAGTTGTTGAGCTTAGACGAGTAACAACATACTCTCGATATCAAGCTAGTATACGAGAGAAATGACGATACCTTCAACATTTAGTGTAAGGTAGGTTTCATAATCCATTTCTGCATCCACCGTTGTAAGCAGCATTTTACCGGCTGATACTCGATCTGTCGTCAGCCAGATTCCATACTACGGCAGCCATATAGGTATATATTAAGGACCCTCTATGTGTCCCATTTATCATGCTCACTCAAAATATATTTTTGCTCATGTGCCAAATGAAAGCGTGTTTCAAACAAAAGTTGTTTAAGTACAATGGGGAATTAATACTTTGACATATCTTTCTTATAACCTTTATTCATTAAAGAGATACAAGTAAAGACTTCATTTCTTTAAATGGCATGATGAACATTTTATTCAATGAATTATTTAACCTCTTCAATGCCTGTTCAAGTATACATAACTATGTACCATTCTAATAAACAAAACATTGAGGGGTGTAAGAGAATATGAAACTCATCTCATAGTGTACGTACTTCCTGCAAGTCCGAAGTAAAATAACACTTTGTAGCATTACAATATCTTATTGAGCTTAATTTTATTCATGGCAGACGATGTACTAGATTCGTAGGAATCTTTTCTGAACTTTTGGAGGCCATACATTTGAGGAATAGAATGTCTATGTGGTACTGGCATGACGGACGCCCAGCAAGTAACATTTTACGAACCCATCGTGTTCTGTACCGAAAATATTCTTCCTGTAAATGGGTTGGACGTGGTGGACCAGTTAGTTGGCCTGCTCGTTCTTCTGACCTTACACCACATATTACTCATGCGTGTACATCCATTAAGTAGGTAGGCCTAACACTAGAATGATCTATGGAGTCATTCATTCAGTGATTGTATTTATGCATTAATTCCAATGTCATCACTTGGAACAGGACATGTATATGTTCTGTTTTACTTGTAGGTGTACCAGAGTGCTACAAAATGCTATTTCACTTCGAACTTGCAGTATGAATTCCATCTTTTTTTTTTGCGCCCCTCAATGTTTTCTCTATTAGAATGGTACACTGTGATACATTTTTAATAGGTCTTCAGGAGGTTAAAATATGATTCCTTAAGTAAAAAGTGCATGTTGCTATTTAAAGGAACGAAGTCATTATTCGTATCTTCTTTATGTACAGGTTTACAAGAAATATATGCCCATAGTATTAATTCATCATTGTACTTAAACAACGTTTCATTTGGTACTTAAAAAAAGTTATTTTTGGGTAATGAAGATAAATGGGACACCCTGCATTTGAAACCTTCAAGTTTTGAGCATGGTGCAAGATTGTTGGGTACCTACCATACTTGTATCGTATCATAAATATAGAGATATCCAACGTTTCGGAGTCATATACTGGCTACATCATGAAGAAAGATAAGGCGAGAGATAAAACAGACAACATCCCCTCCCCCGCTTCCTTGATATTGGAATGCTTATGCAGCTCAGAAACGTTGAACGCGTCTAACTTTCACATTGGTACAGATACCAAACTTGTCACATTGCAGAGGTAATGTTTGTTAACTTTAAACAATTCCAAACCTTTGTTACAAAAGTTATAAAATCCTGAATAATTTTTAACTGGCATATTTTCCAAATTATACGCTGACAACAAAATGATTCAATCTTTCATGTAGACAGTTCATAATTCCTACGGAAGAAGTAGTAAAAGTTTTCTTTTGTCATTGAATTCTTATTACTACTTCCTTCATTGACGTATCATATAGTTCCAAATTAAATCATTAAATATTTATTCCTCTTCGAGATTACATTAAAGTACAATTAGGTAATCGAAGAACACATGGTGACCACGAAACTTACACAGGTGATAGCTTCGAATAGTTTATTGAGATTCGGAATGAACTTGATGCTGTTGTCTGTACGATATACTAGATAACAGAGAAAAACATATTTTCCGCAGATTGGCTCGAATCCACAACTATTTTCATAAAGCTTGTAAATTTCAATTCAATATTTTGGCAAACCATTGTCGATTAGTATATAATTAGCATTTTTAATTACTGAATTAAAAAAAAAAATATTCTAATTCGTTTGTCTTCTTTCTTTTAGGTACGTGATGGTTAATTGGTTATTGCTCTGACACTCATATATTCGGAATATACGTGAGTATTAACAGATTATATTAACAAACACACCTTACAAATATATGTTGAACAATATATATGTATTTGTTATTACGCATTATTTTCAGGGGTGTTTTTGTCATCAATAGATTACATTCCTTTCTTTGTCATGAATACTGTTACATATTTCGCTTTATTATCTGTCATACAATATGACAAATAGGAAAGATAAAATTGTATTACAGAGCATTAGAATAAAACCTACTAAAGATCCAAAAAAGTTATCACCAAATTATATAGGCTACATGTAAAACTTAAATTCTGTATTGCTGATACCAGATTTCAAGATGTTTTTCCTTTCATCCTTACCCATTCTCTGAACAAAATATTGGTGTATATTCTAGAATCTAGATGGTTGATGTTTTTTCCCGGCGGATATCGGTCGTCGCGAGATTCTAGTCAACCATGTAGTTTAAGAATTCTTTTATTTATGCAGAGTGTAATCCATTTAAGATATCAAACTTACAGTAATAGCACAGCATATAGTACTGAAAGAACATTAAACATTTTTGTTCAGTTTCAGGACTTCATTTTAATATGATAAAATGCAATGCTAGTAGTAAGTATAATAACCACTGATCAAATGAAGAAATCCATCCTAACTGTAATTTTTTGGCGTGAGCAATAAATGTTAATGCTAAGGAAAGTTTTCTTAAGAAAGTTGAAGTTCTTCGCTTCACCATAAATTAGGTGGAAATAACAATAGGTATAAAATATTAGAGATAATGATAACTATCATTTATTCCGAGTAGGTGCCCGCTTAAACGTCCGACGTTAAAATATTTCATTTTTTTCTGTTGAATGAACTGTGATGGAATACACGTCCTGTAATTTTGATATAGGCCTATATTATGTCGTTAAGCTATGTATTTAAATTTATTGAAAGTAGTCAAAATCTTGTGTTTGAGAAGTTTTTGGTTCTTTATCCTCTTTCATCTTCGTTTAAGATTATCATCAAATTCTGTGTGTTCATTAACAGGGATTCACTAGTCAATTTTGTATTGCGGTGTGAGATCACTACTTAAAACAACATAATACAAACAAATGTAGTTTCGTTTTTGTTCAGTAATTTATTTGGGCATTAAAATAGACATATTTAAGTAACAAACCATTAATAGGATCCTTACATTAGCAATTATTTTACAATTAACAATTAGAACTACATCTATTAATAATACAGGATGGAAGGGAAATAACCCTGCAGTTTGAAAGGGATGATAGGATACACTTAGTGAATAGAAAACCTATATTACGTTTTGTGATTAAATTCACAGTTAATTAGAAAATGTAGTAGGAAGTTTCAGCAGTCTGGCAACATCGCTGCTAACACACTGCTCTTTTTTCTCGTAATATAAGAGACCAACGAACTAAGGTCTGTCACCCCTAGGTCAGGCATGTCAAAATGACCCATAAATGACATTTGCCATAGGCGTGGTTCGACTTTTAGGTTATACAGCGGTCAGATGAATGACAGCTCAGCTGAGAATTCGATTGCCCGAACGTTAGTTGCTAGTCTCTTGTCATATTAAATATACTAAAAGCATTAGCTGTAGTCTGTTTCAGGAGCTATAAGGTTTTCTGTTTTTGTTTTACTATTGAATTTACGTTTTTTTTAAGTGTGTAATAAAATTATTGTAATAGTATAATACAGTTTCCTAGTGGAAGCAAGACGTGCAAGCTTGATAGTTTGTGAATATCGATAGATTTTTTTAAGTATGATTATGTGCTGTACTTTTCTTATGACCGAAGTATATATTTTCTTGTGCAATATTTGAGGTGTGAGATAATGCAGTTTCAATGATTTTAAAAATCGAATGTTTATAAACCTGTTTTTCATATTTCAAAATATGAAAAATATCAATAGATTTCAATGCGTTATTCATTACGTGAGGGAGAAAATAATATATTAGCTACTTAGATATTTCACAATAAGAACGTTTAATATTACAGTTACGGAGTAAACCACTTAAATATATCTACTTCAACACGAAAATATTGTACACAGGGTTCTGGATGTTACGTGTAGTATCGTACATTTACCAGTTAACGTAAGAAAGCTGTAACGTATGTAAGTATCCAAAGGTTGTAATTCGTAGTAGATTATTTTTATAGGAGGCATTGTTATGATTGCCACGCGAGCCACAACTCTCTCGTAGTAGCCACTGACCTTGACAAGACTGCGCTAGGTGAACCTCTCCCTCTACGACCGCAATGTTGCAATCTATTTCGCACCATTCAGTGGCTTCAAACTAGTGGTTTTTAAATTAAAACCGTCCACGCTATGGAAATCCGCAAGAAGAATAAATGATTCTTCATTAGATTTTCTAGCGATCTGGACAAAAATCACTATCTTACTCGCAAGACTTAAAGAGTATTAAACATTAAAAAAAAAAAATTCTGAGAAAACTATGAACTTTCCACCAATATGGTATTACACATTTTGTTACATACAACATGAGCTATTCGCTCTGAAAAAGGTGTAGAGCTATTTCATTCATACTCTGTATAAATACACTAAAAGGATTGTTTCGTAACTAACGTATGTGAAGTAAAAATTGAATAACAATATTAAAGAAAATAAAAGTTTGCTCCGATATAATAGTTAACTCACATAACAAGGGATTATAGCTTACATATTGTTAATGAAGACTGGGAATTTGTATTAAACATTACATATAAAATTAGAAATTAATAAATGTTTCTGAAGGAAACATATGTAAATTGAATACCAAGAACAAAAATATATTGGATCCGGAGTAGTAATATTTAGTGATTACTTTGTACATATTATTTCCTCCAGTAGCCTACACGTCCGGCTTATAAACGGCAGTGAACTTTGAAAGGAAATTTTTTATCTTTGGTCCCAAATGCTGGCTGGAAGGGAATTAAACATTTTGGAAGAAAGGTAAAGAGATGACTCAAAAAGTTGTGTAGTGTGTTTGGAGAGAGTAATAGCAGTTTGATACGAGCATCATATGAATGGTAGTCAGAATTTCGTTTGAATAGATGTTTGTAAGAGTAGTTATATGCATAGGCCTATTGGGCACACTTGAGAATAATTATGACGGTAACTGTCAAAATTCTATGTTCTTTCAATAATGGCTTACAGGAGTTGCAGGGTTTAATTTTGAAAATGGTTCTTAATCTATTATTCGTTTCTGTAAAATAAAATTCATGTTTATCAAATATTCATTTACTGCGTCTCAAGAAAATATGTTAAATGTAATCGTCGAATAGAAATAACCATAGTAGCAAGACATCAGTGTTTTTCTGTTGCAGTATTGCGATAAGTTAGAAACGAGGTAGGAGGAACTTGCGAGATGATTGGAAAGATGACTGACATGGTTTTTATAATTCAAAAACGAATTGATAGTTATACCGTGGAATTTGGAAGCAGATACTCCTTGTATTGACATGTTCTTAAATGCAATATTTTGTTGCTTGTTCGTAAATTTCTGTCAACTTTAGACTTGAAAAATTATGTTCTTCTTTATGTAAATCTAGCAAAATATAAAAAAGTCAAGTATAAGTCGCATTCACTTCGGAAGTTTTTGCTAAAATGTCCGTTCCTGTTCCTAAAATTCTCCGCATTTTGTCCACTGGGATATTTAATACGATTATGTATACAATTTAGAACCCCAAGTACATAGGAAAACTGCAATATAAAAGAAATCATCCATAATCCAACTTAATTCAACTTGCAATCTACGAAAGTGGTGATAGTGCTAGAATAACATAATTATATCCTAGGTATATATCAACTATGAAAACTTTTACATTGGCTCCTACCTAGGCGCATTCCCACCTTCACTAGGTGAATACAGTAAAATTTCTTGAGTATCCAGATTTCGAGCTGTCAGTCACATTTATCTCCCTCAGTTCCCTCAGTCGACGACAGCCGACGATCGGGAATGTTATGAAGTGATAATGTAATGGAGATAGAACGTAATGTTGCTGATGCGTAACATAGGGAAACTGGAGAACGCCGAGAAAAAGTTCAACTGCGACCTTGTTACCACAAGTGCCAATGAAAACTTCCAAGCCAAACCGTGGCTTGAATCTGAAAGGCAGTCTCAGTGTCTAGGTCTAGTTCCTTGAGACATTTCAGAAAATATTATTATACTGCTTCTACTATGCATATCTGAAGTATATTCTGTTAAAATATGACAAACCCCTTTGGCATAGAATCCAAATAATTTAAACAGCTGTCTTACAGAAGAAATAGGATTGTTTCTGTTTGTACAAGTGTAAATAACATATGAAATTTCGGAAGACATATTATTTGTCTTTCTTGTGTTAAATATGATGTTACCTTATTAACATGTTTCAGCCTGCTATTGGCCATCATCAGATATGGAACCAGTTCTGATGATGGCCAATAGGAGGTTGAAGCATGTTAACAAGGTAACATAAAATTTAACACAAGTAAGATAAATAATATTTTTTCCGAAGTAACATAGTGTTAAGATGTGTAACATATGAAGTGTTGCAAAAGATTGTGGGTTTCGGAATATGAAATATGTCTTTATGTTCTGAATTCAAAAATTTGTCTTAGAATATAACAATTGAGAGTCAGACAATCATTATAGTTTATTATTAGTTAGTGGTATTATCTTTTGATTGCTCGGTAGTGGTCGATTAAAAATAACAATGTTTAACCTTTTAATTAAATAAAGATTTTTTTTCGTCCTACAGAATTATCTGTTATGGTTACCATCATTTATTAATGGAGAAAATTTGCTATGATGCCGGTGATCGAACTCGGGACCTCCAGTTCTATGCACTGAGCGCTCTAATCATTGAGCTACATCAAGTTCACCGAGACACTCAAATGTCTGCACTCCTGGAGTGATGAGTGATGAGAGTTGACTTTATATTATGTGTCAATATATGTGTTAAACGTGGAGTAAGGTCACTAAGGGAAGGTACTAAAGGAGAATGATTCGATTTGAGCCTCGGCGTAGCTCAGTGGTTAGAACTCCCAGTGCGTAGAACTAGGGATCCCGAGTTCGATTTCCGGCACCAGAGCGAGTTTTTCTCAATTAATAATCTTTTAATTAAGGCCTAGACGACATTATACGCAGTAAAATATTTAATGATGGGTTAACTGAAAACGTTTAGCCGGTAGTTTCACTAACCGAGGCTGATACAAGTGGCCAAAAATGTATCACAGTAAGTTACGAAGATATTTGGCTATAGAATTAGAATGAGTATATCAAAGTACATTATATAAATAATTAAATTTACATGTATAGTTATTTTGATTGCTTAACCCTTCAGTACTCTCATGGGGGACACCTGTCAACCAGCGTGTTTCTTTTCATTGTTGTATTTCCTAGAAATGTTTTACAACCGTGAAGTTTTAGGTACCTTCGAAACCAAACTCACATAATAACTTTCTTTATTTTCAGTCTTGAAGTTGCTCGTATAACTGGTAGAGCAAAGGTTTTATTTTTCTGGGTGACAATTGTCAACCACGCGACTTTTTACGTTACGGTTTCTGCAAAATTTCGTAAGTAGGCCTATTCATTATCACTTTTGTGAGTTATATACTTCATCTTTAGTGATACTCCTCAAATAAGCTAAACAAAACCGAACATTTATTAATAAGTCTTAATACACAGATTCCCAGAGCCAACGGTCGTATTGTAGAAGAATTTATTAATTTCGGATGACTCTCATAACTAAATTTAAATCCTCCTGAATACTTTGCCTTATAGTCTTTGGGTGAAATACAAGCAAATGAGTGTAATGAAGACTCAACATTGCAAGACAATCAAAGTAAGGAAATTGCAAATGCACAACACAATCGTTATTATCGTGCAGAAAGTGAGATACGAAATAATAATTAGTGTTCACCCATAAAGTCATTGGCGTTATCGCTACAATACAATAACTATCAACATTTTAATTTGACAATTAATACTCTTTGACACACTGAGTTTAAAAACACAGAAAAGAATTTATTCTTTAGCGTCTTTAATTTTCAAATAGTGGAAGATAAAACTAATACAAAGTCCATCGTCAGTAACAAACTTTGTCCTAGTGCATAGATTTTTATTTTTTCTTACATCGGTACTTTTATAAATCAATGTACTTTTGCTTTCAACGAGTCCACATTTCTTTGCCTAGCTCTTCTACCGATTATATTTGACACCTATGTTCTGATTGTTTTAAGTTTTATAACACGTGGTATGGCGGAGTCTGATTACAACTCGATTCCAAATTAGTATTTAGTATTAGTATTTATTTATTTAACCTGGTAGAGATAAGGCCGTCACGCCTTCTCTGTCCCTATACCAGGAAATTCCAACTATAATACGAAGAATAAAATTACAATTAGTATTAAATTTACAATTACAATTAAAAGTAAAATTACAATTAGTATTAAATTTACAATTACAATTACAATAAAAATCAAAGTACGAAAAGATTACCTCACTAATTAAAGCTAGATAATTTATCATAGAAAAACAAAGAATATTTTATATTTACTGAATTACAATTGTTGTCGCTGGAGAGGTCAGTCAGTAAAATGTCAGCATAGTCAAAATAGGGAAATACAAGTGTCTGCACAAGGGACTTTTTTAAGCAAGAGAGGAGATGAACATTTATCCTTTTTAGCACACGGGTAATAGAATATACTTTTCTGCAGGTTTCTGTGATTTACAGGTCCCAACTTAGTGATATGACTCATAGAATTAAATCTCCTATCATGTTTAATACAATCAAAGGATTTACTTTACCATACTTCTGCAGTTTTAACTTTAATTTCGAAATTCACTGGTTTTCTGACAAACGCACTGTCACTTATAGGCACATTGTTACTTGTAATGAATTTGATTTTGACATGAGAATGTTTACTTGTTTCATCAGTTCAGTTTTTGCTGTCTTTAGTTATTTTTTGCATCATGGGCACCTAGCTTCATAGAGATCATTGGATTTACTTAATCAACCTATAAGAGGTTAGGTACAGCTTAGAGCAGTAAAATTTATTAAAATATTTAACATTTTTTCCTCCATTACTTTGTAGAATAATGAAAATTTGTATGTGTAAAACACTGTCCTTCTGCTATATGAAAAAAATGTTTTTACGATAAAAAAAATATATATTTTTTTTCCCAAAATTCAAAATGTTGGCAGTTCAGTTCGCCTTCTTTTATTTTATTGCTGAAGCTCATGTTTACAATATCATGCTCTTTCATCCACATTCCTTAATAAATAATTTATTTTTATTTTGTGTTAGAAGAAAATACTGATATTTGACCATTTTGTAAAATGAATTTTTTATCGGACAATCTATCAAAGTTAGAGAAGTGATCTTGCATCATATTATGGCATGCACAAATATACACAAAAAATTTCGTCACAGAATGTTGGATAGTTTTTGAGTTATGTGGGAAGCGCTTCATCATCCCGGATTGAACTGAATTTTGAAAAAAGAAAGTAAATAATTTTTTTTAATTGTAAAAATAATTTTTTCATATAGCAGAAGGACAGTGTTTCACACACACTAATTTTCATTATTGTACAATACACAGTAATGGTGGACAAAATGTTGAATATTTCCAAAATTTTACTGTTTTAAGTTGTACCTAACTTCTTAAGTTTTTGGTCCTGCAACCAAGGTCGACAAAAGTTTTTGTCATGATTTTCTTTTTCTTTCTTCTTTCATGTTTCTTTTTCAGTAAATTAGCTTCTAAAGAATCACCCATTTTCACTTTATTTGTCATTATATTTAATATACATCTGGCTACAGTGGACGTGAGTTAGTAAGGTAAGTATTTACGTATCGACCTAGCAACCGTTCATTATAATATTATGATACTACTAATGATCTATGTGAAATCGTCAAGCAATGGTCATGCTTCATCAGTCATTATGCCTTTGGATGAGTATCGAGAACTCCGTAGTAATTGATTTTGTTATTAGGGCCTATAGGCCTAGTATTTCCATAATTTGAAAAATTCGTATATTTTCTTAAAATTAAGCTAAAAATCCCTCAATTTTTTAAGGACAAAATATCCCTGCTCAAGTTTGGCAAACTCGTTACATAAAATTTTTCCTTTCGACTATTAATGTTATAAATGATAACGGATAGGAATCCGATATTTTTGTGCATTATTGGAACAGTATATCCGAATTGTGCGGAGTCGTTGAGCAGTTGTTTACTTTCTGGCTGAAACGTGAAAGTCACGTAAACGACTGTAGCTCTCCTGTTGGTAATAAAGTCGAGACAAGAAGGAATCCCACTAATTAGTTTTGCTCAAGACAAAGTGTCATGGGGTCCGATGACAGACAGAACTGCAACTGTGTGACTTTAATTTTATTCTTGCACAAATTACCCACATTAAGAACCTTTGGTGTGGCATAATGTAGTGTAAATTTTCACGCAGCTATTCCAAACCTACAATTACGTTCTTTCTTAACAGCGCTTTCAATAGCTATTATTACTGCATTGTGAAGACACGTAACGAATGTTCTCTACTTTACATTAGCTTCAGTTGAAGAAAACAGTAAATTTGATGTAATGAAGGGAGTTCTCTAATTATGTAATTTCACAACATATAATTACTATGAAGAGAGTAATCACCATAGCATATTCGATCTCGTTCTTTGTCATAATTTGTTAAGAGCAATTAGGATACACAATTTGAGAACAAGGCGCTTATATTTCGTAATGAAGCGTCAGTATTAAACAATAGAAGTACACAGCAGCTGGAAGAAGTACAGATAAAACAATATTTTTTGTGTCTTAATCCATCAAAAAAGAATTACAATATAGAAACCACCAGGGACCCCATCCTAAATGCAAAAATTCATAATTTATAGGTATAGGCCTAAACTTAGTTTTAGCATTGCCTTTTTTTCCAAATTAATAACATAATTTTAATATGTGTTCCACAAATTCTGTTCATAAATAGGAAAGTTGTCCAATGTCAGTTTACTTCACTGCGATTGTGTCCAGAAGAAACACAGTTTACATCAAAAGCTTGAGGGACGTGATGTTCAAACCCTGCAGGTCGCTGCTCTGTTGAGTCCGTTACCGTATATTTTTTTCTTGGGTTATTTTACGACGCTGTATCAACATCTAGGTTATTTAGCGTCTAAATGATATGAAGGTGATAATGCCGGTGAAATGAGTCCGGGGTCCAGCACCGAAAGTTACCCAGCATTTGCTCATATTGGGTTGAGGGAAAACCCCGGAAAAAACCTCAACCAGATAACTTGCCCCGACCGGGATTCGAACTCGGGCCACCTGGTTTCGCGGCCAGACGCGCTGACCGTTACTCCACAGGTGTGGACCCGTTACCGTATATTTTGTTACTCAAACAATTTGCCAAATTCCAAAACTTCTTTATTCTTCTTTTGTCTATCAATTTAAGTCTCCAGGGCTTGTTCGGAGACTCAGAACTGGTTTAATCATCGCTTTTCAGGTCGTCCTACACCGGTCTTTCTCTTTAGTCTGTTATGAAGTGCTGGGTTAGAAAATCTCACATTGCTTATTCTTAGAACACAATTTTTTGCATTGAATGATAAAGTAGGACAGTGGTTCCCAACCTTTTTCGACTGACTGAACACCCAAGATATCGCGACACACTTATTTGATTTTAATAATAATTGTAATAATAATAATAATAATAATAATAATAATAATAATAATAATAATAATAATAACCAGTACTTTTCTTATGAAGGAAAAGGTGGTGGAACTCTGTGTAGAATATTTTTTAGCGGACAAGGAGATGATTACTTTTATGTAGTGTCGGACATCCAGTGTTGTAGATAGGTTGATGTTAACATGCAATCGAAAATTCTAAAAGAACAAGCAGCAACTTGAGTGACATTAGAAAAAAAAAAGGTATGTGTAAAAAATTCCAACCTGTCTATGCTGGATGTGGGATAAAACATTTTTATTATAGTCTTTGAAAACTCGCCTATTTAAATTAATGTGAAATCTGCGCTTGGTGGGCTGCACAGTTTTTCTCTATAACGTGGCCTTAAAGGAGCAGTCCGCAATAAAATTAAGTTGGCTTTAATCAAACACGTTTTTCAATAGAAGTAGAATGTAATTTGCCACATGTCAATGCGAGGCATGGTTCTTGAGTTACTGACTCCGCACAAATACTTATGACGTCACAGCCACTGAACTGGTGTGATTGCGTAGTAGACCGAGAACATCGGCGAGTGCAGCGCAACGCTTTGTATTAAAATAAATAATCTCTCGCCGTAGTAAACGTGAACAGAATTTCGGACTTAGATATGATTGTGTGAAGTCATGTTTTGCTTTTCATTTAATCATAAAACCAGCACATACCTATGTTGTGGTTTTATGTAGACGTGTTTTCTTTTACATGGACGATTTTGAACTACAGTAGACTAAACAGAAGAAATTGTATCGTAATACAGTTTAAAATGCCGTGGTGTTGTGATTTTTCGTGTTCAGAGGGAACAACAAAAACAGAACATGGAGAAGGGGTATTATTTCATGTAATTCCGAACAGAGAAAAGTTACCCCAAAGATTTCAAACATGGGTGAAGAAAGTCAACAGTAAAGGTTTTACACCATCGAAAACTACTGTTGTGTTCCAGTCATTTCCGTGAAACTGATTTTGAAGAATCGTCTTTACTAAAAAGACGTTTAATGAAAGACAATAGAACTATGAAAATGAAGAAAACTGCTGTCCCTTCCCTATTTTTGAAAGGAGAATCTCCCCAAGACAGATCTGATACTACGCGCTCCTCTGCTTATACTGTAAATGAAAGAAGGTCGTCGAATAAGTAATAGCAAGTTGCAGTGATGCACCTATAGCTGAAAATATTAACGTATGTCTAGTTCTCGACAAGGCTGAAAATTCATAGGAACGTAATATAAACAAAGCTGTGCAGTGTGAGATAGGGTGCGAGACGCTAAGAAATGTGTGGTGAATCAAGATGTGGGGGCAGCAGAAACTAACTTAGAGACATATTTTCAAATAGAAGAAGAAACTTCAAATTGTAATTCATCAGGTTCCGAGGACGCTGCACATGAAACAGAAAGTAAATAGGGAGTAAAAAAGTGTTTTTTTTTTTTTTTTTTTTTTTTTTTGCATTCTGGTCAGCGTTACAAATTTTGTTTTTCTTCTGTAATATTTGTCATTCCTCTTTTATAAATATTTGGTAGAAACAATAAGACCATTGCTGGAAGTTAATGTAGTGTGCCAGAATGCCTGTAATTGGGAGTGGAAGTCCGAACAGAGGTGAAACATAGCAGTGAGTTCTGCGTTATACTTGTGCGATATAAGATACAAATTGTTTGAAAAATTTTCAAAAACTTTACAACTATGTTTCATCGGCAAGACAACATTTCATAAAATAATTTCAAAATTCGTAGAACCAACAGTCAGATGTACTTATTTTCAGATTCATGAACAACTTATCATGCGAAGCAGCATGCGAAAAAGTTCTAGATCGCCTAAAAGAAAAAATTAGCATTACTCTCTTTCTATCGGACCGCCGTAGAGGAATTAGGAAATTGATAAGGACCAAATATGAATGGATGGGCTATCAATTTGACACTTGGCACATGGCTAAAAGGTTAAAGCCGCCGCACAAATGTGGAAAGAGAGCATAATAAATCACCTATGTGGTCATGTGCTACATGTGAAGGTGATTCTGACGACTTAGAAGACGGATTCATTTCTGTATTAAATCATGTTTGTAGTATACACGAGTGGGGAGAAACGGAGACATAATAAAAAATGTGCACACATTCACCCATACAATAATGAGAGGGAATGGATCGAACCTGGATCCAGCGATTACAATGCTCTGAAAAAAGTTGTATGTAACCCTGCCCTTTTAAAAGACCTAAATCAGACTAATCAATTTTGTCACACCAGCAAATTTGAATTATACCATAACGAGAGATTGCTTTACGCTCCTAAGAGAAAACACTTTCCATATGGTGCCTTGGTAACGAGAACTATGATTGCGATAATGGACCATAATTACAACGTGAAAAGAGATGTAACTGGTTCCAGACTCCAGTACTCTAAAGCCACTAAACGGTGGGTAGAAGACAAAACATACAGCTGGAAGAAAAATGCGTGAAGAGAAGATACTATACAGAAAAATGTCTTGGAAGTAGTTCTGGTTATCAACTGCCGCAATTCATGATCCACATGTTTTAGAGGTTCCCCAAACATAGCTTCGTGCCTAAACCGTGTGACTCAACAACTATGACGCAATAGAATAATATAAACCATGTACTAATTTATTGTTGACGTGAGATAAACCCGTATATGCAGTCCATTCATAACGACTATTTCACGTCTCACATACATTCACTCACTCATTGAAGGCGTTGACTTAGGTTATAATGGATCGACATATTAAACCTTTTCAGTTTGAACCCTTACCAGACCCAAGATGTTCTAATCACTATGAGTACGAAATTCAAAATGGGTATGTTATTATTATTATTATTATTATTATTATTATTATTATTATTATTACAGTATATGCATGTGATAGGTCCTAAGTGTGTTAATAATAACTGACTGTAACGTATGAATATAATATATTTACTCGTTCTGCGCTCTATGTCAAACGGAACTACAACGCAGTCTTATGAAGCGATCAGTGGTTATGACGTCAGAGCTTGCAGTAAGACCTTTAATATTTCGCAAACTAAAAGGCGTAGAGCGATGCGACAAACGCCGTTAATCTAAGGATTACTTTGGTGAACATCCTATAATATAATCGAAATATGGAATTTTATCGCGGACTGCTCCTTTAAGGTGGAAAAACTAAACTAAGCATTGTTGCAGGTGTTCACGTTCCATTGGTACAGTGTGTCTCAAAATAAAATGAACCATATCAAAGACTTCGTTGCAAATAAAATGCGTTGTGAAGAGACTTTCTGGATGGCTTACAATTTATTCTTAAATTCCAAAATTTCGCGACACACTCCATGGAGCTGCGCGACACACCGGTTGGGAACCCCTGAAGTAGGACATTATGACCGACTTATTTATTATTTTCAAGTCTTCTCTAATCTTTTTTTTTATAAATGTAATCTCTGACAGTTTGTGGCCTGAGAAATCTCATTTCTTGAACCTTCATCATTCTTTCTTAGGGTTTATGGTTCTGAGTGAAGCATGAACATTGATAATGTTATAATTTTATGCTACTGAAGCTGAAAGTTTCTTGCATTTTTCTCTCAAAACGTGTTTTGATGACCCCATTAAAATCACCCATCCCAAGCTTTCCAATTGTTGTGCCAAACTAATTGAAGATCCGACTTTGCTCTATTATTTAAGTGTTAATTTATTACAATCTTAGCTCATATTAGTTCTTCCCCTTTCATAGGCAAGGTTTTTTTAGCAAGTTCTAGAATATTACATTACACAGTATGGTTGGAAATACAAATTATATTCACTACACATAACGTGTTTATTGTCTTTCACCTAATGATTACGAGCCATGTGTGTAATTTTTCAGTAGCTATTGGCCTATAATCATTATATGCAGGATCTTGATTTCTTAGGTAATGTCCTAGAGACGGATGAAGCCAGATGTTTACATTGCTTAATATTTCACTGTTGATTTTATTATATAAGAATCTGTATAATTTAGTTATTTCTGCTGGTTGTCTTCTTAACGCTGTTACCTGAAGAAAGTTATTAATGTACTGAAAGGTAATGAAAACTTTCTCAATTACAGTGGTGGCAGATATAGATTTCATGTACGGATTTGAGGAATAATATAGAGTAATGGTCGACTCCTGTATGCAGAAAATTTCTCTAATCGTCTGAGAAATGTAACTCTTCATTTATGTACCTCCTTCACAAACTATTATAAGCAAACATGAGACACTGGACCCTGATGGATTCCCTGACCTAGGCAATCCTATTGTGTTTAGACAAAACAATAAAACTTCTTTCGTTTCATCTTCCTCGATCATATAAAGTCTAAAAAAAAAGCTTGAACTCTTCATATATTTTAAAAGTGCAACCTGTTTCTGACTTTCACGGTCGCTAAAAATATTTGTGCTTAAAATTTAAGTTTTATACTCTTCATTCATATTCAGTTAATATGTGTGCTAATTTTTTGCCAGAAGAGTAAATTCCATCATAAAAAAAACACTAACGCGTTGTTTCGTTAGCAACGAGATGTAGATGAAACTTTAAAACTAGAAAAATTACATGCCTACATTAACATTTTTATTGAGAGTCTGCCTCCATCCCTGATGTAATTCCCAAGCGTAATGATACAAACTGTGTAGGATAAAATGTAAATACACGCTAATAGGAAAATAAATTTTAAATTGGAAATAGTATGGATTATGTAAAAGGTATGCAAGGTAATGTGTAATCTACCTAAATAGTTTTATTTTTTATTTTTTTGGTAGTACAGAATACATCTGTTATGGCAAAAATTAATATTAGAGGAGAAAAATTCGCTCCGACGCCGAGGATCGAACCCGTGTTTCTTGGTTCTACGTACCAAGCGCTCTCACCATTGAGCTACGCCGAAGTTCAATCCACAGCATCGGCTCGAACCCCTCTCCTCCAGTGTTTTTCCCTTTTTTTCCCTTTCTTCGACTTAATATAAAATGTCAACATACATGCCCAACTTGGTGTCAGGCCACAAAGGGAAAAAACACTGGAGGAGAGAGGTTCGATCCGGTGCTGTGGATTGAACTTCGACGTAGCTCAATGGTGAGAGTGCCTGGTACGTAGAACCAAGGATCTGGGTTCGATCCCCGGCGTCTGATCGAATGTTTCTTCTCTAATATTAATTAAAGTTAATATGTTACCGATATTGAAGCGTAACTAGAAATGTCTCAGATCTTAACTATGGCTCAAATTATAGCATTTCCGGCTAAATTACTAAATGAACGTTCACTTCCTAGTAGTTGAATCTCTATTCTACATAGATTGTCTCTGGCTTTTGTATTTTGTTTTTACTGTGTTATCTTAAAACTCTGCTCTGTACTGTGCTAAACAACTGACCACGATCTTTCACTGTGTATAAAAACCTAATACTGGTTGGAAATGTAGAATCACATTCAGTAGTAAGAAATCTCTTTATTATTATTATTATTATTATTATTATTATTATTATTATTATTATTATTATTATTATTATTATTATTATTATTATTATTATTATTATATACATACTGTAGTGTACCTACTAGTGATCAATGAAATATACCTAACCTTATTTATTACAAATTAATCAAGAAAGAACTGTTTGGTTGCATAGGAATAAATTTATGAAAATGACACTTTTCATATTGATTTATAGAAAAGACGATTTTTTAAATTGGATATTTTATGACGCTTTGTCAATTGCTATGGTTATCCAGCGTCTGATTGAGGTGAAGATGATAATGCCAGCGAAATGAGTCCAGGGTACAGCGCCGAAAATTACCCAGCATTTGCTCTTAATGGGTTGAGGAAAAACTCCGAAAAAAATCTCAACCAGGAAACTTCTCCAAACCAGAATTTTAATCCTGGCCCGCGTGGTTGACCATGACGATGCTAAACAGTGTAATCATGGGACACACCATATAACAACAAGAATCAAAATATGTCTGTGCTGTTTTGAAATTTGAACGAAACTCTGATGTTTTGATTGCACATTTCGTGTACTTGTTTTCTACATTATTTCAGCGTCGAAGTTACATATTTATATTGACCTCGTCTCAAACAGAGGTCTAAATGGTGGGTCTCTCGTGGATTGAATAATCACTACGCAGCTACACTACCAAGAGAAAACATTTACAACAAACATTCACATCCTACTGTGTAATATTTATGTGAAAGTATATCTGGGAAAGTATAACCTCTTCGTTGTCACTGAAAACAACACTCACTCAATCAATGGAGCGTACCACGCCATAACATATCTATGCATAATTAATACAAGAGCCGATGGTATTCATAGGAATCATAATTGTACTGAGCAAGTTAAAGCAAAGATATACTATTATGGTTATCTTGTTTAGTAAAGCACGTACGGTCATAGACCCGTGCATTGGCTTCAAGAGCAAATTGTGATAGTGTAGTCCATCTGTATGTATAATATTGCTGAATTAAGCCATCCATCCATCCACCCACCTACCCACCCATCCACCTATCCACCTACTCATCCATCCATCCACCCACCCACCGACCCACCCAAGAAGTCATCTATGTTGGACTGAGACAGCTGCAACATTTCAGCTGCTGCCTCGGTTCGGCTTTCTTTATGAATGGGTGTGAACAGTCGCAGAACCCAGCGGGCGGCGATCTTTGTCATGTTCAAAATGTCGTGCAAGATGTTGAAAACTGATTCATGACTGATTTTAACTTTTTTCACTATCACCTCAATTGTGATACGCCGGTCTTCGAGCACCAGGGCCTCCACGTCTCTTCGATTCCCGGTTCTGCATAGAGAGATGGTTTGCCACTTTGTTCTTTGTCATTCAGACTTGTTTCACCACACTGAAAGCGTCTGCGCTACCTAACCACTATGTTATATGATGGTGCATTGTTGCCGTACACTTCCACCAACTCACCGTGGATTGTTACAGCGTTTTTCCCCTTCAAATGCAGAAAAAGAAATTATCGCACTATATTTCACTTTATCGATGGGCTGCGCCATTTTGTTTTGGCTTCTCTATCGGCGTGCTGCGATACTGTGGCGTGGGGATTTCAATGTATATCAGGATCAGTGAGCTCTATACTAAACTGGAGATACAACCGCAATGCTCTTTCCTGTATGAAAGCGTGACCGTAGACGCCATGTTGGAGAGGTTATTGCTCACTCTTTCTAACTAATGTGTTTCAATGAGTCTTTCTTGAAGTTGGTGTTGAAAGTGCGCAATAAGCAATAAAAATACCTTTAGTATAAGATAGCATTCACTGCAAGAGAGACAAGGACAACACTATGTTAGAAAGAGATAGCAATACGTTCAGGCGCTCAGGATTCGCGTCACGCTTTTAAAGCATTGAGTTGTGCCTCCAGTTTAGTATAGAGCTCACTGATCAGGACTGCAGAAATGTACATGCAACACAAAAAAAAGTATTTAACTTTATTTTTTCGGGTGGTAATTAAAAATTTATGACTACCCCTAGTAAATAAACTCAAAATTCGGAGAAAATTATTTTTTCTATCCAAGGAATAAGCTGTTAATATTTGCAGCATTATATTGCTTCCACCCTGTATAATTTTTCTGCTTTCTTTTCAAATATAAAGTTATGTCAATATAAGTTTTTGAATGCTTTTCAAGCGTGTATATGAATTTTGTTTGTTTGCCCATGAATGATACAGCATTCTTCCTTTTGAATACATTACTAACTTTATAATGAAAACCATTTAATCATCGGACAAAATTTCCTCAACATTTTCTTGTGCTTTCGAGAAAGAACTGCGTGCGATATTACGCCAGAAACAGAGAGATAATGCCAGCTACAAACTGAGGTTGGTACGTAGTACATCAATTCAATAACACACACGGAGCTGCTGGCGGGATGGATTGTGCTCTCCAATGCATTCAAGCTCCATCCTCCGGCGGCTGGTGTAACCTGAGCGTGACCTACAGCATTCACAACTCTTCGCTTGCATAGTGAGTTCTGGTACGATAATCCAATAACAAAGTGCAATCACACTACGTGTAATCTCGTATGTACTCAGAATAGCGGATATTAGATACGTGTCTACCAAAACACATTGTAGTTTCGCTCTAATGGGAACTACAGTTTCCAAAACTGTATTTTGACAAATTATTTCTTTTGTCTTTATGGTAATTTCTTCCAATTTTTACTATGAGGCGCTAAAGAGGTGAAACCCAACTTTATTCACTACTAGTCGGCTATGTCCCAGAGGAACGATTTTTTAAATTTTGCTGTGATGCTTATTTTTAAGCGTCTATTTAAGGAGTTGTGTTAACTGCGAGGTTATATATTTTAGCGTCAATGAAATTGGTGGCAGCTAGCTTCTATTTGACTAGCTGAGTCCGAAGATTCCTATCGGATTACCTGATACTCTCCTTACAGTTGCAGTGAGCCTAGGAAAAAAGTGCAAACTAGATAATCAGCTCAAGTAGGATTCGAACCCATAACCGAACGAGGTTACTGGCTTTCTGTATTGTTTATATGGACATCATAACTATATCTAGCTTCTTTCACTAGATTGGAAGTATCTGTTCTTAGTTTTCTTACTTCATCACAGTGTTTACTTAAAATTTTCGTCACAGACGAAAGGTAAACTTGCATTTTAATTGTGCCTGTTCTGCATGCCATAGAATAGTCCTAATTGAGTTTTCATTTCAGAGTGTATGCCATTCTAGGTTATGTGGATGGAATTTATTGTACAGAGTTAGTCAATCTAATTTTTATTGTACAGCATTGATACACATGGATTTGTGAATGATTAATATTCCAAAGCAGTTTCGTGAAAACATTTCATTCTATACATCTAGTCAATCGAATTTTGTGAATAGTTTTTATTCTGCATCATTTTTGAAACTGGGTGAATTTTATTCTTCAGCAATAATAAATCTAGAAATGTGATAATTTTTATTTTGCAGTATTGGCCAATCTGGGTTATAAGGATCACTTTTATTCTGCATGAATGTACAGCCTGGGTTTCGTGGATGAAATTTATTTAGCAACTATGATCAATATATATGTATGAATGGTATTTGTTGTGTAGCATAGGTAAATCTCAGTATTGTGGATGATTTTTAATCTACAGTTTCGATCAGTCTAGATATGTGGACGACCTGCAGCATTGGTTACAGTGGATTTTGTGGATGATTAATATTCTGCATCCTTTCTCAATGCAGATATGCACGGATTTTTTCTGCATCATTGGTTAAATCAGGGAATAGGGATTAATAAGAATGGACACTGAACGAAATTGCCGGCTCTGTTTCTTTCTATTGCGCATTCGCTAGGTTAGCGTTTCACTCCACTTTCAAGCGTTAGAGGTCAGTATAATCGAAAACCCGCGAATGGTAGAACAGCAATCCCTATTCGCTGGTAAGTTTGCTAAAAGTATTTCTACTGTCGATTGGTGCTGCGATATCAGCGCCAAAAGAGGCAGAACCTCACTGTGATGCCGGTACAGCTAGTTTGAAGGTTATTTAAATGTAGCTGTCACATCAAAGGTATCGACGCGCAGCAGTGTTCATACTTATAATTCCTTATATACTAGCTAAACTGCGTTTTATAGATGGTTTTTATACTGTATTATTAATCAATGTAGAAGTGTGGATGATTTTTATTCTACAGCATTGGTCAACCTGCGATTTCTTTGCTCGTTATTTTGCAGTGCTGATCAATCTGAGTTTTGTAGATGAATTTTATTCTGAAGCATTCTTCAATTTGAGTTGATAGATGAATTTATTCTGCAACATTGAGCAATATAGATGTGTGGTTAATTTTTATTCTGCAGTATTCGGAATTCTGGGTTTTATAGATGAATTTTATTCTGCAGCATTTTTAAATGTGTGTGTTTATTTATGAATTATATTCTACGATATTGTTCAGTCTGGGTTTTATGGCTGAATTTTATTCTATAGTATTGAGGAATCCAGATGTGCGGGTAGTTTTTATTCAACATCACTGGTCATTTTCAGTTTTGTGGATGACTTCTGATCTGCAGTATCGTTCAGTGTGAGTTTTGTGAATAATTTAATAAACTACAGCATTAATCAACATTAGTTTAATGAATTTAAAGTCATGTTGATTCAGATAAGTTTTTGTGAAATTGAGTCAATAATAGTTTTGTATTTTCAGTCAAACACTTATCAAATATATGATGGCAGAAAAATAAATTCTGTTACATCATGTTACAATTTTAAATATCACAAATATTTTCGACTTTTTATAAGTCATCCTCAGGTGAGTTTTCTGACAGACAATTAATAGAACTAGGTGAAAAACATATCAAACACATTTATACACTGGTAATTAAAATGCTCATGCATGTATTTACGTAAGTATGGTTTCCATAGTTGATTGATGTATATAAAGTCAGAGATTTAAAATTTAAACACATGTAACGCCGGGTGAGAAGGTCACCATCGTCTGGATACCCTCAATTGAACATCTTTTACAAAACGCCTATCACCACGGTGAAACAGACTGAGAATTCTTTTCACTTTCTACAACACATCTAATAATAATGCACAATTTGTCAATTTTAATTTTATAACTTTTACATTATTTTAATCTTTTAATCTTGCAATTCAAGCATACAGTAAATGCTCAGATAACTATGTTCAGTCAAAGATCAAAGAACCTCGATTTTACATGTCCAATCTAAGGCCATAGACGCCATTTAACCTTTATGTAACCGCACGCAATGGCACATTAATGTAAACATGTGTTTAAATTTTAAATCTCTGACTATATATACATCAATCAATTTTAAGGCTATGGAAACCTTACTTGTATAAATGCATGCATGAGCATTTTAATTACCATTGTATAAATGTGTTTGATATGTTTTTCACCTAGTTCTATTAATTGTCTGTCAGAAAACTCACCTGAGGATGACTTATAAAAAGTCGAAAATATTTGTGATATTTAAAATTGTAACATGATGTAACAGAATTTATTTTTCTGTCATATATTTGATAAGTGTTTGACTGAAAATACAAAACTATTATTGACTTAATTAGTTTAATGGCTGATTCTTACGTAATAAATTTGCCATCTAATGACACGAATATGCTCTACCATTACGAAACTTTCGTATATGAAGGTAAACAGGCTAGTTTCTTGACCTTATTAGTAAATTAGAATTACAGGGTAATTCCAGGTATCAAAATGGTTGAAAATCACAGTCTTAATCGGTGACACCAATTTATAATTTATATCTGATTTAAGTTTTAGATTTAAATACATTTTATTAGCCTATAATTAATGAATTTATATTACGGTTTTCGGCAGTAGTCTTAGAGCGATTTTATTCAATTTAAGCTATATTCACTGTTGGAAAGTAGAACAATATTTTCTGCACAACGTTTAGCAGAATAAATTTACTTTCCATTAACTACACTGTGTTTGAAACTCATGAAATTATTTTATCCATGATGACATTGAGGCAGCTTAGTGGGCAACTTTTGGGACTGCCAAACGTAATACGTTGTTAATGTACATACATTTTCTATTACCCTAACTGTGTAATGTTGAAAAAAATTCATTGTAACACATCATTATAATTATATGAAGTTAGAGTTTGTAAACAAGTTAATAATAATACTCCATGTTGAAACTGAATATATGGACATATGGATCGGGTCGGAAATGTTGGCAGTTAAACAGATAGGAGGATGAATGTATATTATAATGTTAATAGTGGTTAACGTTTATAATTCCTGTTGTTTTCAATGTCGACAATTCTTATTATGGATAATAATATTGATTTTATTAGTTAGTATGCTGTACTCATTCTGTCAGCAAAGATATTCTTCTAACAACTTAAAAAAATTCGAACCTAAGATCTAACGTTGCTTGGCATCATTTCTTATTTCAAGGACATTTTCAATTCTACAAATTAAAGTTGGAATGGGAATAATTTAAGGCAAGAAAAACACAATACACTCTTATTCTCATCTGCTGGCAGAATATCTCGGAATGCGTTAGAATAATCACATGTATAATTAAGAATTCGGTAAGTTATCCCATTAAAGAATATAGGGTATGGGAAAGGGAAAATACACTTAAAACGAAGTAATTTTCATGAAACATAGCCGAACTCTAAGCAAAATTCGATAAAAAAAAAGCATACAAATTCCCAGGGCCTTGGCTCTCTGTTGTGTTCTATTGGTAGCTACATTTTACAGTCATCGATAAATGAAATCGAGACAGTGAAGTCCTTCATTCGTCGATATTGGAATTAAGATTCTTCTGACCCGATAGATTTTCTGCCAACTTCAAGAAACTGACAACCGAAAAGGAGAACGTAAATATGGGGACAATATTGAAAAGATGGTTAGGGAAGAATAAGTAGACAGAGTTCTATTTTGTCTAGAGTTGTTGTGTTCTTCGCTTTAGAGAAACATTCAAGAATCAAAAGTAATATTATTAGAACTTCACGCCAGACTATCGTACGATATTTTCGTTTTCTGCAGATGCTAGTCATTAGATTGATGATGGTAATTTTTCGGACTTTGTGAAACTCTTCGCCCATTATCACAGACATGTAAATTGTGATAATACAAAGATGCCTAAAGAATTGAGTCAAATATGTATGTCCAGATATGGAAACTTTTCGGATGTAGCGGATGCAACTGAAGAGACAAAACTTTAGATAACATGTTGTCGCACAGTATTCCTACATGTTCCTGAAGATAGAGCCAGTAGATAGTTCTATAGGTCATTCGTTACCACGTGTAACCAAATGAGTGTGGACTCCTTAGCACATTCGAGTAGTAAGAATCTTATAGTGGGGTAAGTGAGCAAGCTAGCTGTAAGTGAGGGAATAGCGAGGGAGGAAAGCTTTCCAGTCTACTTTATTCTTTCCTTTACTAGCAAGTAGTTTTCACGAGATAACGAAAGCCCTATAACATAAAATTATTACGTTGAAAAGTGTTTTTACAAATGTCATTCGCCGCAAACACTTGCATGGCCATCGTCTCTTAAAGCTTAGTGCTGTCTTTTGGTAAATTGTAACCAAATTTTAAGAGTAAAAATTAAGTTTACTTACGTTATATTTATAGTGAATATAGTATTGTAATTTTGGAGTGTTCCTAGAAATTCGACAAATTTCACTTGAGATGTCTAGAATTCATTCAATTTTACACGGTTGTCTCAACATCCTGAATATTTCAACTCTGTCGCTTGTATTGCTAAACGGTAAAATAGCTTTCGAGGACTCACTTTTAATCAAGTAACAATTGAAGGGTTTAGAGCCATAGTGGGCCAAGCGCCATTTATTAAAAACGGAGAAACCAAGGGTTAAAGTTAAGTGAATACCGTAGTTTAATGAAGATTGATATATCATTTAGTTTTAATGTGTGTACTTTATGTTACTGCTATGTGTTTCCATTGAATTATGATAACAACTTCATTTTAATCCTTGTTGTCTACGATTTTAGTAAATGGCGCTTGGCCTACTATGGTTCTGAACCCTTCAATTTCTATTAACTTTTTTTTTTTTTCAGTAGGGACATGTAGTTTACTTTTCAAAATGCTTGTGCACAATCTTGTGTGCAAGAATTTTGCAGCGAACCCATATTTATGTTGCTTTTGTTAGAAGCTGAAAAGTCTGGGAAATTCCTACAGCATTTTATATGAAACTTGTCCAAGTAAATAACTGGATAAATGTGTTACAAGTAAAAATAATTTTTTCAATTCCAGAGTTAAATTTTGCGAAACTGCTACAAATTTATTTCATTTCTTTGGTCTTTCGATCAAAGCATAAGGCTCAGAGTGTTTCAGCTCAACGGGACAAGAACGAAACATATTGCAAAGGATCCAAATATATCCCAGATAGACTGCGAAAACTAGGCAAGTTGCTATGGTGATTTTATTCGTTAAAATAGATTAAAGCTGAAAGTCCACATGATTCCTAGTGTGAAATCTGCAAAGTATACAATTATTACTGAATTGTTTGCAGAATTGAATAGAGAATTACACGAATGCGTTCTTTCACGTGCTGTATATCTAAAACCATAAATCTACCATGCAAACAATTTCATCTCTCTTTTTTAATCCATCGCCTGCGTCCTGGTTCAAACCCACGAAATAAAACGTTTGCATTGTAATCCTCAGACCACCAACTGTTGAGGTAAAACAATATGTATAATTATACTTCATTCAGTTGTTCTTCCAGAGATGATAATATTGAACGTAGACAAGGGGAATTTGCCGGAGATACATTTTGAAGTTCCATAATTATTTGTAAAGTATAGGCAAATAGGCTCTACTAATTGTAACTCAAACAAAGTGGTTTTAAAATGTCATGAAATAATTTCTTTTTATATTCTAACATAATCCGATTTACTCTACTGGAAAAACACAAATATGGTAGAAAGGAAACGAGCCGACACTGTCTTGTTTTAAAACCAATGTGATAGGTATCTCGTGAATTGGAACGCCTTTCTACATGGAATTTTTCCTGCGAGCTTCCATCGAGAATTGAGCGCAGGGTGAATCAGGCTGCCTGGGGATGAGGTAGCTTCATTTACCGACAGAATTCCCCTTGTCTTCCAGAGCTAACCACATAGAAATTTCCCCGGGAAAAATCCCTGCTTACAACTTTATTCCTTCTAGATTGCTAGATGCCTATCATTTCTTCAGCTTTATCGTCTATACAGTCTTTCGTCTCCTTTTATTTTACTAATATATTATATAAATATTTCAATTCAAGTAGTCTAACTTATTATTCTCTTTATTAGACTTGTAAAAGAAGACATTAAACCTCATTTCATTTAAATTTCTAAAGGAAGACATAAAGTTATGATAAAATAAAATAGTGTGAGGTAAATTGTATTTGATTTACAACGGGCGTATGGAACCTTATTTAATACATTTATTTTTCTTTCTTGCAATTTCATATACTGCCTCTTTTTTTTTTTTTTTTTTTTTTTTTTTAGAATTGAATAGGCCTGTTTCATTTTTCAGCACTAAATCAAGCTACGCTTATAAAATAAAACTGAAATACAGAGTCATTATTCAAGTACTACAATTGAAGGGTTCAAAGCCATAGTGGGCCAAGCACCATTTATTAAAAACGAAGAAAGCAAGGATTAAAAGTTAAGTGAATACCATAGTTTAATGAAGATTGACAAATCATTTAGTTTTAATGTATATACTTTATATTACTTGCTATATGTTTCCATTGAATTATGGTAACTTCATTTTAACCCCTGTTTTCTACGGTTTTAGTAAATGGCGCTTGGCCCGCTATAGTTCTCAACCTTTCAATTTAAGAGACGATAGGAAATCGAACATTGTATCGACATGAAATATATGTCAGCACATTCTGACCCGTTTCTTTGTGTCGTATGCAGTCTCGTTGGAGAAGAGTAAAGTACACACTTCATGTCAAAAATCTCTGTATAATATCCATAGTGTCATAAGAAAAATGTCCGCTGTGGCTCCAGTTATTGCGTGTGCTATAACAAATCCAGTGAACTAAGGTTCAATTTCTGGATCAGATTTGTGGATATTTAAAGGACAAAACTAAAATGCTTGCAATAATTTATTATCATAATGCACTGCTTTCTTAAAAATATCGAGCATATTGGGGAAAAAATAAATGACTTTCCCAAAACAAGCTATGAAATATTTCATATAAAACAATTTTTATCTCGAAAAGGAAGCAAAATCGAGCAAAATTGTATTAGAATTTGTTTTTTTTTATATACCTCAAAGAATAACTCCCTGAAATTAATGACATAAATTACGGTTTAACCTGTATGTAGGCATATAGGTATATGTATATGCTCTAATTTGTGTTGTATTTTATGATATTGACCAGTAATTTTGTGTTCAGAGCAAAACGTAGATATTTATATCCAATTTTATTACAAAAAGGTGTAGCTCTATTATTTGTTTATATTTTACCCACTTAAATTGCTGATTATAATAAATGATTGAGTGATAAAATGAAACTCCTAGGTATGTAGGACATACTCTGAAAAAGGAAAGAAGCTCAGTTAAAATTCGAATCTTCTGGAATGTTTTTTTGTAGTTTTCAACAGCTTTTGTAAAAGTGGAGGAAGCAGCTTTTTGCAGGGAGCCCTACAATTGTTCTGAAAATTTTCCGCTGAAACACTTTTTATATCGTACTAATTTTTTCAAGTTTTATAATTGTATTGATATAATTGAAAACTTCACCGAAAAGAGGATGAAACATCGAATTCTTGAAATATGTGATGTCGGTGGAAAAAGTAATTTTAAACTATTTGTTTATAACAATGAATCAAGTTCAATGGCTGAATAAACTTGAATCCGTGTTTAGTCAGATTTTTGTGATAGTAAATACATGCCCAATGAAAAATGCCCCTGAAATAATTTTCGTTTCTCCTGGACCTCGAATTACAGTTTTGAAGGTTATATCCTTATTCCGGGAGATCTTTAATTATAAATTGTCCTGAAAATGTCGCCTTATTAAATGTTTTTTTATATTTTTATGACTTTTCTAAGTGTATTTAAATCCTATGTATATTATTATCGCTCCATATGCAGATTTTCTCCTCTTTAAGTCCTTCTTTAGCTTATTTGTTTGCTAAGTATACTCATTTTACCGATATAGAATATTATAAATTTTCCTGCGAACGTTTTCCTTACATTAAGCATTTTCTTATCTTATTTATTTTGCTAAGTTTTATAATTATACTGATATTATCACTTACCTCTTGTCCTGATCGGGGGATGAAATAATTGCTTCTCAAATAGCTACAATTTACATAATACATACAATAGGGGAGAGTGAGCAAAGCGAAAGACTTTTCACTAAGTCGTAAATGACAGCTTGTTAATAAATAATTCTGTAAATTTCTATCCCGAATGCAGTAGAGGAAATCTTTCTTTATAGTTTACAGCGACTGGGTATATATATATATATATTTTTTTTTTTACCAAACCGTTGATTATTTTTCACGTTGAGATATATATTGGGCAAAATGAAAATCTATATGGGGCAAAATGAAAAAATCTAAATGAAGGCATAATTTTACAATATATGTGGATTAAAATTATGTGAACTGGGTCTTTTGTGTTTATAAATATATGAAAGAGTTATAGGATTAAGTATGATATTTTTAGAGCCTATTATAAAATTTTATAGATATTAATCAGGTTATATTTTTGGGAATAAATAATTCTCAATACAAAAATTGAAATTAAAGGTCAGAAATTGAAAAATAACAAACTGCAAAACATATTTCATTTTCTCCTAGGCCACCGGCATAGCTCAGTCGGCTAAGGCGCTTGATTGGCGATCCAGAATTGGTATCGGGCGCGTGTTCGATGCCCGCTTGAGCTGATTATCTGGATGAGTTTTTCCGAGACTTTTCCCAACTATAAGGCGAATGTCAGGTAATCTATGGAGAATCCTCGGCCTCATCTCTCCAAATACCATAACCAGTTCCATCGCCCCTATATAACCCCGCAGTTGATATAGTGTCGTTAAATAACCAAATAAATAAATAAATAAATATGAAATGTACCATTACTTATTAAGTTAAATTGCAATTTTCATTAATTCTATAGAAAACCGTGGCTTCAAAAAATTATTTCATTTCCATTTCACTTTTCGCCTTGTTCCACTTTGCCCCAAGCCACCAAAAAGAAATAAAATGTAGTGCCAGGTTGATTTGATATATTTAGTTTCCACAGTAAAGCAAAACACTTAAGTTAAAGTAACATAGATAACAAACCGAAGATATGAGTCGCTAGTACATTACTAATAAAAAGAAACATTAGAAACTTACATCAGCAATGTAGAAAAAAATCTTCTTGCTCTGAAACAGTCCAAACACCACTTACCAACGACACAATTACACAAATTGAAGGCTATCTAAACACCTCAATTAATATGTAGTCGGGCTTGCATAGTCAACACCAAACAGAGAGTTATTTCAAAATTTTCACTTCACCCTCCCTTTCACTTTACCCCTCTCACCCCCATTTCTATTTTACACAATAACTCGCAAACTCTACATGCGAAATTCAAAGCGATCAGGATTTAATTTGGAAATTAACTAAACGAAACACTTTTCTCAAACAATTATAGCCCACATTTAATTCAACGTAGAATGTCGCTGAAGTTCAATTTTTCGAACTAGTGGCAGTTGGAAAAGCAACTGTTTTAGAGATCGTCTACATAAAATATATTTATTAAAAACTCCTAACTGAATTGTAGGCAGTTAATCTTACTTTTGAGAGTCCAAATTTATATAAAATATTTGGCGAGTTTTAGGAATTACATTGCTTTTACACAGCCAAACTAAATCTCTTATGTTGGTGAATGAAATTGCTCAAAGGTAATAGGAATATCAGCGAAATATGAAGTCATAACAGGCAGGGCTATTAACATTAGAGAAGAAAAGAGGAAGTCAATTGTGATCAGCATTTTGAAATAATATTTATGAAAATTATCCTATATATAGATTTAGTATAATTATTCTCATCCATCCGTGGAGCGACAGTCCATGAAGTGCCAACCTGCCGGCTGCTGGCCTCACGCCCAAATATTTCAGTGGAAGTGATTATCTGGAATCTGGCTGAGATGGATCATCTGCTGACCACATGTTACTTTCATGCTGGATATATGAAATTACTATAGCTACTGTATTTAAAACCACTGTTTGGTATCCGAACAATTTGAACTCATTAATTTTGTTGTAAGCTGTGAAAAGAAAAGTAGCCGCTCTCTAGAAGCTAAGTTCTCTTCGGGTATCTTCGCTACAATTCGGAGACAGTCAATGTTACATATTGTTGGACCAGGTTTCCTGATATCTACAGTTATAATTAAGGTGGCCTCCATGTTACTGTTTTAGCGTAATGGTAGCGTTCCGGACTGGTATTCATGAGGTCATGCGTTATGTTTTCTTGTTTTTAAGAGAGAGAGAGAGAGAGAGAGAGAGAGAGAGAGAGAAAATATAATATTGCTCCTATCCCTTTTATGACTGTTGTAGTAATTAACATCAGGTTCATGAATGTATTATGTCATGACTTTACCATTATTTCTTATGGCATTATGGCCGCAAATGGAAGGAAAGAAAGATTTTATTTAAAAATAGTAATATGCGTTACAAGAGCGGTATGTGGAAGTTTTCATGTTCGAGGAAAAGTTTGAAAAAGCGAAACGTAGTTGAGCTTTTTTAATTTCCGAGAATTGAAAGAAAACATACCGCTCGTCTACCGTACATTATTTTATGCCAAGATCGTTTATTACATACCTGAAAGAGGAATTTCTAATTAGTTGCAATGAAATCTCCATCTTGGTTTCTGTTCAATGACGGCAAATTTGCAAAACAAAAATATTTATCTTCAACATTGTTGCTTTAAAATGTTTTCTGTGTTTGCTATACTCCAGCAGGCCGTGATATACGTCTGTCTTTTTTCCCCCAGTCTATAAATGCGAACTTAAAACAAACGGTAGGGTTATGTAATGATTTATTTTTCATTTTAATATTTTAACAATATTATTTATATAACATATTGCAGTAATAACATCGGAATCTGGAATCTTGTTGATTTTTTCACGGCTTCCTTAATGTTACTTGCATCACGAATGCAGTAACTTTAGTGGAGTTGTAGAGTTTACTTAATTTTTGCTAATATTTAAAAACAATAATTAATAGTGCAATTTAGGTGAAATTGCAGTGGTAAGTTTCCAATTTATAATTATTACTATATTGAACGTCTCTAAAAATAATATGTTAAAAGCCTAAAGCAGTAAAATGAATGTCGCGCTTAAGCGGTAAGAAGAGGGAAATTGTTATGTGTGTTAGGTTGGGAATACTGAATGTGGAATTTTAGAGTTTCCGCGGATGGTTTTGTGCGGAAACCAAGCAAATACGCACGATCTCGCACAAAAAATATTTTTCGTGGCATAAACAAAAGAAACTTACTGACATCTGTATTAGAAAATATAAATTTAATATTAGATTTGGTAGAATACAGTTGCATAATACTGGTGTTAGTTTTAACACTAGTATTATGCAACTCTATTGTTTCAAATCTAACATTATTATTTATATCGCTAAAGAACGATAACAGAATATAGGCCTAAATGTTAACTTGAATAATATTTATATCGCTAAAGAATGATAACAGAATATAAATGATAACTTGAATATTATTTATACCTCTAAAGAACGATAACAAAATGAAATAATTTGAATAAGGCTCGAATTCACAACCCATGAATCATTAAGCGAGCACACTACCGCTGCTCTACGAGACGCAGATATCGAATCTCTCCATAGTTCAGAAACTACTTCTACAAGCGCATGCATCCTGTAACATCACCGTGATGGGAAATGGACTTAGTAAATATTCACTATTCTGAAATGCGGCCACTTTTTTTTTTTTACAGCTGTGCATGTAATTGATCGAAACTTAACTAATTACATGAACGTTCACTATTAACGAAAAGGTTGGGATTCTGCTTTTGACGATGAAATTCTGCTATAGATTCTGTCATACTACAGCAATATAACATCGGTCCATCTTTCATAGTGCAATACGAGCGATGCTAAATTGCGGTGGAGAGATCTGCAACTTGGGTACGTTGCTCCTCGAGTTACACGTTGTCGTCAGCAATTGACAATCAAATTTTTGTTTTAAAATATAAAACTTTCTAAGCCATTGTCTGCAATTTTATATTGTCTTCATTTCTTTATTTTTCGAACAAATTCCTTTTCTGCTTTCTGTATCTGTCAGCAAAGTCCTCCTTGGAAATCGATCGCAGACGATCGTAAGGTTGAGTAACTATTACACTGTTCATTACCGTAATTTTGATGTGTCACAGTGCATATAAAGCAGTAGCTTATGTGGTTCCATGACGTTTGACACACTCCATTTGACATAAGAAGCATTTGCCTGCTGTTATTTTAAACTACGAGACATTTAACCTACGTTCACTTCACCTACTATATATTTTACATACTGCTTGTTTAGCCTATGGTATATTTCCTACATCATTAATAGAACACAGTATTATTAATGCCCATCAAGCTGTGTTTCCTGCAGCTTCTACCAGATTATGTTTCTTCCACTTGGGACAGTCAGTTTATAGGACTGTACAGGCTAGATGTTTGCAATCTTTATATGACAACTCAGATGATAGGGCATTTAGGAACGGAGTACATCAGCTGTTAAGTCTGGCCTTCGTTCCAGTAGCAGATATATCTTTAGCATAGGACCAGCTGTATGAAGATATTCCAGAATCATTATTAGAAGTTGCAGATTATTTTAATATAACTTATATTCGAGGAAGACCACGAAGGGATAGACGACGAGATGTACGTCCGAGGTATGAATCCCATTTAAGGAACCAATACAGTCATAGTACAAGAGCCAAGAACTAATAACGTTACAGAAGGGTGGCATCAACGTTTCCAACTAATGGTTGGAAAACGTACTCCTCTCTGTATTCAGTATTGAACGAAATTAAAAAAAAAAAGCAAGAAGACTTGTCACAAATGATTTTTGAACTCAATGCTGGAAGAAGAATAATAAAATGATGAATTACGCACAAGTCAATTGTCGGTTGCACAGTATTGCTGAGCGTTATGAGTAATTCTAGGATTTTTATGTAATATAAACATGCAAAATATGTACATATTTATGTAACAATATTAGGTAAAATATGTAGTTAAATATGTAATATTACACAACAATTTCTTAAAATATGTAATATTAAAGTACATTAAAATTCAATTTTTATATAAATTTTACATTAAACATTAAGTTACTTCAAGCGCCCTTCAGTTCATTAATTATATTTTTACAAAATAAAGTGTGATACAATAATTAATTAATTAAACATGTCGAAATTATATGTAAAATTTAATAAACCCCATTATTCTGTATGAAAAATGCGAATATATAATAGACGTTACACTATTATTTTCATAGTCACTGTTTAAGCGATCTGCCCAATAAACATTATTTTACAGAACTCAATCTAATTACTTCATTTGGAAGTACAATGAACTATCAGATACATCTCCAAGCTTTCCACTGTCATGGAATGCCGTCAGTCAGAAAGGATGTTCTTGTACGCAGAAAATGATCTTTCCACATCACAGGACGTTGCTGGTGCAAATTTAAGTAGATGAAATTTTTCAGGAGAGATGTCGTCTGGAGGATTCTCTTCTTCCCCGCTGAGGATCTTGCACACTGCAGTCAATGTCGAGAAGCCAGGGTTTCTTCCCATAACAGACACAAATTTCTTCATTGTTCCTATTCCAACAATCCCTTCAACAGCACTTAACTTTGACTTAACATTTTCCACAGTGTCCAGTGATGTCTTCAAAGGCATCCCACGAGTTTCTAATTTTACAATGCTGTCAGCAATGAATCCAAAATTGCTTTGAATATATGCTAATTGGCACTGTACTTTAGAATCACTGAAGGCACTTTGGGCCTCTTTCACTGAAACTGCCGATTTTCCTGGAAACGAATCTATCACAGACTTCACTTCTTTAAAATGTTCACTATAAAAGCAGGCAGCCTCGATCCACGTACCCCACCTAGTCAGACAGGTTCAGGGGGCAATTTCATATTTGGCAATTGTTCCCTATATTACAACACACGTTGGGGGGCTTTAACGAACACTTTCTTGGTGTTTGAAATTATGCTGTTCACTTGTGGATAGTTACTTCGCACATCTTCGGCGACACGTTGCAGTCCATGGGCGAGACAGGTGAAATGAATCATATTTTGATAGAACACACGTAAAGCAGTTCCCGCTTTTAACATGTACGCAGCAGCATCAGAATAAAGAACAAGACCTTTATCTTCTTGAACGCTTTCAGGCCACAACACTTTAAGTCCATCATTCACAAAACGAGCCACCGTTGCATGATTTGTGTGCTCCAACACTTTCGAAGAAATCAGAAAAGGTGTGGGGGGATATTTCTCTATCCAGCTTACCAATCACAAGGTTGGCAACATAGCGTCCTTTTATGTCGGTAGTTTCATCGACGGCGATCCATATATAGTTACTGCCTATATAACATCGCACATATGCAAGCGCTTCCTCGTAACACAAATGCAGGTAGTTTTTTCGGAGCGTAGAATCGTTAGGTATCTGCCTCCCGCAATACTTCTCTAAAAATTCGCGATATTTAGGTACCTGGAGTTTGTACCATGAGATATTTGCGACAACCATAGCACTACACATGTCATGGAAGAATTCATTCCTTCAATTTGAAGACTGTTGCATTTGAGACAGAAGCACTTGCTTTTTAGATGTTTGCAGTGCTTTATTCTTAGTATGCAGGGCACTGCGGACATGTTGCCCAAGTTGGGATTTCATTGAACATCCTGTCTTCTTATTACAAGCCTGGTACAGAACCACATCACTGTCAGTAGTGAACGAATCGTCTATTTTAACCCACGATTTTAACTTCGATGATAATTTTGACGCTACAGGAGTCATTACTTGTGAAATGCAATGAAACTCTGTGGTTGGCAAACCAATACTAATGTACAAATTTAAGAATACATTTTGTGAGGTGCATTTTTTCTTTGCGAGGTGGGAGGAAAGATAGCAACGCCCTTTCCAAACAACAGGTAGAAAAGGAGTGGCTCAGGCACTCACTGGACAACTAAAATAAAATAGGGTGGATGACCTTTCTAGAGTAATGCAAACTGTGAAGAAGGAAAGCAGGGTGTGAGGTAAATTCCCATACCCTTTTCTCCGCCAGTCCCTTTACAGTTTCTTGGAATGCTGGAAAATCAGCGGTGTAGCTATCCTTATCTACGGTATTAAGTGAATAGAATTCTTCCCTGACCGTTTCTCAGCAGCTTTTGAATAACTTGAAAAATCCGTTTCAGTGTCAGGTACCAGAGTTTCTAATGTGAACAAATATTCTCATATAGACTGTTTTTAAATCATATTGCTCTTACGATATTTTTATTTTATTTAAGAGACAGAATATGTAGTTTTACATAAAAGAAAGTAAAAATATGTAGTTATTATCATATATTTAAAATATGTAATGATAAATTTTCATATATGGTGGGCAAAGTTATAATTCGTGAACATTTATCATTTTTAGTTATTTACATATATGCAAAGTGAAAAACATGTAATTACATACAAATCCTAGCCTTAGTTATGAGTATAAGGATGAGGGCCAAATCCTGAATTATCTACGTCCTGTGGGCATAACTTCGATTTGTAAGCATGAAATACAATTTAATAATACACGTAAAATTTATCTTCCCGCGACGTGGCGTCGTGGTCTAAGGCATCTTGCCTAGGACTTGCGTTACGGAATGCGCTGGTTCCAATTCCTGGGGGAAGAAATTTTCTCATGAAATTTCGGCCAATGTATGGGACCGGTGCCCACCTACCATCGTGGTGCACTTGGGGAGCTACGATAGGTAGCGAAAATCCGGTTTTGAAAACCAGCTATAACGGCTGGGGGGATCATCATGCTAACCACACGATACCATCTTTATACTTGGATAATCGTCTACCTCTTCTTCGGCATGTAGACGTGAGGCCAGCAGTCGGCTGCTCGGGCTTGGCCCTTCAGGGCTGTAGCTCCATGGATTTACTTTACTTACATATCGTAAAATTTGTCGGAAGCAAAATTCTAAACAACAGTACTTATGATACTCAATAACTTTTCCAAATATATGTATATTTTAAAACTTTTGTTAATATATTTCTTATTTAACTTACATATATGCTGTAGGTTGCATTGGAGTAGCCGATATGTCACGTGTGTGACAACTGCTGTGTGTCATCTTGCAGTAGGTAAAATGACCCGCGTGTGTCAATCATCCGGAAGCGACTTATGTTTTAAGCATTATTATTTATTTATTTATTTATTTATTTTATTGCTATATTATTTATTTTTCTAATATATATATATATATATATATATATATATATATATATATATATATATATATATACTTTTTATCAACAGTAATCTCACTAGAGGTTTTGATTTATCTAGAGAAAATCAAAACTCGAGTGGGATTTAATTCACTATTACACGATTAGAAGAAAGTATATTATAAAGATTAGAAGTAACGAAGTACTCTAATACAATAAAATATTGACTTACTAAAATACTGAACTGTCTTCAAATGTATTATTGTACCATTGTATTCCGCTAGATGGCAATAGTGTGTTATGATTAGCTGTTTTCTTGTTATCAGTTGTGCCAACTATAGAATCTTCATTGAACTCTGTGGAGGTTACTAGTCAAGAAGGCTTTGTTGATTCAACTTCATTTTTATTAAAACAGTTGCATTTCGCTTCAATTATCCGGATCCCAGTAATCAACTTCACTTGACAGACAATTTTCAATAAATCTTAGCATTAAACAATCTCTGATACGTGACTATCCATAATATCACGTAGCATAAGCTAAAACATAACCTAAATATAATAAACACGTGTTTGAAAAGTTATAATTAGGAATGATGAAATAAGAAAAGTTTTAATTAAGGTTGATGAAATAAAAAATAATCATTAATAATTTTAAAAGGAACAATATTATGGAAAGTACAATTTTCAAATTTGAATGTTTTAGTTGTTGGTGGTTAAGTTGGTGTTATATTGGATGTGGCGTAAAAGAAGTGGAACTCAGTGAGACGGTTCCTCGTATAGGATAAGGAGGTTTTGATTAGATTAGTATTTCGTGTAAATCTTCTCATATGGATAGTAAGCATGGACGTGTAAGTAAGTTTCAGAATGTGAGACGGAAGTAACAGGTGGACAGGAAGGTTGATGCCAAGCTAGGCGGACAGGAAACATGTGTCCAGGCGTGGAGTTGACTGATGAGGGAATGTATGGACTTTGCCTGCGGGTGGTCAGTTAGATGACGCCAAGCCAGGTTCCAAAAGAGATGATCTGATATATGTCAGAGAATTGTCAGGACGCCGGAAGTAAGGGGATGTTCTAGTTAACGAACAATTTTTGAAGAACGCGTCTTAAGTGACGTAAGTGTAATCATGGCCAATCAGGATTCTTAATAGAGACACGTGATATATAGATAGGAGGGCGAAATTGTATGTTTGGTGGTTGAAAGTAGGGGATAGATAGGGCAGATACACAGAAGGCAGATAGACAGTGTTCGGAGAGGTCGCACTCCACATATTCTCGGCAAACCTAACTCGGAAGTATAACAATTTACGGACTTAGAATTTTTTAGTGGGTGTAGTAAGAAGTCGTGTGTTGCGTTATTATTATAAGTCTGAATTCTTTCCTCTCATCACGTTATCAACTGTCCGTTATATTACTGGTGTTTTATAGTACAAAATATATAATTACGTGAGCTCAGAAATTAGTCTACCAACTTGCGGGAAGTGAGAGCGAGATATTATACACTTGGACGCGCATTTCTGCTAATCTGAAACGAACACTTAATAATAATAATAAACGTTTTCATAGTTCTTACCAACAACTTCTGGTGTGCGCCTACATCATTTCAACCTACGAGCACGTCTCCCAAACCCCATGTCCCGACCGTTTTTGCAGCTGACCTGGGACCTCATCCTCTACCGGAGTAATCTCGAGGAGGCTGGCGCCCAAAATTAATCAGTGTACATAGTTAATTATTGACATCGACGTGCCTCCTTGAGATCCTTTCCATATATGACGGAGCTGGCAGCCGAGGGCAAGGAAAGGCGTCGTGGGCAACGACGACGACGACGAAGACGACCGCCACATCAGTGATGTACATGATGTATTCCTCAACTTATTCAGGATTTCGGAATGGTGCTCTTCATTTATTTGTAAATAGGATTTGAGGGAAGATGCATAGCTATGACCAGTTATCTTTATTAATTCTTGTTCTTGAATGCCAGTAAGAGTCATATTTGAAAGTGTTGTGTATCGACTGGAGTGGTTTGTAATTTTCTGCTTTTTTTTACGCCCAGATCAATGCAGTGTGAAATGTTGGCAAGCAAAGAAACAAATGCTAGGGTAGTGATAAAAATAAACAAATGCTAGGGACGCGATAAAATTAAACAAATGCTAAGGACGCGATAAAATTGTGCGATAAGCAGCCATGATTGGTTGAAAGACGTCCTTTCGTACTGTTTTATTAATCAAAAGTAGTATGACATAGTAAAAGTGTAATAGTCACTTAAATATTATATTACTTACATTTATTTACAATTCTTATTTACGAATTTATTAAGATATTTCTAAAACCAGCTCTATGAATATTAGTTGATAAGCAAGATAGTGAGTCTCATTTAAATCGTGGGCCTCGTTGTGACCATATATGATATGCAAATAGGTAATACAGCTGCGACATTAACTGGTGTATTGTGAAACAAAAGAGATATTAGGTTGTACCATGCTGCTCTTACTTATTATGTGCCCATTCAGACTGTTATAATACTCAATTACAATTGCCTTGCTGCATTTGACTTGTGTGGCTTCCATGCGAGCAAGTAGTTAGGAATACCGTCGTTGTTATCACCACATCCTCATTAGGAAGAGTACTGGACTGGAAGTGAACATCTACTTGGTCAGACTTGGGGTTATTAGAGCTAGAAACTGGAGCGTATGCTCTGATACCGCCTCCACCAGCCGTAAAAGGTAGCTTGCATTAAACTTCCATCTAGATATTGCTACACACCAACCTATGCATTTAACAAGTGGCTCACAGTTGTTCCTAATTGTGAATATCATACGATATTTTTCATTTTTTGTGTCTGAGATTTGAACTATTTGAGCAAAGATAAAAATAAGTGAAGAAATAAATAAATAAATAAGTAATAATAATAATAATAATCATCGTCATCACCATACTGACTCGGGTTTTTCGTATTTTCCAAGTTTCTCCAGGTGAATGCTAAGATTGCACCAATTTTGAATGCCCACAGTCAATTTTTTTCTAATTAACCTATCATCATCATTTCTCGTCTGTTAGTCTATCATCTCACAGTGATAGGTCTGACATTGGTAAAGCTGTGTGCTGTAGTTACTACAGTAAGCCACTCTGGATGTTATTCAGTAATGCCAATTGAGAAAAGTGGAATACAGGTTTAATAATTTTATAATTACATATACTGCACTTTTCTGTTGTTATTATAACAGAAATACATTTTCATTATCTGCTAAAATCATAATTTAATTCAAACATTTTATCATGTAATTACCACAAAATAATAACCTGATTAATACATTAATTAAATGAACAATTGTTATGAAGGAATGTTATTTTCTTCAGATACAATGGACATGGAATTAGAAGATGAAGATGTAAATGAGGAAGTAGGATTTCGCACTTTATTTAGTACAATGGATTCATGTTAATCGATTTTCGGGGAAACAGTTGGCGACACTGACTAAACAAAAGAACGACCATGCAATAAATTGATAGTGATAAATCGAGGTGCAAAAATTATCGCGATATATGACTGTGACTTTTTGGAATTCAAAATTTCATTATACTTCATTGATCCAAAAATGGAATGACGTCATATAAACGAAATAGTCAATAGAAATATTTTTCTAATTATTTTGATTTGGATGTGTAATGTTTTCTTTCAAGTTATATTTAAATCTCATCGGTAGACGCACTAGAGGTATTTTTCTATTTAGCATATCTTCCAAACACCGTCTGATATCCCTTTCTTCTAGTGCTCTGATGACATCGGAGTCTTGTTTGATTAGTGTTTGCTACAATGTCTGGTTATCTTTTTGCAATATCACTAAATATACAATTTTAAAAATGAGGAAAGACGAATATATTCGTCCTGATAAGAAAACATCTAATGCAAGACTGGAATTCACAGAGTTTAAGATTGGCAAGAGTGAAATTCTTTTGTTACAAACTGAAAGACTTCGATATTTCGATCGATCTCTTAGGGGGAGACTGAATCCTCATATAGACAAAGGTGATTGAGTGATAATAATTGAAATGAATAGAATTTACGGAGGGAGCACTACGACTAAGCACTGCGACCTTTCCAGATCTATTACGCTAAAAGTCAAGCTAGGTGCATTCCCAAGCCCACACAAGCTGACTACACGAAGGTTCGCTGAGTACCCAGTTTCGAGCAGGCAATCCCACTCGTACCTAGGCCAGCCCCCTCCATGCTTCACCAGCCGGGGTTTGGGGAATGCTATAGAGTGGTGACCTAATGGATGGATGTTGACGGAATGATGTAGATGCCTAATTTTTCAACGAAAAGTCCCAAGTCTGACCGGGACTCGAACCCGGATCGTCTGTGGATAGGCTGAAGGTCTTACTACTCACAACGGAGGGTTTCCAGTAGGGCACGATGAATTCGATTGAAAGTGTTAATGTACACTAATTTAAGGTCCCTGAAAACGATGGTGAAGGTCCCTCGTTTCGGAATTGCATAGTTGTGAAAATACAACAATTTTAAAAATCTGGATTGCACGCAGCTTGCTCATAACCTACTTGCAGAGAGCACTAGAAGCGAGAAAACTACTTTCTTCCATCCCTGTTAGAAATCTAGAAGTGGAATATGTTCACATTTGCATTTAAGACGAAAGGGATAATATTTAGGTTAAACTCACCTTTAATGTTTACACATGAAAATGCGGGTTCACCTAGAAATTTTCAAGACACAGCATCTTTTCATAATAGGCCTACAGGCATCTTATAATGGCTGCTTCTTCACACTCATCTATAAAACAAGACACTATTTTCTACACGCAACAGTGTTTGAAGTACATATCTGAAGGAGTTCATTTTAGTTTCTTCGTCACGTATTTCCTAATGAGGAAGTCAAAAATGCTCTCCATGGTAAGTCACTTCAAATTTAAATTATCCCGCCAAATATCACACGATTTCTTCAGCCTTTGGACGTATATTTCTTCCGAGAGTGCAAGTTAGTCGTTCGACGACTGGAGGACTGTTTCAGGTATAAATGTATTATGGAACATTGGGATACTAATCTTCACGATAGTGTTTTTATATTAAAGTTACATTCAGTTGTTTACCATCAGTTCTGCTCTTCTCTTCTACAAGACATATTAATATATGCTGGGAAAAATTGTGGATACAGTACAGGAAGAGAAATAAAACTCCTTCATAAATGTACTTCGTGGGGGAAATTGTGTCTGTTGTGTCGATGAGTGTGAAGAAGCAGCTATTATAAGATGTCTGTATTGTGGAAAAATGCTGTGTCCTGAACAATTCTAGGTGAACCCGCATTATCGTATGTGAACATAACAGGTGAGTTTACCTTAAATATTATCCCTTTCGTATTAAATGTAAATGTGAACATATTCCACTTCTAGGTTTATAACAGGAATGGAAAAAAGTAGTTTCCTGGCCTCTAGTGCTCTCTGCAAGCAGGTTATGAGTAGGGCCGTGACATCGGTATATTTGTATTAGTCGGAAGTGAACATACGACGCCGGACAGAATGTAGTCTGAGTTTCAAGTACAGGTAGCAAAAGCGAATTTGACACACGCCTAAGCAAGCACATTCCGTGTTTTGTATACGATTATTGCGTATTATAAATCAAGACCGTACAATCATTGTATATAAGGGTTAATATCGGAAAGGTCCAAAATGCTGGAGAGGTTGAGAAATCATACTTAAATTATCACAAATGTGGTAAAACATAAGTCTGACAAGATGTTTTTATTTTTAATATTTAGAGTTTTGCACTACAGTTTTAGAATGCCGAAAAGGTATATGCGTACAATTTTGCTTTCCCTATATTTAACTGTTACATTAATTTATTTTTCACATCTATTCTGTACCTTACTTTTCTTGCATATTGTTCGCCTGGTTTCGGTTCCTGCTACAATAAACAACAACATTCATTTTCAAAGTATGGAATGAAAATGACCGCCGAGTGTCGGATGCGGAAGAACTGCGTTCAACATCGGCTGAAATCAAGGGCGCATATGTAAAATATTTCACATCATCCATTTCTACATCAAGTTTATAACAATCGCACTTGTCATCTGACAAAGCTCTTGCACTTTTGCATAATGTATTGAAACCAAAGTTTTTTGTATTACTGTGTTCATTTTCGCACACACCTTTTTGCTTATATCATCATAGACCATATACATTTTCGGCATTCCAAAACTGTAAAGATACCTCTAAATACTAAACACGTATCATTCCAGACTTATGTTTTACCACATTTGTGACAATTTAAGTCTGATAACCTACATGTTGATACAGCGTCGTAAATTAACCCAATAAAATAAAATAAAAAATAAAAATTAACCTCAACAGCATGTTAGATTTTTCTGATGTTAACCCTTATATATAATGATTGTATTGTCTTGATTTTATAACACGCAATAATCGTACACAAAACACGGAACGTGTTTGCTTAGGCGAGTGTCAAATTCGCTTCCGCTGCCTGTACTTGAAACACGTCGACTACATTCTGTCCGGCGTCGTATGTTCACCTTTAAACTAATAGAAATATACTCATGTCACGGCCCTAGTTATGAGCAAGCTGCACGCAACAACGACATGAAATCTAGATTTTTAAAACTGCTGTGTATTCAAAAATATGCAGTTCCAAAACGAGAGACCTTCACCATCATTTTCAGAAATCTTAAATCAGTCTACGTAAGTACTTTCAGCCAAATCCATCGTGCCCTACTGAAAACCGTCTCTTGTCATTCATTCACCGCATGAGACGATGATAATGATTACGACAACAATATTATTTTTGTTGTTTAGTCAGCTGTCCGAAGACAGGTTTGAACCTCATGATACCAATAAGGCATCACTCATGAGGCAACTAAGCCAGGAGGTAATAGGGTAGGTTGGCCAGTTCCTATTCCCTTCTATTCCATACATCGCTGACTAGAAAACATATTACAGTAATCAGACTTCAGACGTTTTTTCTCTGACTTATTTCAAGTGAGAAATGCTGCCTGATAATAATAGATGTAGATATCAGCCATAACCTCAATCACAGTTTAAAAACAATATTAATAAAATAGTCTGCTGTCAAAAAATCTGAAAGTTAGACTTTATAAAACAGTCATATTACCGGTTGTTCTGTATGGCTCTGAAACTTGGACTCTCACTTTGAGAGAGGAACAGAGATTGAGGGGTTTTGAGAATAAGGTTCTTAGGAAAATATTTGTGGCTAAGAGGGATGAAGTTGCAGGAGAATGGAGAAAGTTACAGAACGCAGAGGTGCACGCATTGTATCCTTCACCTGACATAATTAGGAACGTTAAATCCAGACGTTTGAGATGGGCAGGGCATGTAGCACGTGTGGGCGAATCCAGAAATGCATATAGAGTGTTAATTGGGAGGCCAGAGGGGAGAAGACCTTTGGGGAGGCCGAGGCGTAGATGGGAAGATAATATTAAAATGGATTTGAGGGAGGTGGGATATGATGGTAGAGACTGGATTAATCTTGCTGAGGATAGGGACCGATGGCGGGCTTATGTGAGAGCGGCAATGAACCTCCGGGTTCCTTAAAAGCCAGTAAGTAAGTAAGTATTAATAAAATAATAATAAATGATCACATCCATCTTATTAAACTTTCTACGTCTTATAATTTTGATTCGGTATCAGCTTAGAGTCTCTATCTTTCGATATGGTGATGCCAATATTGGATTCCTTGAACAGTAGGACTTTCGAAGATCTACTCGGTCCTATTGTTTTCACTGTTTTCCCTGATGAAAGGAACTGCAGATTAAGAACTTAAAGAATAATAGACCAATTGAATATATGGACTATATTTTAAATTATAACATAGACTGTTGAAAACAATAACAACAAAGCCAATAAATAGCTATTGGTAAGGTGTATAACGAAAGTTTTGAGACACAATAAATACTCCATTTAGACCTCGAATATAATGATAAAATTAAAAATGTATATAAATTTTATTGTTTAGGTTATATTAGGACAGAAAAACAGAAAAGTTCCAAATTTCACATATAATTGGTGCAAAAAACACTGTCCTGTGTATAGGATTATGAGATAATATACTGTTATAATATATTTCGAGTTATAATATTTCCAGCTTAACATGACACATTTAAATTGCACACATAATGCATAGGCCCATATAATTAAATTATTTGAAGAAAAATCATATATTTTTGTCATATAAAAAAAGTAATAATAGAGTACAACAGCACCAAATTCCTACTACAAAAAAGGACGGGCATGTCTCAAATGTTACATTTTACTCCTTTTAGTCACTCACAGTTTATCATAAGGTTCAAAATACTTAACACAGAGATCTCTTGTTCATTTTATACAGGGACATCATTTTATTTTTACTTTAATTTTTATTGTACTTGAGTTTTTTAATGTACTTCACTCCCACCCCCTCTACTAGTAAACTTCCAATCGTTCTCTACATAGAACCGAGGCTGCGTATGCAGTACTGAGTTAGTGAGTATAGTACGTTCCAGAAATATGTTCGCGTTTTCCAGTGACGAAAGAGCTTTCAATATTGAATCATATTTTCCCACGGGTACTGTCGTCCGTTTGCCTACATCGCATCTCAGTTTCCCCCACCTGCTTCTGTTCGCCCCTCTGTAAAGTCTAGTAGCTGGGCTGTCTTAGCTCTTTTCTGAAATCATTAATTTCTGTTAGGAATTGGACGTCTACGTAATATTTTGCAACTGTTTAAAATATCTTAAATAGAAGGGCCTCGTTAAGTAATTAACTGTCACGTGATTTCCCCTCCCCCTTTCTACGACCCTGCGACAAAACCACTTGAACGGACAGTAGATAGCATTTCCGAGTAATTTTATCTTTTCGGATCGGGCAGAAGTGAAGATTGAATTTATAGTACGTAAGATACTCTTTTATAGAGTAGGTATAGAATTATTTCAACATGAGTTACTCGTACGACGGACGAAACTGGTAATTGGAATTAGGTACAATAGTCTATAATGCGATAATATACACAAAAGAACTGAAGTCTATATCGAAATGAACGGCCACCATTTTCAAAAATGTGTTTAAATATCCTTATTATGATTATTTTTCAATTTAACTTCATTCTCTATATTGTATGCTAATGTGCTGTAACAGTACAATATACACTGCATAATGAATACGTCCGAATGGATAGCTCAATTCGTGAGTAAAAACACTAAGTGCTAAAACAGTATTGCATTTTGATTAAACAAAAACCTAATGAAAATTATCAAACTCAAAATCGCGATATTTCCTAGTTTACAAAAATGGATGAATTACTTCTTTTCCCTCCTATACCTAGTAAAGTGATTTGTATTTTACGCCAGTATCATCGAACTCCAGTCTTGGAAGGGGGAGCAAGCGGTGTTTTCAGTTCTAGACCTTTAGTCCAAAAATATAGCCAGGTTGATATTCAAAATGTTATTAAAAATAAAATGATGTCCCTGTACAAATTGTAGTTGGTTTCCCCGTATGTCACCATCCGCAGCGTTGCTACATGGTTCTCTCTTATAGTACCGGTAACACAATATCTTCTGTGTTTCATTAGTGCAATCAGAACAAATGACGCAAAAAAATTGTCCATGTAGAGTACATGATGTTTTGGTTTGTCAATTACCGAACAGAGGGACTCTAATATCCTCGTGGAAACTGGGGATGTATTTTTTCGTTGTTGGCCTTGATAGGGTATAATCTACAATGGGTACTTCTCAAGACAGCAGAGCATCCAAAGTTTGTAACCAAATTTCATCGGCTTTCCTCTCATGTACATTCTCAGAGAATTTGGCCCAAAATATATAACCATTCTTTCATCAACAGACAATTCATCACAAAAACTTGAAATATTTCATAAGCGACTTATTAGCCAAGTCATAAAGTGGTCGAACTTTGTAGTAGCTGTCATCTTCGATGTTGCAATCTGGAGTTCTGTCCCAATACCAAATGGTGATAACTATTGAAGATGGGAATCCAAATTAACTTCAGTAGCTCCGTTCTCCTGAGATAAAATAAATTATCATTTTGCTGTTTGTTATAAAGTAAAGTTTTTTCTAGAATATGATTTACGATATCTTCTGTCATACATATGAAACATTCCGGGATACTTTTGTTACCAAATCTTCAAACATATTTTGGTTTATGATATTAGGTATAGGTTTCAGTGTCATAGAATATTTGGACAGAAATTTTTTACTCATTTGGGCAGTGATATGTTCTGATTCAATTCAGATAACTGCCGGACAAGACCGGAAGTCTTCACTTTGTCAGTATTAAAAGTCTGAATTTTGTCTGTAATGTCACTCGTACTAGGATGTTGAGCATTTTTAGTTCTTTTCTTCCATTGGGAAAATAATTATATAATAATATTTATTTATTTTCGTCATCTTCTGATTCTGGTCCTATCAGTTGTACAATTCTGAAATATCGTCAATTCCATCATTAAGTTGTTGAAGATTTTCAATTAGATCATTATCAATACATTCATTATTATCAGATGGCGCACTAGGAAGTGGTAGAATGATTATAGGCCTACTGAGTGAAATATAAAGACATATGTTGAAGGTATCATTCAATCAGCGTTTTCGTGTAGGCCTAATTAATAGCTTCCTCAAGGGTCGACAATTCTTGCTTTATTTTCCGTTTCAGGTCCAGAATAAAGTAAAAAAAAAAATTTTTGGTACATAAAACCCACCCGAAAGAAAGAAAGAAGGGAAGAAAGAAAGAAAGAAAGAACGAAAAAAGAAAGAAAGAATAAATATTTCATATAGTCTCAATGTCGTTTAAATATGACGGCATAAAATAACCTCACTTCTCATGGCTGTAGGCTAGTTTATAATTACAAAATAAATATAAATGATTTAAATTAATACCTACGGAGTTATATTACATGGTGAACTTTTAATTATATCCTCACGCAGAAAAGACAAAATAAATAATTGTCTAAACTCACCTGCAGACATGATGCAGTTATTATGCAGCTACCTGCTACAATGGACTAATAGTGGCGGGAAATAAATGAATAACGATTAAAGAGCTGCACAACAGAGTTTACAACCGGTTCATACAATTATTTGTCCCTGGTTATTAATTTGACGGAGTTTCACCCTGATCTGAGCCATCTGTCCTTGGACGATCAAGACGTCCAATTCAGGAAACTTTTTGAATATTCTTCTACATAATTGTGGCTTAATTTTAGCTTTCGAAATACTGCTACAATTTCCACAACTGAGTAAGGTCCAAAATGTTTGTATAGGACCAACCTGGAAAACATTAATGGAATTCCTTGGTCCAGGTACAAATTATATATTATGTCGTGTCAACTAGTCACGAATGATTGTGCATAATGACAACAAGGCAGTTCAAGTCAGAAAGTAATTTCACATTACCGTGATGTACGAGTATGTTGATAAAACACACTAACATTGGTAAGCATCAGAAGTGAAGACGTCTTCAGCTTCAAGGAAATGATGACCCAAGTCAAAGCGAAGGCCTTTCTGATTGAAAACCATGGGCCATATCCCACAGTTTAATTTTGTTAATGTCAAGGCAGAAGCTCCTATATAATATATATATTATACATAACATACATCATGTTATAGTATAATACAATTTATTCCTTGCCACTTACCATAATTTTGCTCAAGACTTTTCTTACATATCTGTAACACATTCTTATCTATAATGAAAACTTGGTATGAGAGAAGACGAAATTGTTTGGTAAGATGAAGTTATGGACGTCATAATCAAACATTTGAACAAAAAGATAAAGTTAAAAAGAACTATAGTAGCCTCGTTCTTATTTCCGGCGTAACTCATCCTGTTTGCTTACGCCTTAGGAAGTGAAGGTTCTATAAAGTCTAGGTAGGTAGTATCGTTCACCATTTTTGTTCATTCGTTGCCGAGCTACCAGACGAGGAATCTATTTGCCGCACAGTTAAACATTATCATATTGTAGCTGCTAAGATAATAAATCAAATGCACTGTGATTGAGCAAATAATTGAGCGGCAAATAACGTCCTCGTGTGTGCTTTCTGCGAACGCCAACGAAAGAGCCAAAATGGCGGGCGATTATATTAAGTATTTATCGAGCCTTAGGAAGTGTATAACGTCATCAGCAGCGAATCACAAGACGCACACGTATAAATGTAGCCGATCTGTAATGTGACTGACTGCCGGAAATAAGAGCGACGGGACTATAGCATTATTGTTTTATTTATGACTAGGGGGATGATGTTGATGAAATGCCATCTTCTTATTTTTCACATTAGGACGATGCCTATTAACCCATTACAGCATAAAGTTATTAATGACTTGAAAAATGCGTTTCTGAGTTTAAGTTTGCTAGTTGGTGACTTAAGAATGCTTTCTTACCATTTTTATCTTTATTTAATTTCTGGGATAAAATTTAAGGACCGTCCCATAAATAGGACGCTATGCATAATGGTCAGTGACACAGTAGCTGAATAGAATAAAGCATCTTTTAGTTCAAATAGTATTTATGTATTTATTATGTAGCAAATACATATACACATATTAGAATCAGTAGTTCAAATTCCCTTCTCACACAAGCCTACGCATTGCACAACACTATTTTGTGTGGAAGGGTAGAAACATTTAGGGTGGAGTCCAATTTGACACTTGCTGCAGATGAACTTTGCTTTCCCTGTACAATTAGCACACCTTCGCTGAGTTTCATTTTCAACTGGCCAGTGCTGTTGACCATCAAATCTTATGTCTCCTGATGGAATGGGAACAATTTTTCCTTAGTGGGAACTCACCCCATGCCTTTTCAGTACTGTAAAAGCCAGGAGACGGCAAAAGTTGAGGCGCGGCTCTAAAGAGTTTTGAGGCTTCATTTTTCTGTACAGAAACCAAGCATTTACTACGGGAACATCAAGAAAATAAGCGAAGCTGGACCACCACTCTGTTGTTGCCGCTGTTGCTAACATTGGTACTGCCAATGCTGGTGCTGCTGTTTCTGTGCTAGCGCTAGTACTGCTGTTACTGCTAGTGATGGTGCTGCTATTGCTGCTGCTAGCACTGGTGCTGATAGTGGCGATTGTAAAACAATTCGTAGCGCTACAGCCCATGAAGGGCCAAGACCGACCAGCGTGCTGCTGGTCTTACGATCACATGCCGAAACAGAGGTGGACAATCATCCAACCAGAATGGCGGTATCGTGTGGTTAGCACGATGATTCCCCCCTAGCCGTTATAGTTGGTTTCCGAAACCGGATTTTCGCTACCTATCGTAGCTCCACAAGTGCATAATGATGCTGGGTGGGCACCGGTCCCATACACTGGCCGAAATTTCATGAGAAAATTTCTTCCCCATGAGGACTCGAACCAGCGCGCATTCCGTAACGCGAATCCGAGCCAGGATGCCTTAGACCACGATGCCACGGCGCGGTACGTTGGTGGTTATAGTAGTAATAATAGTACTTGTAGTTGTAGTAGTACGATGCCCTTCTACCTGGAATTACCTTCCCTGTCTTGTAAATTTTCATATATTAGCTTCCTTCTTTTCGGACGGCAATAACTTGTGCGAGAAACCTCAGTTTCATTTTTGCCCAATGTACTTTCAAAATCATTTGTTGCAGCTTTTATGTTAGAAGACTCTGGCATACTTTCATCAACAATGTCATCTTCATTATCATCATTACATTTTTTTTTTTTTGTAATTCCGCTTTACTAAGTAGCATTTTACCGCCAAGTTTATTCCAATAAGCCTCATGCTCGTCGTCCGATTTATCACTATTTATTTGTATCATGGAAATCTTCTGGAGGGGTCACATATATTAGACTCTCATTATTATTATTTTGATTTTCCATTAACCCCAGAATTTCACTCACGGTTAGACTGGAAATAAAACAATGTAATGGAAACCATATACATATTACATATAAAGAATACTACAGGACTGCACACTGCATGGCGTCCTAATTTTAGGACGGCACTTTATTTCACCTTGTACCTAGCAACATATAAGAAAATTTTATTATTGTTATATACCACATGAAAACTGAAGTATTCAACTCATTATGTGAAAATAAAAATCAGATTTCTGTATCACCATTACAGAGTAACTAAAAATGAACTTACCCGCGGTGCGTCACAAAATACTGTTATCCTGCAATCTTGTAAAAAATTAGCTGGTATGAACAAATGTTCGCTCGGAATTCAAATACTGCAACACCATAATACAATGTAATAATTTACCTTCTAAACAATGCCCCCAACCGTACTAAAGAAGAAAAAGTTCCATAGAAATCAGTATTTTACGCATGTCCCATTTTTAGGACGCTATGTTGTAACGGGTTAATATAGAAATCATTTCTATGTTAATATTAACGTAAAAAATAATTTCTTATATTGCATTTTTTGACGTTTTTGAACTAATAGATCATTTTTGCATCTTTTTCGTAATTTTTTGGTCATTTTTAATATTCTGAAGAATTTTTAGATCATTTTGAATGCATTTTAATTCCTTCTTTACACGTAGATCTGTTAAATATTTTTCTAAGTAAATAGTAGTAGGCTCTACTAGTAATTACTTACTGAATAACAGTGAAGTTTGAGTTTCATAGTTCGGAACAAACTTTAAAGTCCATTCCTCATTTCACTGAAGGCTTCACCTCACACAACAGAAGTAATAGGCTATAAAATGCTTGACAACAGCTTAGTTTAAGTGAGGACTTTGACTGCTACTGTTCTTTTGTTGGTACGAGGGTGTCTTTATAATTTATGTTTGGAATGGGGGAAACTTTCACCGTTTCCTAGTCAATAGGACGTTGTGTCCCCAATATGGTTCGGAAGGGATGTACTACAGTAGACAGTATTTAAAAAAAAATTGCAAGAATGCACGCTGCGCCCAACGAATTTTTTTGTCATTTACACTCCCCATCTGGAAGGTCTGGTAACAAAAGTGAAGAGCAGAAGGAGAAGACGGAGAATGAAGGCATTGACATGGACCACCCCTGATTGAAACGCATTATAAACACTCATTAAAATCTATGGTTTTCCATTAAAACTTTCATTTTGTTGCATGTTCTTTTCCTTTATCTTAAGTCAAATTCCAGGAAGTTGCCTGCTCTCTCCTAGATTTGCAGGACAGTCGTGACTAATTTTTAAAAGGTGGTGCGAGTACTTTGAATAATATTTAAATGCAATTTTTTTTTATTTTTTATGCCAGTTTTTCATTATTTAAAGGGCATTTTATTGATCATATTAAGTAGATTTTTAGGTCATCAACATCCGCCCTCTATTTATAACAGAAATATGTGAAAACGGAATAATACACTTCCGAAATAATTTACTATTAAATAGACATCTTACATGAGATAGAAATTATTTAATGACCTAATTCAATGTAATTAAGGTTTATTAGTGTTATTATTATCACTATTATTATTATTATTATTATTATTATTATTATTATTATTATTATTATTATTATTATTGTTGTTGTTGTTGTTTTGTTGTTTTTACAACTGCCACGGTGGTGCAGTGCTAGTGCTTGGCCTTATAAGCCAGGAAGCCTAGGTTCAAATCCCGCTCTATCCTTAATTTATAACTGTGTTGGGAAAGCCTGTCCATGTATGGTGGGTCCCTAACAGCATGGCGCGTCCTCAGGTTGCAGAGGAGACGGCTTCCAGATATGGAGAGTAGCTGCGAATATATTGAATAAGCAGACGCGGACAACCGATAAGGGGTGGTCCTCCAGCTTTGGGGTTGGGCGAAAGGCTAACAACCAATCACCGTAAAAAAAACAGCATAAGCCTCAGAATGGGACTGATTCCCTGGCACGACCACAGAAGAGGAGAATGCAAAAAGTTACACAGCGTAGGACTTCGCGCATTGTATTCTTCACTTGACGTAATTAGGAATATTAAATCCAGACGTTTGAGATGGGAAGGGCATGTAGCACGTATGGGCAAATCGAGAAATGCATATAGAGTGTTAGTTGAAAGCCGGAGGGTAAAACCTTTGGGAAGGCCGAGACCTAGATGGGAGGACAATATTAAAATGCCTTTCAGGGAGGTGGGATATGATGGTAGAGACTGGAATAACAATTTTATTTTGCAATGCGCCAGGCATTATACAACTAATGCTAAGTGAAAAGATCTGCAATAGGGAACTTATTTCATTAAAGCATGCCGGTATTATGTGTATTTTTTCACTCGTGACATTTTGATACCATCTTTCGGTTTCATTTTTAATACTTTTTTTTTACTTTTACTCTGCGAAATCTTTTCAAGTTTCTGATATCTCCAGGAGTTCACGTTATCACTAGAAGCTCCCATATAAATCCTGCCTTTTTTCTTCCCTCTAAAACAGCCGACTGAGAGGACGGTGTCTCTTTTGGAAAAGAGAAGACGTGGGCAGAGGAAGTAATATTGAGTCTGGAGAATATCGATTTTATTATTATAGATAATATCTGAAAAGTCATTTACTTGTGCGACACACTGAGATGAACAAACCTTCCATTCGAAGGAAGGAAAAGAAATAAAAACCTAAAAATTCGGTGTACGCAAATAGAAGGACCTATAAATACAGAGTTCATATAGCGTGTTTGAATGGCAAAGATTGCGTCAGAAATTTTTAATCTCTTATTTGAAACTCTAGAAGCTTTGAATGAACTTTCATACAAGTCTTCCAGTTCATGATGGTGCCTATCTCTCTTAATTTAAAGTTTCAAGAAAAAATCGCAAGAAGCAGCAAAGATAAGCTTACTGGAATTTATTGTTTATTGAATTACGTTATTAGAGAATGAAAGCTTGAGTCGTCACACTAATATCCGCAACAGAATACTGAGAACTACGAAACTTCGTCCAAAGGAAATATTTTCCAAGGAATTAACTTCGAATTTTAAAATAAAAAAGTTACCAGTATACTTCTTCATTGTTTTGCTAATTCACTTTAAAACTTATTACGAATACTTACGAAGCATTTTGAAATAATTTTAGATTTATAAAACGTTTCTATGGATATTGAACAAAATTATGCCTCCATACATTCGTCTACTCCTGTTACATAATGAATGATATTATCATTATTTTCTTCTTCATCAAGACCTTTCCCAACCTCATACGTTGTGTTGGTGATAAATACCACATTCAAATTATAAAACATTATTGACTTCATGTTAAAGATAAGATTGTGAGGATGAAAGTTGTGATATTTTCATAGTGAACTATGTGCTATTTTGTATCATACTTAGCCTACTCACGAATGGATTTAAAGATCCCGGAAGTTCATTGCCGCCCTCACATAAGCCCGCCATTGGTCATCCTGTGCAAGATTAATCCAGACTCCATCATTATAACCCATCTCCCTCAAATCCATTTTATTATTGTCCTCCCATCTAGGTCTCGGTCTCCTCAAAGGTCTTTTTCCCTCCGGCCTTCGAAACAACATTCTACATGCATTTCTGGATTCGCACATACGTACTACATGCTCTACCCTTCTAAAACGTCTGGATTTAATGTTTATAATTATGTCAGGTAAGGAACACAATGCGTGCAATTCCGTGTTGTGTAACTTTCTGCAGTCTCCTGTAACTTCATCCCTCTTAGCCTCAAATATTTTTCTAACTACCTTATTCTCAAATGCCCTTAATCTCTGTTCCTCTCTCAAAGTTAGAGTCCAAGTTTCACAGCCATAGAGTACAACCGGTAATATGACTGTTTTATAAATTCTAACTTTCAGATTTTTTCACAGCAAACTAGATGACAAAACTTCTCAACAGAATAATAACACGCATTTCCCATATTTATTTATTCTGCGTTTAATTTCTTCCCGAGTCCTTAAAAGCCATTTGTAAGTAAGTAAGTAATAGACTAACAAAAATGACAAATGTTATTAGTGAAAATAAACATAGATAGTAAATCGAACGTTTAAATGACGTACTATAGTAGATGTTGCAACGCTGATACCTTAGTCGCGTGTCGAGTTGTGTAACAACATCTACTGCTTCGGTTGCTTACTCACTCATTGCACCCCGTCCCCTAGTTTTCTCCGAGCGAACGTGTAATAAAACTGAAGTTTGTAGAATTTAGGGAGGAATTTATAAGAGTTTTTAAGGAAGAAGAATTTTGTACTCAGTTTTGTAGTCCAATTTCATCTGAGAGTGATGACGGCTGTGCCATGGAGACTTAAAGATAATAGATCGCACTGCATAACTTGAAGTCAGCTGCATGAAAGATCCGAAAGAAAGCGACGAGCTCTATTTTAAAGTAATTGGACGCGGGTGCTTGGGGGCTAATTGCCGCCTCTAGAACACTTGAAGGAGCGGGCGGGGAGGGAGCCCCGATGGCGTTGGCGGCCGGCGGTTTGGCGTCGTCGGGTATAATCGACGAGGACGGAAGGAAGACGCTTCCCACCCTACGATTCCTGCTGGTGATGGTCTTCACAAGAACCTTCCCCGGTCCAATTTGAAGTGTTTGCTTTCTCTGTCGTTTATAATACGTGATCAGGACCTTATTGACCTCTACACGGCCAAGTTTGAACACAGTATTTGCCCGTGGTGGCCATCAGAACTCATCTAGTAAGTTCGCTGTGTCAATTTATGGGAAAGCATAATTGCTTCGAAAGAGGATGCAGGACACTGAAACACTGTATCGGTCATTTCTGGGTTGATGTCCGAGAATGAAATGAGCCTTCTGTCATGAAAATGTGTATTTAGATCCTATATATACTACGTGCGAATTCTGTTCCCGCAGATGACCACGCTCATTCAGCAGTTAATTGATTAGTATAACTATAAATGAATGTGGCATATGCACTGTATTAAGAAATCTGAGAGATCTGTTCCATAATAAATGTCAAAAGCCATCTTCGTAGTTCAAGTGTAAGAAGCTGGTCCTCCGACCCGATGCTGCTTTCTGACTTGGGTTCGAATCCCGCTTTAGCTGTAACCTGATTTGGGTTTTCTGAGCTTTCCTAAGCGAATGTGAAATAACACATAACAAGACTTGGTCTGTTGCCTTCAAAATATAAATTTTCTGTTATCGATTCCACTGACTCTACACAGTCTCTAAGCTTATACAACGTCTTTAACTAGCTTACTACGTCATTAACTAACTTACGTCACATGGGATATGTTTATCTCTTACGCGCGACCATTTAGCACCCACAACAAAATACCATTTATCTATCAGCCAATTCCACCGACGCTACACAGGTTCGAAGTTTATACAGCATCTTTAAATAGCTGATTCAGTGTTACTGTATGAAAAATACGAGGGTGGATCGAAAAGTAAAACAACAATTTTTTTTTGCGAAATCGTACGTATTTGCTTGCTTTCCGCACAAAAGCAATACGCGGTAAGTGTGAAATACCACATTCAGTATTCCCAACGTAACACACATAACAATTTCCCTCTTCTTACCGCTTAAGCGCGACATTCATTTTACTGCTTTAGGCTTTTAACATATTATTTTTAGAGACGTTTAACATAGTAATAATTATAAATTGGAAACTTACCACTGCAATTTCACCTAAATTGCAATGTTAATTATTGTTTTTAAATATTTGCAAATATTAAGTAAAGTCTACTACTCCAAGAAACTTATTGCATTCCTGAAAAAAGTAACATTAAGGAAGCCGTGAAAAAATCAACAAGATTCCAGATGTCGATGTTATTACTGCAATATGTTATATAAATAATATTGTTAAAATATTAAAATGAAAAATAAATCATTACATAACCTTACCGTTTGTTTTAAGTTCGCATTTATAGACTGGGGGAAAAAAAAAGACAGACGTATATCACGGCCTGCTGGTATATAGTAAACACAGAAAACATTTTATAGCAACAATGTTGAAGATACATATTTTAGTTTTTAAAAGTTGCCGTCATTGAACAGAAACCAAGATGGAGATTTCATTGCAACTAATTAGAAATTCCTCTTTCAGGTATGTAATAAACGATCTTCGCACAAAATAATGTACGATACACGAGCGGTATGTTTGTTTTCATGTTCTCGGAAATTAAAAAAGCTCAACTACGTTTCGCTTTTTCATTCTTTTCCTCGAACATGAAAACATCAACATACCGCTCTTGTAACGCATATTACTATTAGTGGCAACGTATTTCATAGGTAAGCAAAATTAAATAATGCACAAGAAAGCTGCAGGTTTTACCTATTCTTCGGCATTGGGACCAAGTCTCTCGACAAATTTCTCCCATCGTCACACCATATTCAGTATACCGCGTCCGTTTTTTGGGCGTATAGCCACCTGCGCACGACTGATTTCACTTTATCTAAATCGAAACGTTGTCCTCCTAGAAATTTCTTCATTGGTCCGAAGAGGTGAAAATGATTCGGTGCTAGGCCTGGACTGTAGGGTGAGTGATTTAAACCTTAATGATGCCTCTGACAATGGGTGGTGTTGCAGCGGTCACTGGTAGGCCGGAACGTGCTTCGTCGACGGACTTCTTCGAAGAACCTGCACCACCTGGAGATGTTGCTATGCTCCAGATAATCAAGCGCCATACACTTCCAATATTTCCCTGTGGATTTCATTCGAATTTTTCGTTTTTCGCAAAAAAAAAAAAAAAAAAAAAAAAGAAAAAAAAAAAGAAACTGACTACACCTCGCTGCCCTTCACAAGTGAACGACTGTAGGAAATGCGTCCTTTTTATTCAGTAATTACAGTTCCTTCCGCCAGGGTGACATCAGATCGAATCATTGCTGTCTATAGCGCTAGATTCAAACTAACCAGCTGCCAACTTTGAACGTCCTAACGAAAATAGTATTTCGTAAAATAATTGTTGTGCATTGCTTTCCGATCTACCTTGATATAATAGGATAGTTTTTTTAAATTATACTTTCTGCTTTTTCAGACTTTCACAAAAAAAATTTGTGAAAAAAAATTTATAACCATAATACAGTCCATGCAGAAAATATATGTGTGGATGTATGTAAATTTTCAAGGAGATTGAAGAAAGACTGAAGCACTTGAAACATTTTCCATATTAAAAAAGTGTTATTTTGAGAAAAGCCACTTTTAACTTCATCAACCTAAAGAGCAGCGCATATGTCACAAAATCTCTGTAAAGTTCTCTGCAAGTTTTTTCTTACCGTTTGTCCAGTATTTAGCAGTATATATTATGCCAGCATCTTTTTCGAACGAACAAACAGTATACGAGTAAATGACTATAGGAATATGTGTCCCTTAGAAAGACTTAGAATCCTTTACCTTTTGAAAACAATCACTAATAAATAATTCTCTGTTCGTTTATTTGTAACCCCCTTTAATTGTGTCGCAAAACAATTTCCTTTATAGGCCCTATATTTCCATTATTTTAATAGATAGCCTACTTTTTGTTAAATTCTAAGAAAGTAGATTTATTATGAGTTATTGTTTTTAATTACTCTTTCTAGTGGAACGCTCATGCGCTGAGTTTTATTTTCGTTTAATATTGTTTATTTAATGAAACGGACAAATACTTTTGTTTGAATGAATGAATGAATGAATGAATGAATGAATGAATGAATGAATGAATGAATGAATGAATGAATGAATAGAGCCAGTATGTCCCGTGAAGGGCAAAGGCCTCCTATAAAAATGGTGGCTCGTTATTACTCGCCTAATGAGCCAATCGAGGCGAGATTTCTCTTTGTCGGTCTGTATACCTTAAAACTAATGTAAACTATATAGCAGTAGTCGTAATTGTAACTATTAATACTATACACTGTAACATTCCTAACTATATCTAGTTCGTATTAGTCCTAGTTCTTTCCACTAAGATCTGTCCTTTGCTTTTCTTGACCACTGTTTGCCCGGTCGTCTTCACAAACATATTCGCCCATCTGAGTCGTGGTCTTCCCTGGTTCCTTCTTCCGATGTATGGTCCCACATCCACTTCCACTTCGTCATCATGGCACGTTCTGCTGCATTGGATGTGTTGGCCAGTTTTTGTAGACTGTCGTTAGGTAGCTTGTCTTTTTCGTAATATTTTCCTCTGCATTTTTCTCTGGCAAGTTTGGATCGCTGCATATTGCTTCGTAGACAGAGCCCATGTCTGATACCCGTATAGGATTACTGGTAGGATGCAGGTCACTAGAGTCTCAAACCTTAGTTTGCGGCTGATTGCTTTGTCCAACAATATGAATTTTAAACTCCAGAACGCCTTCCAAGCCGATGTTATTCTTCTTTTTATCTCTATGTGGGCGTTCTGCTTGAAGGCTGCATGTTGTCCTAAGTACTTTTGTTTAATAACATGTAATTTATTACAGCCATGAGAACTTAACTCAGAACTTGAAGAGATGTGTGGAATTCCTACACTCAAGTTTTATCAATTTATTTTGCTGTGTCGCGAAAGATGCGAATCATTGTGTATACTAACACCCTCCCCGTCACTCATTTCACTGTAATTATAAACTCATACAAACGTATAAATATTTAACTTCTTCATTAGTAGAATACCTCGATCAGTCGCGTCTATGACTTAATATTAGCACGCTGATGTCCTATTTAGGCGTCCCAGGTTACATCTCAATCCTGATTTAATGAAATTTGTTACAGGAAAAACAGAAGCTGCAATTATTTTACCTAGAGTTATTCCCATTTTCCTCTTTTATTTAACCAACATTCGCTAGCTTCCTTTATTTATTTTATCATGTGCAATGGTTAAAATTAGACTAAGGTGATGTCTTAGAGTTAGTACGTGTGTCCGTTGCTGATATACGTAGGTTCTACGAGCTTAAGGTTGTGGGCTCTGGGTTTTGCCACGAGTCATAGAGGGCTGAGACCTGTGCTTTCAGGGTTGAACAGGTTAGCTCACCTATAAGCATCGAATTCACGAATATCACGTAGGCCATCCTTTGAACTTGAACAATCATAGCATAGCTAGGCCTGTATAGGGAGATTCACGAAGAAAGATCGTAATTTTAAGATATAACTTTTGAGTAGGCCTAAGAATTGAATAAAGAAGTTCATATAAAAATGGATTGCATTTCGAGTGATTATAAAACTGAGACTCTTGTAATGTATAAAAAAAATGACTACACTTTCACAGCTCTAAATCACGTCCAGACCTTGATAACTAAAAAATATACACAGCTACATAGGTAGTACCTAGTTTTATTGTAGTCGAAGATGATGATTACGGTAGATTTTCAAATGTACCGCCCTCTCCATCAACACGTTTTAGTGCTTGCTTAAGAATTGCGCATTGGTAGTATCACGAATATTGATATTAGTTTGTCCTTGACCTTGATATCAAGTGTGCTAGCATAGCTCCTATTATCTTAATTTCAATAATACTTTCACCTTATGGGTTATGTTTCAACAAGTTCATAAACTGTAAATCGTATAAGATTGAGGGATTCTTAGTGATGAATTCATTATTACCTAATAAATTAATATATGTCCTTAAGCGATCGATATCGGACATATGGTCATTCACATTTATCAACTCAGACCGGTTTCAAGAGATTTCTATAGCAACCTTTCTTCGTGAATCACCTTGTAGCAAATAGGACGCACAATAGGCCATGGGTGCCTAGGTGTATGGATTCATCCCGGGGATTGGCTGCAGAAAAGACAAGCAGTATCTCAGTTATGTGTTAATATTTTGATTTTGTTTCTCAAAGGAAACACTTTATTATTTGAGCTAAAAAAATTAAGGTGTTTATCAACAGTAATCTCACTACAGATTTTGATTTCTCTAGAGAAAATCAAAACTCGAGAGGGATTTAATTGACTGCTACACGATTAGAAGGAAGTACATAAAGATTGGAAGAAATCAAGTACTCTAATGTAATAAAATATTAATTGACTTACTAAAATTCTTTTTCACTAAAGTTAGCTTCACCAAAACTCTTGAACGGAGCCACGATTTTCAGTTGACTATCTATGTGGTAAACAAATTATGATTGCAAAGTATGTTTTACAGTACAGTAAAGAATTTGCATTTTGAAATGTTGACAAACAAAGAAACAAATGCTAGGGAAGTGACAAAAACAAACAAATGCTAGAGAAGTGATAAAACCAAGCAAATGCTAGTGAAGTGATAAAATTCTAACGATAAACAGCCATGATGGGTTGAAACACGTCCTTTCGTAGCGTTTAATTGGTCCAAAGTAGTATGACGTAGTAAAAGTATAATAGTGAGTGCTAAATCATTACAAGACAATATACAAAACTACATAAGGGAGTTCTTCTTTGTTTTAGTCTGTTCTATTATAGAAACAGAGTTTTCACTTATTTCTTTAACATTCTGTAGTTGCAGCTCCAGAATATTGGAACTCTGAAAAATGATATGGAAATATAATATGACATACACTCGGAACATTTATTTTGTATCTTGGCCTTGGGGAAAGCATATGTGAATTCTGCTTGTCTGATTTAAAAACATTAATGTGTTGTTTAAAAGAGTCTGAAGGAAGGCAAGCTATAGGATAATGAACAAACTGGCTTCTCTTTGAGAAGGCAGACTACAATAGAGAGACTCCGAAATACCGTCACAAAGAACATAAAAAAATATAACGTCTGTAGGCGGTACATGCCGACAAGGAAAATTTCGTTATCTTGGTTGGAAACGACAGAACAGGAACTGCGCGGAGCGGGACCAGCACAATGTAACAACTTTGAATCAACTTCCACCGCAAGAAATAGTGCAGTAGGATAAAGAAAGCTAGCCCACCTTAGAGAGTAAGAAGATAAGGCGTCAAAAAAAGTGTGTGCCAGGAGCGAGTGAGAACGAGAGAGAGAAAGCTGAAGTAGAAATGTGCTCGAAATTCAATTTTCTTCTCGGTTGGACGGAGAAGCAAGCGGCTCGTCTGAGGTCAATTCCAAATTGGACGGCTTCAGCACTAATGAACGTGGTTCTAGGTGCCCTCGAGCGGCGAGTAAGAAGAAAAAGAATAAGAAAGACCCGGACACTTAGAGCCAAAAGACGTTTGAATGAGAGAGCCGTCAAGGGCGAAGGGGATGTGGAGGTGGAAGAAAATAAGGGGGAAGTCAGAAACATGCGACGAAGATAAAAAAATGGGGATGAGTGCGATGATTGACTTACAGTGCTAAATGCTGCAGTGCTTGCGGTTTCTAGAATGATTGTTGATGTTTCCAACGTTTGACTTTTGTTTTCAGTAGGTCTATATTATTATTCCAATCATTACACCACACAGAGATACAACACTACATCAACCAGACTTAGCTACCCGTTTCTTACAGAAGGGCTGATGTTCAGTACTTAGTTATGAAATATTTAAGATAACCAGGTAGTGATTAGGGGTCAAAAATCCGATTTTTTTTATTTTATGTTTAAAAAGAAGTACAAAACTTGTTCTTTAAAACAATATGAATATTATGCGGAGTATTTCTGCAGATAAGCCCTTTAAATGGCCTCTTTACATTTGGCGGTGCATGTAATTCATACATGCTTCTTTTTTTAAACGTAATTTTCCATAAATTGACATTTTTCAACTTAAGTGCATTTTTCTCTGAAACTACTGAATCAATTTACATGAAAATTGTACAGTGTTTTCTGCAGCCTATGTTCTATATAATAGACCTACAGGTTTAAGAATATCACACACATAACATGAGAAAAAAAATATATGCATTGAAAAAGTTGAAAAAAATGTTAAACAAAGTTCAGTATTTTCTCTGCTTCACTAAGGGTGAAATATTAAACTAAATTTTGTTTTAGAATTTACAATATACATTACACATAACTCAAAAAATACAAGGTATATGAGTGAAGATTATAGCAAATAATGTACACCTGAAGAATGAGGTGCATTTAGCAAAGTGGGAAAACAGGTTATCAGTTAGGGTATTTCTTTTTCACTTAGATACGAAACTAATTAGTTGTCTTTTATACTACGGAATTGAGAATGATTGATTGTATAAGATGTAAATTTGTATTCCATTCTGAGGACTGAAAGCCTGGAAATATTGAATCAAACTTTTGTATTGAAAATTTTTAATCACACAGGCATCACTACCCAATCCTCTTAATTCTATATGATGCAAGAATATTTGTGATTCTCCTACCATTCATTTCCACCATTAGGTATAATATTATCATTTCATCTTTACTCCGTCTATAATGTTGCAAAGTTTGTAACGAAACACCTCCGATTTCCCTACCATTTTCATTCTATAGGCTATTATCACGTCATAAATGCTCTGACTTTGAATGCACTCTGTAATTTGAAACGTTTCCAGCTTTGATATCCGCCATACAATGTAAGATTGCTCAATGGGTCAGAGCTAGTTTCCTGGTTTTCCATCCTGGCGGACCTAGTTCAATCACTGTCATATCGTGATGAAAATTGGGGTGAACAAATAAAACTGACGTTGTAGCAGGTTTATTTTCGGGGTACTCTCTCCACCTCTGTGGCTCAAGTGCTAACTCATGATGTCTTCCTTCCAGGCGGCCGGAAGGTCGTGGTGGAATTTGTGCTAGAGAAAGCAAAACGTTGCACGGAATTTTTCTCAGAGTACTTACGTTTCTACCTATCATTCCAGCAACACTCTTCAACTCCTCCTCATTTGATCTATCATCTGCAATAGTACAAATGGGCTGGGGTGAAGTATTGCGGGTAGTATGGGTTTCCGTTGCTGATATATGAAGCACTTAGGGAACCTGGCCGCTGGAGCTTACCAGGCTGCTCGTATCGGATGGGATCTGGCTCTATCAGGGACTGAGGCAAGATGGCAAATACATCGGCGTCGGATTAACGAATTCGGGACTCCTATTCCTGAGGATTATCAGATACTCGTCAGCGGATGGAATTTGGTTCTGTTAAGGCTTAAAAACGATTGTCCATCTGACAGCATCGGATTCACTAATACTACCTAGACCACTGTCGAATTTGGGCCACAATAGAGCCAATATGGACCAATATACTGTAAACCTAAGTGCATGGGTCCGTCCCCGGTTCGCCCTTTAGAAAGCAGTTTTAATAGTTAAAGATTTATGTTAAAAGACACAGCTGTATGTCACGTGACTACTTATACCCTACATATTATATTTTTGCTGCAACTTGCACTCTGTCATTCTTCCAATATCACGTTAACGTCATTACACTGACTCTGAATAGATTCTGTAATTTAAAAATGTTGCTAAGCTTTATAATTAATTACATTTATGTTGTTAGTGAAAGTATGTCCACTAAGTTTATGTCCACTAACACCAGGTTTACAATTTGTTATCAATATTTGACGCTGCTTTGGAAAAAAAAAAAAAAAACACGAATACCTGGTCCATCAAATTACACCGAACCGAAGTAATTTTGTCCTATTGTAGGCCTATATTAAATTTATATCTAATTAATGATGTCACGTTTGAAAATTGTATAGTTCTCTCTCTTTGGAAGACGGTAGTTCCATTGCCAACTAATTTCTGAGAAACCTAATATGAATTTTGCGGAATTTTTTAATTTGCACATTTAACTACTAATAATAGCAAACAAATTTTAAAAATATTTTAAGGTAAAAGTAATTTATTTATTGCTCTAAATATAACATAACAATTTCATAATTTCAACACATTTATTCCATTTAAGCGATCTGATTTATATGATGAAAATTGACTTTACTGTAATATTGGTTGATGTGAGCGATGTGTGATTGGAAATGTAAGTTTAATGTGGTGAAACAATAATATAATTCATACTTTACTTTTGTTTCATTTTATGAATCGAAGTGAATTTAGGCTATTGCAAATGAAATAAGAATACTTTGTTTCCTAACTTTTCGACCATCCTATACCTAAAAAATTTCTAATTTATTTATGACTTCACCAATTTAAAAATCAGCATACCCTTTCATCGTTCAGCCTTTATTGTGAATAAATAGGCCTATTAATTTCGTATCTGACAACAATATTTTCTTTAGTAATACCTTTCGATGAATTATTTTATTAATTTATTTATTCATACTGGCAGAGTTAAGGCTACAGAGCCTTCTATTAGGGCCTACACTATACTTGGTCAAAAAGTACACAAGCAGTAAAATTAAAAAAAAAGTGTAAGAATAAAATACAAACAATACAATAAATGTAATAAAATACCTCTGTATCAGGAGAACACTAACGAACACTTATAACACAAGTACAAAACGAAGAGGAAAACAAAATAAGAAATGCAATAATAATAATAATAATAATAATAATAATAATAATAATAATAATAATAATAATAGCAACAACAAAACACATTACGCTTTAAGGGAAAAACGGATAAGATTAATGATAAGAGTTATGGTTTAAGTCTAAGTTGTGGAAATCGACAGGTGGTTAGCAAGCAATTCAGTGGAGTAGACTTTAATTTTGACTTGAATTTTGATATTGTTCGACTGTGACGTAGTCAAGGACAGAATTTCAGAGCCGAGGAAGCGACACACTGGAAGATGATGAGTAGAAGGATTATCTGTGCAGAGGAATAGGGAGAATGTACATGTTCCGGTTTCGAGGTAATGAAATGTAAACGAAACGAGACATTAGGTAAGTGTTTGTGGAGATTTTTACTTATTACTGTTGGACATAAACCTATAATCTTTTCACCGTTTCAATTATGAATGATCACGGAAGTGTTATATAGGTAGTTGAATATGCTTCAATGTTTCCAAAATAAAAATTGTTAACTTGTTTTGCAAGGAAACAATGTTTGAATGTTTTACAGTTCATAATGTGCGGCGGAAAAATAACTTTTGTGCCATTAGTGAAAAAACTTAAGGAGATGCAAAGAATTACGTTAAGATAAAGGTGGCGCAATAGCGCATACAAATTCTGCATCCTCAAGCGTTTCAATGAAGGCGACACCAAGCTGACATGCAAATTACGGTCAAGGTCATTTGACGTTAATGGTATGAATCAGTCTTAGGAAGTTCGTACCAAAACACTGTTTTCGGGTTGCATGCAGCCAGGCATATAGATCTATTGCGCTAGCATGCTATACTCTGTTCATATAAACAACTCACAGTATGTCAGCAAATACAGAGTGTTAAAGAAGTGTCCAATATTTTAGGAGGTGATAGTATGCATCAAAACAAGAAAAAATCTCTAATAAATATGGGTCTTACATCACATACTTTCTGAGCTCTGAACACTTGTTCATAGGAGGTGCTCATTGTGACGTCCATTTATGGCAATGCATTCCTCGCCCTACAATACAGCAGGCTACCAGATAATCATACCGTAGTTGATACCACTGGCATGGAATACTGAAAACAAAAGTTTGGTTGCGGATATGAGCGGGATTCAGCAGAGATGGTGTTGTGAATTTTCGTAATCAGCATGCGTGGGCTGATGAAAATCCCCATGCACTTGAAGAAACAAGGCATCAGCACCGATTCCCAATCAACGTATGGGTAGGCGTTCTTGGCATAGATTAAGGGCCATACGTGCTACCACAGAGATTAACTGGGCCTCGTTATCAGGACATTTTTATTAACGTATTGCCCACCTTGCTGGAGTATGTGCCATTTTAGCAAAGACTAAAGATGTGGTTCATGCACAGTGGCACACCAGCACATTTTTTCCGCTATGAGCGTGAAAACCTGACGCTGATATTTCAGGGCCACTGAATTGATTGGTGAGGCCTCACACCTTGGCCTGCTCATTCCCCAAACCTAAATCCCCTAGACTTTTGGTTATCAAGAACAACCAGGTCAGTTTCAAAGAGTGCGTGATTCCTTACGCCGAAGGACAGAGGAATGCATTGCCATGAATGGACGTCACATTGAGCACCTTCTATGAACAAGTGTTCAGATCTCAGAAAGTATGTGTTGTAGGACCCATGTTTATTAGACATTATTTTCTTGTTTTGATGGATACTAGCACCTCCTAAATAATTGGATACTTTTTTTAACAACATCTATATGTGGATGACTTCTGTCACTAATAGTATGCACAGTAGAGTAGCAGTTTCATTGCTTGCCAACATCGGTTTTCAACATAGCAGAAGTTGAATCCTCAATCACACGAAGTTGAATGCGTTTCTTCAACAATATGCTGTTAAGCATATAGTTGGATGCGTTTCTTCAACAATATGCTGTTAAGCATAGAAACATTTTACTGGAAGTTATGCAATGTGTAAAGTGCAATCTCTAAAACGAATAGAAATTCAGGAAAACTTTCCTATGAAAAACACGCGAAATATCTATTTTCAAATTTGGAATGTAGAAATAAAAAGAAACCGTGTTCTCCAAAACCTGAGTCAAATATATATAATTCATATTGAATATACTGTATGTATAATGTTTATGTTGCATTATCTCTTCAAACAACTGAATTGCTGATAATAATCATTCTGCTGCAGTCCAGAAATGTGGAAATGACAGAAGCTGTGAGATATGTGGAAGAATAATATACACCAATCCGCAGAAGTCCCAATAGTCATTGAAGAAAATAAGAAAAGTGTCCTTGACAAGAATTACAGGTTAATATGATGTGACACATACGAGGTGCACTACGAGATTCAAAAAGCTATTGTTTACTTGATGATGATGATGATGATGATGATGATGATGATGATGATGATGATGGTATAGTAATCATATTTCAGATTTTCTCTTGTGACGTAGAACGTACATTTCCTGCATACAAATAATTGTTCTGAATATAGAAGGAGGATTTGTTTTCATAAACTGAAAATGTAAATTATTAAGTTTTGTAACAAGTCTACAGACCTATCATGTAGGCCTATATGATTTCTTCCTTTTATAGCCTACATATGCGTAAATTATTTTGGATTGAAAATTAGGAAAGTTCTATCTAACAATATCTTATTTATTAGGTCCTTGCTGTGTTTCTTGAAACATGGCCATGTAACATTGGTACAAAGAAAAGTTTGATTACCATACGACTGTATATGTTTGTTGTGCTGGTTTGTTGATGTTTAGAGCGGCGTCATACTGTTCATTCGGTAGAGATATAGTCCAAGCTCACAAAACTTAATAATTTCGGACCAACTTCCTAGCTTTAATATGGATGTTCTAACTACGTTGGAGAAAGAAGAATTATCAAGCACCAGAGAACTGTCAGTCTCATAGTATTTGGACTTAGCAATCAATTGCATTCCTTGAATAGTGAAGGGTCCACTTTTCAAATGACCAGCCTCTACAACTCCACACGAATTGACGAATACACATGCTAAACTATACGAATCGAGATCTGCTATCATCTACTCGAAAATCCTTCGGACGAAAAATACTGATAGAGAATCGTCACATAGACCTCTATGAAAAATTGATGTTTTAATGTAATTCAAACGAAATAAAACGGGGGTACCTCTTGTATAACCAACAAGCACAACTTAAGTTTCAGTAAAACAACTTGTTCATAACATCATTTTAGGTTTTGGCAGAATTTCGATTATAGAATTAATTCGATTGGTCCGGGTGATACCGTAATCATAATACATTCTTGAATATTATCGCTATTTTCTCTATTTTCTGTAATATATACGAGTATTTACTTTAGTTAACCCAAAGCGAATTGTTGCCATCCTGTCACTGCTCTGGTCCATATCACTTTTGTTACCATGTAATATTCAAGAGTTTTAGTTATCTTTACAGCACTCACCTAATAGTCCAGTTTTGATAGTCTTTAATCTGAAGATGGAACGACTAATTCCATCTTCGGATTAAAGATTATTTCCGTTAATGACTCATTTCCTCAGTAGACGGCACTTTAATATTTCGAAGTCTAAAGCTACAGGAGAACAATTTTATCTCAAAGTTCAATTAAAGATATCGCCGCCAAATTGAATTTGTCACAGAGATGTCAAACTCGTCAAAATAGTATACTTTTAATTTAAGAGTATGATTTATATTCTTTGTTGTATAATTAACTCTTAATTTTTATATTCAGATCTAACAATATTTCAATATAATTAATATTGCTGTCTAATGGTTTTAGTTCACAAACAATGCGTTATAGTAATCTCTAGTCGTGTTAATGTTACATCGTCAGAATATGCCAGTATCTTTACGAAAAATGTTACTTATGTCTCTAAATTAATTTCATTCCTCCGATTAAAACCTCGCAAGTTTGGTACATCTAACATTATGTTCAGAGTTGGGTTGGAAATAGATAAACTTTAACTAAAGATGTGTAATATGTCGTGAGAGAGACGGAGATGTAAGTAATGGAACTCCGTAACTCTTACGTAAAGCCATAGCATTGTATTTTAATTATACCATTTAAGATTGGATAGAGAATATCTACTTGTAAAATTAATCTTTTCAATTACTGACGTTTCAATTCATTATAAAATATGTCACTTCGGCTGTGTAATTGGCTGTTATAACTAAGACCCCTTTTTGATTTATGGTGGGCTGAATTAAGAGATAATGGTAGGAAAATTTTCGTACTCTCGGAGAATTCTTGAGTAAAATTTCTTGATGATATCATATAGGAAAATAGCTTTGTTATCTAACATAAAACCTCTTTGGAAAATAGCAAAGTGAGCTTCTTGATAAAGCAGAGGGTTGGGAGGCGAGAAGTAACGGACGGATATCAGTAGTTGAGAAAGTTACCAAAGTTAAAAGACGAAGCGAGATGATGCAGAAGTACAAAGAAGAGGGGAAAACCTTGTGAGAGTAGAAAGAGAGGGGCTGAAGAGGAAATAGTAATAAAAGGAGAGAGAATGTAGCAAGGGATGAGGGTCTGAGGTGCGGGGAAGGAAACGATAGTGATTACTATGAGAAGAGATCAGTTGCATGGTCTGGCATCACCTTGAGCCCCTTGCGAAAGGAAATCCAAACACTTCAAGAAGAGGAGAAGGAACTCCTAACTACTATACTCGCCGGTGCAGCAAGAAAAGGCTCTTCACTCCTGCACACACACAGACACACCTGATCTCATCTGTGCCGCCCGCGAGTGGAAAGGTCAGAGTTCTTCGAAGAAGCACCGGGAGGAATCAGAAAGGGACGGAAGGAACACTCAACTATCAACCTTTCTTACCTTCTTTAATCTCATCATCTTACCACTGTTGGGTGCAAAATCTATTTCCCCTCTAGACTGTTTTGGGTCGTACTCTTTCGATAGAAAACATATTAAGTTCCGTTACACATAGGAATTAAATATTTAATATGTCATAATAATTCGTAATATGGTTGACATAAAAGGCGACAGTGAAGCTTGTAAATTAAAATGAGAGACTTTATAATAATTATGACTAGGGGGCGGATGTTGATAAAAGTCACTATTTTTTTTTTTAACTTTTAAACGATGTCCTTTAATACAATAATCAATTTTAATTTTATGATATAACAAAACACAATATGCATTTTTGCGTTACTTTTTCGTTTTACATATTTTGCTTTTTTGATCGATAAATTATTTTGTTCATTTTGGAGCAATTATTTCATTAAAATAATTTTCTCCTCTTCTCATTCATTCATTCAGTGTTATGCCCAAAGGCAGGTGTTCACTGCAAATCCAGCTTTCTCCAATCCAATCTTGCCTATTTTCTGCCTTCCTCTCTGTCTCTGCGCAAGTTCCATATATTCTAATGTTGTCTATCATCTGATATCATCGTTCTTATTTTGTTCGTGAATGTATATTAATTGACAATTATTTTAATGGAAACAAAAACAAGAGAGTAATTTTGATCTTATTTTAAAAATTATTATCGATTCTTTTGTGTTTATTATCTGTCCATATATAGTTCCCTTCCTTCAGTTTATTAAGTTTTAAGGTAACTTTTTTTAAACATTTAGGACATTTTTATCTAAAAGTAAGGACATTTTATTAAATTTTTTTCGACCTGTTTTCAGGTAATTAACATCCGCCCCTAGTTTTCACTGTAATAGGATCTCCATTAGACGAATGTTAAGAGAGTCGGATTTATACACTGGTATCCCGGACTTAAAATCAGGTAAGTCAAAGGAATCGATTATGTTAATGACAAAATTTTTGGGGCGATTTTCTCGATATAATTTCCTTTCTACTACGAGAATTTCACCAATATCTTCATCATCATTACTGGTATGTAGGAGTAATATAATTTCATCTCGTCCCTCCAGGATGCAGGAAGGAACCTACAGTTCGGAGTGTTTCTCGTTTAGGGAAATATTTGAGATCTATACTAAAGAATCGAAGTACTCTCTCTCTGAGAAATAATCATTATTTTAAGTTTCTTGAAATTGAAAATTATACTTTCTTGTTTTACTTTGTTACATTTTATTATCGTTTCTGTTCAGTTTATTGCTTATTATAACGAATGCGTAATTATTGTTGTTTTATTTTATAAATTTATAAACTGTTAAGAAAAAAATTCCCATAAAACTAAAACAAAGTAGTAAAATTAAATTTATATCAAAACGAGTTTCGTAATATAAATCTTTTAAAACCTGTGCTCATAAAGAGTAATAAAATACTTAGAAATTCATGTTCATGAACATGAAATATAAATTGTAGGCAAAGAAATAACATTTCTGAGAATTACTCTGAGCACATGTGTTAGGTGAAACAATGTGAATGTGTATCTGGATACTTATGTGTTACGGGTGTCCGTCAGGATGATTAAGTAGAGCTTTTCTATCGGCAAAGTACTGCGCCGCTCGGGTCTTGTTGTTTTAATAACCTACTTTATTGGTATGCTTTTATTACTTATTATAAATAATCATTTGGTACTTATTGTTAACACTATTAAATCAGACGATAGAAGTGTTCACCCTCTCCTCATAAACAATCGTCACTCGTACTGAAACGATTGCTGGAAGCCATGAAATTAATTTTGTTGTATCACAAAAATGACATTACTACCCCGTAAGATATTCCTTTAAGTCCTATGAGTGTAGCTCACAACTGAATGTAACACTACATATTCGCATTTTTCTCGCTGGTTTAAAAAATTTTTGTTATGATTATGTGTATCTATATCCTGAGATATTTACGATGACTATTACACTTTTACTACGTCACACTACTTTTGACCAATAAAACGGTACAAAAGGTCATCTTTCCAACAATCATGGCTGCTTATCGCACAGTTTTATCGCTTCTCTAGCATTTGTCTAATTTTATCGCTTCCCTACAATTTGTTTGTTTTTATCACTACCTTAGCATTTGTTTCTTTGTTTGCCAACATTTCAAACTGCAAATTCTTTACTGTATTATAAAATATGCTTTGCGATCGTAATTTGTTTCCCGCATAGATAGTCGACTGAAAATGGCGGCTCCGTTCAAACATTTTGGTGAAGGTAACATTAGTGAAATAGAATTTTAGTAAGTAAATTAATATCGATTTTATTTTATTAGAGTACTTTATTTCTTCTAATCTTTATAGGCTATACTTTCTCCTGTTTTTATCACCTTCCTACCATTTGTTTCTTCGTTTGTCAACATTTCAAACTGCAAATTCTTTACGGTACTATAAAACATACTTTGCGATCGCCATATTTTGTTTATAGCATAGACAGCCGACTGAAAATGGCGGCTCCGTTCAAACGTTTAGGTTAAGCTAACATGAGTGAAATAGAGTTTTAGTAAGTCAATATTTTATTGTAAGCTTATTAGAGTACTTTAATTCTCCTAATCTTTATATACTTTCTTCTAATCGTGCAACACTCAATTAAATCCCACTCGAGTTTTGATTTTCTCAACAGTAATCTCACTAGAGGTTTTGATTTATCTAGAGAAAATCAAAACTCGAGTGGGATTTAATTGACTATTACACGATTAGAAAAAATATAGCCTATAAAGATTAGAAGTAACGAAGTACTCTAATACAATAAAATATTAATTGACTTACGAAAATACAACTGTCTTCAAATGTATTATTGTACCATCTCAACATTACAAATATTACGCTAGATGCATGCTAGATGGCAGTAGTGTGTTATGATTAGCTGTTATCTTACTATCAGTTGTGCCAACTATGGAATCTTCATTGACTTCTGTAGACGATTACTAGCAATGTCTTCTCGATCTAGATCACGATGGCAGTGTTACTATTCAAGAAGGCTTTGTTGATTCAGTTTCATTTTTATTAAAACAGTTGCATTCCACTTAAATAATCCCGATCCCAATAATCAACGTCACTTGACAGATGATTTTCAATAAATCTTAATATTAAACAATCCCTGATACGTAACTATGCATGATATCATATAGCAGAAGCTATAACATAACTTAAATAATATATACAAGTGTTAGAAAAGTTTTAATTAACGACGATGACATAAAAAATAAACATGAATAGTTTAAAAAGGAATAATTATTGAATGTACAATTTTCAAATTTGAATGTTTTAGTGGTTGATGGTTCAGTTGATGTTATATTGGACGTGTGCGTAAAAGAAGTGGAACTCGTTGATGTAGTCCTACATGGTGTATTCCTCAACTTATTCAGGATTTCCGAATGGTGCTCTTCATTTATTTGTAAATAGGATTTCAGGGAAGATGCATAGGTATGACCAGTGATTTTCATTAATTCTTGTTCTTGAATGTCGATGCGAGTCATATTTCAAACTGCTGTGCATCGACTGGGGTGGTTTGTAATTTTCTGTTTTTTACGTCCAGACCTGCGCAGGTTGAAATGTTGGCAAACAAAGAAACAAATGCTAGGGACGCGATAAAATTAAACAAATGCTAGGGACGCGATAAAATTGTGCGATAAGCAGTCATGATTGGTTGAAATACGTCCTTTCGTACCGTTTTAATGGTCAAAAGTAGTATGACGTAGTAAAATTATTGTAATAGTCTACATAAATCAATACCTCTAGTGAGATTACTGTTGAAAATTCCTCTTGTAGGATTTGTAAGAATGTCACTTCACACATGTCTTAAATAAATGTTCTTTATTCTGCAGTACGTATAATGAAATATATACAATGAACCAAGCATACAGAGCAATAAACGTGTAAAATCAATACCACATTTACAACTCAACTACGTACGAAGCCGTTATGCTCACGGCGACCGACGTTGAGTACACAGGTAACAAAATTCGACCAGATTGGCTGCTTCCGATCATCCCCACCGGCCGACACTTAAAATACGACATTAGGCTATAAATTGACAGAAAACAAATATAACAAAATGTATATAAATGATCTGCTTTATTTACAAAGAAGACTTATGTTTGCAAATCAGAATTGAAGTTTCTCATTATACCGATTTTGGCACAGAATAGAAAGAAAAGAGACAAATTAATTCATATTCAACACACACGAGTATAATTTAAACGTTTCGCTGCATTCAATTGTCGCTTTAGTTGTTCTTTATGTCGCATTGTTTAGTCTGGTGTAGTTCTCGACGTGGTGATTCTCCTCTGCCTTCTGGTGAGAGTTGACAAAGTATCGCGTCTGTGCGACCACAGTCTAGAGCAGTTGATACTTTAATTAAAGCAGCGTTTTATGTTGCGTGTAAAATGAAAAGCGCTTCCGTACCATACGAGTAGCAAGGTAACATTGCACATGGCTTGTAACTTGACGGAGTATGCATTCTTTAGTAAAAGGGAATTGTACGCTTGTTTTGTTTCGCGTTTAATGGAGATGTTACTTGTAAACTGTGTCCTGATTCTTGTTTCCGTTCGTGTTAACATATCAAATAGAACTAATGTCCACTCCCGAGAATAAATTGAAATACATTCAATTATTGTTCTCTTTACGATAGTGCTGTACGTTACATATGTCATGTTATCTTAAGCTCTGGCCTTATGCCACGCTGATCACTAGAGCGCTGATTAAATAGACCGTTTTCGTGGATTGAATTTAGTAATTGAGGGACGTCATGAGTGTCACAAAAGCGAAGGCTGTGTGCTAGCGAGCAGTACAACCCTTAATGGTAGTAAAAACACAAATGTAAGGACAAAGTTTAGTGTAAACTTCATAAAGAAGAATTTTGATTAATTGCGTACACTGTGAGATCATATTCTTTTGCGCCCTCAATGTTTGGTTTATTAGAAAGATACATTGTGATATATTTTTGAACAGGTCTTGAAGAAGTTAAATGATTAATTGAATAAATTATACATGGTACAATTTAAGGGGTTAGGTACAGCTTAAAACAGTAAAATTTTGGAGATATTCAACATTTTTTCCTCCATTAGTGTATGTTGTACAATAATAAAAATAAGTATGTGCAAAACACTATCCTTCTTCTATATGAAAAAAATATTTTTACAATAAAAATTATTTATATATATTTTTTAATTTAGTTCACTTTGCAGTGATGAAGCGTTCCCCACATAACTCAAAAACTATCCAATATTCTGTGATGAAATTTTTTGTGTGATTTTATGCATGTCGTATCTGCAATATGATGCAATATCACTGCTCTACCTTTGATAGATTGTCTGATAAAAAATAAATTCATTTTAAAAAATGTTAGTGTTTTCTTCTAACACAAAATAAAAAAAAATATCTTTATTAAGGAATGTAGTTATAAGAGCATGATATTGTAAACATGAGTTTCAGCAATAAAATAAAAAAGGGAGAACATCAAAAGTTAACGAGTTTTTGAGTTATGAGAGAAATTCTTCATCACTACACAGTGAACAGCCACCATTTTTAATTTTGAAAAAATAAATAAATATATTTTTTTTAATTGTAAAAGTATTTTTTTTTCATATAGCAGAAGGACAGCCATGTATTGTGGGTCCCTATCACCACGGCATGGCGCGTCCTCGGGTTGCGGATATAGGAGACGGCTAACAACCCATCACCGTAAAAATCAGCTTATTACGAACCCATACAATAAGACCTTTGGGGAGGCCGAGACGTAGATGGGAGGATAATATTAAAATGGATTTGAGGGAGGTGGGATATTATGATAGAGACTGGATTAATCTTGCACAGGATACGGACCGATGGCGGGCTTATGTGAGGGCGGCAATGAGCCTTCGGATTCCTTAAAAGCCATTTGTAAGTAAGCAGAAGGACAGTGTTTTACACCTACTAATTTTCATTATTGTATAAGATACAATAATGAAGGAAAAAATGTTGAATATTTCCAAAAATTTTACTGCTGTAAGTTTTACTTAACCTCTTAAAGAAATGCAGTCATTACTCGTATCACCTTAAAGAACAAGGTTGCAATGAAGATATAGCCTACAATTAGTAACTAGTGGCCTGAAGCAACAATAGCAGCTTGAAAATATATTGGATGACTATTTAAAAAATAAATAAATATACAATTAGACTAAAAAATAAAGTAATAAGGAACAAGTATCTTTTCAAAATGTCATTGAAGACATCAATTCAGTCCAAACACAATAATTCTTTCTATAAAATCTAACTTTACATGCTGCATATGCGAACAATTGAGTCGAACACAACACCGATTAAAAACGAAGAGCACAGGAAAAGAACGTGCTTTGTCCACTTTTTTTCAAAAATGAGTTATGCATGCTATGAGATGCAGGATTCCATGTAGTTTAAAATTATTAATCGACCAATGTGATAATGTGAATAGTCGAAGTGCTACAAGAGATTTTAGATTTGGCGTACAGGGAAAGAACGTGCTAAGTCCTCTCACTACAGGGAAATAATGTGCTCTGTCCACTGTTTCTGTGATTTAATTTTTAGTTTCCTTACGGATTGGCATGCATGTTATAGCAGGAAGAAGGGAATTGGAGTAAAAATAATATTCCATTGTTTTTCATTATTGTTATAATGAGAAAATTCGTTCTTGCTGCATAAACTTTATGTACAAGTATAAATCTTTTTAGTTTGAGAAATTCAGTTTAGAAGTATAAGTGTTGTAAATTTGTCACTTAAATTTTAATATTATTATTAAATAATATTTATATTATTGAATGTTGAGTACTTCATCTGAGCATGGAACTTAGAGACCTTCGACTTCTAACAGTGTTAAGAAAAAGAAAGTACGAGGGAGAATGACTGCAGTCATGAAGAAATTAAGGGTTCAATCACATGAAGTAGGAGAAGACTGCAACTGTTAGTTAAAGTGTTTCGAGGAAGTAAGTGCTGAAGAAAGATCAAGTATTATAAGGCAATTTAATGATTTAGAAGACTGGAATCAACAATCATGACATATGACTGGGCTCATTACAATAATTCCAGTTTATCGAAAGCGATCAGTCATTACAGCAATGGAAGGACCAATAAATTGTATCTCCCAGAAGAACTATCAGTGAAAAAGATGTATGAAATGTTCAAGAAAAATACCAAAATTTAATAATTTCACATGAAACATACAGAATAATGTTCAACACCAAATTCAATATAGCATTTGGATATCCAAGGAGTGATACATGCATGTGATAAGTACACAGCTGAGATGGAAGTGCTGAATGCAAGACTGACTTAAAATAATTTAGATGGCAACATGAAGAAACAAGTTTTGGAATAAATTAATAAGCTCACCAGTAACAACAAGGTCCATAAACTCAAAGTTGAAATATTTTATACCAGAAAGAGGAATGCTCGTTTAAGAAGTCGGAAGTTTGAAGAAACAGAAGCAATTTTCATGGACTATGAAAAAGTGTATGCTTACCGTACATTACTATCAATGATGTCTATTAGTATTACAGAAGACAATTATCTGTTTACTCTTTCAATATTCATCAAATTTCAGATGAAACTTCAGTGTTTTGTAGCTGTACTGAAGATAATGGTAGAAAAGGAGCCAATGAAGTCGTATCCTTTTTAAATCACTTTGTGACAGGAATAATGGACAACAAAGCGGATATCTTGAAAATTTTTGTGATTCATGTTCAGGCCAGAGCAAGAATTATATTGTTCTGAAGTATCTTAATTATCTTGTGAACGAATTTAAACTTATGAACAGAATGAAACATTCGTTTATGGAATGTAATAAAATATAGGACTATCTAATACAAAAGTAGTAACAGAACTTCCAATGTGTTGGGTGCGGATCATGGTACAAGCTCGAAGTAAACCTACGCCTTTTGATGTTGTGGTGTTCCATCAAGATATGATGGGAAGTTGGGAGTCATTTCTGCAGAAGAAATATTTGAGGAAATACTCATTTCTTACAAGGCCCATCAGAAGGGTAATCATCACAAAAGAACACCCTCACCTCATTGAACATCGTGATATGTGTAATGGAACTAGGATTTCATAGGTGGTGAGAGCATCACTGCGATTTCGAGAGCAGCAATCTGAAGAATACCCATATCCTGCTTACAGAGGCAAAACACAAATTATTTTGAATAATTTATTTTATATCTGCTAATAATTTAAATATCGGTAACATTATTTCTAACAAAGAAACTTCTCTGGTAATATCGAAGGAAAAGTATTAGGACCTCCAGATTTTGAAGGAATTTCGTGGACACGAAGATAGTGTTTTACACAAACCTTCCACACTAGACTGGGCTGTGCATTTTGGGACAAAAGTGATTGTTATTGTTATTAGGTCCTGTGTAGTTTGGAACAAAAGTGATCATTGTTATTATTATTATTATTATTATTATTATTATTATTATTTTTATTATTATTATGTCCTGTGCATTTTGGGACAAAATTGCACAAAAGTGATCTTTATTATTATTATTATTATTATTATTATTATTATTATTATTATTAGGCTTTGTACATTTTGGGACAAAAGTGATTTTTATTATTATTAGTTCATGTGTATTTTGAGCCAAAAGTGATCTTTATTATTATTATACCCTGTGTGTTTTGGGACAGAATTGATCTTGTTTTATTCTTATGAGGGCCTGCGCATTTTGTGACAAAAGTGATAATTATTATTATTATTATTATTATTATGCCCCCCTCCACTTCATTACAGAAAAAGTTAAAAAAGGAAAGAGAAAATGTTTAACGTTATGTTATCATTTAAAGGTTTGTCAATCCCGTGATTTTGAAATTCTGAATTCAAAATTTCTATACACACAATACGCACAAACACACATACAAACATTTTTCCGGAAGAAAACAGCTTTACTTGTAATATTTAATCTAAAATTAATTCCTCCGTACATAAGAAGCACGTTTTTTCCCTGTAATTTATGACATTACTTTACGTAAATGTCAATAAAACTACAATTTTCAAAAATAAGGATGGAAACTTAAATTCAAATTCATTCAGATAACCTGTTCTTTCATACTGACTTAAGTGTTCATTAATATCTCCGTTAGTATCCATGGAATTTGGTTTCAAACTTTGAAATTGCTCTCCTGAAAAATTTGATAAAGTGGACAAAGCACGTTCTTTTCCTGTGCTCCTTGACACAATTAGAATGAAACTTATATTACAATAATATTGCTTTGTAAACAATGTTTCTTGTGTATGCTGTATCACCATCTTAGCCTTGTTATCCCTCTGCTTTATATAACTTAATTGAGCTTTAAAAGTGCCCTTAATAAAAGAAACGCTTCAAATAAAAGTTGTAGTTATAGAGATGAAAGTAACAAACTCTTTTCACTTTACATTGCAATCTTGGTTGTCAACAACAGTTGAATATCGTGATAAATTGGTGCGAAGCATACTTCCATTATTTGAACCACAACCTTTTCTACAGGCCTTCACAAAACCCCTCATTACTGACGCTATTCAGGACCTCTAATCCTCTAATGAAGCCATTTATGCCAGCTAACTTGCTATGACATCAAAACCTAATATCATTAAACATAGCAGTAATTAACAAATCAAAATAATGTACTACAAAATGTCTTACTAAATAAGGTTAGATAAAGTAAATTTAACAAAAAAAAAAAAAAAAAAAGTCAGTCACCAGTACTTGGACCCTAGCCCTCTGCTTAGAGATCCAAAATGTAGACCAGTATACTACGAAATGAATTGGAACATGTACTTCGGTGTACCGCTTATGTATTCTTTTCTGCACGTATCTTAAATTTAAAAGTAACAATTTAATAAAAAGTTTATTTTGAATAATGAAGATAACTGGGACATGCAGTATATGCTATGTACATTTTATAACAAATGAAAAAAAAAACATTCCAACAATGTTGAAAATGTAAAGGTCAAATAAATCGTGTGAAAGGAAACAGGTATCCAGCTGGAACATGATATGAAATTCAGTAGCAAAGAACAAATTTAATATCAAGACAACTGTGTTTTCGACCAGTACAGAGTTGAAACAAATGTAAATGCGATACACACCATGTTTTAACACGGACAGGACAGGGAGGATTTAGTTGTTTTAAATTCAGATTCTGCGTAAACTTGTCAAGAGGCACTTCTGTTTGAGTGATTCGAATTTATCTGTACTGTACATTAGACACATATGAACATTTTATCTGAATGACTATAACATAACCTAAACATAAACTCATTGACAATTATTTTAACGCTCTAATGAAGAATGCACACTTTGAAGAGAGAAAAATTTAAAATCTGTGTATTTAAAACTCTGCCATTCGGTTACCGATGCAAAATGTGACCTAATTTTCACTTAAATAAATTTGCATGTGTATTGGAAATCTAATAATTATAATAAATATATTTTCTTTATTTGTTTTTCAATTGGTCTAAAATTCTCTCGTATTTTTTATGTTTGATCTCATGTTTAGTTTGTAATCTGACGTCTTTTTTTTAGCAGAAAATAAAAAAGAATATTAGAATTCTGAATTCTCCTATAATAATTACCAATAAATACGAATGGGTTGAAAGCGTCACCTCTGAATTTCATAGAGTGTATTTGAACTGAAAGCAAAAAAGGAGAAAAAAAAAACTTCATAATTATTGGAATTTGGATATGGGCATTGAAGTTTGATGACCGTTGAAGCGGTATTTTGAATATAAAATTTGGTTCGATTGCATACGTATATATCGATTCCAGGCTCACTCATGCAAGACTCCATAACATTTCCGTGCCCATACATGAAAGCATTCATGCTTACCGTCCCGTGCACTAACAAGCATAAACACAGACCTGAAAAAAGGGAACGCAATGCAAGAGAACGCTCTTATTTCTTGAAGCACTGGCTTGAGCGTGAAATGAACTCCAATTCCACGAGTTCACATGGTGTCACACAGAAGGTTATGAATGCGTGCTTTCGGATACGGTGCTTATGAATTATGAAGAGATGGTCGTCTGGGGGAAAATCAGTCATGTTTTGTAGTTCTAAGCCCTGTTTCATGTCTAGTAGATTATAGGTTCTTCATTAGGGATATGCAAATGTGTTTTGTTTGTAGACATAATACTAATTTTAAGTAATTTCCTTGAGAATATTATCATTATGTTCAGGATTTGCAATGCCGATAAAACAAGGTTCCGAACACCGCCATCCCTTTCATCCACTTTCGATACGCAAATGGATGTTTTCGGGACTACTATAAAAATAGTAATTGTTTATTACTTAGTTCTATTTATAACAATACACATTTAAAATTACTGAATTTACAACTCAGGGTTTTTGTGCACAATGAAAATATAACTGAGGGTTGTAAACGTCATGAAAATTATAAATGATTCACTAGGCTCAAGAAACAACAATGTTACATAGTAATTAATGAAGATTATATTCAACGACAATCACAAAATAATCTCATGGCAATTACTCATTAACATTACCTATTATTATTGCATTATAAATTGAAATAAAATATATAAATTTGTTTTAAAAAGTTCCATGCCATCCTAGCATTATAAACAGGATGTTACTAAATCCAATATCGTTCGTAATGGACTTATAATAATAATAATAATAATAATAATAATAATAATAATAATAATAATAATAATAATAATAATAGCCTAATAATAATAGTAATAATAATAATGATTTATTTTAGCTGGCAGAGATAAGGCCTTAAGACCTTCTCTTCCACTCAACCAGCAAAATGTATGCATACGTATGTAGGAAATTACAAGCTATAAATAATTCAACTGTTAGTACAAACACAACCTCTCAGTCACTTTTTCTCCTCAAATATTAATTATCTGGAAGTGACTGAGAGGTTGTGTTTGTACTAGCAGTTGCCAAGCCAACCTGCAATCACCAGGTTAGCCAACCGCTACTTTATTGTAAGAAGAACATAAGTTTTGTCACAAGTTGTTTTTACATCAAAGTCGAATTTCGTCACTACATTTAGACTACTCACAGATGTCGCATATACAGGACGAATCACGAGGATATACCGTCACCTTCGGAGCTTATTTCCGAAGACATTCTGAGCAAAAAATATCATATAAACATATTGTGTCCTAATCTCAACATTTTCAGAGTTAGACTAATTTGAATTTGTTTGTGAAATAATATTATTCTTTTAGTTTTAATGGTAAAAGAATATCACAGATTGGGAATGAAATATTCAGGAGTATCATTTTTTTAATTAGCTAGTATGCTGAAGCTAAATATGTGTTGTGAATTCTATAGTTGCTTCGTACAATTTTGTTTTCGATTTTTAACTAAAAATTCCATTTTTTAAGCATTTATTATAACAATTGTTACAAATCACGCCACTGTTGTAAATTCTTTAAGACTGTACATTAGGATGCAGAATGAAACTGTAAAGAATCAAGTTCCTAAAGTTGTATGGTTTGTAACAATTGTTATGGTAAGTGCGTAAGAATGATGTAATTTTTAGTTAAAAATTGGAAAATAAAATCTGTACAAAGCAATTAACAACACATTTTTAGCTTCAGAACACTAACCAATTAAAGAAATGACACTTCTGAATAGTTTATTCTCTATTTGTCATATTATTTTACACTTAAAACTAATTCTCTATTTGTAATATTCTTTTACACTTAAAACTAAAGAAAGAAGGTAGTTTAGTAACACCTTCAAATTAGTGTAACTCTGAAAGTACTGAGATTAGGACACATGTTTATATGACATCTTTTGCTCAGAATATCTTCAGAAATAAGCTCCCTAAGTGACGGTAAATCCTCGTGAATCACTCTGCATATTGTTTTTACATAAAACGATGCATTTATATCCAACCTTTAAGATTTGCTAATAAAATGGGTTTTCTAAAACGTGTCACATATGTTATTTTTACAATTCACGAATCATATAATAATAAAATGCCTTATTTAGGCTGTTATGTATTCCAAGTATTTAACTATTCACTCTTGAAAATATTGGTTAACTTTCTTAATTCAATTCAAGTCCTGTGAGAATTAACGCTTCATATAATTC